>NC_091986.1:219952432-220616598 GCF_044704955.1 Pristiophorus japonicus | reverse complement strand
CCGACAGTGCGGCGCTCCCTCCGTACCGCCCCTCCGACAGTGCGGCGCTCCCTCCGTACCGCCCCTCCGACAGTGCGGCGCTCCCTCCGTACCGCCCCTCCGACAGTGCGGCGCTCCCTCCGTACCGCCCCTCCGACAGTGCGGCGCTCCCTCCGTACCGCCCCTCCGACAGTGCGGCGCTCCCTCCGTACCGCCCCTCCGACAGTGCGGCGCTCCCTCCGTACCGCCCCTCCGACAGTGCGGCGCTCCCTCCGTACCGCCCCTCCGACAGTGCGGCGCTCCCTCCGTACCGCCCCTCCGACAGTGCGGCGCTCCCTCCGTACCGCCCCTCCGACAGTGCGGCGCTCCCTCCGTACCGCCCCTCCGACAGTGCGGCGCTCCATCAGCACTGCCCCCCTCCCCCCCAGACGGCGCGGCACTCTTGAGTGTCGGCCTCAATTTATGTGCTCATGTTTCTGGAGTGGGACTTGAACCC
Organism: Pristiophorus japonicus; assembly: GCF_044704955.1. NCBI lineage: Eukaryota > Metazoa > Chordata > Chondrichthyes > Pristiophoridae > Pristiophorus > Pristiophorus japonicus. Next base: position 220,616,123 of record NC_091986.1, on the reverse strand, counting down.
AGCTGACACAGGCTGTGGTGTCCTAATCGAAGCCTTTAAGATTATGAAGGGGTTCGGTAAGGTAGAGGTCGAGATGTTTCCACTTCTTTTGGAGTCCAAAACTAGGTGGCCATTACTATAAGGTGGTCACTAATCCAAATCCAAAAAGGTCCCCATCTAAAGGCCAGGATGCAGTTTCACAGATGCCAGGGTCACTCTGCAGCCACTTGGCCAAAAGGTCACCCTTTGTCAGGGAACCTGAAGTGTAGCTAGACTTCTTGGCTGGGAATAAATTTGCAGAAAATCTGCAAGCGATACGTTTCAGAGAGAAGCTTGTAAAATAAAAATATTATTTCCAGCTGAAGGCGTGACTCTTTCAGCCATAACCCAGGGAAGGAGGGGAGGGGAGGGGAGAGGAGGGGAGGGGAGGGGAGAGGAGGGGAGAGGAGAGGAGGGGAGGGGAGAGGAGGGGAGGGGAGAGGAGAGGAGGGGAGAGGAGAGGAGGGGAGGGGAGAGGAGGGGAGGGGAGAGGAGGGGAGGGGAGAGGAGGGGAGGGGAGAGGAGGGGAGGGGAGAGGAGAGGAGGGGAGGGGAGGGGAGGGGAGGGGAGGGGAGAGGAGGGGAGGGGAGGGGAGAGGAGAGGAGAGAAAGTGGGTGGGGGGAGGGGAAAGAGAGTGGGTGGTGGGGGACAGGTGGTATTGTGGCCCTTCCCAGTGCCCGGTGGGGAACACTGCACCAGCAGCTGGACCCCACCCGAGTCCTGGGGTCCTGAGCCCAACTGCTGAGATCTGCTAACTCAGTGCATCATAGGCAGTCCCTTGAAATCGAGCAAGACTGGCTTCCACTCCAAAAGTGAGTTCTTGGGTGACTGTACACTCCAATATGAGAACCACAGTCCCTGTCACAGGTGGTTGAAGGAAAGGGAGGGTGGGACTGGTTTGCCGCACGCTCCTTCCGCTGCCTGCGCTTGATTTCTGCATGCTCTCGGCGACGAGACTCGAGGTGCTCAGCGCCCTCCCGGATGCTCTTCCTCCACTTAGGGTGGTCTTGGGCCAGGGACTCCCAGGAGTCGGTGGGGATGTTGCATTTTATCAGGGAGGCTTTGAGGGTGTCCTTGTAACGTTTCCTCTGCCCACCTGGGACTCGTTTGCCGTGTAGGAGTTCCGAGTAGAGCATTTGCTTTTGGAGCCTTGTGTCAGGCATGCGAACAATGTGGCCCGCCCAGCGGAACTGGTAGAGTGTGGTCAGTGCTTTGATGCTGGGGATGTTGACCTGATCGAAGACACTGACGGTGCGTTTGTCCTCCCAGGGGATTTGCGGATCTTGTGGACCAGCGATGAAGCCGCGGGACCTTCAGCGCTGTGCGGAGAGGAAAAAAAAGTTGCATTTCTATAGTGCCTATTACATCCTCGGCATCCCAAAGTGTTTCACTGCCAATTATTGTAGTCACTGTTGTAATGAAGGAAATGCAGCAGCCAATTTGCGCACAGCAAGCTCCCACAAACAGTGATGTGATGATGACCTTGAGTGTCAGCTTTGGCAGTAGGTAGAGCCTCTAAGTCAGAAAGCTGGGTTCAAGTCCCACTCCAGGAACTTGAGCACCAAAAAAAAAAATAGGCTGACACTTCAGTGTAGTGCTGAGAGAGCGCTGCACTGTCGGGGGGACAGTACTGAGGGAGTGCTGCACTGTCGGAATGTTTATGGCGGAGGAGCGGTGAGAGATCCTGGCGGAGGTGCGACAGATGAGGGTACGGGACCCAGAAGGGCCGAGGGTCCAGGGGCATCACGGGCCAGCCCACATTGAGATATGTGTGCGCACTAGATCCGTGCAGCTGATCAGGTCTCCAGTTGTCCTAGTTGATCCTTGTCACTGGATAAAGGCCTAGCTCTGTCAAGCCCATGTGGTGGCTGGTGTGCAACGGTCATCACACGTTATGCGTCTGCAAAGCTTCTATAGATATGTGAAGAGAAAAAGATTAGTGAAGACAAATGTAGGTCCCTTGCAGTCAGAATCAGGTGAATTTATAATGGGGAACAAAGAAATGGCAGACCAATTGAACAAATCCTTTGGTTCTGTCTTCACGAAGGAAGACACAAATAATGTTCCGGAAATACTAGGGGACCGAGGGTCTAGCGAGAAGGAGGAACTGAAGGAAATTCTTATTAGTCAGGAAATTGTGTTGGGGAAATTGATGGGATTGAAGGCTGATAAATCCCCAGGGCCTGATGGTCTGCATCCCAGAGTACTTAAGGAAGTGGCCCATGAAATAGTGGATGCATTGGTGATCATTTTCCAACTGGATCAGTTCCTATGGACTGGAGGGTAGCTAATGTTACACCACTTTTTAAAAAGGAAGGAGAGAGAAAACACGGAATTATAGACCGGTTAGTCTGACATCAATAGTGGGGAAAATGTTGGAATCAATTATTAAAGATGAAATAGCAGCACATTTGGAAAGCAGTGACAGGATCGGTCCCAGTCAGCATGGATTTATGAAAGGAAATCATGCTTGACAAATCTTCTAGAATTTTTTGAGGATGTAACTAGTAGAGTGGACAAGGGAGAACCAATGGATGTGGTGTATTTGGACTTTCAAAAGGCTTTTGACCAGGTCCCACAAAGAGACTGGTGTGCAAAATTAAAGCACATGGTATTGGGGGTAATGTACTGACGTGGATAGAGAACTGGTTGGCAGACAAGAAGCAGAGAGTCGGGATAAACGGGTCCTTTTCAGAATGGCAGGCAGTGACTAGTAGGGTGCCGCAGGGCTCAGTGCTGGGACCCCAGCTATTTACAATATACATTAATGATTTAGATGAAGGAATTGATAGTTATATCTAAAAGTTTGCAGATGACATTAAGCTGGGTGACGGTATGAGCCGTGAGGAGGACGCTAAGAGGCTGCAGGGTGACTTGGACAGGTTAGGTGAGTGGGCAAATGCATGGTAGATGCAGTATAATGTTGATAAATGTGAGGTTATCCACTTTGGTGGCAAAAACACAAAGGCAGAATATTATCTGAATGGCAGCAGATTAGGAAAACGGGAGGTGCAATGAAACCTGGTACATCAGTCATTGAAGGTTGGCATGTAGGTACAGCAGGCGGTGAAGAAGGCAATGGTATGTTGGCCTTCATAGCTAGGGGATTTGAGTATAGGAGCAGCGAGGTCTTACTGCAGTTGTACAGGGTCTTAGTGAGGCCTCACCTGGAATATTGTGTTCAGTTTTGGTCTCCTAATCTGAGGAAGGACAGTCTTGCTTTTGAGGGAGTGCAGCGAATGTTCACCAGACTGATTCCAGGGATGGTTGGACTGACATATGAGGAGAGACTGGATCGACTGGGCCTGTATTCACTGGAGTTTAGAAGAATAAGAGGGGATCTCATAGACATATAAAATTCTGACAGAACTGGACAGGTTAGATGCAGGAAAAATGTTCCCGATGTTGGGGAAGTCCAGAACCAGGGGACACAGTCTAAGGATAACGGGTAAGCCATTTAGGACCGAGATGAGGAGAAACTTCTTCACTCAGAGAATTGTTAACCTGTGGAATTCCCTGCCTCAGAGAGTTGTTGATGCCAGTTCATTGGATATATTCAAGAGGGAGTTAGATGTGGCCCTTACGGCTAAAGGGATCAAGGGGTATGGAGAAAAAGCAGGAAAGGGGTACTGAGGGAATGATCAGCCATGATCTTATTGAATGGCGGTGCAGGCTCGAAAGGCCGAATGGCCTGCTCCTGCACCTATTTTCTATGTTTCTATGTTATTGGGGCGGGGTCTACCTTGCTGTCCAACGGTAACCGATCATTTCCCCTTTATCCTGGTATAAATATACGCAGTGACTCCTGCCAAGAAGCATTCTGCGCATAACTGTGAAATCACAAATTTAAAAAATAACGTTCACAACAGAGTGTAAAAGATAACTCTAGCGTTTTTATTTCTTCTTGAAAATGATTTTAATGCTGCATGACTGCTCCTAGCAACCGGGAACGCACATAATGGCAATCAGGCAATTTATAAAAACCGATTGGAGAAATATCCCTCACTCATTTCTCTCGAAGCCAGACATTTCTCTAAATCTGCTTTTTTATTCCTCATTTGGGGAAGTCCAGCAACAACAAACTAACTAACACTGGAACTGCGTGCGTGTAGCTACTTCCGATTTCGTTGGCTGCAGATGCGTCTGAAATAAAATGTTGTGACTGTTACTTGCCACTGAAACATTCTGTTACCATGGTAAATATAAGAGTTGCTATAGGAAGTGGGAGAGTTGCATGGCGACCGTACACAGGATTTAGAATTTGTACTAAGACTCGGACTAAAGGAAGACTCGACCTTTCTTGAGCTGATTTAAGTTCATCATAGGCAGTCCCTCGAAATCGAGGAAGACTTGCTTCCACTCTAAAAATGAGTTCTCAGGTGACTGAACAGTCCAATACGGGAATTACAGTCTCTGTCACAGGTGGGACAGACAGTGGTTGAAGGAAAGGGTGGGTGGGGAGTCTGGTTTGCCGCACGCTCCTTCCGCTGCCTGCGCTTGCTTTCTGCATGCTCTCGGCGACGAGACTCGAGCTGCTCAGCGCCCTCCCGGATGCTCTTCCTCCACTTAGGGCGTTCTTTGGCCAGGGACTCCCAGGTGTCGGTGGGGATGTTGCACTTTATCAGGGAGGCTTTGAGGGTGTCCTTGTAACGTTTCCTCTGCCCACCTGGGCTCGCTTGCCGTGTAGGAGTTCCGAGTAGAGCGATTGCTTTGGGAGTCTCGTGTCGGGCATGCGAACAATGTGGCCTGCCCAGCGGAGCTGATCAAGTGTGGTCAGTGCTTCAATGCTGGGGACACTAACGTTGGTGCGTCTGTCCTCCCAGGGGATTTGCCTGATTTAAGTTTAAAGCTCTTTTTGATGCAACTTTAAAAAAAAATTTTAAGTGTAATTATTCAAATAAGTTTTCAGGACATGGTGGTCTTGAGGGCCATGTGATGAGGGGTTGGTAGTCCCTCCCCTTGTCTGTGGTTTTAATATGTTTATCCCAAAACTTAACCCTAAACCAACTTCACCAAATCAGATTATCTAACCATTTCTTTCATTGCTGTTTGTGGGAGCTTGCTGTGCGCAAATTGGCTGCCGCATTTCCCACATTACAGCAGTGACTATATTTCAAAAAGTACTTCATTGGCTGTGGCATGCTTTAGGACGACCTGAGCATTACATAAATCCAAGTATATCCTTTTCTATTTTGTGTTTATGAATGTACAGCACATTTTACACATTAACATTGCATCATTTTGGCTTCTCTTTTCTTTTCTCATGACTGGGTGTTCCTGCAAGAATTGAAGTGAGCTTTGTGTAGCACAGTCTGCACCAGATTCCAGCCTCCTGGATATAAGAACAGACTTTATACAGCGCCTCTCTCGATCGCAGGGCATCCCAAAGTGCTTTACAGCCAATGCCGTGCCTTTTAAAGTCTGGTCACTGTTGTCTACAGAGCTCATGGTCTACAGAGCAGTCGTGATACCTGCCCTCCTATATGGCTCCAAGACAAGGACTATGTACGGCAGGCACCTCAAAGCATTGGAGAAGTACCACCAACCCTGCCTCCACCAACCTTGCAAATTCATTTGCAGGATATGCATACCAATGTCAAGTGTTTTCTCTCAGGCCAACATCCCCAGCATCGAGGCACTGACCCCGCTCGACCAGCTCTGGTGGGCAGGCCACGGCGGGCATGCCCGACACTAGACTCTCGAAATGAGCACTCTACTCCGAGCTAAGTCACGGCAGGCGAACTCCAGGAGGGCAGATAAAACGCTTCAAGGACACCCTCAAAGCCTCCTTGAAAAAAATGCAGCAGCCCCACCGACTTTTGAGAATCCCTGGCCCAAGACCGCTCAAAGTGGAGGAGGAGTATCTGGGAAGGCGCCGAACACCTCGAGTCTCTTCGTCGGGAGCACGCGGAAGCCAAGCACAAACATGGAAGGAGTGTATGACAAATCAAGCACCCCACCTACCCATCCCTCCAACCACCATGTGCCCCACCTGTGAGAGAGACTGTAGGGCCCGCATTGGACTCATCAGTCAGCTTAGCACTCCAGGGGACTGCCCAAGAAGAAATGTTGTGATGTAGGAAACATGGCAGACAATTTTCGCACAGCAAGCTCCCAAAAACAGCAATGTGATAATGGTTAAGCAGTCAACCTCCTTTTTCTCTGGTTCACTAACACATTTTGAGTAAGCACGAGACTGCGTAGTGGAGTATGCGGAACAGACTATTGATAAGACAGTAAAGGTGATCAGTCTTAACTGGATGCAGAGAGTGGGTTTTCCTGGTTTCTGTATCTTTCGCGTACGCTCTGACAAGCTGTTGAAAAACCATGATCCTTTATACACCATATTTTGACTACATCAAGGGAAAAAGTAAATGATGTATCTATTTCCCAAATCTTTTGAAAACAGATTATGTGAATGGTTTATAATTGTTTACCTCCGAGCCACTTCCTCTATACGTGACTTCCTGACGTAACATTTTCTAGCATCTTTGACCAATTGCTGTTTGTATCTAATGGACACCTACCTTCCCATGTTTATTACCCTCAAACTTAATGTTAACCATATGGGTGATCTCATTGTCAAAACTTACTCCCTTACACAAGCACCTTACATCTCGGAAAACAAATGATGCATTCCTTTTATGTCACTTCAAAGTCATCCCGTTTTATATTGGAAAGCCTGTGGCTTTAAGAGAAAGAAGTTTGACTGTAACCCCCTAACTCCCCAAGGTGTCCAACATGCATCTCCAGGATGTCCAACAATAATGACCAGATAATCTGTTGGTTGAGGTATACATATTGGCCAAGACACCGGTGAGAACTCCTCTTCGAAATGCTGCCCATTGGGCTATGTAACCCATTGGAGCCTCAGAGTTCCTTGGTTATTTATTGTGAGGGCAGGTTGCATAGCCTCGAGTGTAGAAGATTAAGGGGTGATCTAATTGAGGTGTTTAAGATGATTACAGGAGTTGATGGAGTAGAAAACATAGAAACATAGAAAATAGGTGCAGGAGTAGCCCCTTCGAGCCTGCACCACCATTCAATATGATCATGGCTGATCATTCACCTCAGTACCCCATTCCTGCTTTCTCTCCATACTCCTTGATCCCTTTAGCTGTAAGGGCCACATCTAACTCCCTTTTGAATATATTTAACGAACTGGCCTCAACAACTTTCTGTGGTAGAGAATTCCACAGGTTCACAATTCTCTGAGTGAAGAAGTTTCTCCTCATCTCGGTCCTAAATGGCTTACCCCTTATCCTTAGACTGTGACCCCTGGTTCTGGACTTCACCAACATCGGGAACATTCTTCCTGTATCTAACCTGTCCAATCCTGTCAGAATTTTATATGTTTCTATGAGATCCCCTCTCATTCATCTAAATTCCAGTGAATACAAGCCTAGTCGATCCAGTTTTTCTTCATATATCAGTCCTGCCATCCCGGGAATCAGTCTGGTGAACCTTTGCTGCACTCCCTCAATAGCAAGAATGTCCTTCCTCAGATTAGGAGACCAAAACTGAACACAATATTCCAGTAATATTCCACAATATACCAAGGCCCTGTATAACTGCAGTAAGACCTCCCTGCTCTTATACTCAGATCCTCTCACTATGAAGGCCAACATGCCATTTGCCTTCTTTACCACCTGCTGTACCTGCATGCTAACTTGCTTCACACAAAGGGCAGTGGAAATCTGGAACACACCCCTCCAAAAAGCTGTTGAGGCTGGGGGTTAATAGAAAATTTCAAAACTGAGATTAGTAGTTTCTTGTCGGGTAAGGGTATTGAGGGTTACGGAGCCAAGGCGGGTATGTGGAGTTAAGATACAGATCAGCCACGATCTAATTGAATGGCAGAGCTGGATCGAGGGGCTGAATGGCCTCCTATTGACCGCACTGTGCTTTATTCCAGGGTGGAACACGCGCGGATGCACGCCAAACACCGCGGGCACGAGGCGATGCACGCAGAGATGGTGCTCATTCTCATCGTTACCTTGGTGATGGCACAGATCCTTCTGGTCCAGTGGAAGCAGAGACATGCCAGGTCCTACAACGTAAGGGTGTATTTCTGTCGTGCGGCGTAAGAGGTTAAATTACTGGGCTAATCCAGAGAACAAGAGTTCAGATTCCACCATGGGCAGTTTGAGAATTTGAATGCAGAATTTTTTTTTTAAATCTGGAAATTAAAAGCTGGCTTTTGTCTCAAGTGAGCTGGAATACAAAGAGGAGGAAGTGATGCTTCAGTTGTAATAAAGCTCTGGTCAGAACCCATCTGGGGGGGTCACTGGGCCCCGCCCCTTAGGAAGGATATATTGGCCCCGGACGGGGAGCATCGCAGATATTGGACAGTATCGGTACTGATTATAGAGCTGATATTACTGACAGTATCTGTACTGATTATAGAGCTGATATTACTGACAGTATCTGTACTGATTATAGAACTGATATTACTGACAGTATCTGTACTGATTATAGAGCTGATATTACTGACAGTATCTGTACTGATTATAGAGCTGATATTACTGACTGTATCGGTACTGATTATAGAGCTGATATTACTGACAGTATCTGTACTGATTATAGAGCTGATATTACTGACTCTGCTGATTATCATAGGCGGTCCCTCGAACGAGGATGACTTGCTTCCACACCAAAAAGGATGAGTTCATAGATGTTTCAGTGAAGGACCCGATGTTCCGGTCCTGAACTCCAGGGGTGGAAGATGCCTGTGCGTGGATTTTTTTAACGTGTGATGGCCGTTGCACACCAGCCACCACACGGGCTTGACAGAGCTAGGTCTTGGTCCAGTGGCGAGGGTTAGCCAGGATGACTGGAGACCTGCTCTGCTGCACGGACCTAGTACGCACACATATCGCAGTGTGGGCTGGCCCATGCTGCCCCCGGGCCCTCGCCTCTCCTGGGCCCCCATACGCTGCACCTCCGCTACGACCTTTCCGCTCCTCCACTGTGCCTGGGCCCCGCCAATGTTCCAGCCCATGCTCTAACCGGCGACCTGGGCCTTGCTGACGGCACTCAGTTGCCCACCTCAAAGTCGTCGCACACTTGGACCGCCTCGTGCTGGAAGCTGTAGTGGCTTGCTCCAGCTCTTTATACTCCCAACCTGCAGTGGTGTCCTCTCGCAGATGGAGCTGATACTGAATGTGCTGATTTTCGAGCTGATATTGCTGATGATACCGGGGCTAAAAGGGTTAAATCACGAGGACAGACTGGGCTTGTATTCCCGCGAGTGTAGAAGATCAAGGGGTAATCTAATTGAGATGTTTAAAGGATTCGATCGGGTGGATCGAGAGAAACTGTTCCCTCTGGTGGGGGGAGTCCAGAACAGGAGGGCGTCACCTTAAAATTAGAGCCCGGCCGTTCAGGGGTGATGTCAGGAAGCACTTCTTCACACAAAGGGTGCTGGGAATCTGGAACTCTCTCCCCAGAGGCTGAGGGTCAATTGATAGAGATTGATAGATTTTTGTTGGGTAAGGGTATTATTAAGCTTTATGGAACCAAGGCAGGTAGATGGAGTTAAGATACAGATCAGCCATGATCTAATTGAATGGCGGTTACAGGCTGGAGGGACTCCTGTTCCTGTGTAACAGGCTTGAGGGGCTGAATGGGCTTCTTCCTGTTCCTGTGTAACAGCCTCGAGGGACTGAAAGGCTTCCTCCTGTTCCTATCCCTGTCAGTAAAAGTGAGCATAAAGCTGTTGGATTGAGATTAATGTCCCTTTAAGGATCCCTTACCTTAAAGGGCTTATATGTGACTCCAGTCCCACAACAATGTGGTTGACTCTTGACTGTCCTCTGAAGTGGCCCAGCGAGCCTCTTAGTTAAGGGGCAATTAAGGGACGGGCAATAAATGCCAGCCTTGCCAGCGACACTCGCATCCCAAGAATGAATCCCAAAAAAACCTCAAACAGTGTGCAGGAGAGTACGGGTTGTTTGGATGCTACGATGTGACTGGAAAGGTTTCCATAACAAATGTAGAATCATTCCAGGGCCGATATAAATATGTTCCGTGCTGCTGAGGAGTTGCTTGTCTCGAGTAGTGAGAGCAAACAAATACACCGCAGTGATAGGAGATCTCAAGAGGGTTAATTCCATCAGGGCACACAATGAGCAAGCAAGGCCCAGGTAGAAGGAGGGACTCAGCTGTTCGCTCCACAGCCTCAGGGTGGTGGTGGAACAGTTTCCCTCCAGTCCTGTGCAGCTGCTCTGTAGATTTATCAGAGACTCCTCAATCTGAAGGATATACTTGCATTGGAGGCAGTTCAGAGAAGGTTCACTAGGTTGATTCCAGAGATGAGGGGGTTGACTTATGAGGGTAGGTTGGGCTTATACACATTGGAATTCAGAAGAATAAGAGGTGATCTTATCGAAACATATATAAGATAATGAGGGGGCTCGACGAGGTGGATGTAGAGAGGATATATTCACTCATAGGGGAAACTAAAACTAGGGGACATAGTCTCAGAATAAGGGGCCGCCCATTTAAAATTGAGATGAGGAGGAATTTCTTCTGAGGGTTGTAAATCTGTGGAATTCTCTGCTCCAGAGAGCTGTGGAGGCTGGGTCATTGAATATATTTAAGACAGAGAGACAAATTTTTGAGCGATAAGGGAATAAAGGGTTATGGGGAACGGGCGGGGAAGTGGAGCTGAGTCCATGATCGGATCAGCCATGATCTTATTGAATGGCGGAGCAGGCTCGAGGGGCCAAATGGCCGACTCCTGCTCCTATTTCTGATCTTGTAATCACCCCGTATGAATCCTATTTGCTCTTTCTTCATTGTTTGTTTAAAAGTAATCTTTCTCCTCCGGCTCCTGCTTACAGGTGTGCAATTGTGTGTGAGCATTAAACCTGTGTCTTTGATCTCCTGCAGTTGGTGACACTGTTCCAGATGTGGGTTGTACCCCTCTATTTCACAGCTAAGCTGCACTGGTGGAGGTTCCTGGTGATCTGGGTGCTGTTCTCCGTGATCACGGCCTTTATTACTTTCCGGGCAACGCGGAAGCCACTGGAGAGAACAACGCCAAGGTACAGTGCTCGGAGTGCGAGGCAAAAGCCCGCGGCAGGGAATCCCACCCTTTGAAACATCTTTCTGTCAGCTTTGGACATTCAACTGACTTCCACGCAGGCACACAATCCAGGCTGACAGTCCCAGTGCCTTATCCCCCGCACTGTTGGAGGTGCCGTCTTTCGGCTGAGACGTTAAACCGAAGCTCCGAGTGCCCCCTCAAGTAGATGTAAACAGAGTCCACGGCCACTATTTTGGCATCCTGAAATCATGCAAGGCACTATATAAATGCCAGTTTTTTTCGTTTTGAGCGTGCAATCTAGGCAGTACCGAGGGACTATTTCCCAACGTCTGTCCTAAACTTGCCCTTCACAACCCTGACACCAATCTGCCAGCGCTCGGTTTCCCCCACCCACAGGTGTATACCTGCCCACACCAGCCACTGCTCCACTTTGCCCACACTCATTGTACATGCGAACAGTGACGGACAGGCAAAGACCCTCTGGTCCATCCAGCCTGTCCCACACAATTGCGATAAACTTGTGCATCACAATACAGAACCACCCCACCCCACCCAGAAACCATGTGATCCCCTGGGACAAGCAAAAAAAAAAAAACAGGCTGATTTGGGGGAAAAATCTGGGGAAATTCTTTTCCGATCAATCTAGGCGATGGAAACTTTGGCCCTGAATTCCCTGCAGTGCCTACCCTTCTGTAAGAGGTGATCTCTGCCCCAGCCAGAAATGGGCCCCGCTCTTGCTTGAAGGAATTCAGTGAATACGGTGGAGGAGGATTTCCTGGAGTGTATTAGGCATGGTTTTCTGGACCAATATATCGAGGAACCAACTAGAGGGCTGGCCATCCTAGACTGGGTGATGTGTAATGAGAAAGGACTAATTAGCAATCTTGTGTGGGGTCCCTTGGGGAAGAGTGACCATAATAGAAACATAGAAACATAGAAAATAGGTGCAGGAGTAGGCCATTTGGCCCTTCGAGCCTGCACCACCATTCAATATGATCATGGCTGATCATTCACCTCAGTACCCCTTTCCTGCTTTCTCTCCATACCCCTTGATCCCTTTAGCCATAAGGGCCACATCTAACTCCCTCTTGAATATATCCAATGAACTGGCATCAACGACTCTCTGCGGCAGGGAATTCCACAGGTTAACAACTCTCTGAGTGAAGAAGTTTCTCCTCATCTCAGTCCAAAATGGCCTACCCCTTATCCTAAGATTGTGTCTCCTGGTTCTGGACTTCCCCAACATCGAACATTCTTCCCGCATCTAACCTGTCCCGTCCCGTCAGAATCTTATACGTTTCTATGAGATCTCCTCTCATCCTTCTAAACTCCAGTGTATAAAGGCCCAGTTGATCCAGTCTCTCCTCATATGTCAGTCCAGCCATCCCTGGAATCAGTCTGGTGAACCTTTGCTGCACTCCCTCAATAGCAAGAACGTCCTTCCTCAGATTAGGAGACCAAAACTGAACAGAATATTCCAGGTGAGGCCTCACCAAGGCCCTGTACAATATGGTAGAATTCTTTATTAAGATGGAGAGTGACACAGTTAACTCAGACTAGGGTCCTGAACTTAAGGAAAGGTAATTTCGATGGTATGAGACGTGAATGGGCTAGAATAGACTAGCGAGTGATACTTAAAATGTTGAAAGTAGATAGGCAATGGCAAACATTTAAAGATCACATGGATGAACTTCAACAATGTACATCCCTGTCTGGAGTAAAAATAAAACGGGGAAGGTGGCTCAACTAAGGATAGTGTTAAATCCAAGGAAGAGGCATATAAATTGACCAGAAAAAGCAGCAAACCTGAGGACTGGGAGAAATTTAGAATTCAGCAGAGGGTGGGGGGGGGGGGGGGGAAAAGGGTTTAATTAGGAGGGGGAAAATAGAGTATGAGAGGAAGCTTGCTGGGAATATAAAAACTAACTGCAAAAGCTTCTATAGATTAGTGAAGACAAACTTAGGTCCCTTGCAGTCAGAATCAGGTGAATTTATAATGGGGAACAAAGAAATGGCAGACCAGTTGAGCAAATACTTTGGTTCTGTCTTCACGAAGGAAGACACAAATAACCTTCCGGAAATACTAGGGGATCGAGGGTCTATTGAGAAAGAGGAACTGAAGGATATCCTTATTGGATGGGAAATTGTGTTAGGGAAATTGATGGGATTGAAGGCCGATAAATCCCCGGGGCCTGATAGTCTGCATCCCAGAGTATTTAAGGAAGTGGCCCTAGAAATATTGGATGCATTGGTGATCATTTTCCAACAGTCTATCGACTCTGGATCAGTTCCTATGGACTGGAGGGTAGCTAATGTAACACCACTTTTTAAAAAAAGGAGGGAGAGTGAAAATGGGTAATTATAGATCAGTTAGCCTTACATCAGTAGTGGGATAAAATGTTGGAATCAGTTATTAAAGATGAAATAACAGCACATTTGGAAAGCAGTGACAGGATCGGTCCAAGTCAACATGGATTTATGAAAGGGAAATCATGCTTGACAAATCTTCTGGAATGTTTTGAGGATGTAACTAGCAGAGTGGACAAGGGAGAACCAGTGGATGTGGTGTATTTGGACTTTCAAAAGGCTTTTGACAAGGTCTACACAAGAGATTGGTGTGCAAAATTAAAGCACATGGTATTGGGGGTAATGTACTGACGTGGATAGAGAACTGGTTGGCAGACAGGAAGCAGAGAGTCGGGATAAACGGTTCCTTTTCAGAATGGCAGGCAGTGACTAGTGGAGTGCCGCAGGGCTCAGTGCTGGGACCCCTGCTCTTTACAATATACATTAATGATTTGGATGAAGGAATTGAGTGTATTATCTCCAAGTTTGCAGATGACACTAAACTGGGTGGCGGTGTGAGCTGTGAGGAGGACGCTAAGAGGCTGCAGGGTGACTTGGACAGGTTAAGTGAGTGGGCAAATGCATGGCAGTTGCAGTATAATGTGGATAAATGTGAGGTTATCCACTTTGGTGGCAAAAACACGAAGGCAGAATATTATCTGAATGGCGGCAGATTAGGAAAAGGGGATGTGCAATGAGACCCGGGTGTCTTGGTACATCAGTCATTGAAAGTTGGCATGCAGGTACAGCAGGCGGTGAAGAAGGCAAATGGTATGTTGGCCTTCATAGCTAGGGGTTTTGAGTGTAGGAGCAGGGAGGTCTTACGGCCGTTCTATAGGGCCTTGGTGAGGCCTTGCCTGGAATATTGTGTTCAGTTTTGGTCTCCAAATCTGAGGAAGGACATTCTTGCTATTGAGGGAGTGCAGCGAAGGTTCACCAGACTGATTCCCGGGACTGACATATGAGGAGAGACTGGATCGACTGGGCCTTTATTCACTGAAGTTTAGAAGGATGAGAGGGGATCTCATAGAAACATATAAAATTCTGACGGGACTGGACAGGTTAGATGCAGGAAGAATGTTCCCAATGTTGGAGAAGTCCAGAACCAGGGGTCACAGTCTAAGGATAAGGGGTAAGCCATTTAGGACTGAGATGAGGAGAAACTTCTTGACTCAGAGAGTTGTTAACCTGTGGAATTCCCTGCCGCAGAGAGTTGTTGAGGCCAGTTCAATGGATATATTCAGGAGAGAGTTAGATATGGCCCTTACGGCTAAAGGGATCAAGGGGTATGGAGAGAAAGCAGGAAAGGGGTACTCAGGTGAATAATCAGCCATGATCTTATTGAATGGTGGTGCAGGCCCGAAGGGCCAAATGGCCTACTCCTGCACCTATTTTCTATGTTTCTATGAATCAGCGTCCACCGCAGCCTGTTCCAGAGATCCTCTATTCTCTGGGACAAGAACCATCTCCTGACATCTCACCTAGATCTGGCCTGATACAACTTAAATTTGTGACCTCCCTGGTCCTCCCTAACCTATTAATCAGAACAAACTGTCAACTTATGACTCTCAATCAGATCGGCCCCACAGCCTACGCTTCTCTAAAGTGTAGAGTCCTGACTCTTTTAGCCTATCTTGATAACTAAGATGCTTTAAACTGAGAATAAGTCTAGTGGCCCCCTCCTCTGCAACTTTCCGAAGCTTGTATCGGCTATCTCACCTTTGTGTGGGTTAGGGTTAGGGATACAGTTTTCCATGTTTGATTTGTCTTGGACATATCTGTTTACACATTGTCTCTGTTTAATTCTCTCATTGCAGGCTGGTTTATAAATGGTTTCTTCTACTTTATAAACTGAGCTACGCGACTGGGATCGTGGGCTATGCTGGAGTAATGTTCACCCTCTTTGGTATAAACTTATTATTTAGGTAAGAGCATTCACATATAATGTTTTTTTTTACATTTTAAAATCAGGTTGATGGAACAAGCACTTGAACAATAAATGGGTGGGTGAGAATTTTGCTCTTGTCAAAAGCAGGAATGTTTGTTGCGTAGGAACGGACACGTTTCTATCCTGGAGAGCCGCCGTCTGGATTGAGCACTGCTGGTGATCTTGAGGTGTGCTGCAAAGCAAAGTTGCTGCAATGCTGCACAGCAATGTCGCTGGGTCAAAAATCTTCATTACCCCATCAATCATGAGCAGTCCCTCGAAATCGAGGAAGACTTGCTTCCACTCTAAAAGTGAGTTCTCAGGTGACTGAACAGTCCAATATGGGAATTACAGTCTCTGTCACAGGTGGGACAGAGAGTGGTTGAAGGAAAGGGAGGGTGGGACTGGTTTGCCACACGCTCCTTCCGCTGCCTGCGCTTGGTTTCTTCATGCTCTCGGCGACGAGACTCGAGGTGCTCAGCGCCCTCCCGGATGCACTTCCTTCACTTAGGGCGTTCTTTGGCCAGGGACTCCCAGATGTCGGTGGGGATGTTGCACTTTATCAGGGAGGCTTTGAGGGTGTCCTTGAAACGTTTCCTCTGCCCACCTGGGGCTCGCTTGCCGTGTAGGAGTTCCGAGTAGAGCACTTGCTTTGGGAGTCTTGTGTCGGGCATGTGGGCATGTGGACATTGTGGCCCGCCCAACTGAGCTGATCAAGTGTGGTCAGTGCTTTGATGCTGGGGATGTTGGCCTGATCGAGGACGCTGACATTGGTGCATCTGTCCTCCCAGGGGATTTGCAGGATCTTCTGTGGGAGCACTGTCGCCTCACGGACTGCAGTGGTTCGAGGAGAGGGCCCACTCCAGCTTCACAGGAATACTAGGTGACGGGCTATAAATGCTGGCCTTGCCAGCGATGCCCATATCCGGAGTACAAAGACTTAACAAACAAAAAAAAATCAGCTGTCACCAGACCAAGCGTTGCTAAATTAAGTGAAAGGTTGTGCTGTGAGCAGTCGGAACTGCGTTCCTTTACCCATACGGCCCTTTCAGAGAGAGTGGCCCAGAGGTGAAAAGATATTTTTAAAATTTATTCACAGGATGTGGGCATCGTTGGCAAGGCCGGCATTTATTGCCCATCCCTAATTTGCCCCTTGAGAAGATGGCGGTGAGACGCCGCCTTGAACCGCTGCAGTCCGTGTGGTGAAGGTGCTCCCACAGTGCTGTTAGGGAGGGAGTTCCAGGATTGTGACCCAGCGACGATGAAGGAACGGCCGATATATTTCCCAGTCAGGATGGTGTGTGACTGGGAGGGGAACGTGGAGGTGGTGGTGCTCTAGGGGAATCGAGGGATATGGGGATGGGGTGGGAAGGTGGTGTTGAGGTCGAAGATCAGCCATGACGTTACTGAATGGCGGAGCAGGCTCGAGGGGCTTGATGGCCGACTCCTGCTCCTAATTCTTATGAAATAAGACAGCAGGTCTGCAAAGCATTTTAGAAGTATATGTTGATGGGGTCAGATAAAGTGGGGTGGGAGGAGGCTTCTGTTTCTGTGCTGTAGACTCTGTGGCATTTGGAAAGTGAAAAGATTGGGAGCGGTTCTGACGAAATGTCTACGCCCTAACTTTGCCTTTCACACCCACTAATGGATCTGCAATTATTTCAGATTTCCAGCATTAACAATCTGGAGGAGGCACAAAAACGTTTTACAAGGATGATAACCAGAACTGAGCGGTTACAACTGTCGAGAAAGGCTGAACAGGCTTGGGGCCCTTTTCTCTAGAAAAGAGATCTTTAAAAATATGAAAGGGTTTGACTGGGTTGATGTAGAGAAAATGTTTCCATTTGTGGAGAGTCCCACTCCCCCCTGCTCTTTCCCCACAGCCCTGAAATTGTTTTCCTTTCTAGCCTTTAACCAATTCCCGTTTGAAAGTCACTATTGAATCAACTTTCACCACCCTTTCAGGCAGCGCGTTCCAGATCCCAATTCGCAGCATTAAAAAAAATAATAATGTTTCCGCATGTTGCCTCTGGTTCTTTTGCCAATCACATTAAATCTGTGTCCATCTGGTTACTGACGCATCTGCTGCTGGTAGCAGTTTCTCCTTATTCTTATTCTCCTTATTCTCCTTATTCTCCTTATTCTCCTTATTCTCCTTATTCTCCTTATTCTCCTTATTCTCCTTATTCTCCTTATTCTCCTTATTCTCCTTATTCTCCTTATTCTCCTTATTCTCCTTATTCCCTCCATCAAAACCCGTCATGCTTTTCGACGCCTCACATTGGAGATATAAGATAGTCACTAGTAAGTCCAATAGAGAATTCAACAGAAACTTCTTTACTCTAAGGGTAGAGAGGGGTGAAAATGTGGAACTCACTACCACGGGGAGGGGTTGAGGTGAATAGTATCGATGCATTTAAGGGGAAGCTGGATAAACACATGAGGGAGAAGCGAATAGAAAATAGGTGCAGGAGTTGGCCATTCGGCCCTTCGAGCCTGCACCACCATTCAATATGATCATGGCTAATCATGCAACTTCAGTACCCCACCCCTGCTTTCTGTCCATTACCCCTTGATCCCTTTAGCCTAACATCTAACTCCCTTTTGAATATGTCCAATGAACTGACAACACTTTCTGTGGTAGAGAATTCCACAGGTTCACAACTCTGAGTGAAGAAGTTTCTCCTCATCTCAGTTCTAAATGGCTTACCCCTTATCCTTAGACTGTGACCCCCTGGTTCTGGACTTCCCCAACATCGGGAACATTCTTCCTGCATCAAACCTGTCCAGTTCCGTCAGAATTTTATATTTCTATGAGATCCCCTCTCATCCTTCTAAACTCCAGTGAGTATAAGCCTAGCTGATCCAGTCTTTTTTCATGTCAGTCCAGTATTCCTGGGAATCAGTCTGGTGAACCTTCGCTGCACTCCCTCAATAGCAAGAACGACCATCCTCAGGTGAGGAGACCAAAACTGAACACAATATTCCAGGTGTGGCCTCACCAAGGCCCTGTACAACTGCAGTCAGTCCTTCCTGCTCCTATACTCAAATCCCCTCGCTATGAAGGCCAACATGCCATTTGCCTTCTTCACTTCCTGCTGTACCTGCATGCCAACTTTCAATGACTGATGTACCATGACACCCAGGTTTCGTTGCACCTCCCCTTTTCCTAATCTGTCACCATTTAGATAATCTGCCGTCCTGTTTTTGCCACCAAAGTGGATAACCTCACACCTATCCACATTATACTGCATCTGCCATGCATTTGCCCACTCACCTAACCTGTCCAAGTCCCCCTGCAGCCTCTTAGCATCCAGAAGGACGTGCTGATGGGGTGAGATGAAGTAAGGTGTGGGATGAGGCTGGTGTGGAGCATAAATACCGGCACAGACCGGTTGCGGTTGAATGATTTGTTTCTGCCTGTCATTTGCTGTGGGTACTTTTCCATCGTTCCACTGGAGCTGTAATGAAGCCGCCCAGCCTGCAGATGGAGCTGTCTGCGCCTGACGCTTGGTGTGAGCCAATGTTGATACGTGGCACAGCTGCAGGAGCTGAACACAAGTGGCCACAGGGGAGAGGCGTCTCGGATCCTGCTGCTGGCTGGGAGGGTTGAAGAGAACCTGCAAAAAAAAACTCTGTGCTTCCGGTTCCAAACGACTCCCCCCCCCCCCCCCCCCCCCCCCCCCGGCCCCCACCCCTCGTTTAATTGGTTCCACTGGAACTGTTTAAAGCTCTGAAAGCATCAGAGATGAAGAATCGTTAAGGCGAGAGGACTTGAACAGTGCGGGCAAAGCCGCAATGCAGAGCTGTTGGAGTTCATAAAAACATAAGAAATAGGAGCAGAAGTAGGCCACACACGACCCTTGAACCTGCTCTGCCATTCAATATGATCACGACTGATCTTCGATCTCAACTCCACTGTCCCGCTCTGTCCCCATATCCCTCGATTTCCCCAAGAGTCCAGAAATCTATTGCTCTCAGCCTTGAATATACTCAGCGACTGAGCCTCCACGGCCCTCTGGGGGCAGAGAATTCCAAAGATTCACCACCCTCTGAGTGAAGAAATTCTTCCTCATCTCAGTCCTAAATGGCCGACCCCTTATCCTGAGACTGTGTGACCCCTGGTTCTAGACTCTCCATCCCGGGGAAAACAACCTCTTAGCATCTACCCTGTCAATCCCCCTCAGAATCTTGTATGTTTCAATGAGATCACCTCTCATTCTTCTAAACTCCAGAGAGTATCGGCCCAATCTACTCAGTCTCATCATAGGACAACCCTCTCATGTGAACCTCGAAGGCAAGTAATATACTTCCTTAAATAAGTACCCCAGCCGTAGTCTCACAAGAGCCCTGTACAATTGTAGCAAGACTTCCTTACTCTTGTACTACAACCTCCTTAACATTAAAGGCCAAAATGCCACTTGTTTTCCAAATTGCTTGCTGTACCTGCATGCTAACACTGTTTCTTGTACTAGGACACCTAAATCTCTCTCAACACGAACTTTAAATAGTTTCTCCCCATAAAAAATGTTCTGTTTTTCTATTCCTCCTACCTCATCTTGTCTGCAGGGCAGGCCACCAAAAGTGCAGTGGAATGAGTGGGGTTAGGTACAGGAGGCCACTTAATACCTGGAGGGAAAGTAATGCAGAAATAAGCCCCGTTTCCCAAAGGGTAATCAAAACTCAGAATATACTTCCATCCTCGCACCAGCCACATCTTGCTGTGTCAGCCGTGGCTCAGTGGGCAGCACTCTCGCCTCCCGAGTCAGAAGGTCGTGGGTTCAAGTCCCACTTCAGAGACTTGAGCACATAATCCAGGCTGACACTCCCAGTGCATCACTGAGGGAGCGCTGCACTGTCGGAGGTGCCGACTTTCGGATGAGACGTTAAACCGAGGCCCCGTCTGCCCTCTCACAGAAACATAGAAAATAGGTGCCGGAGTCGGTCATTTGGCCCTTCGAGCCTGCACCTCCATTCAATATGATCTCGGGTGGATGTAAAAGATCCCACGGCACTATTTCGAAAAAGAGCAGGGGAGTTATCCCCGTTGTCTTGGCCAATATTTATCCCTCAACCAACACAACTAAAAGATTATCTGGGTCATTGTCACATTACTGTTTGTGGGAGCTTGCTGTGCGCAGTTTGGCTGCCGCGTTTCCCACATTACAACAGTGAGTCACTTCAAAAATTATTTCATTGGCTGTAAGATGCTTTGGGATGTGGCAAGGTCGTGAAAGGTGCTATATAAATGCAAGTCTTTCTTTCCACAGACAACAACTCTCCATCCACACCCAGGCCAAGACACACAGAAAGGGTTGGGGCTCGTGGGGGGGGGGAGGGGGGTTGTAATTTCAAAACTAATCTGCGGAAACGATATTTCAGTGAGCAAGTGGTCAGTCAATGGAACAGGCTCCCTAGGGAGATGGGGGAAGCAGTTAATGTTGATTCATTTAAATGAAACTTCAATAGATACACTGGTAGAGTTTCTATTTGACAAGGCATGCACAGCCAAAGTTCAAAAACTCCCACAGCTCTTCACAGGAGGGTTGAAACACACACGATTCTGAAGGGGATTGACAGGGTAGATGCTGAGAGGATGTTTTCCCCCCCGGGCTGGAGAGTCTAGAACCAGGGGGTCACAGTCTCCGGATAAGGGGTCGGCCATTTAAGACTGAGGAGGAGAAATTACTTCACTCAGAGGGTGGTGAATCTTTGGAATTCTCTGCCCCAGAGGGCTGTGGATGCTCAGTCGTTGAGTATATTCAAGGCTGAGATCGATAGATTTTTGGACTCTCGGCGAAACAAGAGATATGGGGATCGGGCGGGAAAGTGGAGTTGAGGTCGAAGATCAGCCGTGATCTTATTGAATGGCAGAGGAGCAGGAGGGGCTGAATGGCCGACTCCTTCTCCTAATGCTTATATTCTTATCAGACAACTGCTAACTTACAATTACAGACGCTCTGTACATTACAAGAGTGACTACACGTCAAACGTAAATCATTAAATGTGAAGCGCTTTGGGACATCCTGAAAAACGCTGTATAAATGAGTGTTATTTCTATCTTGAACTTTACTCAGGGGTGTCCAGGAATGGCGTTTGACAGGATTTCTGTTTGTCTTTTTCCTCGCAGAATAAAGCCAGAAGATGGAATGGACTTTGGAGTGTCGCTTCTGTTTTATGGATTGTATTACGGAGTGCTAAGCCGTGACTTTGCAGAGATGTGCGCGGACTACATGGCATCTACAATAGGGGTAAAGTGAGCCCAGAGGCAGCCGCTGTCATCAGCTGTAGCCCGCCTGTATAACTGTATAAATTACCTTGACATGCTCTCCCACTGTACATCATCATAGGCAGTCCCTCGAAATCGAGGAAGACTTGCTTCCACTCTAAAAGTGAGTTTTCTCAGGTGACTGTACATTCCAATACGGGAATTACAGTCTCTGTCACTGGCGGGATAGACAGTGAGGGAAAGGGAGGGTGGGACTGGTTTGCCGCACGCTCCTTCCGCTGCCTGCGCTTGGTTTCTGCATGCTCTCGGCGACGAGACGCGAGGTGCTCAGCGCCCTCCCAGATGCTCTTCCTCCACTTAGGGCGGTCTTTGGCCAGGGACTCCCAGGTGTCGGTGGATGTGAAAGGTTTTGCCGCCTCATAGGGACAGGAGGAGGAGGCCATTCAGCCCCTCGAGTGTGTTCCGCCATTCAGTCAGAGCTTTGGCTGCTCTGTAGCTCGGCACCATTTTCCTGCCTTTACTCCATATCCCTCAACACCTCTTGCCCACAAAAATCTATCGATCCCAGTCTCGAAAGCTCCAATTGACCCCTAGCATCCACAGCCTTTTGGGAGAGAGTTCCAGATTTCTTGCACCCTTTGTGTGAAGAGGTGCTTCCTGACATCACCCCTGTGCAGGCCTGGCGCTAATTTTAGAATTGTGCCCCCACCCCACCCAACCACCACCAGAGGAAATAGTTCCTCTTGATCTACCCTGTCGGATCCCTTAATCATAAACACCTCAATTAGATCACCCCCTCCACCACCTAAACTCCAGGGAACACAACCTTCCCTTGACATTTAACCCTGGTTCCATTCTGGTGAATCTGTGCTGCACCTGCTCCAGGGCCAATACATCTAAACTGTATTCTCCGCTTCCTTTTCGGAATAGTCCTCCACACACCTCTCAACATAACATAAGAATTAGGAGCAGTAGTAGGCCATTTATTTTTCTTTTCTTATCAGTAGGAAACCTTTTGGCATTGTTGCCAGATTAAGTTAATCTTAAGGGCCAAGTCATGGCAGGAGAGCCCAGAGCCGTGTCATGCTACTCCTGTGCCATGTGGGAAGTCGTCCCTGGCTACTATGTATGCGGGAAGTGTGTCCAGCTGCAGCTCCTGTCAGACCGCATTGCGGCACTGGAGCTGCGCATGGATTCACTCTGGAGCATCCGCGATGCTGAGGACCTCGTGGATAGCACGTTTAGTGAGCTGGTCACACTGCAGGTAAAGGTTACACAGGCAGATAGGGAATGGGTGACCATCAGGAAGAGCAGGGGAAGGTAGCTAGTGCAGGGGTCCCCTGCGGTTACCTCCCTCCAAAACAGATATATCACTTTGGATACTGTTGGGGGAAGGCAGCAGCAGGCAAGTTCATGGCACCATGGGTGACTCTGCTGCACAGGAGGACAGGAAAAAGAGTGGGTGGGCTATAGTGATAGGGGATCCTATTGTAAGGGGAATAGATGGGCGTTTCTGCGGCCGCAATGGAGACTCCAGGAACGTATGTTGCCTCCCTGGTGCAAGGGTCAAGGATGTCTTGGAGTGGCTGCAGGGCATTCTGGAGAGGGTGGGTGAACAGCCAGCTGTCTTGCATATAGGTACCAATGATATAGGTAAAAAAACGGGATGAGGTCCTACAAGCTGAATTTAGGGAGCTAGGAGTTAAATTTAAAAAGTAGGACCTCAAAGGTAGTAATCTCAGGATAGCAGGATAGTTCAAATGAATACGTGGCTTGAGGAATGGTGCAAGGGGGAGGGATTCAAATTCCTGGGACATTGGAACAGGTTCTGGGGGAGGTGGGACCAGTACAAACCGGACGGTCTGCACCTGGGCAGGACCGGAACCGATGTCCTAGGTGGAATGTTTGCTAGTGCTGTTGGGGAGGGGTTAAACTAATATGGCAGGGGGATGGGAATCTATGCAGGGAGGCAGAAGGAAGTTAAAAGGGGGCAGAAGCAAAAAGATAGGAAGGAGAAAAGTAAGAGTGGAGGGCAGAGAAATCAAGGGAAAAAAATCAAACGGTCACATTACAACATAATTCTAAAAGGATAGAGTGTTTAAAAAAACAAGCCCAAAGGCTGAGTGTCAATGCGAGGAGCTTTCGTAATAAGATGGATTTGTAATACTGCGCAGGTAGCTATTATCGGATACGATGCAATTGGGATTACGGAGACATGGCTCCAAGGTAACCAAGGCTGGAAGCTCAACGTCCAGGGGTATTCAACATTCAGGAAGGATAGACAGAAAGGAAAAGGAGGTGGGGTAGCATTACTGGTTAAAGAGGAGATTAACGCAATAGTAAGGAAGGACATTAGCCTGGATGATGTGGAATCGGTATGGGTGGAGCTGCGGAACACCAAAGGACAGAAAACGCTAGTGGGAGTTGTGTACACCACCAAACAGTAGTAGTGAGGTTGGGGATGGCATCAAACAGGAAATTAGGGATGCGTGCAATAAAAGTACAGCAGTTATCATGGGTGACTTTAATATATAGATTGGGCTAACCAAACTGGTAGCAATGCTATGGAGGAGGATTTCTTGGAGTGTATAAGGGATGGTTTTCGAGACCAATATGTCGAGGAACCAACTAGAGAGCATTCCTGCTTCTGCACCTATTTTCTATGTTTCTATTCCGGCCCCTCGAGCCTGCTCCGCCATTCAATAAGATCATGGCTGATCTTCTACCTCAACTCCACTTTCCTGCCCGATCCCCATATCCCATGTTCCCCATAATATTCAAAAATCTATCGATCACTGTCTTGAATATACTCAACCGTCCTGTTTAGCCAGAGCTCCCTGATTTTGGGCAGGTATTGCAATCCTGCTGTGCTGGCCCAACTGAGTAGCAATCCCAAGCTTAAAACCGTTCTTGCGCCGTTGACTGTAGATACAAAAGTCGCAGGACACGTTACATCTAGAATCTGTTAATGTGTGTTCCTCCTCTCTCCCACACTGCTCCAACAGACTGTTTTACTGCATGTTGACGGGGCACACACTGTATTTGAGACGTGTCGCATGCTTCTCATTGAGCAGCGCGTCAGGAAAACAAATTTGGCACATCCCAGATCGAAGCTCCCCTACATTTGTTTTCGGATTTTCAGAAATTATAAAAAGACGCATAAAACACAATAAAAGCACAAACTTAATGGAGCAAAGAAAACCACAACAATACAATACCTTTAACAGTGAAACGTCCCACAGCGCTCCACAGGAGCGATTATCAAACAAACTGTGACAGCGAGCCACATAAGGAGATATTAGTGCAGGTGACCAAAAGATTGGTCAGAGAGGTAGGTTTTAAGGAGCATCTTAAAAGGGAGAGAGGCGGAGGGGTTTAGGGAGGGAATTAACATAGAAACATAGAAAATAGGTGCAGGAGTAGGCCATTCGGCCCTTCGAGCCTGCACCACCATTCAAGAATTTCATGGCTGAACATGCAACTTCAGTACCCCATTCCTGCTTTCTCTCCATACCCCTTGATGCCTTTAGCCATAAGGGCCACATCCAACTCCCTCTTGAATATATCCAATGAACTGGCATCAACAACTCTCTGCGGCAGGGAATTCCACAGGTTAACAACTCTCTGAGTGAAGAAGTTTCTCCTCATCTCGGTCCTAAATGGCTTACCCCTTATCCTTAGACTGTGACCCCTGGTTCTGGACTTCCCCACAACATCGGGAACATTCTTCCTGCATCTAACCTGTCCAGTCCCATCAGAATTTTATGTTTCTGAGATCCCCTCTCATTCTTCTAAACTCCAGTGAATACAGGCCCAGTTGATCCAGTCTCTCCTCGTATGTCAGTCCTGCCATCCCAGGAATCAGTCTGGTGAACCTTTGCTGCACTCCCTCAATAGCAAGAACATCCTTCCTCAGATTAGGAGACCAAAACTGAACACAATATTCCAGGTGAGGCCTCACCAAGGCCCTGTACAACTGCAGTAAGACCTCCCTGCTCCTATACTCAAATCCCCTAGCTATGAAGGCCAATATACCATTTGCCGCCTTCACCACCTGCTGTACCTGTATGCCAACTTTCAATGGCTGATGAACCATGACACCCAGGTCTTGTTGCACCTCCCCTTTTCCTAATCTGCCGCCATTCAGATAATATTCTGCCTTCATGTTTTTGCCACCAAAGTGGATAACCTCACATTTATCCACATTATACTGCATCTGCCATGTATTTGCCCACTCACCTAACCTGTCCAAGTCATCCAGCAGCCTCTTGGCATCCTCCTCACAGCTCACACCGCCACCCAGCTTAGTGTCATCTGCAAACTTGGAGATATTACACCGAGCCACATAAAGAGATATTGGGGCAGGTGACCAAAAGATTGGTCAAGGAGATACGTTTTAAGGAGCACCTTAAAGGGGAGAGAGGCGGAGAGGTTTAGGGAGGGAATTCCAGAGCTTAGGAGCTGAAGGCACGGCCGCCAATGGTGGAGCGATTAAAATCAGGGATGCTCAAGAGGCCACAATTAGAGTGATAAGATCAGAGGGTTGCAGGGCTGGAGGAGGTTACAGAGATAGGGAGGGGTTAGGGACTGGAGGAGGTTACAGAGATAGGGAGGGGTTAGGGGCTGGAGGAGGTTACAGAGATAGGGAGGGGTTAGGGACTGGAGGAGGTTACAGAGATAGGAGGGGGTTACAGAGATGGGGAGGGGTGTAGGGGCTGGAGGGGGTTACAGAGATAGGGAGGGGTGTAGGGACTGGAGGAGGTTACAGAGATAGGAAGGGGTGTAGGGGCTGGAGGAGGTTACAGAGATAGGGAGGGGCGAGGCTATGGAGCGATTGAAAAATAAGGATGAGAATTTTTAAAATGAGATTACACGGCTGCTGATGGGTGCGGGCCATTGAGGGCCGTGATTCTTGGTGACTGAATAGCACGGGCTTGATGGACCAGCTGGGCTTTCCCTGCCTGTCTCTTTCATATGTTCAACGGTAAATATCGGTGTTAAGGAATTAAATACTTTGTGGATCAATTGTGAAGTTACATTGTTAGGGCATTAGAGGGAGCCTGACTCCATCTCGGAGGGTTGCAGGGCTGGAGGAGTCTACAGAGAATATGGAGGAATTTGAACACGAGAAGAATTTTAAAATTGTGCCAATGTAGGTCATCGAGCCCAGGGGTGATGGGAGAATGGGACTTGGTGCAAGTTAAAATACGGACAGCAAAGTTTTGGATGAGCTGAACTTTACGGAAGGTGGAAGGCCAGCCAGGAGAATGTTGCAATAGTCGAGTCGAGAGATAACCAGGACATTAAATTAAATTAAAATGAAATTAAATTATTCTGTTATGACCCTACACAGTTTGACTTAATAGTATCACACTCACCGCTCAGCCAGAAGACTGAGACTGGAGCGTGTAATCTAAGCTGCTACTGCAGTGCAGCACTGCACTGTCAGAGGGGCCATCCTTTGGATGAGCTATTAAATCGGTCTCGTTGAACATCAAAGATCTCTCGGCATTATTCCGAGGGTAGCACCAATGTTTTTTTTCCAACCTTTTATCCCTCAACCAAGACCTCCAAAAACACACAAACTGGTCACTGGACTTGCTGTGTGAAAATTGGCTGCTATCTTTGCCTATATCAGTAAGCTACCTTTCAAAAGTAATTCATTGATTGTGAAGCACTTTGGGAAGTCCTAAAGATGAGAAAGGTGACACACAAGTGCCACTGCATTCTTGTCCATCTCCGCCCCTGCCTCAGCTCATCTGCTGAAACCTTCATCCACACCTTTGTTACCTCGAGACTTGACTACTCCAACGCACTCCTGGCTGGCCTCCCAGTCTACCCTACGTAAACTTGAGGTCATCCAAAACTTGGCTGCCCCGTGGCCTAACTCACGCAGTCCTATTCACTCATCACCCCCTGTGCTCGCTGACCTACATTGGCTTCCGGTTAAGCAGCGCCTCGATTTTAAAATTCTCATCCTTATTTTCAAATCCCTCCATGGCCCTCGCCCCTCCCCATCTCTGTAATCTCCTCCAGCCCCCCCCCCCCCCACCCGAGATGTCTGCACTCCTCCAATTCCAGTCTCTTAAGCATCCCTGATTATAATCGCTCCACCATCGGCGGCCGTGCCTTCAGCTGCCTGGGCCCCAAGCCCTGGAAATTCCTAAAACCTCTCCACCTCTCTACCTCTACAAGGCGCTCCTTAAAACTTACCTCTGACTAAGTTTTTGGTCGTCTGTCCTAATAGCTCCTTATGTGGCTCAGTGTCAAATTTCTGTCTTATGACACTCCTGTGAAGCGTCTTGGGATGTTCATTAATAATATAAGTTGTTGTATGGAATACGTAATAAAATATTTTCAAGTATGCAGGTTGTGATATAAAAAAAACCAACAAGCTCCTCAGTCAAACAGTGCCCTGGCTTAGGCTAAACCATAATTTAACGCTGATCAATTACTTTCTTTTTACATACATAGAATGTACAGCACAGAAATAGGTCGTTCGGCCCAACTAGTCTGTGCTGGTGTTAGCTCCATGCGAGTCTCTTCCCACTCCATCTACCTCATCGCAGCCTTTCAGCATATCTTTCTATTCCCTTTTCTCTTGTCTAGTTTCCTTTTTTGAAAGCATCTAAACTTTGCCTCAATCACTTCCTTGGGTAGTGGAGAAGAGTCTAAGCAATCTGTGAAATGAAAAAAGGGGAATTTGAGCTAATTCTCGCCCATGATCCTTGTGACTTTTTACTGCTCTCCTGTACTGGGGCTACAGTTCCATTGAAGCTGAGCACTTTCCTAGTGTCCGCCGTGGCTCAGTGGGTAGCACACTCGTCTGAGTATCGTGGGCTCGAGGCCCACTCCAGAGACTTAAGCCCATAATCTAGGTTGACACTCCCAGTGCAGTGCTGGGGGAGCGCCGCGCTGTGGGAGGGGCAGTCCTGAGGGAGCGCCGCACTGTCGGAGGGGCAGTCCTGAGGGAGCGCCGCGCTGTCGGAGGGGCAGTCCTGAGGGAGCGCCGCGCTGTCGGAGGGGCAGTCCTGAGGGAGCGCCGCGCTGTCGGAGGGGCAGTGCTGAGGGAGTGCCACACTGTCGGAGGGGCAGTCCTGAGGGAGCGCCGCGCTGTCGGAGTGGCAGTCTTTCAGATGAGGCGTTAAACCAAGGCTCCGTCTGCTCTCTCGGGTGGACATAAAAGATCCCATGACACTATTTCAAAACAGAACAGGGGAGTTCTCCCTGGTGTCGTGGGACAATGTTTATCCCTCAATCAACATCAGTAAAACAGATTATCTGGTCATTGTTGTTTGTGGGAGCTTGCTGTGTGCAAATTGGCTGCCGCCTTTCCTGCATTATAACAGTGACTACACTTCAAAAAGTAATTAATTGGCTGTAAAGCGCTTGGGGTCCTGAGGTCGAGGTAGGCGCTGTAAAAATCCAAGTCTTTTTTTTCTTTTTCCTGTACCTTGTCCCAAAGGCCCTTATTTTCTATCGTTGTCTGGTAAAAGACGACATTGAGTCACTAGGAGCGTCCTAACTTTGATCCCCGAGTTGACGTAGATTGTGATGAATTTGTTTTCCTCCACATGCACACATCTCAATGAGGGATTAACACTGTTGCATGTTGATAGGCAACATCTCTGAAGACTAAACTATGTCCCATCAGGCGTTAGTTTATCTGAAGGCTGAGTTGAGTTTGGAAATGGGGCACTTGGGATTGTGTGCACGGACCCATGGAATGGACTATTGTCATTGTGGTGTACTGCTCAGAAAGTGCCCCCTCTTCATCCCCGCCTCTCCCCTCCCCAGAGATGCCCAGTATTCCACGTGTCTCCGGGGTTTGGTTGACACTCCAGCGCAGTGCTGGGGTGGGGGGGGGGGGGGGTGCGTGGTGGCCGCAGAGACATAGCTCGTTCTTACACCAGGCTCTCCCCTTCCCCTACCGAAGCTTCAGGTGAAGATTAAAGATCCCATGGCCCTATGCGAAGAGTTGGGGGAGTTCTCCCAGTGTCCTGGGCCAACGTTCAACCAACACCACCAAAAACAGGTTCATTGGACATTTCTCCCATTGCTGTTTGTACGATTCTCCCCCTGCACAAGATGGCTGCATTTCAAAATAATTCACTGTACGCGGTGTTTTAGGGCGTTTGAGATACGATAAACATAAAAAAAAATACTTGCCTTTCTATAGTGCCTCCCACGACCTAGGGTCTTTACAGCCAAAGAAATACTTTTGAAGTGCAGTCGCTGTTGTAATGTAACAACTGGTTCCTCCGAGCACTGTGCCAATTTACCTGTTGTTAGAGGCTTTTAAAGTGTCTGTTGTGTGTTGCAGTACTACTGTGCATCAGGGATGCCAACCAAACACCTCTCCAATGAGATCTGTGCGGTCTGTGGACAGAAAATCTTTGTGGACGTCAACGAGGAAGGCATCATAGAAAATACGTACAAGCTCTCCTGCAACCACGTGTATCCTTCGCAAGGCGGGAGATACGGCATTGAGCCGAGCCTGATACTTGTCAAAACGAATATAAAAGCAGGGAAGTCTTGCCACAGTTATACAGGGTATTGGTGAGGCCACACCTGGAACACTGCGTGCAGTTTTGGTTTCCATATTTACGAAAGGATATACTTGCTTTGGAGGCAGTTCAGAGAGGGTTCACTAGGTTGATTCCGGGGATGAGGGGGTTGACTTATGAGGAAAGGTTGAGTAGGTTGGGCCTCTACTCATTGGAATTCAGAAGAATGAGAGGTGATCTTATCGAAATGTATAAGATTATGAGGGGGCTTGACAAGGTGGATGCAGAGAGGATGTTTCCACTGATGGGGGAGACTAGAACTAGAGGGCATAATCTTAGAATAAGGGGCCACCCATTTAAAACTGAGATGAGGAGGAATTTCTTCTCAGAGGGTTGTAAATCTGTGGAATTCGCTGCCTCAGAGAGCTGTGGAAACCGGGACATTGAATAAATTTAAGACCGAGATCGACAGTTTCTTAACCGATAAGAGAATAACGGGTTATGGAGAGTGGGCAGGGAAGTGTACCTGAGTCCATGATCGGATCAGCCATGTTCTTCTTGAATGGCGGAGCGGGCTCGAGGGGCCGTATGGCCTACTCCTCCTATTTCTTATGTTCTTATGAGAACACTTCTCTCTCTCTGCAAGGTGTAGGGATGCTGCGTGGGCTGAGGTCAGTCCGCAGAGAGGCAGGAACGAGGCATTGCATTTGGCCCCTGGACTGCTGCGTCTGGGCAGCTGACCCTTTGAAGGAACAAAAAGATCTTGGAGTGCAGGTCCACAGATCCCTGAAGGTGGCAGGCCAGGTGGATAAGGTGGTTAAGATGGCATACGGGATACTTTCCTTTTATTAGCCGAGGCATAGAGTACAAGTGCAGGGACGTTATGCTTGAACTACATAAAACACTGGTTAGGCCACAGCTAGAGTACTGCGTGCAGTTCTGGTTACCATATTACAGGAAAGATGTGAACGGGTATAGAGGCGATTTACGAGGATGTTGCCTGGACTGTAGAATTTTAGCTTTGAGGAAAGATTGCATACGCTGGGATTGTTTTCTTTGCAACAGAGGAGGGGAGGCTGAGGGGAGATTTAATTGAGGTGTTTAAAATTATGAGGGGCCTAGATAGAGTGGATAGGAAGGACCTATTTCCCTTAGCAGAGGGGTCAACAACCAGGGGGCATAGATTTAAAGTAATTGATAGGAGGTTTAGAGGGGATTTGAGGGGAAAATGTCTTCACCCAAAGGGAGGTGGGGGTCTGGAACTCACGGCCTGAAAGGGTGGTAGAGGCAGAAACCCTCACCACATTTAAAAAGTACTTGGATGTGCACTTGAAGTGCCGTAACCTACAGGGCTACGGACCGAGAGCTGGAAAGTGGGATTAGGCTGGATAGCTCTTGGTCGGCCGGCGTGGACACGATGGGCCGAATGGCCTCCTTCCTTGCTGTAAATTTCTATAATCCCAGAACGACTGCCCGTGCGGCGAGACCTCCTCCTGGGAAGAGGATAAAGTAATTCTTCTCATCCGCCCCACCTCCCTATCCTCCTCTCTGATCCACCCCCTATCCTCCCCTCGCCCCCACCTCCATACCCTCCCTATCCGTTACATAAACTTGTATTTCCTTGGGTTGAGTTGTTTAAAATGATGAAAAGGATTCGATTAGAGTAGAGAGGAACTATTCCCTCTGGTGGGGTAAGTCCAGAACAAGGGGGCGTAATCTTAAACTTAGAGCCAGGCCGTTGAGGGGTGATGTGAGGAAGCACTTCTTCACACAAAAGCTGCTGGGGCTGGCGGTCAATTGGAGCTTTCAAGACGGAGATCGCTGTATTTTCATTAGGCAAGGGTTATGGAACCAAGGCGGGTAGATGTGGAGAAGATACAGATCAGCCAAGATCTACTTGAGTGGTGGAACCGATCGAATGGCCACCTCCTGTTCCTGTGTCCACCACACCCACCCCTTCCAGCAGGTGTCCCCTGGATTGCTGTCAGTGATCGGAACCCTGGCGGATTTCCCTCCCTCCTGCTCCCCCGACCACACCGGCTGGGCACTGAGACACATTGCAGTTCCCCAACCTGCTTCCTGGGCTGGGAGCGGCTGAACATTCCTGCGCAGACGTTGAATCCAGCGCCTTCCCGTTCTGCGCAGTGCCGTGGCGTCCGGTTCATTTGCTGATTTTTGTTTCGACGCTAAAGATTTATGTAATTTTCTCATTGCAAGGGAAGTTTGTGTGGACGGACTTGGCCATTTCACCAGTGGGCTGCCATAAAGTCTTTCACTCTGTGCTTTTGCTTTTAGTCACAAGATTTTTTTTAAATTTATAATGTCACAATTTGCTTTGTTTTTCTGAATGTGAGTGTGTTTGGGAAGTAATATCTAACTGTGACTTGGCAGAAAACCCCGTTGATCTTTCCCCTATAGAATCCCTGCAGTTGTTGACCAGAAAAGCTTCACTGTTTGTTCACGTTGCCGGTAATGATGTGCCTCTGGCCCACACGGCATGCGAAACATAGAAATTTACAGGGCAGACAGAGGCCATTTCGGCCCATTGTGTCCGCGCCGGCCGACAAAGAGCCGCACGGCCCTCGGTCAGCAGCCCTGAAGGTTACATATAAACCTATGGACAATGGCGGAACGGCAAAGAGCACCCGGCCCAACCAGTCCGCCTCACGCAGCACTTTACATTCCACCCCACCCGGAGCCATGCGATCTCCTGGGAGAGGCAACAAACAGATTAAAAACCCTGGCCAATTGGGGGGAAAAATCTGGGAAAACTCTTGTGCCTTTCTTGGTTGGGACCTGGGTTTGAAACCAAGCATGGGGATTGTCTTATCTCGAACCCTTCCCCAAACGCTTCCTATCCTCTCTACCCCCTGTCCACTTGAGAAACTCTTCTCTTATCGTTCTCAGCCTATCCTTGCACACCTGCTGTGTTCATGAGGCCAGAATTGGAGGAGCGCAGAGATCTTGGGGGGTTTGTGGGGCTGGAAGAGATTAGAGATAGGGAGGGGCGAGGGCCATGGAGAGATTTGAAAACAAGGATGAGAACTTTAAATTCGAACCCCACTCCCATTCTGTTCAGCAGAAATGCTCAAAGTTGCTGTTAAACCTTCTACGCTGTTCCAGGTCGGCTATCCTAGGAGGCTGTGCTGTGTTTTCCTTAATCGCTGTTCTCCAGGTTCCATGAATTCTGTATCCGAGGGTGGTGCATCGTGGGAAAGAAACAGACCTGCCCATACTGTAAAGAGAAGGTGGATCTAAAGAGAATGTTCAGCAACCCGTATCCTTCTACTTGGTGTGTGAGCGGAATGTGAAAACGTTGTCATTTTGTATCTTATCAATGGGGTCTTGTTTCTAAGGCAGATTACTTCTTTGGTTTTCCTTCAGTTCTCCCGTCTGTCCGTCCCATTCCAAAAAAGCCTCATGCCAAGTATTCGGTTTGGATACAGAGTAAAGCTCCCTCTACACTGTCCCATCAAACACTCCCAGGGCAGGTACAGCACGGGTTAGATAGAGTAAAGCTCCCTCTACACTTTCCCATCAAACACTCCCAGGGCAGGTACAGCACGGGGGTTAGATACAGAGTAAAGCTCCCTCTACACTGTCCCATCAAACACTCCCAGGGCAGGTACAGCACGGGGGTTAGATACAGAGTAAAGCTCCCTCTACACTGTTCCATCAAACACTCCCAGGGCAGGTACAGCACGGGGTTAGATACAGAGTAAAGCTCCCTCTACACTGTCCCATCAAACACTCCTAGGGCAGGTATAGCACGGGTTAGATACAGAGTAAAGCTCCCTCTACACTGTTCCATCAAACGCTCCCAGGGCAGGTATAGCACGGGTTAGATACAGAGTAAAGCTCCCTCTTCACTGTCCCATCAAACACTCCCAGGGCAGGTACAGGGGGTTAGATACAGAGTAAAGCTCTCTCTACACTGTCCCATCAAACACTCCCAGGGCAGGTACAGGGGGTTAGATACAGAGTAAAGCTCCCTCTACACTGTCCCATCAAACACTCCCAGGGCAGGTACAGGGGGTTAGATACAGAGTAAAGCTCCCTCTACACTGTCCCATCAAACACTCCCAGGGCAGGTACAGCACGGGGTTAGATACAGAGTAAAGCTCCCTCTACACTGTCCCATCAAACACTCCCAGGGCAGGTACAGCACCGGGTTAGATACAGAGTAAAGCTCCCTCTACACTGTCCCATCAAACACTCCCAGGGCAGGTACAGGGGGTTAGATACAGAGTAAAGCTCCCTCTACACTGTCCCATCAAACACTCCCTGAAACCCTCACCACATTTAAAAGTACTTGGATGTGCACCTGAAGTGCCGCAACCTACAGGGCTATGGACCGAGAGCTGGAAAGTGGGATTAGGATGGATAGCTCTTTGTCGGCCGGCACAGACACAATGGGCCAAATGCCCTCATTCTGTGCTGTAAATTACTATGGTTCTTCAATGATAATTAAACATGTGTGCACTGACATGTTGGACGGAATGGGCTTGCCAGGAGCAGCATGGGTCAGTCCCTGTCATTATTTGCAATAGGTCGTCAGAGTTTCCCAACATAATCCGTTAAATAAGGCATTGTCATCATCACAGGCAGTCCCTCGGAATCGAGGAAGACTTGCTTCCACTTAGTGAGTTCTCGGGTGACTGAACAGTCCGATACGGGAATTACAGTCTCTGTCACAAGTGGGACAGACAGTGGTTGAAGGAAAGGGAGGGTGGGGAGTCTGGTTTGCTACACACTCCTTCCGCTGCCTGCGCTTGATTTCTGCATGCTCTCGGCGACGAGACTCGAGGTGCTCAGCGCCCTCCCGGATGCACTTCCTCCACATCGTATCAGAAGGGCAGCTGATTAATAATCTCAAGTGTTTACCAAGAACACGAATCACAAAAGTGTGACGTGTGATTCAGATGTACTCGAGGTTGGGATTATTTTGGTGTCATGAAAACTTGACAGGAAACCAGTGGTATCTGGCGCCTTGCCAAATCTGGGTAATATTGACCAAAAGGAAGACTGTTTATGTGGGGAACCAATAGCCTCGGAATGAAAGGAGAATAACTAACATTGGTAGCAAACAATGTTTTCCCCCTCCAATTTTAAATTTGGGTGCGCAGACCCTTTTAACGGCTGTGCGGGTTCGAAGGATGAAACTTCAGTGTAAAAGGTGGTCTCGCTGCACGACCACAGGGCCGAGGGTGTACATTGGTAGTACATTGCACCCAGTGCAGTGGGAAAGAAAGACTTGCATTTCTATATCGCCTTTCCCAACCTCAGGACGTCCCAAAGCACCTCACAACCAATTAAGTACTGTTTGAAGTGTAGTCACTGTTGTAATGTGGGAAACGCGGCAGCCAATATGCGCACAGCAAGCTCCCACAAACAGCAATGTGATAATGACCGGATAATCTATTTTGAGTGATGTTGATTCAGGGATAAATATTGGTCCCAGGGCATTGGGCAGAACTTCCCTGCTCCTCTTCGAAATAGTGGCATGGAATCTTTTACATACACCTGAGAGCGCAGACAGAACCTCGGTTTAACATCTCATCCGAAAGAGGGTACTTCAGACAGTGCGGCGCTCCCTCAGCACTGCCCCTCCGACAGTGCGGCGCTCCCTCAGCACTGCCCCTCCGACAGTGCGGCGCTCCCTCAGTACTGCCCCTCCGACAGTGCGGCGCTCCCTCAGCACTGCCCCTCCGGCAGTGCGGCGCTCCCTCAGGGCCGCCCCTCCGGCAGTGCGGCGCTCCCTCAGGGCCGCCCCTCCGGCAGTGCGGCGCTCCCTCAGGGCCGCCCCTCCGGCAGTGCGGCGCTCCCTCAGGGCCGCCCCTCCGGCAGTGCGGCGCTCCCTCAGGGCCGGCAGTGCGGCGCTCCCTCAGGGCCGGCAGTGCGGCGCTCCCTCAGGGCCGCCCCTCCGACCGTGCGACGCCCCCTCAGTGCAGGCATCGGCCTAGATTATACGCTCAAGTCTCTAGAGTGGAACTTGAATCCATAGAAACATAGAAAATAGGTGCAGGAGTAGGCCATTCGGCCCTTTGAACCTGCACCACCATTCAATAAGATCATGACTGATCATTCCCTCAGTACCCCTTTCCTGCTTTCTCTCCATACCCCTTGATCCCCTTAGCCGTAAGGGCCATATCAAACTCCCTTTTTAATATATCTAACGAACTGGCCTCGATGAACTCCCAACTCTGCTCCCCGACATTGGGCCTCTTGCAGGCCTCCTTGATTTCCCCGCTCCGCTCCGACGGCGAACACATCAGTTGGGTGAGTGACAATAGACAATTCTGCCTCACTCATCTTTGGAGAGATGGGCCCATCAAGTCTCTCATCAACCCTTCCCCTCAAGACACATCTCAGATAAAATCAAGGATCTGCCGATCTACTCCCATAGCTTCTGGCTTGACGATAAAGAGATGGGTCGTGGCCAACATTTATCCCATAACTTCACTAAACAATAGACAATCCGGTCATTATCACGTTGCTGTTTGCGGAAGCTTGCTGTGCGCAAATTGGCTGCCGCATTTCTACTTTACAACAGGGACCACATTTCAAAAGAGCTTCATTGGCTATAAAGCGTTTTGCGACATCCTGAGGTGGTGCAAAGGCGCTATATCAATGCAAGTTATTTTAAGAGTGCTCCATTTCACACGTGATACTGGATTGCTGTTGGACTCGCCTTGCGATAGCATCTGATGGGAAACGGGGTGCAGAGTGCCTCCACCCCGCCCTGGGCAGCAATTGTGGCATGAGATAACCTTTGTGGTTTTGACTGCGTGATGAGGTGAGATTTGATGGAGACGTTCAACATTTGGAACGGTTTTGATCGAGTAAATAAGGTGAAACTGTTTCCACTGGCTGTTTCCACTCAGAACCAGAGAAACATAGAAAATAGGTGCAGGAGTAGGCCATTCGGCCCTGCGAGCCTGCACCACCATTCAATATGATCATGGCTGCTCATTCACCTCAGTACCCCTTTCCTGCTTTCTCTCCATACCCCTTCATCCCTTTAGCCGTAAGGGCCACATCTAACTCCCTTTTGAATATATCTTAACGAATTGGCTTCAACAACTCTCTGCGGCAAGGAATTCCACAGGTTCACAATTCTCTGGGTGAAGAAGTTTCTCCTCATCTCAGTCCTAAATGGCTTACCCCTTATCCTTAGACTGTGACTCCTGGTTCTGGACTTCTCCAACATCGGGAACATTCTTCCTGCATCTAACCTGTCCAATCCCGTCAGAATTTTATGTTTCTGTGGGATCCCCTCTCATTCTTCTAAATTCCAGTGAATATAAGTCTAGTCGATCCAGCCTTTCTTCATATGTCAGTCCTGCCATCCCGGGAATCAGTCTGGTGAACCTTCGCTGCACTCCCTCAATAGCAAGAATGTCCTTCCTCAGATTAGGAGACCAAAACTGAACACAATATTCCAGATGAGGCCTCACCAAGGCCCTGTACAACTGCAGTAAGACCTCCCTGCTCCTATACTCAAATCCCCTCGCTATGAAGGCCAACATGCCATTTGCTGTCTTCACCGCCTGCTGCACCTTCATGCAAACTTTCAATGACTGATGTACCATGACACCCAGGTCTCATTGCACCTCCCCTTTTCCTAATCTGCCACCATTCAGATAATATTCTGCCTTCCTGTTTTTGCCACCGAAGTGAATAACCTCACATTTATCCACATTATACTGCATCTGACATGCATTTGCCCACTCACCTAACCTGTCCAAGTCACCCTGCAGCCTCTTAGCATCCTCCTCACAGCTCACACTGCCACCCAGTTTAGTGTCATCCGCAAACTTGGAAATATTACATTCAATTCCTTCATCTAAATCATTAATGTATATTGTAAATAGCTGGGGTCCCAGCACTGAACCCTGCGGCACTCCACTCATCACTGCCTGCCATTCTGAAAAGGACTCATTTATCCCGACTCTCTGCTTCCTGTCTGCCAACCAGTTCTATATCCACGTCAGTACATTACCCCCAATACCATGTGCTTTGATTTTGCACACCAATCTCATGTGTGGGACCTTGTCAAAAGCCTTTTGAAAGTCCAAATACACCACATCCACTGGTTCTCCCTTGTCCACTCTACTAGTTACATCCTCAAAAAATTCTAGAAGATTTCTCGAGCATGATTCCCCTTTCATAAATCCATGCTGAGTAGGACCGATCCTGTCACTGCTTTCCAAATGCGCTGCTATTTCATCTTTAATAATTGATTCCAGCATTTCCCCCACTACTGGTGTCAGACTAACCGGTCTGTAATTCCCCGTTTTAAGAGAATTGGCAAAAAGAAGCGACATGAGGAAAAAATTTTTTTTAAACGCAGCGAGTTGTTGTGATCGGGAACACGCTGCCTGAAAGGGCGGTGGGAGCAGATTCAGTAGTGACTTTCAAACGGGGAATTGGATAAATACTTGAAAAGGAAAAATGTGCGGGGAGTGGGACTGATTGGATCGCTCTCTCACAGAGCCGACACAGGCTCGATGGGCCGAATGGCCTCCTGTGCTGTGTGATAGAAAAGTACCGATACAGGTCTATCTCAGGGTGAGAAAAGACCATCATATCCTTACACTCACCCAAATCTAACTGGACTCAAACCCTGCCCCTTCCCGCCACACCTCCGGGATGAGGCCAAAAAAAAGACCTGTAACCAATTCAGGAAACTTTGTCAAAAATTCCTCTCCAACCCCTCAAAGCGCCATCAGGGAAGCCCCCCCCCCCCCAACTTGTTGGTTATTACCCCAAAATCTTCCTTTGCAGTTTTGCAGTTTTCCAAATGTGGTTCCACGTAATTAAACGCTTCTCCTTTGTGGTTCAGAGCTCCTAACCTTATGTTTCAGGCTTTATTTCTCTGACCTTTGGGTGAGCGCCAA
The DNA here is from genome assembly GCF_044704955.1 of Pristiophorus japonicus. Classification (NCBI taxonomy): domain Eukaryota; kingdom Metazoa; phylum Chordata; class Chondrichthyes; family Pristiophoridae; genus Pristiophorus; species Pristiophorus japonicus. Next base: position 220,577,146 of record NC_091986.1, on the reverse strand, counting down.
GCTTGTCAGGTGGATCAGTGGGAATGGGAGAGGGGGTTGGTGATAGCGGGGAGAGAGGACGCTATTCTGGACCCTAGACCATCATCATCCGTCGAAATTGAGGAAGACTTGCTTCCAATCTAAAAGTGAGTTCTCAGGTGACTGAACAGTCCAATACGGGAATTACAGTCTCTGTCACAGGTGGGACAGACAGTGGTTGAAGGAAAGGGAGGGTGGGACTGGTTTGCCGCTCGCTCCTTCTGCTGCCTGCACTTGTTTTCTGCATGCTCTCGGCGATGAGACTCGAGGTGCTCAGCCCCCTCCCGGATGCACTTCCTCCATTTAGGGTGGACTGGTCTTTGGCCAGGGACTCCCAGGTGTCGGTGGGGATGTTACATTTTATCAGGGAGGCTGTTCCTTGAAACATTTCCTCTGCCCACCTGGGACTCGCTTGCCAGAGCCACTACCAAAGCATTTGGCAGTCAGTCGGCCCGATGTGAAGCACATTGACCTTGGCTTGCTAGAATATCGAAACTGGCCAGCACAATGCCTTGTGGATGTCCTTCCTCCCTGATCAATACGGGGGGAGAAGGGGGGTGGGGGGGGGGAGGAGAGAGGGGTACGCGAGGAGGGATCTATCCTAGAGCTGGTGAGGAAACTATCACTCTTCGTACAACAACTGCGTGAACATGTTGCTCAGAGACTGCTCGCATATAGCTAGGTTTGGTTCCCACAGATCCATCGGCCTTTCAATGTCTCCCAAGCATAGACAGCTCATTTTTCTGACCTTCATGTGCTGGAATCTAGGTCGAAGATCTTATTGAATGGCGGAGCCGGCTCGAGGGGCCGAATGGCCAACTCCTGCAATTGCTACTTCTGTTCTCCACCAGGAGCAGTCTGCAGAAAGGCTCCTGAGTAATTGCTGTCAGGAAATGCTTATTGAGAGCGTTGCCCCACAGGCAGTACTGGAGCAGTAGCCTTAAAGAGACAAGCCCAGGCCAAACCGAACTCCAGTTTTGCATGCTAAACATCACCGCGCTCCAGGCCACTATCGGTGAGCGATGCCACTAAGGCATCAGCTAACATAATGTATTAAATATCAGATGCATATCGTGCAGCCCAGCACAAAAATACTCGTCGCTTCTGATCGGCTCAGGTTTTACAGCAACTGATCAGAAATACTTGACCACATTCTCCTGGCACATCTCTTCCAGCCTCCACTGTATCCTGCAACAGGAGAGTCACCGGATGGCAAAGTCCCTCAGATAATCATTGCCTCGGGCTCTAACCCTCCTGGGGCTCTTCAAATTCACTGCGTCCAAAACCCATCGTATAAAACACAGCTGACCATCACTTCTCTGCAGTAGCTTGTTTACCCCTGCTCCCTTTGTGTGGAAGGTGGCCTCTCTCTGCCCACCCACCCGCAGTGAATTTGAAGAGCCCCAGGAGGGTTAGAGCCCGAGGCAATGATTATCTGCAGGTACTTTGCCATCTGGTGACTCTCCTGTTGCAGGATACAGCGGAGGCTGGAAGAGATGAGAATTGACTTTTCCTCTCCCGTGTTGGAAGATGGGACTCTTCCTGTGTTCATAGAATCACAGAAGGAAGCCATTCAGCCCATCGAGTTGCACTGGCTCTTTCGCAGAGCAATCCAGTCAGTCCTACTTCCCCCGCTCTTTCCCCATATCCCGGCAATTTTTTTCTCCTTCAAATAGTTATTCCATTCCCTTTTGGAAGCTGCTATGGAATCTGCTTTCACCACCCTATCGGGCAGTGCATTCCAAACCTTAGCCCTCTGTGTTGGATATGGATCCTTCCTCTGCCCCCCCCTGTGTTGGGGATGGACTCTTCCTCTTCCCCCCCCACCCCCCCCTCGTGTTGGGGTTGGACTCTTCCTCTGCCCTCCCCCACCCCGTGTTGGGAATGGACTCTTCCTCTGCCCCCCCCTTGTGTTGGGAATGGACCCTTCCTCTGCCCTCTGTGTTGGGGATAGACCCTTCCCTCCTGTGTTCATTATCATAGGACTTGCTTCCACTCCTGAAGTGAGTTCTTTAGTGGCTGAACAGTACAATACGAGAGCCACAGACTCTGTCACAGGTGGGACAGATAGTCGTTGAGGGAAGGGGTGGGTGGGACTGGTTTGCCGCACGCTCCTTCCGCTGTCTGCGCTCGGTGCTCAGCGCCCTCTCAGATGCACTTCCTCCACTTGGGGTAATCTTTGGCCAGGGACTCCCAGGTGTCGGTAGGGATGTCGCACTTTATCAGGGAGGCTTTGAGGGTGTCCCTGTAACGTTTCCTCTGCCCACCTTTGGCTCGTTTGCCGTGAAGGAGTTCCAAGTCGAGCACTTGCTTTGGGAGTCTCGTGTCTGGCATGCGGACAATGTGGCCTGCCCAGCGGAGCTGATCGAGTGTGGTCAGTGCTTCGATGCTGGGGATGTTGGCCTGAATGAGGACGCTGATGATGGTGCGTCTGTCCTCCCAGGGGATTTGTAGGATATTGCGGAGTCATCGTTGGTGATATTTCTCCAGTGACTTGAGGTGTCCTGTGTTACAGATATAACGATTGACGTTTGCTGTTGCCCGGGGAGCTTCCGCACTGGGCCCAAATGGGGGAGGGGCGGGCTAGGCCACCTCGCTGGCCAGACAAGGTTCTACATGGGTCCAGAAACCAGGATTTCACAGGTTAGGGAGTCCCCAGTCCTGTCCTTTACAGGGATTGTTGGAGGCCAAATGGAATAGTCCTGATGTCCTGAGTGGCGTACTGGAATGGAGACTGAAATTCCCCCCATCGATGATGCTGTGAAGCAGGCAGAATATGATTACTGCAAAGCTCTTCTTGTAAACCATTCCATTTCGGCCCCATTCAGTCACACCGAGAATCCTCAGACATTAGCTTCGAGAATCATTTTCACGAAGCAGTTTCACTCAAGATATTAAGTTGGAAAATTCCCCTTCGCTGTCCTGTTCCTGAAAGTCCTGTGTGTGTGTGTGTGGCCTTTGGGGTTCGAGCATGGCCTGGGTAAGCTAGGATGTGGGCTCAGAGGGGGCCATTGCCCACACGTGTGCTCCTGGAGGGTTCCTGATTAATTGTGAAAGCCTCAGTCAGAGGAACGGGGCTTCCTGGGGGAGGAAGCGAATCGCTCACTTGCAGCAGCCCGATTGGAGAAGGCCTGAGCAAAGGCGTTGTCTATTTTTGGCCGGAGCGGTGGTGTTTCATGTCGAGGAAAGCTGAAATTGTTTATTTTAACGAGTAAATTGTGCAAAGTCGGTGCAGGAAGTTGTTTTGAATTTTTTAAGTAAAATGGCAGCAGTGTTGGAAGAGAAACGTTCCAGAGCCAGAGCCTGCAAACTTCATGGTCACGGGCCACTGTTTACATAGAATCGGGATGTGGTGTGGTTGGCGTCGCGGGGGCGTGGCTCCGGGGTGGCCGGGGCTGGGGGCTCGACATCCGGGGGCGTTCGGCATTTGGGAAGGATTCTGACGGGACTGGTTGGGTGCGGGGGAGTGTTCCCGGTGTTGGGTGGGTCCGGAGCGGGGGAGAACGGTCTTGGGATGGGGGGTGGGCTGTTTGGGGCTGGGATTGGGAGAGACTACTTCACTCGGGGAGTTGTTGGCCTGTGGGGTTCCCTGCCGCGGAGAGTTGTTGATGCCAGTTCATTGGATGTGTTCGGGAGGGAGTTGGATGTGGTCCTTGCGGCTGGGGGGGGTCTGGGGAGGGTGATCAGCCATGATCTTGTTGAATGGTGGTGCAGGCTCGAAGGGCCAAATGGCCTACTCCTGCACCTATTTTCTATGTTTCTATGTACAGTACAGAACACCATTGGGCCCATCATGCCTGTGCCGACTCAGAGAGCGATCCAATCAGTCCCACTCCCCCCGCTCTTTCCCCACAGCCCTGCAGTTTTTTCCTTTACAAGTATTTACCCAATTCTCTATTGAATCTGCTCCCACCGCCCTTTCAGGCAGCGCGTTCCCAATCACAACTCGCTGCGTAAATATCTTCTTTTGCCAATTATTTTAAATCTGTGAACTCTGGTTGCCGATCCTCCTTTTGATGGAAAACATTTCTCCTTATTTACTCTATCAAAAACCCATAGAATTTAACAACCTCTATTGAATCTCCCCTTAAGCTTCTCTGCTCTAAGGAGAACAACCCCAGCTTCTCCAGTCTCTCCACATCACTGAAGTCCCTCCTCCTTGGAACCGTTCTGGTCAGTCCCCTCCGCCAAGGCCTTCACATCCTTCCTAAAGTGTGGTGCCCAGAATTGGACACAGTACTCCAGCTTGAGGCCTAACCAGTGTTTTAAAAAGGTTTAGCATGACTTATACTTGCTTTTATACTTCATCATCAGCGGCAGTCCCTCAAAATCGAGGAAGACTTGCTTCCACTCTTAAAATGAGTCCTTGGGTGGCTGAATAGTCTAATACAGGAATTACAGTCTGTCACAGGAGGGACAGACGGTGGTTGAGGGAAGGGGTGGGTGGGACAGGTTTGCCGCACGCTCCTTCCGCTGCCTGCGCTTGCTTTCTGCATGCTCTGATATGAGACTCGAGGTGCTCAGCGCCCTCCCGGATGCACTTCCTCCTCTTAGGGCGGTCTTTGGCCAGGGACTCCCAGGTGTCGGTGGGGATGTTGCACTTTATCAGGGAGGCTTTGAGGGTGTCCCTGTAACGTTTCCTCTGCCCACCTTTGGCTTGTTTGCCGTGAAGGAGTTCCGAGTAGAGCGCTTGCTTTGGGAGTCTCGTGTCTGGCATGCGGCCCGCCCAGCGGAGCTGATCAAGTGGTCAGTGCTTCAATGCTGGGGATGTTGGCCTGAGTCTTCTATCAGTAAAACCCAGGGTCTGTACATACAGGTTACAGAAATGTTTGCACCATGTTAAATGTTGACATAAAAGTGACGAGAGGCGATGGGATCGGAGATATGTGCATATAGGAAATGTATCGACCGAAAGGATAGTGTATAAGACATGGTTAGGCCCCAGGGTCGTGCCACCAGGGGCCGCTCGGTGTCTGTCTCCCTCGTGAACTTGACAAATGCAGCTGCAGCGATCGACAGCACTATTCCCGGGCAGAATGGAAATGATTGGATAATTCCCCTGTCAGTCACGCCCGGAGACAGCACTGCTGTCGGTGACTGCGGTTGTTTTTACGCACAGAGTTTGCATTCTGTAACTATCTGCCACTCGCTGTGGTGTGCTGGAGAAATGACCCTGCTTTTATCAGCAGACTTTGCTGCAGTTTCGGTCAGGAGTTCTGTTTGCTGCAGCTCGTCGAGACTCTTTAAGTAGACTCTGCGGACCGCTGTAGTACACTGTTTAAATTGACTCTGTTTGCTGAGTCAACAAACTTTGTTTTTATGGCTGGCCTACCTCGACCTCACTCATTGGCTGACACAGTGCTGTCAATAGACACTCTGTGCAAAGCACAGAGCAGATGCGAGGTGCCACTCTGCTGCGGCCCTCCGTTCTGCCCAAGCTATTATCACAGGCAAACAGAGAGCGGAATTGTTTGGGTGGGGGGACTGGGACATCGGTGTTTATTTCCAATTATAACCACCAAAGCTGCTCGGGGCCTGTGTGACTCAGTAATTCTAACATTCTTTCTTTAGTGTGAGCACGTGCGTGTTACTTCAGCAGGCCCGTATGACGAGAGTGTGCTTCTATGTCTAAATACAGAACATGTCAAGAAGGCTTGATGTCACAAGGCATTGACTTACATGGCCCACTGATCACAGTGCCGCAACTAGGTCACCGTGTGTCCTTTGCAGATTCAGGAAGTTGGTGATGTGTGTGTTCCCCTTTCTCTCGGTTGGCCTGTTTTAAGTGCGCACTTTCTTTAACATGTTCCTTTCCAAGCTGGGAGAGACCTCACGTCATGTACGGCCAGCTCCTGGACTGGCTGCGTTACTTAGTTGCTTGGCAACCTGTGATCATCGGACTGGTTCAAGGCATCAACTACAGTCTGGGACTGGAATAACCTCGCCCTTTTTCCTGCCCCCCTCCCCTGCCCCAAACTCCCATTCCGTGGAATGCACCAATCAGGACGTGTCGTTAAAACTCAGTTGGATGGCCGGACCTAACAACGAAGAAGGAGGAGAGTTGGACATTGAATGGACTAGCAGGTTTCCTGAGTGTATTTTCCCCATCTCCCTCCAAATGGGACTGAAGGTTCCATTTAGCCCAGTTGTCTTTGCTGTTCCCCATTGTTGAGCTGAATAGGCTCGAGGGGCTGAATAGCCTCCTCCTATTCCGAAAGAACGGGCTCGAGGAGCTGAATGGCCTCCTATTCCGAAAGAACGGGCTCGAGGAGCTGAATGGCCTCCTATTCTGAAAGAACAGGCTCTAGGAGCTGAATGACCTCCTCCTGTTCCTATGTAACAGGCGCGAGGGGTCAAATGGCCTCCTTTCCAATGCATGCAGTTGACTCAAAGTCTTGAATCACAAGTCCACAAAGGTGTTTTGTTTCTTGCCTTCTGAAGAGCCAACCTCGCTATGCTCCTGAAATTGTGCATTCCTCGGATATGAATGGGTTGCAGTCGCTTGGCACGGCTGCGCGCTGTGTAGGGCCAGGGTTATGAACGGGTGGATTAGAGACACCTCCCCCTGGTGTGCAACTTAACATTGGTAAAATGAACAATAAATAGTCAAATTTTCCCCAGGGGAAGGGTAGTGTGTAACATTACAGCTACGTGGGCTGTATTACGGGAGGGGCAGCCAGTACAGGAACTAGGGCTGTAATATGGGAGGGTCAGCCAGTACAGGAACTGGGGCTGTAATATGGGAGGGGCAGCCATTACAGGAACTGGGGCTGTAATAGGGGAGGGACAGCCATTACAGGAACTGGGGCTGTAATAGGGGAGGGGCAGCTATTACAGGAACTGGGGCTGTAATATGGGCGGGGCAGCCATTACAGGAAATGGGGCTGTAATATGGTTCAGGTTTGCACTGGAGTCAGATGAACAAAATTCCCAGTTTCCCTGACGAGATCCACTGGGGACAGAAATGGAATCAGTCCTGGAGCTGGGAAATGCACCAGTGAGCGCGCAGCATCAATGGAGTTGTTGCGATGTCTATGTTGGGCTCAAATGTTGCCTTAAATGGAGAGGGAGCGAGAATCCTTTAACGGGAACTAGAAACTGAAGGGGGTGGAGCGGATCAGCAGGGTCAAAGATTCCAAGAGGATGAAAAAGGTTGAAATCCATCCTTTTTATATTATATATATATCTGTATAAAAAAAAAAGCCCTATTTTTACACACTCTGATCTTTTATATTGGATTGTATGGGGGTTGAGCAGCGATGCAGCAGGATTATTGCAAGCTCACCCCCTCCTCTCCCCCCCAGGCTCAGCGCATCAAGGTGGGAATGGCCGGTGAATGTATTCGAGCACATCTTGTCTTCCGGTGGGTGAAGACTGTGAAATTGGAGATGAGTTTATGTCAGCCCTCCCACCCTTTCCCAAGTCGTTGAGTGACCACCCCCGAGGTTTTTGCGGACGTGCAAATGATACAGTCTGTGCCTCCTTGCGAGGAATCGAGGCGGATTTCTCGATGGACTGCAGTCTGCACAGGTAAAGGAAGGGGCAGGTCTCCCGTGAGCTAAGCGAGCTCGGCCGGAATGCAGATTGGGGTGCCACAACTGGTTTCTGTGTCCCCGAGGCTCTCGGGCAGAAATAAGGCACGGTGCCAGCTCCCGATCACTGTCCAGTGACCCTCCCTCGGCTGCAGTGTGTGCTGGATCTCAGTCACATGAGGAACAATACACAGCTGGCAGAGAGGGGGGCATGACAGGAGCAACTGCAGCAGGAAAAGAGACAGAAAAGTCATAGCTAGTGAACAGTTCTCCAATTCTTGCCTTGACCCACAGGCCAGCTGTGGTACTGAGCTCACCGTCGGACCGTGTCCATTTGGTGATTAAAACTATGTCTAGTATTTGATCCCCTCGTTTATTGGCCAGTGTTTCAATTGGCAACCCCAACAAGGATTGATTGGAGAGGAAAGAAAACAAGATTTCAGTCAACATAGACTGCAACGTTTCCTCCCCCTCCCCCATACAACAGACGATTTGGTCAGTATTGTCACTGCTGAAAAATGCCATTTCTTTGGTGTTCTGGACCTGTAAAAGAAACTGGTGCGATTCATATCAATAAACAGCGACCACGTTGCATTGTGTCCGAGGTGTCTTGTCGATGTGTCCAGATAAAGGGGCACTAAAATCTCATGAAATGAAAGCAGAACGGTTGGGAAATGCACAGTGGGCACATCAACATTTAAAAGAGAGAAGACGAGTTTGAGGTGGGCACCCTTTGTCAGAACAGGCAGACACGTAGCCCTCCCCTTCCGGAACTGAAGAGGGCGAGCCCAGCAGGCAACAACCAGGGGCAACCGGACAGTGGTGCTGAGGAGTTCCACTTGAATCGCACCGTTAATGCATTAAATGTTCCGAGGGGATTCACCCGGAGGAGAAATGGACACTGAGCAGGAGAAATGGGGAGAACACAAGAATGTAAGAATTGGGAGCAGGAGTAGGCCATTCGGCCCCTCGAGCCTGCTCCGCCATTCAATAAGATCATGGCTGATCTACCTCAACTCCACCTTCCCGTCCAATTCCCCATAATCCCTTTGATTCCCTTAATATCCAGGAATCTATCGATCTGAGTTGTCAATATACTCAAAGATTCAGCCTCCACAGCCCTCTGGGGCAGAGAATTCCAAAGATTCACCACCCTCTGAGTGAAGAAATTCCTCCTCATCTCAGTCCCAAATGGCTGACCCCTTATTCTGAGACTGTGACCCCTGGTTCTAGACTCTCCAGCCCGGGGGAAACAAAATCCCACTCCCCAGCATCCTGTCAAGCCCTGTAAGAATTTTACACGTTTCAATGAGATCCCCTCTCATTCTTCTAAAGCCTAGGGAATATAGGGGCTACTCTACTCAATCTCTCCTCATAGGACACTCTCCCCATCCCAGGAATCAGTCTGGTGAACATTTGTTGCACTTCCTCTATGGCAAGTACTTCCTTCCTTCGGTAACTGCTGAAATGTCAAGCTTTTGAGGAAGTGGGAAGAAGCAACAAGGTAGTGGGAGTGAAATAAGGTGGGAAGTTAATGGCGATCTAATATTCAGGGCATGGCAGACAATGTGTTACTGAGAGTCAATCATCCCCTCCCTCTGGGTTGGCACTTGGTTGGGAGGTAGGAGTCTGAGAGTAAAGGATTCCTTTTCCGATTGGTGAGCTGTGACAAGTGGTGTTCCTCAGGGATCTGTTCTTGGGCCACAGCCTTTCACCCTATTTATCAATGACTTGGATGAAGGAACAGAGAGCTGGGTATCCAAATTTGCAGATAGCACAAAGTTAGGCACAGTGAGTGGTAAAGGGAGCAGGAAGTTACAAAGGGACAGCGACAGGCTACGTGAGAGAGGGCCAAACTGTGAGCGATGGAGCTCAGTGTGGGGAATTAGGGAGGTCATCTACTTTGGATCCGAGAAAGATCGATCACAGAGTATTTCCTTCATGGTGAGAGACGAGGAGCTGTGGAGGAGGAGGAAGATTATGGGGTCTATGTGCTCAAATCACTAAACGCTAGCGGACAGGCACAAAAATAATCAAATAGGCTAATGGGACGTTGTCCTTTATCTCAGGGAGCTGAAATATAACAGGGGGGAAGTGATGTTCCAGCTGTACAGAGCTCGGGTCAGACCCAGTCTGCAGTAACTGGGTCCAGTCCCGGGCCCCGCCCCTTGGGGAGGATATATTGCAGGTTCACCAGAATGATACCGGGACTGAAAGGGTTAAATCCAGAGGGCAGGCTGCACAGACTGGGCCTGTGTTCCCTCGAGTGTAGAAGATTGAGGGGCGATCTAATCAAGGGGTTTATGATGATTACAGGATTCGATCGGGTGGATCGAGAGAAACTGTTCCCCCTGGTGGGGGGAGTCCAGAACAAGGGGCAGGAACTTAAAATTAGAGCCCGACCATTCAGGGGTGATGTCAGGAAACGTTTTTTTTAAACACGTGGCTGGAACTCACAATCACTAAGGAGGTGGTACTCAGTAAGATAATGGGACTAAAGGCAGATAAATCCCCTGGACCTGATGGCTTGCATCCTAGGGTCTTAAGAGAAGTAGCAGCAGGGATAGTGGATGCATTGGTTGTAATTTACCAAAATTCCCTGGATTCTGGGGAGGTCCCAGCGGATTAGAAAACTGCAAATGTAACGCACCTATTTAAAAAAGGAGGCAGACAAAAAGCAGGAAACTATAGACCAGTTAGCCTAACATCTGTGGTTGGGAAAATGCTGGAGTCCATTATTAAAGAAGCAGTAGCAGGACATTTGGAAAAACAAAATTTGGTCAGGCAGAGTCAGCATGGATTTATGAAGGGGAAGTCATATTTGACAAATTTGCTGGACTTCTTTGAGGATGTTATGAACAGAGTGGATAAAGGGGAACCAGTGGATGTGGTGTATTAGGACTTCCAGAAGGCAAGGTGCCACATAAAAGGTTACCGCACAAGATAAAAGTTCACGGGGTTGGGGGTAATATATTAGCAAGGATAGAGGATTGGCTAACTAACAGAGTCGGGATAACTGGTTCATTCTCTGGTTGGAAACCAGTAACTAGTGGGGTGCCGCAGGGATCAGTGCTGGGACCCCAACTATTTACAATCTATATTAACAACTTGGAAGAAGGGTCTGAGTGTAACATAGCCAAGTTTGCTGATGATACAAAGATTGGAGGAAAAGCAATGTGTGAGGAGGAAAAGCAATGTGTGAGGACACAAAAAATCTGCACAAGGACATAGACAGGCAAAGTGAGTGGGCAAAAATTTGGCAGATGAAGTATAATGTTGGAAAGTATGAGGTCATGCACTTCGGCAGAAAAAAAAATCAAAGAGCAAGTTATTATTTAAATGGAGAAAGATTGCAAAGTGCTGCAGTACAGAGGGACCTGGGGGTACTTGTGCATGAAACACAAAAGGATAGTATGCAGGTACAGCAAGTGATCAGGAAGCCCAATGGTATCTTGGCCTTTATTGCAAAGGAGATGGAGTATAAAAGTAGGGAAGTCTTGCTACAGTTATACAGGGTATTGGTGAGGCCACACCTGGAATACTGCGTGCAGTTTTGATTTCCATATTTACGAAAGGAGATACTTGCTTTGAAGGCAGTTCAGAGAAGGTTCACTCGGTTGATTCCGGGGATGAGGGGGTTGACTTATGAGGAAAGGTTGAGGAGGTTGGGCCTCTACTCATTGGAATTCAGAAGAATGAGAGGTGACCTTATCGAAACGTTATGAGGGGGCTTAACAAGGTGGATGTAGAGAGGATGTTTCCACTGATGGGGGAGACTAGAACTAGAATAAGGGGCTGCCCATTTAAAACTGAGATGAGGAGGAATTTCTTCTCTCAGATGGTTGTAAATCTGTGGAATTTGCTGCCTCAGAGAGCTGTGGAAGTTGGGACATTGAATAAATTTAAGACAGAAATAGACAGTTTCTTAACCGATAAGGGAATAAGGGGTTATGGGGAGCGGGCAGGGAAGTGGAGCTGAGTCCATGATCAGATAAGCCATGATGTTATTAAATGGCGGAGCAGGCTGGAGGGGCCGTATGACCTACTCCTGTTCCCATTTCTTATGTTCTTATGTTTCCCTCCCCACCCCCCCACCCCAAAAAAAGCTGTGGATGCTGGGGGTCAATTAAAATTTCCAAGACTGAGATCAGTCGATTTTTGTTGGGTAAGGGGTATCGAGCGACATGGAGCCAAGGCAGATAGATGCAGTTGAGGTGCAGGTCAGCCGTGATATAATTGAATGGCGGGACAGAATTGAAGGACTGAATGGCCTCCTCCTGTTCCTAATGTTTCCCCAGTGAGACAGACACTTGCCTCCCACCCCGAGTCCTCTATTTAAAGGCAGCACTGAAAAAGCCAGTCTGTCACAACATTTAACATTGGCGGAGGGGGGCAGGACGTGAGAGATGCTGGAAAATGAACCGCTAATTGTCCATCCCTGTGGCTTGTGGCTTGTGAGGACACCACAGGGAACTGAGAGTGAACCACATCAGTGTGAGACAGGCCTATCCAGGTAAAGGAGGCAGTTTCTCTTCCCTCACGGACATTGGTGAACTTCTGGATAGAGTCCAGGACCGGTAACAGTCGCACTACTGTGACTGTATCAAGGTTCCAGTTTTGATTTCTGGCCTTTAGGAGAACTGGTTTTAAACACCATTTTATAAATGAAAGCAAAACTTGACATACTTTCGGGATCAAGATGAAAAGGAACGCCACAAAATCATAGAATCTTACAGCACAGAAGGAGGTCATTCAGCCCATCGAGCCTGTGCCGCTCTTTGAAAGACCTATCCAATCAGTCCCACTCCCCTCCTCTTTCCCCGTTGCCCTGCAATTTTTTTCTTTTCAAGTAGTTAACCAATTCCCTTTTGAGAGTTACTATTAAATCTGTTTCCACCGCCCTTTCAAGCAGCGCGTCCCAGATCACAAAAACTTGCTGCGTAAAAATGTTTCGAAATTGTGAAATGACAGGAGGTGGGATTATGCTGGAGTTCCCGTCGGAATCTGATGGGCTAACATTCTGAAGGGAGGAAATGTGCCAGGGTTATCAACTCCTGTCATTAACATGGGGGCGACGACAGAGTTGCGATGCCTCCCATGGTACCATAGCCTGCCGAAATTGGCTGCCAGGTTGACACTGGGAGTATTGGGTCAGTTGCGTGAGGTATTGGAGTGTCGATGGTGTCGGCTGCTCTCACAGAGACTCTGCAGAGCGGATTCCCACCATCCTGATCAATTCGAGGAGCTTGACCTAATGGAGAAAGCTTGACCCCACAAGGAGAAAGTGGAAAAACAGATGGCAAACGCGAAAAAAAATGAAAGTGCAAAATTTATAATACTATTCAATGTCAAAACTGAGCAGAATTGTGTTCCGACATAATCTGTAACCTCATAGCCCAGAGCATCATAAGAACATAAGAATTAGGAGCAAGAGTCGGCCATTCAGGCCCTCGAGCCTGCTCCGACATTCAATGAGATCATGGTCGGCTGATCTTCGACCTCAACTCCACTTTCCCCCGATCCCCATATCCCTCGATTCCCCTCGAGTCCAAAAATCTATCGCTCTCAGCCCTCAATATACTCAACGACTGAGCCTCCACAGCCCTCTGCGGCAGAGAATTCCAAAGATTCACCTCCCTCTGAGTGAAGAAATTTCTCCTCAGCCATGATCTTATTGAATGGCGGAGTAGGCTCGAGGGGTCACATGACCTACTCCTGCTCCTATTTCTTATGTTTAAATGGCCGACCCCTTATCCTGAGACTATACCCTCTAGTTCTAGACTCTTCAGCCAGGGGGAAACATCCTCTCAGCATCTACCCGGTCAATTCCCCTCAGAATCTTTCATGTTTCAATTAGATCACCTCTCAGTCTTCTAAACGCCAGAGAGAAAAGGGTCATTGTACTCAATCTCTCATCATAAGACAGCCCTCTCATCCCAGGAATCAATAAAGTGAACCTTCGTTGCACCGTTACACTGCTTAAACACCATGAAACCAGGAGACCACCCCTGACTCGGAGAGCAGCACCAGATGTAACTTAGAATGAGATACAAACTTAGTGACGCTACTGCACAGGGCTGCCTGCAAGTTAATTCCCTCTACACCCTCGCCCCTTCCTGTCTCTGTTACCTCCTTCAACCTTACAACCATCCCAGATCTCTGCGCTCCTCCAATTCTGGCCTCTTGAGCATCCCTGATTTCCTTCACCCCGCAATTGGCGGCCATGCCTTCAGCTGCCTGGGCCCCAAGCTCTGGCATTCCCTCCCTAAACCTCTCCGCACCTCTACCTCTCATCCTTTAAGATGCTTCTTTAAAACCTGCCTCTTCCACCAAAGAGACTTAAAACCTACTGACTTAAGACCCAAGACTCTAAGTCATTCTACAACCATCTACAGTCAGATGTTTGATGAAACTTGCCAGTGGCCTGGATTGCCCCGATAGTAGATTCAACAGCCATCCGCTTCATCACTGTGGCTGCTACACATACTATCTACCAGAGGCACTCCTACAATTCACCAAGAATACTTCATAAGAACATAAGAAATAGGAGCAGGAGCAGGCCATACGGCCCCTCGAGCCTGCTCCGACATTTAAAACGATCATGACTGATCTGATCATGGACTCAGCTCCACTTCCCCGCCCGCTCCCCATAACCCTTTACTCCCTAATCGCTCAAAAATCTATCTCCGCTTTAAATATATTCATTAACCCAGCCTCCACAGCTTTCTGGCGCAGAGAATTCCACAGATTTACAACCCTCAGAGAAGAAATTCCTCCTCATCTCTGTTTTAAATGGGCGGCCCCTTATGCTAAGACTATGTCCCCTAGTTTCAGATTCCCCTATGAGTGGAAACATCCTCTCTGCATCCACCTTGTTGAGCCCCCTCATAATCTTATAAGTTTCAATAAGATCACCTCTCATTGTTCTGAACTCCAGTGAGTATAGGCCCAACCTACTCAACCTATCTTCATGGTAACTCCCTCATCTCTGGAATCAACCGAGTAAACCTTCTCTGAACTGCCTCCAATTGAAGTACTTCAACAGCACCTCCTGCTCCTGCAACCGAGAAGGACAAGAGCAGCACTGTTTTGCGAGCACTATCACATAAGAACATAAAAAACAGGAGCAGGAGTAGGCCATTCGGCCCCTCGAGCCTGCTCCGCCATTCAATAAGATAATGGCTGATCTTCTACCTCAACTCCACTTTCCCGCCCGATCCCTTGATTCCCTTACTGTTCAAAAATCTATCGATCTGAGTCTTGAATATACTCAAGGATTCAGCATCCACAGGCCTGTGGGAATTATCTCCAAGTTCCCCTCTTTGAAGGAGCAATCCAACGATTCAAATTTCATGAATACAAAAGCAAAATACTGCGGATGGATACTGGAATCTGAAATAAAAACAGAAAATGCTGGAAATCTCAGCGCATCAAGCAGCGTCTGTGGAGAGAAACAGAGTTAACGTTTCAGGTCTGTGACCCTTGCATGCTCAGCATTACACCTTTAAAGGTTTTCCACTTATCCTCTGCGGATGTGCTGTTGAACAACCTCTCCCAATTAATTTGCTTCCATTGTTCTCTCACTTTGTGAAATTATTCCTTTTAAAGTTATGTGCCCTTTGGTATTTCCCAACCTCCGATCATTTTTGAACGTTATTATTTTGTGATCTTTGCTCCACATGGATACTGTGACTTCCATTTTCTGTACAGTTTCTGGGCCATCTGTGATCGAGATCTGCATTCTTTTAGAAACATAGAAACATAGAAACATAGAAACATAGAAAATAGGTGCAGGAGCAGGCCATTCAGCCCTTCTAGCCTGCACCGCCATTCAATGAGTTCATGGCTGAACATGAAACTTCAGTACCCCCTTCCTGCTTTCTCGCCATAACCCTTGATCCCCCGAGTAGTAAGGACTTCATCTAACTCCCTTTTGAATATATTTAGTGAATTGGCCTCAACTACTTTCTGTGGTAGAGAATTCCACAGGTTCACCACTCTCTGGGTGAAGAAGTTTCTCCTCATCTCGGTCCTAAATGGCTTACCCCTTATCCTCAGACTGTGACCCCTGGTTCTGGACTTCCCCAACATTGGGAACATTCTTTCTGCATCTAACCTGTCTAAACCCGTCAGAATTTTAAACGTTTCTATGAGGTCCCCTCTCATTCTTCTGAACTCCAGTGAATACAATCCCAATTGATCCAATCTTTCTTGATAGGTCAGTCCCGCCATCCCGGGAATCAGTCTGGTGAACCTTCGCTGCACTCCCTCAATAGCAAGAATGTCCTTCCTCAAGTTAGGAGACCAAAACTGTACACAATACTCCAGGTGTGGCCTCACCAAGGCCCTGTACAACTGTAGCAACACCTCCCTGCCCCTGTATTCAAATCCCCTCGCTATGAAGGCCAACATGCCATTTGCTTTCTTAACCGCCTGCTGTACCTGCATGCCAACCTTCAATGACTGATGTACCATGACACCCAGGTCTCGTTGCACCTTCCCTTTTCCTAATCTGTCACCATTCAGATAATAGTCTGTCTCTCTGTTTTTACCACCAAAGTGGATAACCTCACATTTATCCACATGCCATGCATTTGCCCACTCACCTAACCTATCCAAGTCACTCTGCAGCCTAATAGCATCCTCCTCGCAGCTCACACTGCCACCCAACTTAGTATCATCCGCAAATTTGGAGATACTGCATTTAATCCCCTCGTCTAAATCATTAATGTACAATGTAAACAGCTGGGGCCCCAGCACAGAACCTTGCGGCACTCCACTAGTCACTGCCTGCCATTCTGAAAAGTACCCGTTTACTCCTACTCTTTGCTTCCTGTCTGACAACCAGTTCTCAATCCACGTCAGCACACTACCCCCAATCCCATGTGCTTTAACTTTGCACATTAATCTCTTGTGTGGGACCTTGTCGAAAGCCTTCTGAAAGTCCAAATATACCACATCAACTGGTTCTCCCTTGTCCACTTTACTGGAAACATCCTCAAAAAATTCCAGAAGATTTGTCAAGCATGATTTCCCTTTCACAAATCCATGCTGACTTGGACCTATCATGTCACCATTTTCCAGATGCACTGCTATGACATCCTTAATAATTGATTCCATCACTTTACCCACTACTGAGGTCAGGCTGACCGGTCTATAATTCCCTGTTTTCTCTCTCCCTCCTTTTTTAAAAAGTGGGGTTACATTGGCTACCCTCCACTCCATAGGAACTGATCCAGAGTCAATGGAATGTTGGAAAATGACTGTCAATGCATCCGCTATTTCCAAGGCCACCTCCTTAAGTACTCTAGGATGCAGTCCATCAGGCCCTGGGGATTTATCGGCCTTCAATCCCATCAATTTCCCCAACACAATTTCCCGACTAATAAAGATTTCCCTCAGTTCCTCTTCCTTACTAGACCCTCTGACCCCTTTTATATCCGGAAGGTTGTTTGTATCCTCCTTAGTGAATACCGAACCAAAGTACTTGTTCAATTGATCCGCCATTTCTTTGCTCCCCGTTATGACTTCCCCTGATTCTGACTGCAGGGGACCTACGTTTGTCTTCACCAACCTTTTTCTCTTTACATACCTATAGAAACTTTTGGGTGATTTGCTTGGCACACTGAAGCAGTCCTGATTTATATTTCCCAACACTGACCCTGAGCCACTTTGGTTTTCCCAATTTATACTTGGTTCATAGAATCACAGATATTTACAGCACGGAAGGAGGCCATTCGGCCCATCGTGTCCGCGCCGGCCGACAAAGAGCTACCCAGCCAAATCCCATTTTCCAGCTCTCGGTCCGTAGCCCTGTAGGTTACAGCACTTCAGGTGCACATCCAAGTACTTTTTAAATGTGGTGAGGGTTTCTGCCTCTACCACCCTTTCAGGCAGTGAGTTCCAGACCCCCACCACCCTCTGGGTGAAAACATTTCCCCTCAAATCCCCTCTAAACTTTCCACCAATTACATTAAATCTACACCCCCTGGTTGTTGACCCTCTGCTAAAGGAAACAGTTCCTTCCTATCCACTCTATCTGGGCCCCTCATAATTTTATACCTCTCAAACAGGTCTCCCCTCAGCCTCCTCTGTTCCAAAGAAAACAAACCCGGCTTATCCAATCTTTCCTCATAGCAAAAATTCTCCAGTCCAGGCAACATCCTCGTAAATCTCCTCTGTACCCGCTCTGGTGCAATCACATCCTTCCTGTAATGCGGTGACCAGAACTGCACGCAGTACTCCAGCTGTGGCCTAACCAGTGTTTTGTACAGTTCAAGCATAACCCCCCTGCTCTTGTATTCTATTCCTCTACGAATAAAGGCAAGTATTCCGTATGCCTTCTTAACCACCTTATCCACCTGGCCTGCTACCTTCAGGGATCTGTGGACCTGCACTCCAAGGTCCCTTGTTCCTCTACATTTCTCAGTATCCTACCATTTAATGTGTATTCCCTTGCCTTGTTAGCCCTCCCTAAATGTATTACCTCACACTTCTCCAGATTGAATTGCATTTGCCACTGTTCTGCCCACCTGACCAGTTGATTGATATCTTCCTGCAGTCCGCAGCTTTCTTCTTAATTATCAACCCCATTGGTTATTGAAGTCATCCATTAAAATGATTTTCCTTTTCCCACATAAGTACTAAGAAATAGGAGCAGGAGTAGGCCATTTGGCCCCTCGAGCCTGCTCCGCCATTTAATATAATCAAGGCTGATCTGATCATAGACTCAGCTCCACTTCCCTGCCCGCTCCCTATACCCCTTTATTCCCTAATCGCTCAAAAATCTGTCTATCTCCGCCTTAAATATATTCAATGACCCAGCCTCCACAGATCTCTTGGGCAGAGAATTCCACAGATTTACAACCCTCAGAGAAGAAATTCCTCCTCATCTCAGTTTTAAATGGGCGGCGCCTTATTCTAAGACTATGTCACCTAGTTTTAGTTTCCCCTTTAAGTGGAAACATCCTCCCTGCATCCACCTTGTCAAGCCCCCTCATTATCTTATATGTTTCGATAAGATCACCTCTCATTCTTCTGAACTCCAATGAGTATAAGCCCAACCTACTCAACCTATCTTCATAAGAACCAGAGATGAGGGGTTTGACTTATCACTCCATAGATCAAACGTTCCCATTAACTTCAGGAACTCTGCTGCCCATGTCCTAACTCACACCAAGTCCTGCTCACCCATCACCCCCTGTACTCGCTGACCAACATTGGCTCCCGGTTAAGCAACGCCTCAATTTTAAAATTCTCATCCTTGTTTATAAATCCCTCCATGGCCTCAGCCCCCTCACGCCCTCCCTATCTCTGTAACCTCCTCCGGCCCCACAACCCCCAGAGATCTCTGTGTTCCTCCAATTCTGGCCTCTTGAGTATCCCTGATTTCTGTCGCTCCATCTCTCTTTCCTCCTTTAAGTTGAGTTGAGTATAGGAGCATGGAGGTCTTACTGCAGTTATACAGGGCCTTGGTGAGGCCACACTATGAATATTGTGTACAGTTTTGATCTTCTAATCTGAGGAAGGACATTCTTGCTATTGAGGGAGTGTAGCGAAGGTTCACCAGACTGATTCCCGGGATGGCAGGACTGACATATGAAGAAAGACTGGATCGACTAGGCTTATATTCACTGGAATTTAGAAGAATGAGATGGGATCTCATAGAAACATAAAATTGTGACGGCACTGGACAGGTTAGATGCAGGAAGAATGTTCCCGATGTTGGGGAAGTCCAGAACCAGGGGTCACAGTCTAAGGATAAGGGGTAAACCATTTAGGACCGAGATGAGGAGAAACTTTTTCACTCAGAGAGTTGTTAACCTGTGGAATTCTCTACCACAGAAACTTGTTGAGGCCAGTTCGTTAGATATATTCAAAAGGGAGTTAGATGTGGTCCTTACGGCTAAAGGGATCAAGGGGTATGGAGAAAAAGCAGGAAAGGGGTACTGAAGTGAATGATCAGCCATGATCATATTGAATGATGGTGCAGGCTCGAAGGGCCGAATGGCCTACTCCTGCACCTATTTTCTATGTTTCTTTGTTTAAGAGGCTCCTTAAAACCTCCCTCTTTGACCAAGCTTTTGGTCACCTGTCCTAATATCTCCTTTTGAGGCTCAGTGTCAAATTTTGTCCGATAACTCTCCTGTGAAGAACCGTGGGACGTTTTACTACATTAAAGTTGCTAAATAAATGCAAGCAGTTGTTGTTCAATGTGACTTGAAAGGGAACTTGGAAGTGAGGGTTCCCCACGCGCCTGCTGCCTTTGTCCTTTTCCCAGCCTCTGATTCTGGTCAATATGAGTGTCAGAGTCCAAACCCTTCTACCCGACAACTCACCTCAGCTGGGACCCTGTTGCCTCCCTGCTCTCTGCCCCTGTCTGTTTGTTTAAATTATAATTTATGAAAATTATTAAAATAATAATGAGTAAATGTAAACATAAACATATTGAATTGCACAGAATTTACAGTAAGGGAACAGCCCATTGGGCCCCAGCGCTCCGTGCCGGTGTTTATGCTCCACACCAGCCCCCCTCCCACCCCTCTCCATCTCACCCCATCACCATATCCCTCTATTCCCTTCTCCCCCATGTGTTTGTCCAGCCTCCCCTTAAATACATCGATACTATTCGCCTCAACCCCTCCCTGTGGCAGCGAGTTCCACATTCTCACCGCTCTCTGGGTAAAGAGGTTTCTCCTGAATTCCCCACTGAGTTTATTGGTAACTGTCTTATATTGATGGCCGCTAGTTCTACGTCTACCCTATCGAACCCCTTAATAATCTTAAACAACTTGTATTTATATAGCGCCTTTAACATAGTGAAATGTTCCTAGCAGCCCAGGAGTATTAGGAGATAAAAAATTTGACGCCGAGACGCATAAGGAGAAATTAGCGCAGGTGACCAAAAGCTTGGTCAAAGAGGTAGGTTTTAAGGAGCGTCTTGAAGGAGGAAAGAGTGCTTTCAGCAGGGAGTTCCAGAGCTTGGGGCCCAGGCAACAGAAGGCATGGCCACCAATGGTGGAATGATTATAACCAACAATGCTCAAGGGGACAGAATTAGAGGAGCCAGAGATCTCGGGGGGGTTGTGGGGCTGGAGGAGATTACAGAGATAGGGAGGGGCGAGGGCCACGGAGAGATTTGAAAATAAGGATGAGAATCTTGAAATCGAGGCGTTGCTTAACTGGGAGCCAATGTAGGTCAGTGAGCACAGGGGGTGATGGGTGAGTGGGACCTGGTGTGAGTTAGGACATGGGGCAGCGAGCACAGGGGGTGACGGGTGAGCGGGACTTGGTGTGAGTTAGGACATGGGGCAGCAAGCACAGGGGGTGATGGGTGAGCGGGACTCGGTGCGAGTTAGGACACGGGGCAGCGAACACAGGGGGTGATGGGTGAGCGGGACTTGGTGCGAGTTAGGACACGGGGCAGCGAGCACAGGGGGTGACGGGTGAGCGGGACTCGGTGCGAGTTAGGACACGGGGCAGCGAGCACAGGGGGTGATGGTGAGCGGGACTTGGTGCGAGTTAGGACACGGGGCAGCGAGCACAGGGAGTGATGGGTGAGCGGGACTTGGTGTGAGTTAGGACACGGGGCAGCGAGCACAGGGAGTGATGGGTGAGCGGGACTTGGTGTGAGTTAGGACACAGGGCAGTGAGCACAGGGGGTGATGGGTGAGCGGGACTCGGTGTGAGTTAGGACACAGGGCAGTGAGCACAGGGAGTGATGGGTGAGCGGGACTTGGTGTGAGTTAGGACACAGGGCAGTGAGCACAGGGAGTGATGGGTGAGCGGGACCTTGTGTGAGTTAGGACACAGGGCAGCCGAGTTTTGGATCACCTCGAGTTTACGTGGGG
This sequence comes from Pristiophorus japonicus, assembly GCF_044704955.1. Taxonomy (NCBI): domain Eukaryota; kingdom Metazoa; phylum Chordata; class Chondrichthyes; family Pristiophoridae; genus Pristiophorus; species Pristiophorus japonicus. The sequence continues at coordinate 220,555,746 of NC_091986.1, read as the reverse complement.
TAGAAATCGCTCAGGTCATCCTCTCAGTCTTTTCTTTTCTAGGGAAAAGAGCTCAGCGTTTCCAGTAAATATGCGTAGAATCATAGAACGGTTACAGCACGGATGGAGGCCATTCGGCCCGTCGAGCCCATGCTGACTCTCTAAGAGCACCTCAGCCAGTCCCACCCCACCCTTTCCCCGTAGCCCGGCAATTCTTATTTCCTTCAGGTTATCTCAATGTGCTACACAATCACTGCAGCACCCTCGAACTTCAGTAACTGCTGCCAATTTGCTCAGTGCGATCACATAACCAAGCGAGCAACCAGATATCTGCCCTTTTTAGAAGTTTGAAATTTGATCTCAGCACCGGGGAGAACCCCCTTGGTGCCCCCACGAGATTCTTCACATTTACTTGTCTGGAAAATGAAAGGCAAACTCCCCAGCATCTAAGGAAATAGACGAAGGGGAAGTTTATTTTTCACACAAAGTGTCACCATTACTGTAAAGTGCTTTGGTTTGGTCCACCTGTGATTGGAAAACTTCACAAAATCTTCTGCATTCTTTTCAATTATTAACAATGATTATTTTGGGAGAATTGAATGCCTGGCGAAGAGCCAAAAGTTACCAAAGGTCTACCGTGAATCAACAGAAACTGTCAGCACCGTTGTGTCAGCAATTATCTAACTGTGGTCAGGCTGCATTACATAACATAGCAAGTTCATCCAGGCCCACCCTGGGCAAACCCCTCCAACCAGCCGAGGGTGCAGCTTGAAGTTGAAATGTGTGACTCTATGGTTAGTGCTCTTCCCTCTGAGTCAGAAGGTTGTAGGAACAAAGACCCACGCCATAGACTTGAGCGCAAAATGCAGGCTGCGCTCCCAGTGCAGTGCTGAGGGAGCGCCACACTGTCACAGAGGCTTTACACTGTCCCATCAAACACTCCCAGGGCAGGTACAGCACGGGGTTAGATACAGAGTAAAGGTCCCTCTACACTGTCCCATCACACACTCCCAGGGCAGGTACAGCACGGGTTTAGATACAGAGTAAAGCTCCCTCTACACTGTCCCATCAAACACTCCCAGGGCAGGTACAGCACGGGTTTAGATACAGAGTAAAGGTCCCTCTACACTGTCCCATCACACACTCCCAGGGCAGGTACAGTACGGGGTTAGATACAGAGTAAAGCTCCCTCTACACTGTCCCATCAAACACTCCCAGGGCAGGTACAGCACGGGGTTAGATACAGAGTAAATGTCCCTCTACACTGTCCCATCAAACACTCCCAGGGCAGGTACAGCACGGGGTTAGATACAGAGTAAATGTCCCTCTACACTGTCCCATCACACACTCCCAGGGCAGGTACAGTACGGGGTTAGATACAGAGTAAAGCTCCCTCTACACTGTCCCATCAAACACTCCCAGGGCAGGTACAGCATGGGGTTAGATACAGAGTAAAGCTCCCTCTACACTGTCCCATCACACACTCCCAGGGCAGGTACAGCACCGGGTAGATACAGAGTAAAGTTCCCTCTACACTGTCCCATCAAACACTCCCAGGGCAGGTACAGCACCGGGTAGATACAGAGTAAAGTTCCCTCTACACTGTCCCATCAAACACTCCCAGGGCAGGTACAGCACCGGGTAGATACAGAGTAAAGTTCCCTGTAGTGTCCTAACAATACATATTAACTTCACAATTAATCACAATTAAGTGTTTAATTATTCGTGCCCAACTGGCCCATCGAACCTGTGCTATTCGGTCAATAAGAATCGCAGCCCATAATCTCTGTAGATAGAGGAATCCTACAACAACAACTTGAATTTATATAGCGCCTTTAACGTAATAAAGTATCCCAAGGCGCTCCACAAGAGCATTAACAACAGCATTTGACACCGAGCCGCATAAAGAGATATTAGGGCAGATGACCAAAAGCTGGGTCAAAGAGGTTGGTTTTGCGGAGCATCTTAAAGAAGGAGGAAAGAGAGGTAGAAAGGTTTAGGGAGGGAGTTCCAGAGCTTGGGGCCCAGGGAGCTGAAGGCACGGCCACCGATGGTGGAGCGATAATAATCGGGGATGGTCAAGAGGCCAGAATTGGAGGAGTGCAGAGATCTCGGGGGATTGTGGGGCTGGAGGAGGTTACAGAGATTGGGAGGGGGCGAGGGCCATGGAGGGATTTGAAAACAAGGATGAGAATTTTAACATCAAGGATCCATTGGAAATTCTTGTTCCTTGCGGATAGACTGTTTCGAGTTAGATCGGTTAGGCGGAATGGGGGCCTGTGCGTGCAAGTTAAATGAGCCGCGAATGAGGTTGGAGGTCAGGAGGTTTGCCTTTGCTGGGGTGTGAGAGGTCAGTATGTGCACTAAGTATAGATTCACCACAAACCATCAACAGGGAACTGGCCCACTTTCTGAAGGAGGCTGACATCACTGCTTACAATAAGTGACCTTCATAAGTCATCATCATAGGGTCCCTCGAAATGAGGATGACCTGCTCCCACGCCAAAAAAGGATGAGTTCACAGCTGTTTCATGCTTGACAAATCTTCTAGAATTTTTTGAGGATGTAAGTGGACAAGGGGGGGACCAGTGGATATGGTGTATTTGGACTTTCAGAAGGCTTTTGACAAAGTCCCACACAAGAGATTGGTGTGCAAAATCAAAGCACATGGTATTGGGGGTAATATACTGACGTGGATAGAGAACTGGCTGGCAGACAGGGAGCAGAGAGTCAGGATAAACGGGTCCTTTTCAGAATGGCAGGCAGTGACTAGTGGGGTGCCGCAGGGCTCAGAGCTGGGACCCCAGCTCTTTACAATATACATCAATGAATTAGATGAAGGAATTGAGTGTAATATATCCAAGTTTGCAGATGACACTAAGCTGGGTGGCAGTGTGAGCTGTGAGGAGGACGCTAAGAGGCTGCAGGGTGACTTGGACAGGTTAGGTGAGTGGGCAAATGCATGGCAGATGCAGTATAATGTAGATAAATGTGAGGTTATCCACTTTGGTGGCAAAAACAGGAAGACAGAATATTATCTCAATGGTGACAGATTAGGAAAAGGGGAGGTGCAACGAGACCTGGGTGTCATGGTTCATCAGTCATTCAAAGTTGGCATGCAGGTACAGCAGGCGGTGAAGGTGGCAAATGGCATGTTGGCCTTCATAGCTAGGGGATTTGAGTATAGGAGCAGGGAGGTCTTACTGCAGTTATACAGGGCCTTAGTGAGGCCACACCTGAAATATTGTGTTCAGTTTTGTTCTCTTAATCTGAGGAAGGATGTTCTTAGTATTGAGGGAGTACAGCGAAGGTTCACCAGATTGATTCCTGGGATGGCGGGACTGACATATGAGGAGAGACTGGATCAACTGGGCTTGTATCCACTTCAGTTTAGAAGCATAAGAGCGGATCTCATAGAAACATATAAAATTCTGATGGGACTGGATAGGTTAGAGGCAGGAAGAATGTTCCCATTGCTGGGGAGTTCCAGAACCAGGGGACACAGTCTAAGAATAAGGGGTAAGCCATTTAGGACCGAGATGAGGAGAAACTTCTTCACTCAGAGAGTGGTGAACCTGTGGAATTCTCTACTGCAGAAAGTTGTTGAGGCCAGTTCGTTAGATATATTCAAGAGGGAGTTAGATATGGCCCTTACGGCTAAAGGGATCAAGGGGTATGGAGAGAAACCAGGAATGGGGTACTGAAGTTGCATGTTCAGCCATGAACTCATTGAATGGCGGTGCAGGCTCGAAGGACCGAATGGCCTACTCCTGCACCTATTTTCTATGTTTCTATTACCCAAAATGACTGAAGACCAGCTCTGCTGCACGGACTGAGTGCGCACACATATTGCAATGTGGGCTGGCCCGTGCTGCCCTGGGCCCTCGCCTCTTCTGGGCCCCGAACTCACACCTCTCCTGTGTGGGTGGATGTAAGGTGATGGACCTCAGAGTCACTGTGACCTCCTGGAGCTCGTGCGGATCCTCTCCCAATCACGCAAACATTTCTTCCCCGAATTGGCCTTGCTCATTCATCACCCACCTACACTGTCCCATCAAACCCTCCCAGGGCAGGTACAGGGGGTTAGATACAGAGTAAAGCTCCCTCTACACTGTCCCATCAAACATTCCCAGGGCAGGGACAGCACGGGGTTAGATACAGAGTAAAGCTCCCTCTACACTGTCCCATCAAACACTCCCAGGGCAGGTACAGCACGGGTTAGATACAGAGTAAAGCTCCCTCTACACTGTCCCATCAAACACTCCCAGAGCAGGTACAGGGAGTTAGATACAGAGTAAAGCTCCCTCTACACTGTCCCATCAAACACTCCCAGGGCAGGTACAGCACGGGGTTCGATACAGAGTAAAGCCCCCTCTACACTGTCCCATCAAACACTCCCAGGGCAGGTACAGCATGGGTTAGATACAGAGTAAAGCTCCCTCTACACTGTCCCATCAAACACTCCCAGGGCAGGTACAGCATGGGTTAGATACAGAGTAAAGCTCCCTCTACACTGTCCCATCAAACACTCCCAGAGCAGGTACAGGGGGTTAGATACAGAGTAAAGCTCCCTCTACACTGTCCCATCACACACTCCCAGGGCAGGTACAGCACGGGGTTAGATACAGAGTAAAGCTCCCTCTACACTGTCCCATCAAACACTCCCAGGGCAGGTACAGGGGGTTAGATACAGAGTAAAGCTCCCTCTACACTGTCCCATCAAACACTCCCAGGGCAGGTACAGGGGGTTAGATACAGAGTAAAGCTCCCTCTGCACTGTCCCATCAAACACTCCCAGGGCAGGTACAGCACGGGTTAGATACAGAGTAAAGCTCTCTCTACACTGTCCCATCAAACACTCCCAGTGCAGGTACAGCACGGGGTTAGATACAGAGTAAAGCTCCCTCTACACTGTCCCATCAAACACTCCCAGGGCAGGTACAGCACGGGTTAGATACAGAGTAAAGCTCCCTCTACACTGTCCCATCAAACACAATCAGGGCAGGTAAAGCTCCCAAAAGGGGAGTCATCTGTGCTTCACGAGCAGGAAGAGGCCATTCAGCCCCTCGAGCCTGTTCCACTATTCAAATAGATCACACTGATCTGTACCCTAACTCCATCCAGCTGCCTTTGCCCCATATCCCTCGATACCCCTTATCCAACAGAAATCTCTCAACTTCAGTCTTGAAAGCTCCAATTGACCCCTGGCCTCTACAGCTTTTTGGGGGAGAGAGTTCCAGATTCCCAGCACCTTTTGTGTGAAGAAGTGCTCCCTGACATCACCCTGAACGGCCGGGCTCTAATTTTAAGGTGACGCCCCCCCGTGTTCTGGACTCCCCCCACCAGAGGGAACAGTTTCTCTCGATCCACCCGATCGAATCCTGTAATCATCGTAAACCCCTCGATCAGATCGTCCCTCAATCTTCTACACTCGAGGGGATACAGGCCCAGTCTGTGCAGCCTGCCCTCGGGATTTAACCCTTTCAGCCCCGGAATTGTGCGGGTGAGTCGGTGAAGCGGTCAGTCGTGCGTGTGGCCACCTGACCGAAAGTGACCCTGGAACTGAAAGGGCCGCGTCCGGGGTTAAGGGTCATGATTGCCTGTCAGGGATGACAAAGTGTTGAGTCACCGTACGTCCCCAGTTGATATTACCCAGGCAATGACAACAAACAAAGCTCAAAACGGGGAAATGACGCTAAACAGGAAGTGGTCAGAATACAATATAAACAGGCGGCCTGACTGACGCTGACAGGGATCCAAGGGCAACGACGCGAAACTCAGCCACTCGAGCCTGCTACACTCGGACACCCGATGACAACCTCGATCTACGGCAACTCGCTCACCGGTGAGAATCATTTTCGCCTTTTCCTCTCTTTAAAATTAAAAAAATATGATCGAAAACGTCTGAACTTTAGAATGTTAATAAGTATAAAAATTAATCTCAGAGGTGTTCCAAATGATGAAGGGTTTCGATAGAGTAAATAAGGAGACTGGAGAAGCTGGGGTTGTTCTCCTTGGAGCAGAGAAGGTTAAAGCGAGATTTGATCGAGGTCTTCAAAATGATGAGGGATTTTGATGGAGTAAGTAAGGAGAGACTGTTTCCAGGGGCAGGAGGGTCGGTAACCAGAGAGACACGGATTTAAAGGTGATCGGTCAAACAACCAGAGGGGGAGATGGGGAGAATGTTTTAACGCAGCGAGTTATTGTGATCGGGAACGCGCTGCCTGAAAGGGCGGTGGGAACAGATTCAGTAGTAACTTTCAAACCGGAGTTGGATAAATACTTGAAAAGGGAAAATATTTTCAGGGTTACGAGGAAAGAGCAGGGGAATGGGACCAATAGGGATTGCTCTCTCACAGAGTTGCTCTAAGCAAGACAACCCCAGCGTCTCCAGTCTGTCATTCAACGAATATACTGTTTAGGTGCGACGAATGTGGGTACGGGGCCCAGGAGAGGCGAGGGCCCAGGGGCAGCACGGGCCCAGCCCACACTGTGCGATATGTGAGCGCACTGGGTCCGTGCAGCAGAGCTGGTCTCCAGTCGTCCTGGTTAACCCTTGCCCCTGGACCAAGACCTCGCTCTGTCAAGCCCGTGTGGTGGCTGGTGTGCAACGGTCACCCCACGTTAAAAAAATCCACCCACAGGCATCTTCCACCCCTGGAGTTCAGGATCTGGAACATCGGGTCCTTCACTGACACATCTGTGAACTCATCCCTTTTGGTATGGAAGCAAGTCATCCTTGTTTAAGGATAGGTATAGGTATTTGCATAGGTAACACTTCTGTCTGGCGACAGTCCAGTAACTGGATTTCGATAATAATTCCCACTGTGAAGCTGTGAGTCCTGATCGGATGCTGTGTAAATATAACCGGTGCGCTTTATTATTTCATTACTACTGCTCTGACGGGTCAAAATCCTAAAGGCCGCTGAGCATATGGCAGCTGTATATCCTGTCCCTCCCTCCATCCTGCTCCACACTCTGTACCTGCCCTGGGAGTGTTTGATGGGACAGTGTAGAGGGAGCTTTACTCTGTATCTAAACCCCTGTACCTGCCCTGGGAGTGTTTGATGAGACAGTGTAGAGGGAGCTTTACTCTGTATCTAACCCGTGCTGTACCTGCCCTGGGAGTGTTCGATGGGACAGTGTAGAGGGAGCTTTACTCTGTATCTAACCCAGTGCTGTACCTGCCCTGGGAGTGTTTGATGGGACAGTGTAGAGGGAGCTTTACTCTGTATCTAACCCCCTGTACCTGCCCTGGGAGTGTTTGATGGGACAGTGTAGAGGGAGCTTTACTCTGTATCTAACCCCCCCTGTACCTGCCCTGGGAGTGTTTGATGAGACAGTGTAGAGGGAGCTTTACTCTGTATCTAACCCCGTGCTGTACCTGCCCTGGGAGTGTTTGATGGAACAGTATAGAGGGAGCTTTACTCTGTATCTAACCCCGTGCTGTACCTGCCCTGGGAGTGTTTGATGGAACAGTATAGAGGGAGCTTTACTCTGTATCTAACCCTGTGCTGTACCTGCCCCGGGAGTGTTTGATGGGACAAGTCAGTGGTGCTAATTTACACACTTGGACATTTTCTTTAAATACATCTTGACTTTTTATTTCAGGGCAAGAGACCCACTGGCCGGTCGCTATGGTGATGTTGATGCTGCTGAATGGGTTTGTCACTGCCCAAAATTCAAGAGACGGAGACAAAGTCCAAGGTATCTATAGATTGTGGAGCCCTGATATGTCCTTACTATACAGTATAAATGCACACAAGGCCCATACTTGAGAGAAGGTCACTCTGTGACCAGTTACCTTTATTACCAAGACCTCAAGTGATGAAGGTGGGTGGAACTTCCCCTCTTATACTGGAATGTCCAGGTTAGGAGTGTCTCCAAGTTCGCCCCCTTGTGATCAATGTTCTCAAGGTGTACAACTTAGGTCAGCTTATACATGGGTTACAATGATAGTTGAATACATGACATCACCTCCCCCCCAAAGTCTTATTGGGATCACAGGTTCAGTCTCTCTGGTGGTTTACGCTCCCTTGTAGAGCGCCTGAGTTGGGGCTCCGGTTGTTGGGCGCTGGCCTGAGCGTCTGCTGTTTGCGGTGCCTCAGGCCTGTCCGGACTGTCCACAGTGACTGGGCTCTCCTCCACTTGGTTCCGGTGTTCAGTCACCTGTGGTGGAGTAAACTCTACATCGTGTTCTTCCTCTGCTTCTTCTATGGGGTTGCTGAACCTCCTTTTAGTTTGATCCACGTGTTTGCGGCAGATTTGTCCATTGGTAAGTTTAACTACCAGAAACCCTATTCCCCTCTTTGGCAATCACAGTGCCTGCAAGCCATTTGGGCCCTGCAGCATAATTAAGGACAAAAACAGGGTCATTGACATCAATACATCGCGCCCTCGTATTCCTGTCATGGTAGTCACATTGTGACTGACGCCTGCTCTCAACAATTTCCTTCATAGTGAGGTGTATAAGGGATAACCTGGTTTTGAGCGTCCTTTTCATTAGCAGCTCTGCGGATGGAACCCCTGTGAGCGAGTGTGGTCAGGATCTATTGGCCAACAGGAGGTGTGATAAGCGGTTTTGTAGGGAAACCCCTTGGATTCTGAGCATCCCCTGTTTGATTATCTGCCCTGCTCGTTCTGCCTGGCCTTTTGAGGCCGGCTTGAACGATGTCGTTCTGACATGGTTGATTCCATTGCCTGCCATGAAGTCCTGCAATTCAGTGCTTGTGAAGCACGGGCCATTGTCGCTGACCAAGGCACCCGGTAGACCATGGGCGGCGAACATTGCCTGTAGACTTTCTACCGTGGCAGAGGATGTGCTTGAATTTAAAATGGCACACTCGATCCATTTGGAGTAGGCATCTACTACAACCAAAAATATTTTTCCCATGAAAGGACCTGCGTAGTCCACATGGATGCGTGACCATGGCTTGTCGGGCCAGGACCAGGGGCTAAGGGGGGCTTCCCTGGGTGCATTGCCTAGCTGGGCACACGTGTTGCACCTGCGAACACAAAGTTGCAGGTCTGCGTCTATCCCTGGCCACCAAACATGTGACCTGGCAATTGCCTTCATCATGACAATGCCCGGGTGCTCATTGTGAAGTTCTCTGATAAGCACCTCTCTGCCCTTCTGGGGCATGACTACTCGGTTTCCCCACAGTAGGCAATCGGCCTGAATCGAGAGTTCATCCTTGCGCCTATGAAACGGTTTAAATTCCTCAGGGCATGCCCCATACGTGGCTGCCCAGTCCCCATTCAGGACACATTTCTTAACTAAAGATACTAGCGGGTCTTTATTTGTCCAGACTTCAATCTGACAGGCTGTCACAGGTGAGCCTTCGCTTTCGAAAGCTTCAACAGCCATGACCATCTCAGCACCATGCTCGGTAGCCCCTTCAGTGGTGGCTAGTGGGAGCCTGCTGAGTGCATCAGCGCAGTTTTCAGTGCCCGGTCTGTGCCAAATTGTGTAGTCATAGGCGGCTAACGCGAGTGCCCACCTCTGTATGCGGGCCGATACATTTGCATTTATGGCCTTGTTGTTGGCCAAAAGGGACGTTAGGGGTTTGTGATCTGTCTCCAGCTCAAATTTCCTGCACTTCCTTTTCTACTATCCCGTAGCTCCTTTCTGCCTGGGACAGATTTCTGGAGGCATAAGCTACCGGCTGTAACTGACCATTGGCATTAACATGCTGCAACACACACCCGACCCAATAGGACGACGCATCGCACGTTAAAACAAGTTTCTTACACGGGTCATATAATGTTAACAATTTGTTGGAGCATAACAAATTGCGTGCTCTATCAAAAGCCCTTTCCTGGCTGTCCCCCCAGACCAAATCGCGACCTTTGCGTAGGAGCACGTGTAGCGGCTCTAGCAGCATGCTCAATTTGGGAAGAAAGTTACCAAAATAGTTCAGGAGCCTCATAAATGAACGCAGCTCCGTCGTGTTACGGGGTCTGGGTGCTCTCTGGATCGCTTCCGTTTTGGACGCAGTAGGTCTGATCCCGTCTGCTGCTACCCTCCTCCCCAGGAATTCTACCTCTGGAGCTAGGAAGACGCACTTCGCCTTTTTCAGTCGCAGCCCTACCCGGTCTGCGTAGCACCTCCTCCAGGTTGTGGAGGTGTTCTTCAGTATCGCAACCCGTGATGAGGATGCCGTCCTGAAAAACCACCGTCCCTGGAATCGACTTGAGGCGGCTTTCCATATTTTGCTGAAAGATCGCGGCGGCCGAACGAATCCGTTATCTGTTATCTGTTATACTCAAGCAACCCCTTGTGTGTCGTGATGGTGGTCAGCTTCTTTGACTCACTCGCCAGCTCCTGGGTCATGTAAGCTGAGGTCAGGTCCAATTTTGAAAAACGTTTGCCACCGGATAGTGTTGCAAAGAGGTCCTCCGCACTCAGTAGCGGGTACTGGTCTTAGAGTGACACCCGATTGATGGTGGCCTTGTAATCGCCACATAGCCTGACCGACCCATCCGCCTTGAGCACCGGCACGATCGGGCTCGCCCAGTCACTGAATTCGACTGGCGAGATGATGCCTTCCCTCAGCAGGCGGTCCAAATCGCCTTCTATCTTTTCCCGCATCACGTACGGCACCGCTCTGGCCTTGTGGTGTACTGGCCTGGCGTCCGGGTTTATGTGAATCATTACCTTGGTCCCCATGAAAGTATGTAAAGAGAAAAAGGTTAGTAAAGACAAACGTAGGTCCCCTGCAGTCAGAATCAGGGGAAGTCATAACGGGGAACAAAGAAATGGCAGACCATTTGAACAAGTACTTTGGTTCAGTATTCACTAAGGAGGACACAAACAACCTTCCGGATATAAAAGGGGTCAGAGGGTCTAGTAAGGAGGAGGAACTGAGGGAAATCCTTATTAGTCGGGAAATTGTGTTGGGGAAATTGATGGGATTGAAGGCCGATAAATCCCCAGGGCCTGATGGACTGCATCCCAGAGTACTTAAGGAGGTGGCCTTGGAAATAGCGGATGCATTGACAGTCATTTTCCAACATTCCATTGACTCTGGATCAGTTCCTATGGAGTGGAGGGTAGCCAATGTAACCCCACTTTTTAAAAAAGGAGGGAGAGAGAAAACAGGGAATTATAGACCGGTCAGCCTGACATTGGTAGTGGGTAAAATGATGGAATCAATTATTAAGGATGTCATAGCAGCGCATTTGGAAAATGGTGACATGATAGGTCCAAGTCAGTTTGGATTTGTGAAAGGGAGATCATACTTGACAAATCTTCTGGAATTTTTTGAGGATGTTTCCAATAAAGTGGACAAAGGAGAACCAGTTGATGTGGTATATTTGGACTTTCAGAAGGCTTTCGACAAGGTCCCACACAAGAGATTAATGTGCAAAGTTAAAGCACATGGGATTGGGGGTAGTGTGCTGACATTGATTGAGAACTGGTTGTCAGACAGGAAGCAAAGAGTAGGAGTAAATGGGTACTTTTTGGAATGGCAGGCAGTGACTAGTGGGGTACCGCAGGGTTCTGTGCTGGGGCCCCAGCTGTTTACATTGTACATTAATGATTTAGATGAGGGGATTAAATGTAGTATCTCCAAATTTGCAGATGACACTAAGTTGGGTGGCAGTGTGAGCTGCGAGGAGGATGCTATGAGGCTGCAGAGTGACTTGGATAGGTTAGGTGAGTGGGCAAATGCGTGGCAGATGAAGTATAATGTGGATAAATGTGAGGTTATCCACTTTGGTGGTAAAAACAGAGAGACAGACTATTATCTGAATGGTGACAGATTAGGAAAAGGAAAGGTGCAACGAGACCTGGGTGTCATGGTACATCAGTCATTGAAGGTTGGCATGCAGGTACAGCAGGCGGTTAAGAAAGCAAATGGCATGTTGGCCTTCATAGCGAGGGGATTTGAGTACAGGGGCAGGGAGGTGTTGCTACAGTTGTACAGGGCCTTGGTGAGGCCACACCTGGAGTATTGTGTACAGTTTTGGTCTCCTAACTTGAGGAAGGACATTCTTGCTATTTGAGGGAGTGCAGCGAAGATTCACCAGACTGATTCCCGGGATGGTGGGACTGACCTATCAAGAAAGACTGGATCAACTGGGCTTGTATTCACTGGAGTTCAGAAGAGTGAGAGGGGACCTCATAGAAACGTTTAAAATTCTGACGGGTTTGGACAGGTTGGATGCAGGAAGAATGTTCCCAATGTTGGGGAAGTCCAGAACCAGGGGTCACAGTCTAAGGATAAGGGGTAAGCCATTTAGGACCGAGATAAAGAGAAACTTCTTCACCCAGAGAGTGGTGAACCTGTGGAATTCTCTACCACAGAAAGTAGTTGAGGCCAATTCACTAAATATATTCAAAAGGGAGTTAGATGAAGTCCTTACTACTCGGGGGATCAAGGGGTATGGCGTGAAAGCAGGAAGGGGGTACTGAAGTTTCATGTTCAGCCATGAACTCATTGAATGGCGGTGCAGGCTGGAAGGGCTGAATGGCCTACTCCTGCACCTATTTTCTATGTTTCTATGTTTCTATGCCGATGCTGGGTTGAAATCGTGAGTCAAATTTGTCCAGGACCTGTGAGCATGATACTCGCTCCACAGAAGAAATTGCATTGACATTGCCCCATTTCCAGTTCATGACATCAAGCCAACTCCTCCCCAGTTGTGCAGGACCGTCCCCTGGGACAACCCAGGGTGGCAACCTGTTCTCCGAATCTTTGTGGGTCACGACTACCGTACGCTGCCTAGCACCGGAATGATCTCCTTTGTATATGTCCGTAGCTGTGCGTCAATCGGCAATAATTTTGGCCTCCTGGCCTTGGACGCCCACAACTTGTCGAACTGTTTGATACTCATCAGGGACTGGCTGGCCCCCATGTCTAGCTCCATTGATACTGGGATGCCATTGAGGAGCACTTTCATCATTATCGGTGGCGTCCTGGTGTATGAACCTTATATGTGCTCCACATGAACTCGCTGAACTTCAGCTTCCAGCGATTTCCCCCAGTATTCATTTGGCCTCGTAGGGCTTATGCTCCAAGTGACCGCTGATGTTGCAGTTTCTGCAGGTATATTGCTGATACCTGCAAGTTCTGGCTGGGTGTTTGCCTCCACACCTCCAGTATGAGCTGGAGGCCCCATTGTTGGAAACAAATGGTCCAGTACCCGTCGATCGTCTCTGACTGTCTCTGTAACTGTCCTTAAGCGCACCATTAACAGGTGTTGATGGCCCCATTACTGGCCGCATTGTCCCTTGCGATGGCATGAATCACCGTTCAGCTAGCCATTGTCTCTGTTGAATTCCCCCTTTGGGTTCGACTACATGCTGGGGCATGTCCGATTGCCCTTGTCTGCCTAGAGAACTGTGTGCCGCGTTAACAATGTTGACTCCCTGGTCGTTTGCCGCATTTGAGCCAAGATTTTTGTCAAACATCATTCTGGTCTCTTCCTCCCCCGAGATAAATGTCTGGGCTATCAGAGCCGTCGCTTCCAAGGTCAAGTCTTTGGTCTCAATCAGTTTCCTGAAAACCCCAGCATGCCCGATGCCCTCAATAAAAAAGTCTCGCAGCATCTCCGCTCTGCAGGCATCTGGGAACTTACATAGGCTCACCAGTCGCGGGAGATCTGCCACGAAGTCAGGAACGCTTTGCCCTTCTCGCTGCCGGTGCGTGTAAAACCGGTGTCTCACCATGTGCATGCTGCTCGCCGGTTTAAGGTGTTCCCCGATCAACTTACTGAGCTCTTCGAACGTCTTGTCCGCCGGCTTCTCTGGCGCTAGAAGGTCGTTTATCAGGGAATACGTCCTGGATCCACAAACCGTCAGGAGATGAGCCCTGCGTTTGTCGGCCGAATCCTGTCCCAACCATTCCTTAGTGACAGAACTTTGCTGTAGTCTCTCAATAAAATCGTCTCAATCATCACCAACACAGTACCTCTCTTCTGTGCTGCTCGTGGCCATGCTCGTGTGGTTTAAATCCCAGTTTCTCGTCGCCAATGATATGCCCTTACTATACACACGAGGCCCATACTAGAGAGAAGGTCACTCTGTGACCAGTTACCTTTATTACAAAGACCTCGAGTGATGAAGATGGGTGGAGCTTCCCCTTTTATACCTGAGAGTCCAGGTTAGGAGTGTCTCCCACAAGTTCACCACCTCATGGTCAGTGTTCTCAAGGTGTACAACTTAGGTCAGTTTATACATGGGTTACAATGGTAGTTGAATACATGACAAGCTCTCCGTGCAGCAGCTCGGGAATCGCTCGCGAGACCTCAACACTGAGGCCGCTGCTGCTGGAGAGTTTGTCGGGCCGGAGATTGTGGTGAACATCCGAACATTGGCGCGCAGGAAACTTCCTGTTCATCAACCCTGTCCCACATCGTGACCAATGTTACCCCTCCCCCACCCTACTCTCCCCTCCCCCAACCCTCCACATTTCCCTTCCCCCACCCTCCACGCTCCCCAATCCCACCCTACTCTCCCCACACTACCCTCCCCCCACCCTTCACTCCCCACTCCCCCACCCCACGCTCTCCCCTCCCACCCCCCACTCCCTTCCCCACTCACCTCTCCATCCCCCACTCCCTTCCCCACTCACCTCTCCACTCCCCCCCCCCTTCCCCCACCATCCTGGGGATCAATTGGAGCTTTCTAAACTGAGATAGATAGATTTTATTGGGTATTAAAGGTTACGGAACTAAGGCGGGTAGATGGAGTTAAGATACAGATCAGCTGCAATCTAATTGAATGGCGGGACAGACTGGAGGGGCCGAATGGCCTCCTGTCCCATCGCTCTGCAGGTTAACATTGGTTGCTGTTTCTGGTCCCTTGAACGTGTGTAACCGAGGTGTGTAACCGAGGTGCTTTTGTCCCCACAGGCTCTGCACCACGCGGTCCTCCGACAATCACTGTGCCGGCTGCCCCCACGGTTAATACTGAGCTCGGTGAGTAAGTCTGTCCTTTGCCAAGAATCCACCGCACTGTCGGAGGGGCAGTACTGAGGGAGTGCCGCACTGTCGGAGGGGCAGTACTGAGGGAGAGCCGCACTGTCGGAGGGGCAGTACTGAGGGAGTGCTGCACTGTCGGAGGGGCAGTACTGAGGGAGCGCCGCACTGTCGGGGAGCAGTACTGAGGGAGTGCCGCACTGTCGGATTGGCAGGACTGAGGGAGCGCTGCACTGTCGGAGGGGCAGTACTGAGGGAGTGCCGCACTGAGGGAGCGCCGCATTGTCGGAGGGGCAGTACTGAGGGAGCGCCGCACTGTCGGAGGGGCAGTACTGAGGGAGCGCCGCATTGTCGGAGGGGCAGTACTGAGGGAGCGCCACACTGTCGGAGGGGCAGTACTGAGGGAGCGCCGCACTGTCGGAGGAGCAGTACTGAGGGAGCGCCGCACTGTCGGAGGGGCAGTACTGAGGGAGCGCCGCACTGTCGGAGGGGCAGTACTGAGGGAGCGCCGCACTGTCGGAGGAGCAGTACTGAGGGAGCGCCGCACTGTCGGAGGGGCAGTACTGAGGGAGCGCCGCACTGTCGGAGGGGCAGTACTGAGGGAGCGCCGCACTGTCGGAGGGGCAGTACTGAGGGAGTGCCGCACTGTCGGAGGGGCAGTACTGAGGGAGCGCCGCACTGTCGGAGGGGCAGTGCTGAGGGAGCGCCGCACTGTCGGAGGGGCAGTACTGAGGGAGTGCCGCACTGTCGGAGGGGCAGTACTGAGGGAGCGCCGCACTGTCGGAGTGGCAGTGCTGAGGGAGCGCCGCACTGTCGGAGGGGCAGTGCTGAGGGAGCGCCGCACTGTCGGAGGGCAGTACTGAGGGAGTGCTGCGCTGTCGGAGGGGCAGTACTGAGGGAGTGCTGCGCTGTCGGAGGTACCGTCTTTCGGATGAGACATTAAGCCGAGGCCCCGTCTGCTCTCTCGGGTGGATGTAAACGATCCCATGGCACTATTTCGAAGAAGAGAAGGGGGAGTTCTCCCGGGTGTCTTGGGGCCAATATTTAGCCCTCAGTCAACATCATTAAAACAGATTATCTTGTCGCTATTACTGTCTGTGGGAACTTGCTGAGTGTAAATTGGCGAGAGAACTGCGCACTGAGCCATGGTTGATACACCTTCAGGCTGGACCGTGAAGATATTCACGGTTATAGATATGCTCCCAGTACTGCCAGGGTCGGGCTGCCCAGGGCTGGCCATTTACTAACAGACTTTGTTTCCCTGTAGGGAGGCCCCTGAATCTAACCTGCAAGGCCATCATTGGCTCTTTCAAATCATCCACCATCATTTACTGGCTGGCCGACCAACAATTCATCGAGGATGCCTTTGTGGACGGGAGAGTGAAAGAAGGAGAGGAAATGTAAGTCAAGCTGTTTAATAAAAACCCGTGCTGGGCTGAGATGTCCTCTCCGCTTCCTCATCCATGGTCAAATGTCCAGCTGGCCATTCCATGTCTAGACTGGCAGGGAAAGATTGGCGGTGGGCACCAAGTATTGGGGAACGGCTGGCACTACAAAATCACAGGCCAACTTTCAGGAGAGGTGGAGAAGGGAGGGGGGTGAGGGGGAATAGGGAAGAAGGGAATAAGATTTTATGGGGAGCGGGCAGGGAAGTGGACCTGAATCCATGATCGGATCAGCCATGATCGTACTAAATGGCGGAGCAGGCTCGAGGGGCCGTATGGCCAACTCCTGCTCCTATTTCCTATGTTCTTATGTTGCACTAAGATTGTGCCTCTAACAAGGTATAGTTTCTGGGGCATGAAATTGGGCGTGGGGGGGGGTTATGCAAAATGGAATAGGAATAGCAAGAGGTCATTCAGCCCCTCGAGCCTGTTCCGCCATTCTTGGCTGATCGATACCTGAAGTCCATTTATCTGCCTTTGCTCCTTATTCTCCAATATTTCTCCACAACACAAAACTATCGATCTTACAGAATCACAGAAATTTACAGCACGGAAGGGGGCCATCTCGGCCCGTGTCCACGCCGGCCGACAAAGAGCCACCCAGCCTAATCCCACTTTCCAGCTCTTGGTCCGTAGCCCTGTAGGTTACAGCACTTCAGGTGCACATCCAAGTGCTGTTTAAATGTGGTGAGGGTTTCTGCCTCTACCACCCTTTCAGGCAGTGAGTTCCAGACCCCCACCACCCTCTGGGTGAAGAAATCTACCCTCATATCCCCTCTAAACCTCCTACCAATTACTTTAAATTTATGCCCTCTGTTAAGGAAAATAAGTCCTTCCTATCCACTCTATCCAGGCCCCTCATAATTTTATACACCTCAATAAGGTCTCCTCTCATCCTCCTCTGTTCCAATGAAAACAACCCCAGCCTATCTAATCATAGAATAGAAACATAGAAAATACTATGTATAGACAGTAACAATCTCCTGTACACAGTGTGTATAGATAGTAACAATCTCCTGTACACAGTGTGTATGTATAGACAGTAACAATCTCCTGTACACAGTGTGTATGTATAGACAGTAACAATAGAAACATAGAAAATAGGTGCAGGAGTAGGCCATTCAGCCCTTCTAGCCTGCACCGCCATTCAATGAGTTCATGGCTGAACATGCAACTTCAGTACCCTCTTCCTGCTTTCTCACCATACCCCTTGATCCCTCAGTAGTAAGGACTACATCTAACTCCTTTTTGAATATATTTAGTGAATTGGCCTCAACAACTTTCTGTGGTAGAGAATTCCACAGGTTCACCACTCTCTGGGTGAAGAAGTTTCTCCTCATCTCGGTCCTAAATGGCTTACCCCTTATCCTTAGACTGTGACCCCTGGTTCTGGACTTCCCCAACATTGGGAACATTCTTCCTGCATCTAACCTGTCTAAACCCGTCAGAATTTTAAACGTTTCTCTATGAGGTCCCCTCTCAATCTTCTGAACTCCAGTGAATACAAGCCCAGTTGATCCAGTCTTTCTTGATAGGTCAGTCCCGCCATCCCGGGAATCAGTCTGGTGAACCTTCGCTGCACTCCCTCAATAGCAAGAATCTCCTTCCTCAAGTCAGGAGACCAAAACTGTACACAATACTCCAGGTGTGGCCTCACCAAGGCCCTGTACAAATGTAGCAACACCTCCCTGCCCCTGTACTCAAATCCCCTCGCTATGAAGGCCAACATGGCATTTGCTTTCTTAACCGCCTGCTGTACCTGCATGCCAACCTTCAATGACTGATGTACCATGACACCCAGGTCTCGTTGCACCTCCCCTTTTCCTAATCTGTCACCATTCAGATAATAGTCTGTCTCTCTGTTTTTACCACCAAAGTGGATAACCTCACATTTATCCACATTATACTTCATCTGCCATGCATTTGCCCATTCAACTAACCTATCCAAGTCACTCTGCAGCCTCATAGCATCCTCCTCGCAGCTCATACTGCCACCCAACTTAGTGTCATCCGCAAATTTGGAGATACTACATTTAATCCCCTCATCTAAATCATTAATGTACAATGTAAACAGCTGGGGTCCCAGCACAGAACCTTGCGGTACCCCACTAGTCACTGCCTGTCATTCTGAAAAGTACCCATTTACTCCTACTCTTTGCTTCCTGTCTAACAACCAGTTCTCAATCCATGTCAGCACACTACCCCCAGTCCCATGTGCTTTAACTTTGCACATTAATCTCTTGTTTGGGACCTTGTCGAAAGCCTTCTGAAAGTCCAAATATACCACATCAACTGGTTCTCCCTTGTCCACTTTACTGGAAACATCCTCAAAAAATTCCAGATTTGTCAAGCATGATTTCCCTTTCACAAATCCATGCTGACTTGGACCAATCATGTCACCTCTTTCCAAATGCACTGCTATGACATCCTTAATAATTGATTCCATCATTTTACCCACTACCGATGTCAGGCTGACCGGTCTATAATTCCCTGTTTTCTCTCTCCCTCCTTTTTTAAAAAGTGGGGTTACATTGGCTACCCTCCACTCCATAGGAACTGATCCAGAGTCAATGGAATGTTGGAAAATGACTGTCAATGCATCCGCTATTTCCAAGGCCACCTCCTGAAGTACTCTGGGATGCAGTCCATCAGGCCCTGGGGATTTATCGGCCTTCAATCCCATCAATTTCCCCAACACAATTTCCCGACTAATAAGGATTTCCCTCAGTTCCTCCTCCTTACTAGACCCTCTGACCCCTTTTATATCCGGAAGGTTGTTTGTGTCCTCCTCAGTGAATACCGAACCAAAGTACTTGTTCAATTGGTCCGCCATTTCTTTGTTCCCCGTTATGACTTCCCCTGATTCTGACTGCAGGGGACCTACGTTTGTCTTTACTAACCTTTTTCTCTTTACATATCTATAGAAACTTTTGCAATCCGTCTTAATGTTCCCTGCAAGTTTCTTCTCGTACTCCATTTTCCCTGCCCTAATCAAACCCTTTGTCCTCCTCTGCTGAGTTCTAAATTTCTCCCAGTCCCCGGGTTCGCTGCTATTTCTGGCCAATTTGTATGCCACTTCCTTGGCTTTAATACTATCCCTGATTTCCCTTGATAGCCACGGTTGAGCCACCTTCCCTTTTTTATTTTTATGCCAGACAGGAATGTACAATTGTTGTAGTTAATCCATGCGGTCTCTAAATGCCCATCCACAGTCAACCCCTTAAGTATCATTCGCCAATCTATCCTAGCCAATGCATGCCTCATACCTTCAAAGTTACCCTTCTTTAAGTTCTGGACCATGGTCTCTGAATTAACTGTTTCATTCTCCATCCTAATGCAGAATTCCACCATATTATGGTCACTCTTCCCCAAGGGGCCTCGCACAACGGGATTGCTAATTAATCCTCTCTCATTACACAACACCCAGTCTAAGATGGCCTCTTTCCTAGTTGGTTCCTCGACATATTGGTCTAGAAAACCATCCCTTATGCACTCCAGGAAATCCTCCTCCACCGTATTGCTTCCAGTTTGGTTAGCCCAATCTATGTGCATATTAAAGTCACCCATTATAACTGCTGCACCTTTATTGCATGCACCCCTAATTTCCTGTTTGATGCCCTCCCCAACATCACTACTACTGTTTGGAGGTCTGTATACAACTCCCACTAATGTTTTTTGCCCTTTGGTGTTCTGCAGCTCTACCCATATTGATTCCACATCATCCAAGTTAATGTCCTTCCTAACTATTGCATTAATCTCCTCTTTAACCAGCAATGCTATCCCACCTCCTTTTCCTTTTCTTCTATCCTTCCTGAATGTTGAATACCCCTGGATGTTGAGTTCCCAGCCCTGATCATCCTAGAGCCACGTCTCTGTAATCCCAATCACATCATATTTGTTAACATCTATTTGCACAGTTAATTCATCCACCTTATTACAGATACTCCTTGCATTAAGACACAAAGCCTTCAGGCTTGTTTTTTTAACACCCTTTGTCCTTTTAGAATTTTGCTGTACAGTGGCCCTTTTTGTTCTTTGCCTTGGGTTTCTCTGCCCTCCACTTTTCCTCATCTCCTTTCTGTCTTTTGCTTTTGTCTCCTTTTTGTTTCCCTCTGTCTCCCTGCATTGGTTCCCATCCCTCTGCCATATTAGTTTAACTCCTCCCCAACAGCACGAGCAAACACTCCCCCTAGAACATTGGTTCCAGTCCTGCCCAGGTGCAGACCGTCCGGTTTGTACTGGTCCCACCTCCCCCAGAACCGGTTCCAATGCCCCAGGAATTTGAATCCCTCCCTGCTGCACCACTGCTCAAGCCATGTATTCAGCTGCGCTATCCTGCGATTCCTACTCTGACTAGCACGTGGCACTGGTAGCAATCCTGAGATTACTACTTTTGAGATCCTACTTTTTAAATTTAGCTCCTAGCTCCTTAAATTCGTCTCGTAGGACCTCATCCCTTTTTTTAAACCTATGTTGTTGGTACCAATGTGCACCACGACAACTGGCTGTTCTCCCTCCCTTTTCAGAATGTCCTGCACCCACTCCGAGACATCCTTGGCCCTTGCACCAGGGAGGCAACATACCATCCTGGAGTCTCGGTTGCGGCCGCAGAAACGCCTATCTATTCCCCTTACAATTGAATCCCCTGTCACTATCGCTCTCCCACTCTTTTTCCTGCCCTCCTGTGCAGCAGAGCCAGCCACGGTGCCATGAACTTGGCTGCTGCTGCCCTCCCCTGATGAGTCATCCCCCTCAACAGTACCCAAAGCAGTGTATCTGTTTTGCAGGGGGATGACCACAGGGGGCCCCTGCACTACTCTTCCTGCTGGTCTTCCATTCCCTATCTGGCTGTGGACCCTTCACCTGTGGTACGACCAACTCGCTACACGTGCTACTCACGTCATTCTCAGCATCGTGGATGCTCCAGAGTAAATCCACCCTCAGCTCCAATTCCGCAACACGGTCCGTCAGGAGCTGGAGGCGGATACACTTCCCGCACACGTAGTTGTCAGAGACACCGGAAATGTCCCCGAGTTCCCACATGGTCTTTCCTCTTAGCTAAAATTCTCCAGTCCCGGCAACATCCTCGTAAATCTCCTCTGTACCTTCTTGAGTGCAATCACATCTTTCCTGTAATGTGGTGACCAGAACTGCACGCAGTACTCCAGCTGTGGCCTAACTAGTGTTTTATACAATTCAAACATAACCCCCCTGCTCTTGTATTCTATGCCTCGGCTAATAAAAGCAAGTATTTCATATACCTTCTTAACCACCTTATCCAACTGGCCTGCTACCTTCAGGGATCTGTGGACCTGCACTCCCAGGTCCCTCTGTTCCTCTACACTTCAGTGTCTTACCATTTAATGTGTATTCCCTTGCCTTGTTAGCCCTCCCTAAATGCATTACCTCACACTTCTCCGGATTAAATTCCATTTGCCACTGTTCTGCCCACCTGACCAGACCACCGATATCTTCCTGCAGTCTGCAGCTTTCTTCTTCATTATTGACCACACAGCCGGTTTTAGTATTATCTGCAAACCTCGTAATCATACCCCCTATATTCAAATCTAAATCATTGATATATATCACAAAAAGCAAGGGACCCAGTACTGAGCCCTGTGGAACCCCACTGGAAACATCCTTCCAGTCTCAAAAACACCCATCAACCATTACCCTTTGCTTCCTGCCCCCGAGCCAATTTTGGATCCAACTTGCCACTTTGCCCTGGATCCCATGGGCTTTTACCTTTGTCTTGAAAGCTCAAAATGACCCCCATCACCCACAGCCTTCTTGGGGGGGGGAAAGAGTTCCAGATTCCCAGCACCCTGTGTGTGAAGAAGTGCTTCCTCACATCACCCCTGAATCTCCCAATTTCTCCTGATGTGGCTCGGTGTCAAATTTTGTTTAACACTGCTGTGAAGCGCCTTGGAATGTTTTACTACGTTAAAGGCGCTATATAAATTCAGGTGGTTGTTCTTGGACAGCCTGGCTCTACACCCTTATGCTGGACTCACCCCCCCACCAGAGGGAACAGTTGCTATCTATCTTTCAAATCCCTTTAATCATCTCAAACCCCTCGATTAGATTGCCCCTCAATCTTCTACACTCGAGGGAACACAGGCCCAGTCTGTACGACCTTCCCTCAGGATTTAACCCTTTCAGCCCCGGGGTATCAGTCTGGTGAACCTGTCCTGCTCCCCCTCCGAGACCGATATATCCTCCCCAAGAGGCGGGGCCCGGAACTGAACCCAGTTACTGCAGACGGGGTCTGACCCGAGCTCTGTACAGCTGAAGTATCACTTGCCCCCACCCCCCCCCCCCCCCCTTTGTATTCCAGCACCCTCGAGATAAAGGCCAGCCATCCTCATATCTCCACTGCAAACTGGATAGAGGATTGGCTAATGAACAGAAAACAGAGAGTCGGGATAAATGGTTCATTCTCGGGTTGGCAATCAGTAACTAATGGGGTGCCACAGGGATCAGTGCTGGGACCCCAACTATTTACAATCTATATTAACTTGGAAGAAGGGACTGAGTGTAACGTAGCCAAGTTTGCTGACGATACAAAGATGGGAGGAAAAGCAATGTGTGAGGACGACACAAAAAATCTGCAAACAGACATAGACAGGCTAAGTGAGTGGGCAAAAATTTGGCAGATGGAGTATAATGTTGGCAAGTGAGAGGTCATGCACTTTGGCAGAAGAAATCAAAGAGCAAGTTATTATTTAAATGGAGAAAGATTGCAAAGTGCCGCAGTACAGCGGGACCTGAGGGTACTTGTGCATGAAACACAAGAGGATAGTATGCAGGTACAGCAAGTGATCAGGAAGGCCAATGTAATTTTGGCCTTTATTGCAAAGGGGATGGAGTATAAAAGCAGGGAAGTCTTGCTACAGTTGTACAGGGTATTGGTGAGGCCACACCTGGAGTACTGCGTGCAGTTTTGGTTTCCATATTTACGAAAGGATATACTTGCTTTGGAGGCAGTTCAGAAAAGGTTCACTCAGTTGATTCCGGGGATGAGGGGGTTGACTTATGAGGAAAGGTTGAGTAGGTTGGGCCTCTACTCATTGGAATTCAGAAGAATGAGAGGTGATCTTATCAAAACGTATAAGATTATGAGGGGGCTTGACAAGGTGGATGCAGAGAGGATGTTTCCACTGATGGGGGAGACTAGAACTAGGGGGCATAATCTTGGAATAAGGGGCCGCCCATTTAAAACTGAGATGAGGAGGAATTTCTTCTCTCAGATGGTTGTAAATCTGTGGAATTCGCTGCCTCAGAGAGCTGTGGAAACTGGGACATTGAATAAATTTAAGACAGAGATAGACAGTTTCTTAACCGATAAGGGGATAAGGGGTTATGGGGAGCGGGCGGGGAAGTGGACCTGAGTCCATGATCGGATCAGCCATGATCGTATTAAATGGCGGAGCAGGCTTGAGGGGCCATATGGCCAACTCCTGCTCCTATTTCTTATGTTCTTATGTTTAAACTTGAACAGAAACATTTGCACATAAATTTGAGTTAAAATTCATTTGTCAATTATAGGGCCATTCTGCAAATTTATTGGCTGTTAAGCTTGGTCAAAGAGGTCAGTTTTAAGGAGGAGAGACAGGTTGCGAGCCGGAGAGGTTTAGGGAGGGAGTTCCAGAGCTTGGGGCTCAGGCAGCTGAAGGCACGGCCACCGATGGTGGAGCGATTATAATCAGGGATGCTCAAGAGGCCAGAATTGTAGCCACTTCCTCGGCCAATATTTACATCTGACTCACTGTCACCCTTCTCTTCCATCCCAATAGATTCCGGACTAAAAATAGAAAATTGCATATCCAGAGGAATTTGATCTTCACCACAACCGTATCAGAAGATTTCAAGACCAACTTCACTTGCGTTGTGCTGAGTTCCAGTGGAAGCTCAATTAAAAACATCACTTTAGGCAAGTCAACACCATTTGATAGAAAGAACTTGCATTTCTAGAGTGTTTTTACAACTTCAGGATGTCCCAAAGCGCTTTACAGCCAATGAAGTACTTTTTGAAGTGCAGTTACTGTTGTAATGTAGGAAACGCGGCAGCCAATTTGTGCACAGCAAGCTCTCACAAACAACAAAGTGATAATAACCAAAAAATAAGTTTTTAGTGATGTTGGTTGGGGGAATAAATATTGGCCAGGACTCTGGAGAGAACACCCCTGCTCTTCTTTGAAAGTGTCGTAGGATCTTTTACCTCTCATCTGAAAGATGGCACCTCCGACAGTGCAGCGCTCCCTCAGTACTGCACCTCTGACAATACGTCGCTCCCTCAGTACTGCCCCTCCGACAGTGCAGCGCTCCCTCAGCACTGTCCCTCCGACAGTGCGGCGCTCCCTCAGCACTGTCCCTCCGACAGTGCAGCGCTCCCTCAGTATCGCCCCTCCTACAGTGCAACACTCCCTCAGTACCGCCCCTCCGACAGTGCGGCGCTCCCTCAGCTCTGCCCCTCCGACAGTGCGGCACTCCCTCAGTACTGCCCCTCCGACAGTGCGGCACTCCCTCAGTACTGCCCCTCCGACAGTGCGGCGCTCCCTCAGCTCTGCCCCTCCGACAGTGCGGCACTCCCTCAGTACTGCCCCTCCGACAGTGCGGCGCTCCCTCAGCTCTGCCCCTCCGACAGTGCGGCGCTCTCTCAGCACTGCCCCTCCGACAGTGCGGCGCTCCCTCAGCGCTGCCCCTCCGACAGTGCGGCACTCCCTCAGTACTGCCCCTCCGACAGTGCGGCGCTCCCTCAGCACTGCGCTGGGACTGTAATCCTGGCTTATGGGCTCAGGTCTCTTGAATGGGACTTGAACCCACAACCTTCTGTCGCAGAGACGAGAGTGCTGCTCACTGAGACATGGCTGACATATGAAAGGTACATTTGTGGATGGTAAGGGAGGACGGTATTGCGACCACATAACCAAACGGCCCATTGCTACTTGCTGACAGAGGGATTCTTTGGGGCAAAGAGGCAACATCTTTGTTTACATAGGATATACGGCACAGAAATAGGCCATTCGGCCCAACCAGTCCATGCCGGCGTTTATGCTCCTCTCGAGCCTCCTCCCGTCTTTCCTCATCTAAATCTATCACCATATCCCTCTATTCCCTTCTCCCTCGTGTGTTTATCCAGCCTCCCCTTAAATGCATCGATACTATTCGCCTCAACCCTTCCCTGTGGCAGCGAGTTCCACATTCTCACCGCTCTCTGGGTAAAGAAGTTTCTCCTGAATTCCCCATTAGATTTCTTGGTGATTGTCTTATATTGATGGCCTCTAGTTAAGCCCTTCCCCACAAGTGGAAACATTCTCTCCGTATCCACTCTATCAAAACATTTCATAATTTTCAAGACCTCTATTAGGTCACCCCTGAGCCTTTTTCAAGCAAAAAGAGACCCAGCCTGTTCATCCTTTCCTGATATGTATACCCTCACATTTCTGCTATCATCCTCGTAAATCTTCTCTGCACCCTCTCCAGTGCCTTTTTATAACATGGCGACCAGAACTGTACGCAGTGCTCCAAGCGTGGTCTAACCAAGGTTCGATACAGGGTTAGCATAACTTCCCTACTTTTCAATTCTATCCCTCTAGAAATAAACCCTGGTGCTGGGTTTGTTTTATGGCCTCGCTAACCTGTCGCAACGTTTAGTGATTTGTGTATCTGTACTCCGAGATCCCTTTGTTCCTCTGCCCCACCCAGACTCACACCCTCCCAGTAATAAGTGACCTCCCTAGTCTTTCAACAAAATGTAATACCTCTCATTTATTGATGTTGAACTTCATTTGCCAATTATCTGCCCATTCTGCAAGTTTATTAATGTCCTCCTGAAATGTGTTGCAGTCCTCCTCAGTATTGACTATCCCCCAATTTGGTGCCATCTGCAAATTTAGAAATTGTGTTTTTGATTCCAAAATCTAAATCGTTAATATAAATAGTGAACAACAGTGGTCCCAGCACTGATCCTTGTGGAACACTACCCACCTTCTGCCACTGTGAAGTTACTTTTTACCCTACTCTCGGCTTTCTGTCTTGAAGCCAGCTAGCGATCCATTCTGCTACTTGTCCTCTGACTCCACATTCTCTGACCTTGTTCATCAGTCTATTATGGGGAACTTTACTGAAGGACTTTTGAAAATCTAGATAAATTACATCTACTGCATTACCATTGTCTATTCTCTGTTACTTCTTCAAAAAATTCAATGACATTGGTCAAGCGAGACATTCCTTTTTGAAATCTATACTGACTATTCATTATTATATATTTTTGGCTTCTCGCTGTTCTTCCTTTTTCTCCATGTTAGGGGATGGCGGGGGCAGGGTGGGGGTTTGCTGACACTCAACTACCAGATGTTTTAAGCAACGAAGCCTCATCCAAACCACTGTTTTGGTGCGAATCTGCTCGAGCACACCCGCACTGCTCTTATACAAACGCATGTTCCAAGCCGTGCAAGTTTTCCTCCTGGTCTTCCCCCACCCCGGCGCCCCCTTGAATTATGTGCAGACGCAAGTCAGGCATCAGACAGTAACAGTGCTGTGCTGCAATTGTACGAAAAATAACGGGTTAACTCATCTCCTCATTGCTATTAAATTGCAGTAAGAAAGGAATCGCTCTCCAAGACTATCGCATACAAGAGGAAGCTGGTAAGGATTTTAATTTATGCATTACCCAATTCCCCCTCCCTTCCTTTCCCTTCGAGGGTTAAATGATGAAGATAAGACTTGCCGGCAATACTGCCCCTCTCCTGTAATCATCTGGCCTGTTGCACACTGACAGATGCTCAATGAACTTTCCAGCAATTTCCTTTTAAAGGATTGAACTAAACTAATTTCAGTTCTGGCACTTAACCCGAACCCTTTACTCCTTCAACGTGTTGTCGCCTCCTAAATCTGTGCCTATCTTTCCCGCCACTCCCAAGTTGGAATCCCTCCAATCAGGTTTGCGCCCCGGCCATGTGACTGAAACAGCTCAGATCAAACTGTGACAGCGGGGAACTGTCTCTCGAGGGTGCTGGAAACAGCTAACTTTCAAACAGGAATCGGATAAATACTTGGAGGAAAAATTTGCAGGGTTATGGGGAAAGAGCGGGTGCAGTGGATAGGTTAGAAACATAGAAATTTACAGCGCAGAAGGAGGCCATTTCGGCCCATCGTGTCCGCGCCGGCCGACAAAGAGCCGCACGGCCCTCGGTCAGCAGCCCTGAAGGTTACATATAAACCTATGAACAATGGTGGACAGGTAAAGAGCACCCAGCCCAACCAGTCCACCCCACACAACTGCGACATCCCTTACACTGAAACATTCTACACTCCACCCCAACCGGAGCCATGTGATCTCCTGGGAGAGGCAAAAACCAGATAAAAACCCAGGCCAATTTAGGGAGAAAAAATCTGGGAAAATTCCTCTCCGACCCATCCAGGCGATCAAAACTAGCCCAGGAGAGCACCCTGGCCGTATTCAATTCCCTGCAGTACTTACCCATTATATCTGTGCCGTCCAACAAAAGGTCATCCAGTCTAATCCCAATTATCAGCTCTGGGTCCGTAACTCTGCAGGTTACGGCACTTCAAATGCCCATCCAACCATCTCTTAAAAGTGGTGAGGGTTTTTGCATCCACCACTCTTCCAGGCAGCGAGTTCCAGATCCCCACAGCCCTCTGCGTAAAGAAGCCTCCCCTCAAAACCTTCCACCAACCACCTTAAAACTATGCCCCTCGTAATAGACCCCTCCACCAATGGAAATAGACCCTTACTATCCACTGTGTCCAGGCCCCTCAATATTTTGTACACCTCAATGAGGTTTCATCTCAATCTCCTCTGTTCCAATGAGAACAACCCCAGCCTATCCATTTTGTCCTCATAACTAAGATTCTCCATTCCAGGCAGCATCCTAATAAATCTCCTCTGCACCCTCTCTAGTGCAATCATGTTCTTCCTATAATACGGCGACCAGAACTGTACGCAGTACTCCAGCTGTGGCCTAACCAAAGTATTATACAATTTAAGCATAACCTCCCTGCTCTTGTATTCTATGCCTCGGCCAATAAAGGTAAGCATTCCGTATACCTTCTTAACCACCTTATCCACCTGGCCTGCTACTTTCAGGGATCTGTGGACAAGCACTCCAAGATCCCTTTGTTCATCTACATTATTAAGTGGCCTACCGCTTAATGTGGATACCCTTTCCTTATTAGCCCTCCCAAAGTGCATCACCTCACACTTCTCTGAATTAAATTCCATTTGCCACTGCTCTGCCCACCTGACCAGTAGATTGATATCCTCCTGCAGCCCATGACTTTCCTCTTCATTATCAACCACACAGCCAATTTTAGTGTCGTCTGCAAACTTCTTAATCATACTCCCTACGTTCAAATCTAAATCGTTGATATATACCATGAAAAGCAAGGGACCCAGTACTGAGCCCTGTGGAAACCCACTGGAAACATCCTTCCAGTCACAAAACATCCATCAACCATTACCCTTTGCTTCCTACCTCTGAGCCAAGTTTGGATACAACTTGCCACTTTGCCCTGTATCCCATGGGCTTTAACCTTCATGACCAGTCTACCATGTGGGACCTTATCAAAAGCCTTGCTAAAGTCCATATACACTACATCGCACACACTACCCTCATCGACCCTCTTGGTTACCTCCTCAAAAAATTTAATCAGGTTAGTCAAACACAACCTTCCCTTAACAAATCCATGCTGACTATCCTTGCCTTTCCAAATGTAGATTTATCCTGTCTTTCAGGATTTTTTCCCAATAATTTTCCCACCACTGAGGTTAGGCTGACAGGCCTGTAATTACTCGGCCTCACCCTTTCTCCCTTCTTAAACAAGGGTACTACATTAGCAGTCCTCCAATCCTCCGGCACCATGCCCAAATCCAAAGAGGACTAGAAAATGATGGTCAAGGCCTTCGCTATTTCCTCTTTTGCTTCGCTCAACAACCTGGGATGCATTTCACCCGGGCCTGGGGACTTAGCTACTTTCAAAGCTGCTAAACCCTTTAATACTACTTCTCTCACTATATTTATTTCATCCAAAATATCACATTCCTCCTCAATAGCAGTATCTGTATTGCCCCTTTCCTTTGTGTAAACAGATGCAAAGTATTCATTAAGAACCTTACCAATATCTTCCGCCTCCACACAAAGATTACCCTCATGGTCTCGAATAAGCCCTACTCTTTCTTTAGTTACCCTCTTACTCTTAATATATTTATAGTAGGTTGGGCCTATAGTCATTGGAGTTCAGAAGAATGAGAGCTGATCTTATCGAATCATAAGATTATGAGGGAGCTCGACAAGGTGGATGCAGAGAGGATATTTCCACTGATAGGGGAAACTAAAACTAGGGGACATAATCTTAGAATAAGGGGCCTCCCATTTAAAACTGAGGTGAGGAGGAATTTCTTCTCTCAGAGGGTTGTAAATCTGTGGAATTCTCTGCCCCAGAGAGCTGTGGAGGCTGGGTCATTGAATATATTTAAGGTGGAGATAGACAGATTTTTGAGTAGTAAGGGAGTAAAGGGTTATGGGGAACGGGCAGGGAAGTGGAGCTGAGTCCATGATCAGATCAGCCGTGATCTTATTGAATGGGGGAGCAGGCTCGAGGGGCCAAATGGCCGACTACTACTCCTATTTCTTATGATAGCTCTAATTGGGTAGCTTTTTCAAAGAGCTGGCACGGGTACAATGGGCCAAATGGTCTATTTTTATGCTGTATATGATGATTTAAAAAAAAATTTTGCAGCGCGAATGCAAGTGCAAGTTGAAGGCTTATCTACAAACCCACAGGAACCCAGGCAAAGGAACGGAGGCCGAATAGAAGCATCGATACCTGGAACACACTGATCACACGAAGGCTACACTCTGCATCGCTGGGACCAGAGAACGTCTCAGGAACTAATAGCTCAGAACATCCACGACCACTGCATACTCCGTGACATTTCGACATCGAGAACAAGTTCACAGCTTACCTGATCCAGGTCATCTTTCAAACAGTTTTATCCCCGTAGTCCTGGCCCATTTTCAGGTGTCAGCCGTGGCTCAATGGGCAACTCTCTCGCCTCCGGAGTCAGGTGGTCATGAGTTCAAGTCCCACTCCAGAGACTTGAGCCCATAATCCAGACTGACACTCCCAGTGCAGTGCTGAGGGAGCACCGCGCTGCCGGAGGTGCCGACTTTTAGATGAGATGTTAAACCGAGGCCCCGGCTTCTCACTCACGGCAGTATTGGAAGAAGAGCAGGGGAGTTCTACCTGGCGCCCTGGTCAATGTTCATCTCTCAACCAACATCACAGATGCTGTGCGCAAGTTGGCTGCGCGTTTCCTACATTACAACAGTGACTACACTTCAAAAAGTACTTCATTGGCTGTAAAGTTTATTGGGACACCGAGATTCTGAAAGGCGCTATAGAAATGCAACATATCAAGATCACAAAATAATTTGGGGCGTAAAAAATATGAAATTTTTAAGCATTTAAATCAAAGTAGTACATTAATAATCACATTGTTAATTGTGTTTTACTATTGAGACTATATATTGATGTTACGATTAAAGCTTCATTTACCATACTGAGATCATTACAGCTTCTGTTTAATGATGGTACAAAGAGATAGTCCACAAGCCAGCACACCTTTCACTCACAAGGATAACCAGAGTTGTGGAATAAATTACAGAGCTGGGGGGGGGGGGCGGGAAAGAGACCAATTGGATCGCTCTTCCAAAAAGCCGGCAAAGGCACGAGGGTTGGAATGGCCTCCAGCTAGCTGTAAAGTTACAGGTCACTGAAGGGGCAAGTGTAACTGTGCTCGAGAAACCATTTGTTGCTTATCTGGTGAGATGATGAGAAAGTGGAGCAGGTGAACCAATAACAACCAAGCAGGAAAACCAAAACAGCAAATGCTGGAAACAGTGAAATCAGTGAAGAGAAAAACTCAAGTTTAACGTTTCGGGTCAGGCTCGAGAACAGACTGTGGAGCACTCCCTCAGCGCGGCATTGAATCCATGACCTTCCAACTCGGAGGCAACTGAGCCAAGCTTCCACACGGGGCTCAGGGGGCAGCACCCTCGCCTCAGAGTCAGAAGGTTGTGGGGTTCAAGTCCCACTCCAGAGACTTGAGCACATAAATCCTGGCTGATACTCCCAGTGCAGTACTGAGGGAGCGCCGCACTGTCAGAGGGGCAGTACTGAGGGAGCGCCGCACTGTCAGAGGGGCAGTACTGAGGGAGCGCCGCACTGTCAGAGGGGCAGTACTGAGGGAGCGCCGCACTGTCAGAGGGGCAGTACTGAGGGAGCGCTGCACTGTCGGAGGGGCAGTACTGAGGGAGCGCCGCACTGTCGGAGGGGCAGTACTGAGGGAGCGCCGCACTGTCGGAGGGGCAGTACTGAGGGAGCGCTGCACTGTCGGAGGGGCAGTACTGAGGGAGCGCCGCACTGTCGGAGGGGCAGTACTGAGGGAGCGAAGCACTGTCGGAGGGGCAGTACTGAGGGAGCGAAGCACTGTCGGAGGGGCAGTACTGAGGGAGCCCTGCACTGTCGGAGGGGCAGTACTGAGGGAGCGCCGCACTGTCGGAGGGGCAGTACTGAGGGAGCGCCGCACTGTCGGAGGGGCAGTACTGAGGGAGCCCTGCACTGTCGGAGGGGCAGTACTGAGGGAGCGCCGCACTGTCGGAGGGGCAGTGCTGAGGGAGCGCCGCACTGTCGGAGGGGCAGTACTGAGGGAGCGAAGCACTGTCGGAGGGGCAGTGCTGAGGGAGCGCCGCACTGTCGGAGGGGCAGTACTGAGGGAGCGAAGCACTGTCGGAGGGGCAGTGCTGAGGGAGTGCCGCACTGTCGGAGGGGCAGTGCTGAGGGAGTGCCGCACTGTCGGAGGGGGGGCGCCGAGGGAGCGCCGCACTGTCAGAGGTGCTGCCTTTCAGAGACATTAAACTGAGGCCTTGTCTGGTCTCTCAGTTGGACGTAAAAGATGCCATGACACTATTCAAAGAGGAGCAGGGG
Organism: Pristiophorus japonicus; assembly: GCF_044704955.1. Taxonomy (NCBI): domain Eukaryota; kingdom Metazoa; phylum Chordata; class Chondrichthyes; family Pristiophoridae; genus Pristiophorus; species Pristiophorus japonicus. The sequence continues at coordinate 220,523,383 of NC_091986.1, read as the reverse complement.
AGTTCTCCTCAGTGCCCTGGCTAATATTTATCCCTCAACCAACATCAGTGAAAACAGGTCATCATGGTCACATTGATATTTGTGGGAGCTTGCTGTGCGCAAATCGACTACCGTGTTTCGTACATTACAACTGCTTCAAGCGCCCGAGGTGGCAAAAAGCTCTGTGGAAATTCAAGTTATTTTCTTTCTGGCGAACCAGCCATTGCCTGAGTGAAAACCAGCCCTGTCTGCCCCAGAATAAACCTGCCTTGGGGCAGTGTCACACTTCATCGAAAAACTGCAAGTCGAGAATATACAACAAGTACTTTTATTTTATTAAGTAGAGACAATATCCAAGATTACAATGTGACTGCATTGGAGAGAGAGAGAGAGAGAGAGAGAGAGAGAGTCTAAACAACTTGTATAAAAAAAAAATAATATTTTTTCAAGCCTGCTTTAGAGAGCAAATAGTACATCATGTCAGACTGTATTAGTGTCAGCAATAAAAATCGCTGCACGCCCAGTCAACGCCCCACTGCCGACAAATCAGCACGGGTAATGAGACCACCAGAAACACACTTCAACTGAGCCCCCAATGAGCCCCCACAAGCTGCCACATTCCCAGTCAGTACAAGTGCTCGCTCCATGAGACCACACAATCAGAGGGTGCTGGGAGGCAATGAAACATACAAAGGCGGAATGACAAAGACCAGCTCGAGGAGAGAAAAGGCGTCTCTGTGCTTTGTGCGGGATCTTTCTCTGCGTCTTCCCTCCTTCGCCCAGGCGCCCATCCCCGCAGTGCTGGGATTTCACAGGGACTGGTGAATGGGGCTCGGGCTGGTGGTGAGCAGCGAGGGCGACGGATGGGGAGACCGGTGAATATTGTGTGTAAAAAGTGCGTCTCACTCGCGAGGTCGGGTAGGAGCTGGGGCTAGGAGTCACTGCACCCCCCCCCCCCCCACACTCCACACCTACCCCCAACAACCCCCCAACCCAACCAACCCCCACCCAACAGTCCCCCCCAACGCCCCCCTCCCCACCCACCAACCCTCCACCCACCCTAACCCCCGCACCCCACCCTAACCCCCGCACCCTCACCCCACCCTAACCCCCGCACCCTCACCCCACCCTAACCCCCGCACCCTCACCCCACCCTAACCCCCGCACCCTCACCCCACCCTAACCCCCGCACCCTCACCCCACCCTAACCCCCGCACCCTCACCCCACCCTAACCCCCGCACCCTCACCCCACCCTAACCCCCGCACCCTCACCCCACCCTAACCCCCGCACCCTCACCCCACCCTAACCCCTGTCCCCTCACCCCACCCTAACCCCCGCACCCTCACCCCACCCTAACCCCCGCACCCTCACCCCACCCTAACCCCCGCACCCTCACCCCACCCTAACCCCTGTCCCCTCACCCTCCACCCCACCCTAACCCTAACCCCCCCCCACTGAACCCAACACAAGGGCAGATCCACTTGGCCATTCCTTGTAGCACTGATACTGCCTCAAACAAGATATTGCATGGCTAACCTCAGCTTCCAACATCGTTGCTCAGGGCCCTCAGTATGTACAAAGACACACAAGGGCGTACACACATAGATGCATTTACACACGCATATGTGCACACAACACACGCGAGAGCACACATTTAAATGTGCAAACACACGCATGTGCGAGCACACAAATATGCACACCACACATACTTGCACACACAAACGTGTACACAACACACCTGCACGCACAAACAGGCACACAACACACGCATGTGCGTGCACCCATGAAACTTGGCCATGGTTAATGGAAACCTTTCAGTTTCTCTCCAACACTGCTTCACTGTGGACTGACTGACTGACTGACCTGGAGCAGAGGCTCCCAATCACACACAATCTCTCGTAGCTTCTCCAGGGCGGATGGGTCCAGCCAGATCCTCAATGGTTGCTTCTTAAAAAAGAGTAAAATGTGTCCCAGACTGGCGACAGGCATCTTAAAAATTAAATAAATTCATGCCTTCTACCAACTGGGACTTTGTCACAACCTCACAGCGTCCCGTGGCGAGGCTGACCCGAGATCGGCTATTTGTCTTTTAAGTCCAATATTCAACTTCATAATACCTACAAGAGCTTAAAACAGGCTTATTATAAACGCGCGATCACAGATTAATAATGTCTACAGATACATAACGTAGCACTAAGGTATACAGGAGCCAAACTTGTACAGAACCGAGACCTAAAGGAGATGCCTGCAACACTGACAGGCCTAATGTAGTGTTATACAGACTGGGAGAGCTGGGCCCCTCCATCAGCGGAGGGGGAAAGGGCACATACAGCAGCCACTGGAAAATCAACAAGGAATAATTTCATTCCCTCAAACTTTTACGGAGTGGATAATCGAATGACATCAGGCAAACTGAGCTACCAAGTCTTAGTGTGAGGGAGTCAAAGAATTCACCCAATATTCACTCTGTAAGCTTCCCCCTACCATTTGTGCCCCCCACCCCCCCCCCCCCCCGCCAAGTCAGCAGTCCTAACATCAGCACGTTGTACACAACGACACGGACTGGAGTCAAGGACGCTGCATTAGCAAAAGTCCGACTGGTCGGCGACACAGGGAGGGGGCAAGACTGGTCTGCTCCGCTAAGCTGAATCTGCCCCCTCCTCCACACCCTGCTTGGCTCAGCAATGCTCGCTCTCACCTCACCTCCTCCTCCTCCTCCTCCCTCCCCAATCGGAGGAAGATAGACGGCCTCATCCTTCGGTGAGCAGCCCAGAGCGGAGGGAACGAGGCAGAGTCACTGATACCAGCTCGGGGGGGGGCGGGGGGGAAAGAGAAAGGTGGTGGAGAGTCACAAGAACTTTCCACCCTGACATCACGCATACACGTGCGTGTTGGGGGGAGGGGGAGGAGAACGAGCAGGGCGAGATCACGCTGCGCGATATCAGAAGCGACAACTCAGACTGGGGAACCCCCCCACCCCCCGATTTCACAAAGGGTGTGGCGGGGGGCAGCAACCCGTTTGAAACCAAATGCAGTCAAACACTTGCTTAAAAACGGCAAGCGTTATTAGAACCTGATGTCACACGCCTTGATTTTAGCTCAAAAAAGGTAGGGGCAGAAAAGGAGAGAAAAAAAAAACAAATGCTAAAAGCCCCGGAAAGAATGGTTCGGGGTTCGGGGTCAGGGGTCAGGTCACTGGTGCTGGCTCCACAGGAGATTCCCAGCTGAAGGACAGTCACTCACTCCCAGGTCTCCATTCTCAATCCTTGCCTCCTGTACAGCCACGGTGCTCAACAGCTACAACCTAACTAGCTCCAGGAATACTCCAGGATAAAGCCATGCCATGGCAGTGACGACAATCACCCAGGGTCGGAAGGGAGGGGTGTGTGTGAGTGTGAGTGTGAGTGTGTGAGTAAGGCGCCTGGCTTTCCCCAAACCGGGTGCTGAAGCACACACAGCATCGGGAAGTGCTCCTGGGGGGGTGGGAGGTGGGGGGGGCCTGAGGGTGGCCAAACTCAGCCCCCTGCCCCCGCCCGGACCTCATCTTTTAGCAATAGAATAAATGTTACTTTTAAAGTTACGCACACAAGTGAGGGGTCGCGGGTACTGCCATTGGATGGCCTTATCGAAGGAGACACAGCCTGCTTCAAAAGCATCAACGGGAAAATTTACAGCGGGTAAAGACTTGCAAAAGGTCGTAAGAAATAATTTGATAGAAAGTTTGAGCGTCGATCCCAACACGCGAGCAACCAGTCACGAGCTTTCACAAACCGGGAGGCGGGGAGCAACAGATAACCTGCAGCGCCCTTCCGATCCGCCAGCACTCAACACACTGACCGCGATTCCGTCTGGCCGAGTTATTCGCTCTTAAGGCAAATCGTTTCGTTTAAAAAATAAAGTAGGAGCAAGCCAGGATTTTGCCCGAGTATGGTGGGGACAGGGATGGGTCTTCACAAACATCCAGTCCAGGGCTGCTCAAGTTCCTGCTCGAGGATCTCGTCAATCCCCCCCGCTGGCCGCCCACGCTTACATCTTCGGGGTCCTGGAGAATTTGCGTTTGCCGACGTCCTGAAACAGAGGGGGAAACGTTGGTCAGGGGGGCAAAGCAAACAGCATCGACCTGGTCACCTGGTTTTAGTTGTTAGTTGAGGGGTAAATATTGGCCACAGGACACCGGGGATTCCTGGGGTGGCAGGACTGTCGTATGAGGAGAGATTGGGTCGACTGGGCCTGTATTCACTAGAGTCTAGAAGAATGAGAGGGGATCTGATTGAAACATATAAAATTCTGACGGGGTTGGACAGACTGGATGCGGGGAGGATGTTTCCCCGGGGCTGGGAAGTCTAGAACAAGGGGTCACAGTCTCAGGATACGGGGTAGGAAATTTAGGACCGAGATGAGGAGAAATTTGGTGAATGAAAAGATGGTGAACCTGTGGAATTCTCTACCACAGAAGGCTGTGGAGGCCAAGTCACTGAATAGATTTAAGAGGGAGATCGATAGATTTCTAGACACAAAAGGCATCAAGGTAATGGGGAGAAAGCGGGAATATGGTGTTGAGATAGAGGATCAGCCATATTGAATGGCGGTGCAGACTCGAAGGGCCGAATGGCCTACTGCCCCTATTTTCTATGTTTCTCTGGTCAAAATTGGCAGTTGTTGGGAAGGGGATGCGGGAGGCAGTAACAGGGTGTGGATTTCACTGCGAAGGCCCTCATGGTGAAATAGCCCGCGCACACTCACGGGGCCCGTCACTTGGGACACAGTGCTGGGACCATGGCGAGTGCCTGCAGGGGCAGGTCGGATCACGACGGCCAGAAAGGAGACGATTCAGGAATGAGAGACTGGACAATGTCAAACCCGGTGTGCGATGCCCCACTACAGCACCGGGCAAGCAACACCGAGGCTGCAGCTGGAATACTCTGCCCCAGAGAGCTGTGGAGGCTGGGTCATTGAATATATTTAAGCTGGAGATAAGACAGATTTTTGAACGATAAGGGAGTGAAGGATTATGAGGAGCGGGCGGGGAAGTGGAGCTGAGTCCATGATCAGATCAGCCGTGATCTTATTGAATGGCGGAGCAGGCTCGAGGGGCCAAATGGCCGACTCCTGCTCCTATTTCTTATGTTCAAATCCCACCAGGGCAGCTTATAATCAGTACATTACAACTGGCGCCAGGAAAAGTGACCATGAAGCCATTGGATTGTCGTTAAAAACCCAACTGGTTCACCGATGTCCTTCGGGGGAAGGAAACCTGCCGTCCTTACCCGGTCGCGTGTGACCCCAGTCCCACAGCAACGTGACGGACTCTCAATACTTCCAGGGCAGCTAGGGATGGCCGATAAACGCCGGCAGCCCAACACGCATTAGAAACATAGAAAATAGGTGCAGGAGTAGGCCCTTCGAGCCTGCACCACCATTCATTAAGATCACGGCTGATCATTCACCTCAGTACCCCTTTCCTGCTTTCTCTCCATACCCCTTGATCCCCTTAGCCGTAAGGGCCATTAGAAACCCCATCAGCTTTTCCCCTCACTGTCCTGGAGCCCTGCCTTCGAATCAGAAATGTACCTTTTTAGCACTGGATTTGGGCGACTTCTTGGGCGACTTCTTGGGGCTTTTCTTGGATGTACTCCTGGGAGTCGCCCTCTTGTTGATGCCCCTCAGCAGGGAGTTGCCCAACTTGCGAGGAGTGTTCAAGACGGTGAACGTTATTGATTTCCGTCTGTCGTCCTGAGAGCAGAGAGAGAGAGAGAGAGAGAGAGAGAGAGAAGAGAGAGAGAAAAAAGGCAAGGGGTAAACGGAAAGGAGACGGGGGAGTCTCACCGTGCAATAGGCTCCACTCGGGGGGGGGAATTCACAAACCTGCAGCGGACGGCTTGGCTTCAGCCGGAAGCTCAACTCTCGATCTCCACCACAACACAGCAAGGGCGCAGGTGGGGGAGTTGATGCGACAATGTGCCATACCAGGGAAGAGAAGGACCAGAATTACTGAGCTTCCTGAACACGAGGCCCATCGCCAGGGGAGGGAAAACCAAACCACAATGCCCAACCACCGCTCTGACACCTCCCACCCCCCCATAGCCGTGGCCAGCATTAATACACAACATCGAAGCACCTCTTGAACAGAGAATGGGGAAATAATGCACAAAATGAGAGAGTACATTAGGATTTCTGCATTCACGAATGTCCTTTAGTTACACAGACATCCTGAAAGACTCCCTGAAAAAATGCAACATCCCCACCGACACCTGGGAGTCCCTGGCCAATGACCGCCCTAAGTGGAGGAAGTGCATCCGGGAGGGCACTGAGCACCTCGAGTCTCGTTGCCGTTTCTATAGGTATGTAAAGAGAAAAAGGTTAGTAAAGACAAACGTAGGTCCCCTGCAGTCAGAATCAGGGGAAGTCATAACGGGGAACAAAGAAATGGCAGACCAATTGAACAAGTACTTTGGTTCGGTATTCACTAAGGAGGATACAAACAACCTTCTGGATATAAAATGGGTCAGAGGGTCTAGTAAGGAGGGGGAACTGAGGGAAATCTTTATTAGTCGGGAAATTGTGTTGGGGAAATTGATGGGATTGAAGGCCGATAAATCCCCAGGGCCTGATGGACTGCATCCCAGAGTACTTAAGGAGGTGGCCTTGGAAATAGCGGATGCATTGACAGTCATTTTCCAACATTCCATTGACTCTGGATCAGTTCCTATCGAGTGGAGGGTAGCCAATGTAACCCCACTTTTTAAAAAAAGGAGGGAGAGAGAAAACAGGGAATTATAGACCGGTCAGCCTGACCTCAGTAGTGGGTAAAATGATGGAATCAATTATTAAGGATGTCATAGCAGTGCATCTGGAAAATGGTGACATGATATGTCCAAGTCAGCATGGATTTGTGAAAGGGAAATCATGCTTGACAAATCTTCTGGAATTTTTTGAGGATGTTTCCAGTAAAGTGGACAAAGGAGAACCAGTTGATGTGGTATATTTGGACTTTCAGAAGGCTTTCGACAAGGTCCCTCACAAGAGATTAATGTGCAAAGTTAAAGCACATGGGATTGGGGGTAGTGTGCTGACATGGATTGAGAACTGGTTGTCAGACAGGAAGCAAAGAGTAGGAGTAAACGGGTACTTTTCAGAATGGCAGGCAGTGACTAGTGGGGTGCCGCAAGGATCTGTGCTGGGGCCCCAGCTGTTTACATTGTACATTAATGATTTAGACGAGGGGATTAAATGCAGTATCTCCAAATTTGCGGATGACACGAAGTTGGGTGGCAGTGTGAGCTGCGAGGAGGATGCTATTAGGCTGCAGAGTGACTTGGATAGGTTAGGTGAGTGGGCAAATGCATGGCAGATGAAGTATAATGTGGATAAATGTGAGGTTATCCACTTTGGTGGTAAAAACAGAGAGACAGACTATTATCTGAATGGTGACAGATTAGGAAAAGGGAAGGTGCAACGAGACCTGGGTGTCATGGTACATCAGTCATTGAAGGTTGGCATGCAGGTACAGCAGGCAGTTAAGAAAGCAAATGGCATGTTGGCCTTCATAGTGAGGGGATTTGAGTACAGGGACAGGGAGGTGTTGCTACAGTTGTACAGGGCCTTGGTGAGGCCACACCTGGAGTATTGTGTACAGTTTTGGTCTCCTAACTTGAGGAAGGACATTCTTGCTATTGAGGGAGTGCAGCGAAGATTCACCAGACTGATTCCCGGGATGGCGGGACTGACCTATCAAGAAAGACTGGATCAACTGGGCTTGTATTCACTGGAGTTCAGAAGAATGAGAGGGGACCTCATGGAAACGTTTAAAAATCTGACGGGTTTAGACAGGTTAGATGCAGGAAGAATGTTCCCAATGTTGGGGAAGTCCAGAACCAGGGGTCACAGTCTAAGGATAAGGGGTAAGCCATTTAGGACCGAGATGAGGAGAAACTTCTTCACCCAGAGAGTGGTGAACCTGTGGAATTCTCTACCACAGAAAGTAGTTGAGGCCAATTCACTAAATATATTCAAAAGGGAGTTAGATGAAGTCCTTACTACTCGGGGGATCAAGGGTTATGGCGAGAAAGCAGGAAGGGGGTACTGAAGTTTCATGTTCAGCCATGAACTCATTGAATGGCGGTGCAGGCTAGAAGGGCTGAATGGCCTGCTCCTGCACCTATTTTCTATGTTTCTATGAGAGCATGCAGAAATCAAGCGCAGGCAGCGGAAGGAGCGTGCGGCAAACCAGTCCCATCCTCCCTTTCCCTCAACCACTGTCTGTCCCACCTGTGACAGGGAATGTGGTTCTTGTATTGGACTGTTCAGTCACCTAAGGACTCATTTTTAAGAGTGGAAGCAAGTCTTCCTCGATTCCGAGGAAACCTGCGGCCCTTACCCGGTCTGGGCCCACACGTGACTCCAATCCCACACAACCTGTGCCCTCTGAAGTGGCCCAGCGAGCCACTCCGTTGTATCCAACCGCGTGGGAGGAACATTAGTCGTCGCTTAACTTGCTGTGACAGACCTGCCCTCTTTCAAATCAAATCAGCCAGGCCAGTAAAATCTATTCACGACGCTTGGCCTGGTAAGACTTTGTGTGCGCACGCACGCCTCACCCCTCAATCTGCAGAATCTGACACCCGACAACACCAGGGATGGGAGAGAGAGAGGGCGATATAAAATTCCCCACTACGGCACAAGACGAGAGACACAGGGGGAAGTTGAAAGCAGTGGACACAGGGTAAATCAAGAAACCAAAGTTACCTCCTCATCACTACCTCGTTTATCTAGTCTCTAACTTTCAAAATAAAAAGTTTACAGATGGTACAAGAACGAACTTGCATTTCTATAGCGCCTTTCACAACCTCAGGATGTCCCAAAGGGCTGTACAGCCAATGAAGAACTTCTTGAAGTGCAGCCAATCGTAATGTAGGAATGAACTGGAGACACAAGTTGAAATCCCATCACGGCAGCCGGGTAATTTCAATTTAGTTAATTAAATAAATCTGGAATAAAAAGTTTCCGCCGTTAATGGTGACCATGAAACTAGCGGATCGTCGTTAAAAACCCATCTGGTTCACTAATGTCCTTTAGGGAAGGAAATCTGCCGTCCTTACCCGGTCTGGTCGATGTGTGACTCCAGGCCCACTGCAACGTGCTTGCCCCCTGAAATAGCCCAGCGAGACAGTCAGTTGTACCAGACCGCTACCAAGTACAGCAGCTCACCACCACCTTCTCAAGGGACAATTAGGGACGGGCAATAAATGTCGGCCTTGCCGGCGACGCCCACATCCCGGGAACAGATCATCTATTTTAGTGACGTTAGTTGAGGGATAAACATTGGCCCCAGGACACCGGAGTACTTATAAATGCAAGTTCTTTCTTCCGATCGGAATTGTGACTCCCTACCGCAGCGAGAGAAACGCACCTGGTTCTTGGCCTTATTTTGAGCCGTGCGCTTGGCCTGGTTGGTCAGCAAGTGGCCACGCTTGTCCTTTTCCTTCGGGGTCAAGGGACGTGGAAAGCAAGTCAGTTGCTTCTTGGCCTGCAAATTAAGGAAAAATATAACCACCGACCGATTTTACAAAGCAGTCCCGGCACCGCACAATGGCAGATCCATGTGTGCAACCATCATTCATTCGAGGGAGTCTGAACCTCACAAACCCTCCCAACTTGATCAACATTCAGATTGCATGCCCCTCACAGGAGTACTTGTGCAGGAACAGGCCTTTAGACCCAACCGCTCCGTGCCGGGGTTTATGCTCCACTCGAGCCTTCTCCCGTCTTTCCTCGTCTAAATCTATCTGCATAACCCCCTATTCCCTTCTCCCCCATATACTTGTCCAGCCTCCCCTTAAATGCATCGATACTATTCACCTCAACCACTCCCTGTGGCAGCGAGTTCCACATTCGACATAGAAATAGGAGGAGAAGGCCATTCGGCCCCTCGAGCCATTTAATAAGATCATGGCTGGTCTGATCTTGGGCTCAGCTCCACTTCCCTGCCCACTCCCCGTAACCCTTTACCCAGAGAGCGTGCAGGGAGTGAAGAGGTTCCTCCTGAATTCCCTATTGGATTGATTAGCGACTGTCTTGAATTGATGGCCCCTAGTTCTGGTCTCCCCCACAAGTGGAAACATTTTCTCTACGTTGACCCTATCAAACCCCTTCATAATTTGAGGCCTATTGGGTCACCTTGCAGCCTTTTTCTAGAGCAAAGAGCACGAGCTTGGCTCAGCCTTTCAGGACAGCTCGAGCCTCTCAGTTGTGGCATTACCCGTGGCTGGTCTCTTCAGAAGCTACGCTCCCCCAAACGGCATACTCTGCAAGTGGCACTGGGCCACAAAAACAGGGCCTTCACATCCTCAGGACTTCCCAAAGCGCCTTACAGCCAATGATGTACTTTTTGGAGTGTTGTCACGTTGTAATGTGGGAAACGCGGCAGTCAATTTGCACACAGCAAGCTCCCATATCATCTGTTTTAGTGATGTTGGTTGAGGGATAAATATTGGCCTCAGGTCACTGGGGAGAACTCCCCTGCTCTTTGAAATAGTGGCCGTGGGATCGTTCATACCCACGAGAGAGGGCAGATGGGGCCTCGGGTCAACATCATTATCCCATTGTGGTTTGTGGGAGCTTGCAGTGCGCGTATTAGTTGTCGCGTTCCTACGTTACTACAGTGACTACATTTTTTTTTAAAAAGTACTTAATTGGCTGTGAAGCGCTTTGAGACGTTCTAAAGTTACGAAAGGCGCTGTAGAAATCACAGAAATTTACAGCACGGAAGGAGGCCATTCGGCCCATCGTGTCCGCGCAGGCTGACAAAGAGCTACCCGGCCTAATCCCACTTTCCAGCCCTTGGTCTGTAGCCCTGTAGGTTACGGCACTTCAGGTGCACATCCAGGTACTTTTTAAATGTGGTGAGGGTTTCTGCCTCTACCACCCTTTCAGGCAGTGAGTTCCAGACCCCCACCACCCTCTGGGTGAAGAAATTTCCACCCAAATTCCCTCTAAACCTTCTACCAATTACTTTAAATCTGTGCCCCTGGTTGTTGACCCCCAAGGGAAATAGGTCCTTCCTATCCACTCTATCCAGGCCCCTCATAATTTTATACACCTCAATAAGGTCTCCTCTCAGCCTCTTCTTTTCCAAAAAAAAAACAAATCCAGCCTATCCAATCTTTCTTCATAGCCAAAATTCTCCAGTCCCGGCAACATCCTTGTAAACCTAATAACCTCATTAGTGCAATCACATCTTTCCTGTAATGTGGTGACCAGAACTGCACGCAGTACTCCAGCTGTGACCTAACCAGTGTTTTATACAGTTCAAGCTTAACCTCCCTGCTCTTGTATTCTATGCCTCGGCTAATAAAGGCAAGTATTCCATCTGCCTTCTTACCCACCTTATCTACCTGGCCTGCTCCTTCAGGGATCTGTGGACATGCACTCCCAGGTCCCTTTGTTCCTCTGCACTGTTCAGTGTCCATCCATTTAATGTGTATGTCAAATCTACCACCAAGCTCATAGTCTACAGGGCTGTAGTGATACCCGCCCTCCTGTATGGCTCAGAGACGTGGACCATATACAGTAGACACCTCAAATCGCTGGAGAAATACCACCAACGATGTCTCCGCAAGATCCTACAAATCCCCTGGGAGGACAGACGCACCAACGTTGGCGTCCTCGATCAGGCCAACATCCCCAGCATCGAAGCACTGACCACACTCGACCAGCTCCGTTGGGCGGGCCACATTGTCCGCATGCCCGACACAAGACTCCCAAAACTAGCGCTCTACTCGGAACTTCTGCACGGCAAGCGAGCCCCATGTGGGCAGAGGAAACGTTACAAGGACACCCTCGAAGCCTCCCTGATAAAGTGCAACATCCCCACCCACACCTGGGAGTCCCTGGCCAAAGACCGCCCTAAGTGGAGGAAGTGCATCTGAGAGGGCGCTGAGCACCTCGAGTCTCGTCGCCCAGAGCATGCAGAAACCAAGCGCAGGCAGCGGAAGGAGCGTGCGGCAAACCAGACTCCCCACCCACCCTTTCCTTCAACCACTGTCTGCCTCACCTGTGACAGAGACTGTAATTCCCGTATTGGACTGTTCAGCCATGCGAGAACTCACTTTTAAAGTGTAAGCAAGTCTTAACATAAGAAATAGGAGCAGGAGTAGGCCATCCGGCCCCTCGAGCCTGCTCCGCCATTTAATAAGATCATGACTGATCTGATCACGGACTCCGTTCCACATCCCTGCCCGCTCCCCTTAACCCCTTATTCCCTTATCGGTTAAGACTTCCTCGTGTTCGAGGGACTGCTTATGATGATGATGATGGTGATGATGGATTGTATATTCCCTTGGCTTGTAATAAAAATCTTTCTTTCCTTTCGGGAATTATACAAGCATCTACAGCACAGAAACAAGCCACTCGGCCCAACGGGTCTATGCCGGTGTTTATGCTCCACACGAGCCCCCCTCACAGCACTGGGATTGAGCCGTTGCCCTCGGCCACACCTTACCTCGGGGGTGTCCGATCCCTGGTGTGACTCCTCAGACATACGCTTGCGCTGGCGAGTGGTGACACCCTTCCAGTTGGGGTTGGAGGCCTGGCCCTTCTGGCGGCCACTACTGCTCAGCTCCTTAATGTGATGAGGCAGCAGAGTGGCTCGACGGAGGGTCTCCTTGGGGTCTCCGAGTCGCAGCTCATCCTCGGACACGATCGATTCGTTGGTACCAGTCTGGTGATGGCGGGGGGGGGGGGGGGGGGGGAAGAGAGAGACAAGAAAATAAATCGATTAATTCCGTTTCAGGAGCCTTTGCAACAGCTTTGCTTCACTGCCCTTGGGGAATTGGTCGCTAACTCTGGATTACTTTGAGGGGTTTGTTGGTGTGCCCAGGGGCTGGGGAGGTGCTGCACTAGTCTGCTGAAGTTTGGGGGAGAGTTGATGGGCCACTGGAAAAATGATTAAAGAATCACTGTAATTCATGACCAAAGTGAGTTTTCAAGATAATGAGAGACTTCGATAGAGGAGAGAGAGAAAAACTATTTGCTCTGGCGACTGGGTGGGTCAATAACCAGAGGGCACCGATTCAAAATGATTGGCAAGAGATCGAGAGGGGCGATGAGGAGAAATGTTTTCACTCAGAGTTGTGGGGATCTGGAACGCTCTCCCCGAAAAAGGTGCTGGGTGCTGATTCCATCAATCATTTTCATAAGTGAGTTGGACAGTTACTTGGGGAACTTACAGGATTACGGGCAAAAAGCAGGGTGGTGAGACTAAAACATGACTCGAAGGTCATGGGTTAAAGTCCCACTCCAGGGACTTCAGCACAAAATCCAGGGTGACACTCACGAGTGCAGTGCCGAGGGAGCGCCGCACCGCCGGAGGGGCAGTGCTGAGGGACGTCTTTTTGGACTCGAGGGGAATCGAGGGATATGGCGATCGGGCGGGAAAGTGGAGTCGAGGTCGAAGATCAGCCGTGATCTCATTGAATGGCGGAGCAGGCTCGAGGGGCCGAATGGCCGACTCCTGCTCCTAGTTATGTTCGTATGAATGCTGTTTCAATGAGCCGGCACAAGCACGATGGGCCAAATGGCCTCCTTCTGTGCGCTAAGTTTCTATGACGACAATTCGATCGGGCAGATAGAGGGAAATGATTTGTTCTGGGGAAAGGAGCGTGAGGTAAACCACTTCTTACATTGGATTCCAAGGGATACGAGGTCTTCAGATGCGGGGGACAGACCCCGTTCCGACGCTGAAGCTCGGCGATCCGATTCCAGTCGTCCAGCTGATCCGGTTCATCCTGGCAGCCTCCTGGGTACAAAGTGTTTGAACCTGATCGAGGAAAAAAATACAAATATAACGCAACACTTATCAAGGACTTTGCCAGGCAGATAAGCAGAGTGGCGGAGGCAGGCAGGTGCTGAATAAAGTTTATCTGTGGCAGATACGAGTGCTATTATCCCGGGAACCCAACATGTACAACGATTACTCAGCATAATTCAATCAAGCAGAGTCAGCATGGTTTTATGAAAGGGAAATCATGTTTAACAAATTTACTGGAGTTCTTTGAGGATGTAACGAGCCGGGTTGATAAGGGGGAACCAGTGGATGTGGTGTATTTGGATTTCCAGAAGGCATTTGATCAGGCGCCACATAAAGGTTACTGCACAAGATAAAAGTTCACGGGGTTGGGGGTAATTTATTAGCATGGATAGAGGATTGACTAACTAACAGAAAACAAAGTTGGGCTAAATGGGTCATTTTCAGGTTGGCAAACAGCAACTAATGGGGTGCCGCAGAGATTGGTGCTGGGTCCTCAACTATTTACAATCTATATTAATGACTTGGATGAAGGGACCGAGTGTAATGTAGCCAAGTTTGCTGATGATACAAAGATGGGTGGGAAAGCAAATTGTGAGGAGGACACAAAAAATCTGCAAAGGGATATAGACAGGCTAAGTGAGTGGGCAAACATTTGGCAGATGGAGTATAATGTGGGAAAATGTGAGGTTATCCACTTTGGCAGAAATAATAAAAAAGCAAATTACAATTTATGGAGAAAAATTGCTAAGTACTGCAGTACAGAGGGACCTGGGGGCCCTTGTGCATGAAACGCAAAAAGTCAGTATGCAGGTACAGCAAGTGATCAGGAAGGCAAATGAAATGTTGGCCTTTATTGCAAGGGGGATAGAGTATAAAAGCAGAGAAGTCCTGCTACAACTGTACAGGGTATTGGTGAGGCCACACCTGGAGTACTGCGTACAGTTTTGGCCTCCGTATTTAAGGAAGGATACATTTGCATTGGAGGTTGTTCAGAGAAGGTGCACTAGGTTGATTCTGGAGATGAGGGGTTTGACTTCTGAAGATAGGTTGGGCCTATACTCATTGGAGTTCAGAAGAATGAGAGGTGATCTTATCGAAACATAAGATAATGAGGGGGCTCGACAAGGTGGATGCAGAGAGGATATTTCCACTGATAGGGGAAACAAAAACTAGGGGATGCAGTCTTAGAATAAGGAGCCGCCCATTTAAAACTGAGATGAGGAGGAATTTCTTCTATCAGAGGGTTGTAAATCTGTGGAATTCTCTGCCCCAGAGAGCTGTGGAGGCTGGGTCATTGAATATATTTAAGGCAGAGATGGACAGATTTTTGAGCGATAAGGGAGTAAAGGGTTATGGGGAGCGGGCGGGGAAGTGGAGCTGAGTCCATTTTCAGATCAGCCGTGATCTTATTGAATGGCGGAGCAGGCTCGAGGGGCCAAATGGCCGACTCCTGCTCCTATTTCTTATGTTCTTATGTACCCGACACGTCCGTTACAGGCAGCCGCCTGTAGGGACATAGGAGCAGGAGGAGGCCATTCAGCCCCTCGAGCCTGATCTGCCATTCAATGGGATCATGGCGGATCTGTATTTTAACCCCATCTATCCACCACTGTTCTGTAACCCGTAATACCCTTACCCACCAAAAATATATCAATCACAGTTTTGAAATTTTCTGCAAAACAATTGAGTGTGTGTGTGTGTGTGTGTTTGGAGATACTGCATCAGTGCAAGCATCTCTCCTTACCCCATCAACTTTGACCAAAAAACGACATTAAAACGCAGACTGACCCCGCAACAGCCACCTGCAAATAGTCAGATATTCATCGCACGATACAGCGCAGGAGGAGCCCATTCGGCCCATCGTGCCTGTGCCGGCTCAGTGAACGAGTTAGTCCCACTCCCTCCACCCCTGCTCTTTCCCCATAGCCCTGCAAATTCCTCCTTTTGAAGTATTTATTCAATTCGCTTCTGAAAGTTATTAGTGAATCTGCTTCTACCGCCCCTTTCAGGCAGCGCATTCCAGATCATTTACCGCAGCTTATTTTTATATTAATTCTCACTGGCAACTCCAGCCTTTACAGAGGCTAGGATAGAGTGGGCAGGAAAGACCTATCTCTCTTGGCAGAGAGGTCAACAATCAGGGGCATGGAAAGAAAGACTTGCATTTATATAGCATCTTTCACGACCACCGGATATCTTAAAGCGCTTTACAGCCAATGAAGTACTTTTGGAGTGTAGTCTCTGTTGTAATGTGGAAACGTGGCAGCCAATTTGCAGAAAATATAGATTGAAAGTAATTGGTAGAAAGAGGAGAGGTTGAGAACTTTTTTCACCTAGTGCGGGTCTGGGACTCTCGCTGCTCTCAGGAGAACAAGCACAGCTTCATGTGCCCTTTGCTCTACAAAAAGACTGCGAGGTGACCCGATAGGTCTCTAAAATTATGAAGGAGTTTGATAGGGTAGACGGAGAGTGGATGTTCCCACTTGTGGGGGAGACCAAAACCAGGGGCCAGCAATACAAGACAGTCACTGATAAATCCAATGGGGAATTCAGGAGGAACCTCTTTAACCAGAGTGTGTGCAGGGAGTGAAGGGTTATGGGGAGCGGGCAGGGAAGTGGAGCTGAGCCCAAGATCAGATCAGCCATGATCTCATTGAATGGCGGAGCAGGCTCGAGGGGCCGAATGGCCGACTCCTGCTCCTATTTCTTATGTCTATATAACTGAAGCCCCTCGTCCCTGGTACCATTCTAGTAAATCTCCTCTGCACCTTCTCCAAGGCCTCGACATTCCTCTTGACCCGTGGTGCCCAGAATTGGACACAATACTCCCAAGTTCCACCCCCCCACATTAACTGATGCCTTTTCCCCCCCCTTCCTCCCCTCCCCGCGCCCCCCCCCACCCCCAACGTACTCGAGGTGAGGCTGCCGAACGTGGAAAGCCTGGTGGATCTCCGAGTCGAAGGCCGGTATCCGGGCAGATTCATCAGGGCGGCCGCTCCCAGGTCCTCGATGTTGCTGCTGTCCAGCGAGTCCTGGGACAGGGAGCGGCCGATGGAGGATGGCAGCGAGGTGACGGAGGTGGGACGGTTCCTCCGGCCCCCCTGGGAACGTCGGGCCGAGAGGTTGGGATGGGAGGCAGAGGATTGGATGCTGAGGAATGAAGAGTTCGAGGTGCTGGGCTCCTCATACTCAACCGTCTGCTTCTGTGAGGAAATCAAGAGGAAAGCAGTCAGTGCAAAGGTTAAAGGGGCATTCTCACCAAGACAAACAAACTGTTGCGAAGAGTCTGCGCAGAAGCCCACTGGCAGAGTAACTAAAAAGGCATTTTCTTGAAAAAAAATTTAAAAAAAATTAATTCCCGGGATGTGGGCGTCGCTGGCAAGGCCGGCATTTATTGCCCATCCCTAATTACCCCTTGAGAAGGTGGTGGTGAGCTGCCTTCTTGAACCGCTGCAGTCCGTGTAGTGAAGGTGCTCCCACACAGTGCTGTTAGGGAGGGATCAATGTTCCCACTGATCATTTTTGGGGTGCATGGGCCCTTTAAGGGGCTGCGTGGCCCAATCATCGCCACTCCACAGGCTGATCCTTGTGCAGTCGCACAGCTTACAAGAACATTGGCAGGGAGGGAGTTCCAGGATTGTGACCCAGCGACGATGAAGGAACGGCCGATATATTTCCCAGTCGGGATGGTGTGTGACTGGGAGGGGAACGTGGAGGTGGTGGTGTTCCCATGCACCTGCTGCCCTTGTCCCTCTAGGGGGCAGAGGTCGCGGGTTTGGGAGGTGCTGCCGAAGAAGCCTTGGCAAGTTGCTGCAGTGCATCTTGTAGATGGTGCACACTGCAGCCAGGGGGCGCCGGTGGTGGATAAGTTACCAAGGAAAGGCAGACCACTTCTGGACACTGTCCTTCCAGACTTTAATACACAGTGCAAGCTGCTGACAGCTCCCACTAGTCAAGGTGCGGGAGGGGTGGGTGGGGGAAGAAAGAATGAAGATCATATCTGAAATGAAATCCTCCCTAAAAGTCCTCTACCCCCAGGACGGGAGAGGTTTACGCCCATACCTTGGTCATGACGATGTTGATGACTTGAGTTGTGCGTCTGCGCCCAGACCGGGTTTTCTTGGCAGAGTCCAGGCTCAGGTCTCCCAGCGAGCTCAGGCTGGTGTCCAGTTGGGACTGGCTGTGGTGGGGCAGCGGAGTGAAGTACAGCGACTCCAGCGACTCTTGGTTCCCCCGCAGCTTCTGCGCAGCCAGGGATCCTGCTCTCTTGTTAGCAGTGACAGGGGTCTTGTAGGCCGCCTTGCCCCTCCTGGGGAGCAAACCAAGAAAAATAGCGTTAAACCCTCGGCTTCCGCCGGACAAAGAGAAATGCTGGAAATAAACAGAGCGCGCGGGACAGAGAGTGAAACAGAGAGAGCTTTGTTCACACACCAACAGCTTCCTAACTAGGTTAGAACTTAATATAAGAAATAGGAGCAGGAGTCGGCCATACGGCCCCTCGAGCCTGCTCCGCCATTTAATACGATCATGGCTGATCTGATCACGGACTCAGCTCCACTTCCCCGCCCGCTCCCCTTAACCCTTTATCGGTTAAGAAACTGTCTATCTCTGACTTACATTTATTCAATGTCCCAGCTTCCACAACTCTCGGAGGCAGCGAATTCCACAGATTTACAACCCTCAGAAGAAATTTCTCCTCATCTCAGTTTTAAATGGGCGGCCCCTTATTCTGAGATTATGCCCCCTAGTTCTAGTCTCCCCCATCAGTGGAAACATCCTCTCTGCATCCACCTTGTCATCATCTTATACGTTTCAATAAGATCACCTCTCATTCTTCTGAATTCCAATGAGTAGAGGCCCAACCTACTCAACCTTTCCTCATAAGTCAACCCCCTCATCTCCGGAATCAACCGAGTGAACCTTCTCTGAACTGCCACCAAAGCAAGTATATCCTTTCGTAAACATGGAAACCAAAACTGCACGCACTATTCCAGGTGTGGCCTCACCAATACCCTGTATAACTGCAGCAAGACTTCCCTGCTTTTATACTCCATTCCCTTTGTATTAAAAGCCAAGATTTCATTGGCCTTCCTGATCACTTGCTGTACCTGCATACTATCCTTTTGTGTTTCATGCACAAGTACCCCCAGGTCTCGCTGTACTGCAGCACTTTGCAATCTTTCTCCATTTAAATAATAACTTGCTCTTTGATTTTTTTCTGCCAAAGTGCATGACCTCACACTTTCCAACATTATACTCCATCTGCCAAATTTTTGCCCACTCACTTAGTCTGTCTATGTCCTTTTGCAGATTTTGTGTCCTCCTCACACATTGCTTTTCCTTCCATCTTTGTATTGTCAGCAAACTTGGCTGCGTTACACTCAGTCCCTTCTTCCAAGACGTTAATATAGATTGTAAATAGTTAGGGTCCCAGCACTGATCCCTGCGGCACCCCACTAGTTACTGGTTGCCAACCCAAGAATAAACCATTTATCCCGACTCTCTGTTAGTTAGCCAATCCTCTATCCATGCTAATATATTTCCCCCAACCCCGTGAACTTTTATCTTGTGCAATAACCTTTTATGTGGCACTTTGTCAAATGCCTTCTGGAAGCCCAAATACACCACATCCACTGGTTCCCCTTTATCCACCCTGTTCATTACATCCTCAAAGAACTCCAGCAAATTTATCAAACATGATTTCCCCTTCATAAATCCATGCTGACTCTGCCTGACCAAATTTTGCTTTTCCAAATGTCCTGCTACTGCTTCTTTAATAATGGACTCCAACATTTTCCCAACCACAGATGTTAGGCTAACTGGTCTATAGTTTCCTGCTTTTTGTCTGCCTCCTTTTTTTTTTTTTTAAAAACAGTGGTGTTACATTTGCAGTTTTCCCAGTCTGCTGGGAACTTTGAAGCTGCATCAATTCTCACCGTTTAGGAAAACCTCAGGATTGAAAAATATTTAAGAGATTTTGAACTTGAAAGACTGAGCCAGATCGATCCCAACACAGCAGGTAAGAGGATGTACTGTTTCAGAAAGGACAGCAAAGCATTCTATCATACATTATTCCTTCTGCTAAGGTACAGATGCGTGGCTTTAAGGTCGCACGGTCTCAGTGGCGCCCTTGGGTTTGTATAGGTTGGCAGCTTCTGGTAAATCCCAAGGTCAGAGAAACCTGCGCAGAAAGCCTTTTCCTGAGGATGCTCCGTGCCGCTAACCTATCCAAAGTGCGGTGTTTGCAAACTTGCACATGGACACAGATCACACTTCTGGATCCCGGTACCGGGGAGAGAGCCTCAGCTTAACCCACAATAAAGTCTTAATATTTAAAAGTATTTAAAATAAATAAATAAATAAAAAGAGGCACACTAAGACTGTTTGTTCTGGTATTCAGAAAAGATCCCTCACGAGAACACAGCGGATTTAGCCGAGGCTCAGGGGGCAGAGCTCTTGCCCCGAGTCAGAAGCTTGTGGGTTCACTCCAGAGATTTGAGCACAAAATCCAGGACGATGTTCTCAGTGAGATACTGGTCATGACTTATTTCTGTTTGTGGGAGCTTGCTGTGCACAAATTGGCTGCCGTGTTTCCCACATTGCAACAGAGACCGCCACGTCGATAAATATTGAAAGAGCTTAGGGCTGTGCAGAGGTTGCGGGAAGGGGCTGTGTACAAATGCAAGTCTTTCTTTTACCTGCCCCCTGTATTCTCCCACGACAAAGTCGTCTCCTCCAAATCGCTGAGCTCAATACTGTCCTTGCTGAAGTCCGCTTCATTCTCCGTGGCTCGAGCGGAGCTCCCGTCGGCGTTGCCGCGGGGTCTCCCTGGCCCGGGGGTCGGGCGCGATGCGCTGAGTTCCCGCATCTGACGGGCTGCGAAGTCCAGCTGGTCACACACACACACACACACACACAAATAATTGTTTCAGTAACAAAATCGCAGAGACGCAGGAGCGGCAATTAATTGAGTCCCGAATGAGGAGAAGGTTACACCTAGAACAACGTTTCCCGCTAAGCTGCGTGGCCCCGCAGTCATAGAAACACGCCCAACCAGTCCGCCCCACACAACTGCGACACCCCTTACATACTGAAACATTCTACACTCCACCCCAACCAGAGCCATGTGATCTCCTGGGAGGGGCAAAAACCAGATTAAAAACCCAGGCCAATTTAGGGAGAAAAAGTCATCTGCGAGGTTCTATCCGTTTTGTCATTCAGGGAGCCCTGACTTTAGTTGCCCTGCCTTCCCCCCAGTGGGAATGTACCTCGACTGGACCTGAACTATTTCCTCTTTAAAGGCAGCCCATTGTTCCATTACAGGTTTTCCGCCAATCTTTGATTCCAGTTTCCCGGCCAGATCGGTTCTCATCCCTCTGAAATTGGTCTTCCCCCAGTTAAACATTTTTACTCGAGATTGCTCCCTGTCCTTTTCTATAGCTAATCTAAACCTTATGATATTATGATCGCTGTTCCCTAAATGCTCCCCTACTGACACTTGCTCCACTTGACCGACCTCATTCCCCAGAACCAGATGCAGCAATGGTTACCCTCATCGGGCCGGAAACATACTGATGAAGTTCTCCTGAACACACCCCAGAAATTCTTCCCCCTCTCTGCCCTTTACACTATTACTATCCAAGTCTATATTCGGATAGTTGAAGTCCCCCATTATTACTACTCTAGAATTCTTGCACCTCTTCAATTTCTCTGTGAATTTACTCCTCCATATCTTTAGCACTATTTGGTAGTCTGTAGAATACACCGAGTAGTAGGTTATGACACCTCTATTAACTCCAGCCATATAGATTCTGTCCTCGACTCCTACAGGACATCCTCCCTCTCCAGCAGGGTCACTTTCTCCTTCACCAATACTGCCACACCACCTCCTATCGTTCCTGAACACCTTAAAACCAGGAATATTTAATATCCAATCCTGCCCTTTTATGAGCCACTCTGTTATTGCCACAACACCATCTTCCCACGTGACTATTGGTGCCTGCAGTTCACTTACCTTGTTTACGACGCTTTGTGCGTTCACATATACACTGTAAACCCATCTTAGACCATCCTGTATTCTCTCTTAGTGTGACCCCACCTAATACCCTACTAGGTCCTACTTTAGTGACCTCTGCCTCTCTCAATCCTTTGAGCATTTTATTTCCTCTTTCTAATGTTACATCCTGGTGCCCGTCCCTCTGCCAAATTAGTTTAAATCCTCCCCAACAGCACTCGCAAACCTCCCAGCGAGGATATTGGTTCTGGCCCTGTTGAGGTATAACCCTTCCTGCCTTGTACAGGTCCCACCTCCCCCAGAACCGGTCTCTCTGCCCCAGGAATCTGAAGCCCTCAATCCTGCACCATCACTCCAGCCACGTATTCATCTGATCTATCCTCCTCCTCATCATATTAGGTGGTCCCTCGAAGCGAGGATGATTCGCTTCCACGCCAAAAAATGATGAGTTTACAGGTGTTTCAATGAACGACCTGAAATTCCAGATCCCGAACTACATCCTGAAGGGTGGAAGTTGCCTGTGCGTGGATTTTTTTTTAACGTGTGGTGGCCATTGTACACCAGCCACCACACGGGCCTGACAGAGCTAGGTCTTCGGTCAGTGGCAAGGGGGTTAACCAAGACAACTGGAGACCTGCTCTGCTGCACGGACCTAGTGCGCACACATTGTGGGGCTGGCCCGTGCTGCCCCCGGGCCCTGAACTCACACCTCCCCTGGGCCTCGATTATATCCCTCCACGGTCTCTCGTCGCTCCTGCTGTATCTGCCCACGCTCCAATCTCCTCCTATTTCTTTACTCACTTGTGGGTGGCACTGGGAGTAATCCGGAGAGGACTACATTTGCGGTCCTGCTTTTTAAAATCTCTTTCCTCGCTCCCTAAAATCTGCCTGCAGGACCTCATCCCTCTTTCTAACTATGTCGTTGGTACCGATATGGCCCACGAGCTCTGGCTGTTCACCCCTTACAATGTTCTGCAGCCGCTCAGTGACATCCTTGACCCTGGGCACCAGGGAGGCAACATACCATCCTGGAGTCACGTTTGTGGATGTAGAATTGCCCGTCTGCTCCCCTAACCATTGAATCCCCCAGCACTATTGCTCTCCCACTCTCCTTCCTCCCCGCCTGTACAGCTGAGCCACCCGTGGTGCTGCGGACTTGACTCTGGCTGTACTCCCCAGCGGAACCAAATACTGATTGGAGAGCAAGGCACCCCATCAATTAGTTTCCGAATCCTAAAAAAACCTCAATCAAATAATCCCGCCACCATCTAGATTCCAGGGAATAAAAGCCTAGTTTATGCAACCTCTCCTCATTGGAGCCATGGTAACACTCTGGTGTATCTGCACTGTGCTCCTTTCAAGGCCAATATATCCTTTCTAAGCTGTGGTGAACACAGAAGTGAACACAGTGCTCCTGATGTGGTCGAACCAGGGCTTTGTATAGCTGCAGCATAACTTCATCCCCTCTATATTCTGGCCTCTAGTTATAAAGTCAAACATTTCTTTAGCCTTTTAGCTTATTGGTACCAGACCCACGACATTTTAGTGATCTGTGTATATGGACTCTTAAATCTCTTTGGCCCTCCCCTGTTCCCATCTCTAGCAATCTCTGAACAATGATCCAAAACTCGGCTGCCGCGTGTCCTAACTCGCACCCAGTCCCGCTCACCCATCACCCCTTGTGCTCACTGACCTACATTGGCTCCCGGTTAGGCCTCAGCTCTCCCTACCTCTAATTTCCTCCAGCCCCACAACCCCCCCCCCCCACCCAGAGATGTCTGCGCTCCTCTAACTCTGCCCTCTTGAGCATCCCTGATTATAAATCGCTCCACCATCGGTGGCCGTGCCTTCAGCTGCCTGGGCCCCAAGCTCTGGAACTCCCTCCCTAAACCTCTCCACCTCTCCTCCCTTCTTCAAGATGCTCCTTAAAACTGACCTTTTTGACCAAACTTTTGGTCACCTGCCCTAATTTCGATTTATGCGGCTCGGTGCCAAATTGTTATCTCCTAACACTTCTGTGAAGTGCCTTGGGGATGTTTCACTAGGTTAAAGACGCTATATAAATACAAGTTGTTGTTGTTGTTGATTGCCTACCTGTGCAGAGAGGGTCTTGTTCTTCTGGTTGGCCTCCTTCACCTCCCTCACCGCCTGCTGCACCTCCTTGCGTAGCCGCTCGGACTCCGCTCGCTGGTCCTCGCCCTCCTGCCTCGCGGTGGCGAGCTGTTGCTCCAGGGCGGACACGCTCTTCCCGCTGGTCTCCAGCTTCTCCGTCAGCTCAAGGTTCAGCATCTTCTTACTGTCGTAGTGAGTCTTTGCCTTCTCCAGCTATGGTTCACAGGGTACGGCGGGAGGAATACAAAGAAACACAATAAAACACATACCTGCCAGATAAATCACAACTCCAACCTTTGAATCACCAAGTCCTGCTCACTCATTACCCTGTGCTCGCTGCCCCGTGTCCTAACTTGCACCGAGACCCACTCACCCATCACCCCCTGTGCTCGCTGCCCCGTGTCCTAACTCGCACCGAGTCCCACTCACCCATCACCCCCCCGTGCTCGCTGCCCGTGTCCTAACTCGCACCGAGTCCCACTCACCCATCACCCCCCCATGCTCGCTGCCCCGTGTCCTAACTCGCACCGAGTCCCACTCACCCATCACCCCCTGTGCTCACTGCCCCGTGTCCTAACTCGCACCGAGACCCACTCACCCATCACCCCGTGCTCGCTGCCCGTGTCCTAACTCGCACCGAGTCCCACTCACCCATCACCCCCTGTGCCCCGTGTCCTAACTCGCACCGAGTCCCGCTCACCCATCACCCCCTGTGCCCCGTGTCCTAACCCGCACTGAGTCCCGCTCACCCATCACCCACTGTGCTCGCTGACATACATTGGCTCCCGATCTGGCAACATCTCGATTTTAAAATTCCCATCCTTCTTTTCAAATCCCTCCATGACCTTGCCCCCTTCCCTATCTCTGTAATCTCCGGCCCAACAACCCTTCAGCTACCTGGGCCCCAAGTTCTGGAATTCCTTCCCTAAACCTCTCCGCCTCTCTCCCCTTCTATAAGACGCTGCTTAAAACCTATCCTCTTTGACCAAGCATTTGGCCACCTGTCCTAATATCGCATGTTGCTCGTTGTCAAATTTTATTTGATAATCACTCCTATGAATAGCCTTGGGACGTTTTATGATGTGAAGAGTGCTGTATAAATACACCAACAACTTGTGTGTATATATAGCGAGAAGTGTCCCAAGGCATTTAATACAAGTTATCATCATCATCATAGGCAGTCCCTCGAACGAGGATGACTTGCTTCCACATCGAAAAAGGGATGAGTTCACAGATGTTCCAATGAAGGACCCAATATTCCAGATCCCGAACTACATCCTGAAGGGTGGAAGATGCCTGTGCGTGGATTTGTTTAACGTGGGGTGACCGTTGCACACCAGCCACCACACGGGCTTGACAGAGCTCGGTCTTGGTCTAGTGGCGAGGGTTAACCAGGACGACTGGAGACCTGCTCTGCTGCACGGACCTAGTGCGCGCACATATCGCAGTGTGGGCTGGGCCCGTGCTGCCCCTGGGCCCCGAACTCATGCCTCTCCTGGGCCCCGATCACATCCCTCTACAAACTCTCGCCGTTCCTTCGCCCCGACCTGGGTATACCCACATGCCATAGCCCAATGAGTCACTGAACCACGTCTCTACTTTAGACAGATACTGCAGTCAGCAGATATGTAAATGGAGTGAAAGCCAAGAGCCACATGTTCCCACAGTGATACAAGGTCACGGTTGAACGAGATCAGTGGGACGAACCTGGGTCTTGACGTGCTGCACGACCTCCTCCTTCTTCTCGAGCTGTGCGCGGAGCTCTGCCATCTGTTGCTCAAACTTCTCCTTCACCTCACTATCTCGCGCCTAGGATTTCAATACAAAGTTTGCGGTTAGACAGAGTCCAGTGTCTCAAACACCTTGTTTCAGTAAATGATGCAATCCGGAATAGAGGTGGAAACACGTGGTCACGTACAGTGCAGGCTAAGGGCCATTCGGCCCATCGCGTCTTTGGTGTATCAATCCCAAACTAATCCCACTGCCCCGCTCCCTCCCCATAGCCCTGTATCAATCCCAAACTAATCCCACTGCCCCGCTCCCTCCCCATAGCCCTGTATCAATCCCAAACTAATCCCACTGCCCCGCTCCCTCCCCATAGCCCTGTATCAATCCCAAACTAATCCCACTGCCCCGCTCCCTCCCCATAGCCCTGTATCAATCCCCAAACTAATCCCACTGCCCCGCTCCCTCCCCATAGCCCTGTATCAATCACAAACTAATCCCACTGCCCTGCGCTCTCCCCATAGCCCTGTATCAATCCCAAACTAATCCCACTGCCCTGCTCCCTCCCCATAGCCCTGTATCAATCCCCATACTAATCCCACTGCCCCGCTCTCTCTCCATAGCCCTGTATCAATCCCAAACTAATCCCACTGTCCCGCTCTCTCCCCATAGCCCTGCATCAATCCCCAAACTAATCCCACTGCCCCGCTCTCTCCCCATAGCCCTGTATCAATCCCCAAACTAATCCCACTGCCCCGCTCTCTCCCCATAGCCCTGTATCAATCCCCAAACTAATCCCACTGCCCTGCTCTCTCCCCATAGCCCTGTATCAATCCCAAACTAATCCCACTGCCCCGCTCTCTCCCCATAGTCCTGTATCAATCCCAAACTAATCCCACTGCCCCGCTCTCTCCCCATAGCCCTGTATCAATCCCAAACTAATCCCACTGCCCCACTCTCCCCAAGTTTCCCCGACCACCAAGCTCGAGGCCTTGGGCAGGCTGTTCACTAGCGCTGTCACATATGCGCAGCAAATTTAAAGGGGAAAAAGGTGTGTGGTTGGTTGGAGATTTGTATCAGACAAGCCTGACTTAACCCCAGATTTATTTTGAAGGAGGGATAGGATGGCAGTGAAGGAATTCAGCCAGTGGCCACCAAGCAGTGTGCAGGCCGGTACCTTACCTTCTGTTTCTGCAGCTTGCTCTTGGCTGCTGCGTCGTGCTGGGCCAGCTTCTGATTCAGATCAGCAATCTGCAACAAACCAAACCAGTCTCCATTAAACTGCGAACCGAGACCGCGGCTGCTTTTGGGGTCGACCAGCGCCAGAGTCAAAGGGGTTCCAGAAACAGAGCCTCACAAAGTAATTTCATCAAGGGTGTTGGGGTGGGGAGGGGGTATGTGAGGAAATAAATGGAGCAAAACTGGGGATATATGTTACCTCTTCCATTACGAGAAACAGCAGGAGGTTAGGATCTTTTAGAAGAAAAGAGAACTTGCATTTCTATAGCGCCTTTCACGTCCTCATGATGGCCTGAAGTGCGTTACAGCCAACGGAGTACTCTTTGAAGCTTAGTCAGGGTTAACCTCACCACCACCCTCGCCACCTCACAACCAAAACTTCCCCCTAATTGTTTTGTTGGCTGCACGGCCCATTTGAACAGAACACTGGAAGCGCCGGACTCGGGCTGTGTGGGACCGGCATAGAGTTGCGCAGCTTGGAGGAACCGCTGCTCACAACCACTTCTCCACACCCCCCTGCCCCGCCCCTCAAGGTTAGAGTCAACAAGTGTGCAAAGAGATTAAACGTGCTATCGTTTCTAATTATAAGAACATAAGAAATAGGAGCAGGAGTAGGCCATACGGCCCCTCGAGCCTGCTCCGCCATTCAATAAGATCACGGCTGATCTGATCATGGACTCAGGTCCACTTCCCCGCCCGCTCCCCATAACCCCTTATCCCCTTATCGGTTAAGAAACTGTCTATCTCTATCTTAAATGTATTCAATGTCCCAGCTTCCACAGCTCTCTGAGGCAGTGAATTCCACAGATTTACAACCCTCCGAGAGAAGAAATTCCTCCTCATATCCATTTTAAATGGGCGGCCCCTTATTCTAAGATCATGCCCCCTACTTCTAGTCTCCCCCATCAGTGGAAACATCCTCTCTGCATCCACCTTGTCAAGCCCGCTCATAATCTTATACGTGTTGATAAGATCACCTCTCATTCTTCTGAATTCCAATGAGTTGAGGCCCAACCTACTCAACCTTTCCTCATAAGTCAACCCCCTCATCCCCGGAATCAACCGAGTGAACCTTCTCTGAACTGCCTCCAAAGCAAGTATATCCTTTCGTAAATATGGAAACCAAAACTACACGCAGTATTCCAGGTGTGGCCTCACCAATACCCTGTATAACTGTAGCAAGACTTCCCTGCTTTTCTACTCCATCTCTTTTGCAATAAAGGCCAAGATTCCATTGGCCTTCCTGATCACTTGCTGTACCTGCATACTAACATTTTGTGTTTCATGCACAAGTATGACGTTTTTAATTATGACGTTTTTACATTCACTATACATTAAGCTGAGTACAGCACTCCTGGCTGGCCTCCCACGTTCTACCCTATGTAAACTAGAGGTGATCCAAAACTCGACTGCCCCGTGTCCTAACTCGCACCAAGTCCCGCTCATCCATCACCCCATGTTCACTGACCTACATTGGCTCCCGGTCCGGCAACGCCTCGATTTCACAATTCTCATCCTGGTTTTCAAATCCCTCCATGACCTCGCCCCTCCCTATCTCTGTAATCTCCTCCAGCCCCACAATTCTTCCCCACCCCCCACGCTCCTCCAGAGATATCTGCACTCCTCGAATTCTGCCCTCGAGCATCCCTGATTATAATCGCTCCACCATTGGTGGCCGTGCCTTCTGTTGCCTTGGACCCAAGCTCTGGAACTCCCTCCCTAAACCTCTCCGCCTCTCTGCCTCTATTTCCACCTTCAAGACTCTCCTTAAAAACATACCTCTTTGACCGAGCTTTTGGTCACCTGCGCTAATCTCTACTTAATGCGACTCGGTGTCAAAGGTTTTCATCTCAATGCTCCTGTGAAGCGCCTTGGGACATTTTACTACGTTAAAGGCGCTATATAAATACAGGTTGTTGTCGAGTGTGTTATCTCTCAATAGCGCACAGGTACAAACAGCAACCACAAAGGCTAATGCAATGTTGGCCTTTATCTCCAGGGCTGGAATACGAAGGGGGCGAAGTGATGCATCGATTGTATAAAGTCTTGATCAGACCCCCTCTCACATCTGGGCACCACACCTCAAGGGGGATATATTGGCCGTGGCGGGGTGCAGAGCAGATTCACCAGAATTATACTGCCGCTTAACGGGTTGAAGATTGAACATACTTGAGTTAGTATTCCCTGAAGGTTAGATAATTGAGGGGTGATCTAATTAAGGCATTTAAAGAGATACAGTAGATAGAGAAAGAGAAACTGTTCCCTCTGGTGGGGGGAGTCCAGAACAAGAGGGGCGTCACCTTAAAATTAGAGCCCGGCCGTTCAGGGGTGAGGTCAGGGAGCACTTCTTCACACAAAGGGCGGTGGGAATCTGGAACCCTCTCCCCCAAACAGCTGTAGATCCTGGGGGTCAAATTACATTTTTTGGTCTGAGATCAGTAAATTTTTGTCGGGCAACGATATCACGGTCTATGGAACAAAGGCGGGTCCATGGAGTTAGGTCACAGATCAGCCATGATCTGATTGAATGGCGGAGCAGACTCGAGGGGCTGAATGGCCTCCTCCTGCTCCTATGCTCCTGAAGCCATGACTCAGTTACAAGCGCAGCCAGCACAAAGCGACATTTTTTTTACCTTCTGGTTCTCTGCGGCATGCTTCCTCTGCAACTCCTCAACCTGCACAGAGAGAGAAAGAGGACCATTGCAGTCAGATCGGGCGGAACTCAATGGTTAGTCCTTTCCCATAGAACAGAGATAGATAGTTCCTCTGTATCTAACCTGTAACGTGCACTGCTGCTCTTTAATACCTATTAATGACCTGGACTTGGGTATACAGGGCAGAATTTCAAAGTTTGGACACAAGACACGAGAAGGAAATGTAGTTAGCAGCGAGGAGGATGGCAGCAGACTTCAGGAGGACATCAACAGACTGGCGAAATGGGCAGACACGTGGCAGATGAAATTTAATGCATAATATAATTAGGCAGAGTCAACACAGTTTTATGAAAGGGAAATCGTGTTTGACAACTCTATTAAGAGTTTTTTTGAGGGTGAATAGCAGGATAAAGGGGAACCAGTGGATGTAGGATACTCGGATTTTTGGAGTATCCTACATCTGCCAAACAAGAGGTTATTACACAAGATTAGGGCTCATGGGATTGGGGGTAATATATTAGCTGGGATTGAGGATTAGTTAATGGACAGAAAACAGAGTAGCGATAAACGGGTCATTATCCTGTTGACAGGTTGTAACTAGTGGGGCGCTGGAAGGATCAGCTATTCACAACATATATCGACGACTTAGAGGAGAGAACTAAGTGTATGGGATGTGGACAGGCTGAGGGAGTGGGAAAGGTGGTGACAGATGAGAGTATAATGTGGGAAATGTGAAATTATCCAATTTGGTAGAAACAAAAATGGAAAAGCAGAATATATATATATATATTTTATAAATGAGACACTAAATATTGGCGTTCAGAGGGATTTGGGGGTCCTTGTACACGAATCTCAGAAAGTTAACATACAGATACAGCAAACAGTTAGGAAGGCAAATAGTACGTTTGTCTTTATTACAAGCGGGTTTGGACTAGAGTAAGGACATCTTACTGCAATTTTACAGGGCTTTAGTGAGACCAGACCTGGAGTACTGGACACAGTTTTGGTCTCCTTACCTAAGGAAGGATATACTTGTGGTGCAACAAAAGTTCACCAGATTGATCCCTGGGATGGGAGGGTTGTCCTATGAGGAGAGATTGAGTAGATTGGGCCGATACTCTGGAGTTTAGAAGAATGAGAGGCGATCTCATTGAAACATACAAGATTCTGAGGGGGATTGACAGGGTAGATGCTGAGAGGTTGTTTCTCCCGAGCTGGAGAGTCCAGAACCAGGGGTCACAGTTTCAGGATAAGGGATCGGCCATTTAGGACTGAGATAAGGAGGAATTGCTTCACTCAGAGGGTGGTGAGTCTTTGGAATTCCCTGCCCCGGAGGGCCGCGGAGGCTCAGTCGTTGAGTATATTCAAGGCTGAGATCGATAGATTTCTGGACTCTGGGAGGAAATCAAGGGATATGGGGATCGGGCGGGAAAAGTGGAGTTGAGGTCGAAGATCAGCCGTGATCGTATTGAATGGTGGAGCAGGCTCGAGGGGCCAAATGGCCAACTCCTAAATTCTTATGTTCTTAGAAGTGATTTATTTTGGAAGGAAGAACGTGGAGAGGCAATGAGTCCATGGCCAGATCAGCCATGATCTTGTTGAATGGCGGAGCAGGCTCGAGGGGCTCGATGGCTGACTCCTGTTCCTCATTCTTATGTTCTTATGTTCTAAACTAAAATGGTACAATTTTAAACAGGGTGCAGGGACAAAGTTATATCAGAGAATAAACAAACGGCTGAAGTGACTTTATATTTAATGCAGAAGCACTTACCTGAGAGTTCAGCTTTTGTTGCTCCTCCTGGAACTTGCGCCGGTCGTCCAGGATCTTGAGCTTGGCCTTCTCGTACTTGCTGGTCGCCTCTTCCGCTCTCTTCCTGCTGTCCTCCTCTCTCCCGCCGGCAGCGGACTCCTGCTCAGCCAGCCGGGCCGTCAGGTGCGCCAGCTCCTTGGCGTGGGCCTCCCGGACCTTGGTCAGCTCGGCCTCCAGCTGGTGGCTGCTGCTTTGCTGGAGCTGCTGCACCTCCCGCTCCCGCTCCGAGCAGCGCGCCCTCAGGGCCGGCAGCTCGCCGGCCTGGGCCCGCAGCTCGCCCAGCAGCCTCTCCCGCTGCTCCAACTCCCCCCGGCGCTGGGTCTCGGCGAGCCGGGCCTCCGCCAGCTCGCCCCGCAGCTGGAGCAGCTCCCGCTGCTGCTGGGCCCGGGCCTGGGCCTGGCTCTCCAGCGTGGCCTCCGCACGCCTCCCGGCGGCCAGCTCCTCCCGCAGCCGCTCGGCGGTCAGCCGCTGGGCCGCCACCTCCTCCTGCAGCAAGGCGTTGGCGGCTTCCGCGGCCGCGTCTCTCCGCTGCGCGGCCGAGGCTTGCTCCGCCCGCAGGGCCTCCAGGGCCTCGCGCAGCTCCCCGGCCGCCTCCGCCTCGGCGGCCGCCTTCTGCTGCAGCTTGGCGTTCTCCTCCTGCTCCTCCGCGGATCGCAGCCGCCAGGTTGGGATCTCCAGCTCCAGGGCGCGGACCTTGTCCTTCTGCCTGCCCAGGTCCTCCAGGTGCAGGGCCACCTTCTCCCTCAGGGCCCGCTCCACCGATTCCTTCTCCTTGAGCGCGCCGCGCAGCGACGAGAGCTCGGCCTGCTGCGCCGCCGCCCGCTCGCGGCTGTGCGCGCCCTGCGCCGTTTTCTCAGCCTCCAGCCGGGCGATGGCGCCCCGCTGCCCTTCCAGCCGCTGCTCCAGCTCGGCCGCTTGGGCCCGCAGCGCCTCGACGGCGCCCAGCCGCTCCTGGCACAGGCCGCGGGAGGCGGTCAGCTCCTCCTCGGCAGCCTCCGCCGCCCGCTGGTGCTGGCGGCTCGCCCCCTCGCCCGCGGCCAGCTTGGCGCCCAGCTCCTGCAGCTCCTGCTCCCTCTTGCGCAGGACCTCCGCGTAGCGCTGCATCTCCCGCTCCTGGCTGACCACCTTTTCCTTCATGCCCTTGGCGGCGGCCGCCTCAGCCTGGAGCTCGGCGATGCGGGCTTGCTGGAGCCCGCTGCGCTCCCAACACTTCTCCACCTCTCCCCTGGTGGCCCGCTCCTTGGCCTCCTGTTCCTCACCGGCCGCCAGCGCGCTGGAAACCTGCCGCTGCAGCTCGGCCAGGCGTTCCTGCCGCTCGGCCAGAGTGTGCTCGGTGCTGGCCTCCAGCTCGGCCTTGCTGGCCCGCTCGGCCTGGAGCTCGGCCGCCAGCCCCTCCTTCTCCTCCAGCAGCCGGCGCCGCTCGCCCTCCGCCTCGGCCCGGTCCTGGCCCAGCTCCTCCAGCTGACCGCGCAGCGACTCCACCTGGGCGCCCAGCCGCGCCCCCTCCTCTCCCGCCTCCCGCCGCACTCCGGCCAGCTCGGCCTCCAGCCCCGAGATCCGGCCCTCCTGCGCGCCGCTGGCCAGCTTCGCCCGCTGCTCCAGGGCCCTGGCCTCGGAGAGCTCCTGCTGGACTCGCTCGTGCTCGCTCTTGCTCCGGCCGGCCTCCTCCTCCACCTGCGACAGGCGCCGAGACGCTTCCTTCTGGGCAGCCTCGAGCTTCTCCCGCCAGCTCACCGCTTCAGCCCGGGCCTTGTCCTCCAGCGCCTCCTTCTCCTTCAGCCGGGAGAGGGCGTCGCAAAGGTCGCTCTGCAGGGCCGAGGCTTTGCCCTGCTCCTCGGCGTTCAGCTGACCGATCCGGAGCTCCAGCCGGTCGCTCTTGACCTTCTCTTCCAACAGTTGGCTCTGGGCCTTCTCCCGCTCCTCCTTCAAGCCCGCGATGGTGGCGTCCATCTCGGCCTCTTTCTGGCGAGCCGCCTCAAACTTCTCCTTCCAGGAGGCAAGGTCTTGCCGGCGCCTGTCCTCCGCCTTCTCCTTCTCCCCGACCAGCCGCAGGGCGTCGGAGAGGTCACTCTGCAGCTTGGCCGCTCTTGCCACCTGCTCGTCCAGCTGGCCTCCCGCTGCCTGCCGCCGCTCCAGCTCCTCGGCTAACCGGGCCTTGCCCTGGTCGCGTTCCTCCGCCAGCCCCTTCACCTCCTGCGCCAGTTGGGAAAGGCGCTTGGCTTCCTGGGCGCGCTCCCCCTCCCACTGCTTCCGCTCGTCTTCCAGCCCCTCGACAGTCCCCCGCAGGGAGGCAAGCTGCCGCCGGAGAGCCTCGATGTTCCGGAGACTCTCGTCCAGGCCGGCCAATTTGTTCCTGTGCTCCTCAAGGTCACCTTCGGCCCCCCGCAGCTCCGCTTGAAGAGCTGCAACCTCTTCGCAGTGGCTCTGCTGGTGGGCTTCACAGGCGGACTGGAGGCTCTGGTTCTTGGAGGTCACCTCCGCAGCCTCGGTTTCCAACGCCTGCACCTTCTGTGCCAGCTGGTCCCTCTCCCTCGCTAGACCCTCAACGTTCAGCTGAGTACATTCCAGAGCCTGAACACGCTGAGTGAATACCTCCAGTTCCGCCTCCTTCTCGGCCTTCAACATCTCGTACCGTGCAACGACAGAAGCCTTCTCCCCGGAAACCCGCTCCGACTCCTCCTTCAGTGACGCCATTTGCCGAGAGGCGCTCTCTCGCTCGGCTCCCGCCTCCCTCTCCAAAGCGCACAGTGCCTCCTCCTTGGCCTTCAGGGCACCGCCGAGCGCCTCGAGCTTGGCGCGCAGGTCCAGGACAGACTGCTGGGCCGCCCGCTCTTTGCTCTGCGAGTCCTCGGACAGCTGCCGCCTCAGTTTCTTCTCCTCCTCCAGCTCCAGGTCCTTCTGCAGCTGGGAGTTGTTCAGCTTCATAATCTCCACGTTGAGGGCGTCGAGCTGACCCGTCAGCCGCTCCTCCTGAACCCGCGCAGCTTGCTCCAGGGCGTCCTTCTGAGCAGCCAGCTCGCTGACGGACTGCTGGAGGCTGCCCACCGTCTCCGCCAGCCGGCTTTTCTCCTCCGTGTGACGCGCACTCTCTTGCTCCAGTTCCGCAGCTTTGGCCGTCAGCTGGGACACTTCCATTTTGAGACTCTCCAACTGCAACAGAGGGTGGGGAATGGGGGGGGGTAAATAAAACAAAGCAAAGCTTTAATTAATTAAGAACATAAGAAATAGGAGCAGGAGTAGGCCATACGGCCCCTCGAGACTGCTCCACCATTTAATACGATCATGGCTGATCCGATCATGGATTCAGGTCCACTTCCCTGCCCGCTCCCCATAACTCCTTATCCTTCATCGGTTAAGAAACTGTCTATTTCTGTCTTAAATATATTCAATGTCCCAGCTTCCACAGCTCTCTGAGGCAGCGAATTCCACAGATTTACAACCCTCAGAGAAGAAATTCCTCCTCATCTCAGTTTTAAATGGGCGGCCCCTTATTCTAAGATCATGCCCTCTAGTTCTAGTCTCCCCCATCAGTGGAAACATCCTCTCTGCATCCACCTTGTTGAGCCCCCTCATAATCTTATACGTTTCAATAAGATCACCTCTCAGTCTTCTAAACTCCAATGAGTAGAGGCCCAACCTACTCAACCTTTCCTCATAAGTCAACCCCCTCATCCCCGGAATCAACCTGGTGAACCTTCTCTGAACTGCCTCCAAAGCAAGTATATCCTTTCGTAAATATGGAAGCCAAAACTGCACGCAGTATTCCAGGTGTGGCCTCACCAATACCTTATATAACTGTAGCAAGACTTCCCTGCTTTTATACTCCATCCCTTGTATTGCCTCGAATATGCGCTAGCAGGCGCATGGGAACCCCATCACCCCCAAGTTCCCCTCCGAGTCACACACCATCCTGACTTAG
This sequence comes from Pristiophorus japonicus, assembly GCF_044704955.1. Lineage (NCBI taxonomy): Eukaryota > Metazoa > Chordata > Chondrichthyes > Pristiophoridae > Pristiophorus > Pristiophorus japonicus. The sequence continues at coordinate 220,488,122 of NC_091986.1, read as the reverse complement.
AAATATATCGGCCGTTCCTTCATCGTCGCTGGGTCACAATCCTGGAACTCCCTCCCTAACAGCACTGTGGGAGCACCTTCACCACACGGACTGCAGCGGTTCAAGGTGGCGGCTCACCACCACCTTCTCAAGGTGCAATTAGGGACGGGCAATAAATGCCGGCCTTGCCAGCGAAACCATGAATGTATAAAAATACCTAGGAGATTAAAGCGATGATCTAAATCGAGACCGCACCTGGAGTATTGTGTACAGTTTTGGTCTCCTTACCTAAGGAAGGATATACTTGCCATAGAGGGAGTGCAGCGAAGGTTGACCAGACTGATTCCTGGGATGGGGGGATTGTCCTATGGGAGAGATTGAGCAGACCAGGCCGATATTCTCTAGCGTTTAGAAGAATGAGAGGTGATCTTATTGAAACATACAAAATTCTTGCAGGGATTGACAGGGTAGATGCAGGGAGGATGTTTCCCCTGGGGTCACAGTCTCAGAATAAGGGGTGGTGAATCTTCGGAATTATCCACCCCCAGAGGGCTATGGATGCTCAGTTGTTGAGTATATTCAAGACCGAGATCGCGAGATTGTTGAATATTAAGGGATATGGGGATCGGACGGGAAAGTGGAGTTGAGGTGGAAGATCAGCCATGATCTTATTGAATGGCGGAGCAGGCTAGAGGGGCCATATGACCGACTCCTAATTCCTATGTTATGTTTAAGATGATTATATCGACCCGATCGAATCCTTTAAAGAAACTATTTCCTCTGGTGGGGGGAGGGGGGCGGGGGGAAGTCCAGAACAAGGGGCAGAACCTTAAAATTAGAGTCCGGCCGTTCAGGGGTGATGTCAGGGAGCACTTCTTCACACAAAGGGTGCTGGGAATCTGGAACTCTCTCCCCCAGAAAGCTGTTGAGGCCGGGGGGGGGGGGGGGGGGAGGGGGTCTACTGAAAATTTCAAAACAGAGATTTTTGTTTGCTGAGGTTTTCAAGGGTTACGGCTGTTACATGGAAGAAGATACTGATGAACCATGATATAACTGAACAGCGGAGCAAGCTCGAGCGGCTGAATAGCTTCCTCCTATTCCAATGCTGTGGCTCAGTGGGTAACACTCCATCTCAGTGGGAAGCTTGTGGGTTCAGAATCCCACTCCAGAGACGCGAGCACAAAATCCAGGCCGAGACTCCCAGTGCAGTGCAGTGCTGAGAGAGCGCCGCACTGTCGGAGGGGCGGGGCTGAGAGAGCGCCGCACTGTCGGAGGGGCGGGGCTGAGAGAGCGCCGCACTGTCGGAGGGGCGGGACTGGGGACTGAGGGAGCGCCGCACTGTCGGGGGGGTGGGGCTGAGAGAGCGCCGCACTGTCGGGGGGGCGGGACTGGGGACTGAGGGAGCGCCGCACTGTCGGGGGGGCGGGGCTGAGAGAGCGCCGCACTGTCGGGGGGGCGGGGCTGAGGGAGCCCAGCACTGTCGGAGGGGCAGTGCTGAGGGAGTGCCGTACTGTCGGAGGGGCAGTACTGAGGGAGTGCCGTACTGTCGGAGGGGCGGGGCTGAGGGAGCGCCGCACTGTCGGAGGGGCAGTACTGAGGGAGTGCCGTACTGTCGGAGGGGCAGTACTGAGGGAGCGCCGCACTGTCGGAGGGGCAGTACTGAGGGAGCGCCGCACTGTCGGAGGGGCGGGGCTGAGGGAGCGCCGCACTGTCGGAGGGGCAGTACTGAGGGAGCCCCGCACTGTCGGAGGGGCGGGGCTGAGGGAGCGCCGCACTGTCGGAGGGGCAGTACTGAGGGAGCCCCGCACTGTCGGAGGGGCAGTACTGAGGGAGCGCCGCACTGTCGGAGGGGCGGGACTGAGGGAGCCCCGCACTGTGGGAGGGGCGGTACTGAGGAAGCGCCGCACTGTCGGAGGGGCGGTACTGAGGGAGCGCCGCACTGTCGGAGGGGCGGTACTGAGGGAGCGCCGCACTGTCGGAGGGGCGGTACTGAGGGAGCGCCGCACTGTCGGAGGGGCGGTCTTTCGGATGAAATGTTAAACCACGTCTGCTCTCTCAAGTGGACGTACACGATCCCATGTCATTATTTCGAAGAAGAGCAGGGGAGTTATTCCCGATGTCCTGACCAATATTTATCCCTCAATCAACATAACAAAAAAAACAGATTATCTGGTCATCATCACATTGCTGTTTGTGGGAGCTTGCTGTGCGCAAATTGGCTGCCACGTTTCCTATTATTACAACAGTGACTACACTCCAAAAGTATTTCAGTGGCTGTACAGCGCTTTGGGACATTGGTGGTCGTGAAAGGCGCTATATAAATCCAAGTCTTTCTTTCTTTTCTGTACAAGGCTTTCACAATGCCACAGGCCCGTCAGCAAAACCTGCGCTGACTTAACGCAACACCATTTCTCGGGTTAATCGGTTTTGTGACCTACCTGGAGAATATCACCCATGACCTCTCCTTTCATCTCGCTGGAGCTCTCCCCAGCCACCTTCAGCTGATCCTCCATCAAGGACACTTTCCCTTCCAATATCTGTATTTTTTCTTCCATCAATTTCTGCCGCGCACACAAAAGACAATTACAAAACACGCATTAAAAAGTGAAAGTTAGCAGCGGGCAAACGTTGTCACCTCAGAGCTCTGCACCGCAAAAATCTGGTGGGGGAGGCAAAATTCACGACTGAGGTCAGGCGAGTCTTCAAACAGCCTTGTGTTTATATAGTGCCTTTCACATCCCTGGAGCGTTTCATCAGTTCATCAGAATGGGAGTAGGTCATTCAGCCCCTCGAGATATTCAATCGGATCCTATCTCAAATTCCAATTTCAATTCGCTTCGCAGCCAACAAAGTGACTGAGTAGTGCAGGCACTGTTGATTTTGTGGGCAAAGGTGCCCAGCCAATTTGTGCACAGCAAGATCCCAGAAACAGCAAGCATAGAAACACAGAAAATAGGAGCAGTAGTAGGCCATTCGGCCCTTCGAGTCTGCACCGCCATTCAATATGATCATAGCTGATCCTCTATCTCAGCACCTAGGGCCCAAGTTTCCACAAGAAAAAAAACGGGCGCCCCTCCGAGCTGGGCGCCCGTTTTTCGCGCCTAAAAAAAATCCTCGGTATTCTCCACCTACTTACAGGTCCTCTGGCCCTCGGCGCAGCCAACACGAGCTGTGGGGGGGGCGGAGCCAGGTCCCGGCGCTGAAAACAGTGCCGGGACCTCTGCACATGCACGCTACAGTCGGCACGCAAGTGCAGTAGCAACAGCACCGAACTGTGTGGGAGGGGCCCGAAGCACGCAGCCCCTAAGCCCTGGCCCGATGGCCTCACTGGGGCTCCTCCCACGGCCAGCTCCTGCTCCCGCCCCCGACCGACCCGACCCGCGCGCCTGTTCCCCGACCCGACCTGGCCCCCCCCCCCCGACGGAGTAAAGAACAAAAAAAAGAGAGAAGAGAGAGAGAGAGAAAGAAAGAATAAAAAAAAAAAGAGAGAGAGAGAGAGAGAAAGAAAAGAAAAACAGAGAGAGAAAGAAAAAAAGAGAGAGAGAAAAAGAAAAAGAGAGAGAGCGAGAGAGAAAGAGAGAGAGAGAGAAAAAAAAGAGAGAGAGAAAGAGCCCCCTCGCTCTCTCTCATCTCCTCCCTCCTCCCCCCTCCCCCTCTCTCTCTCTCCCTCCCCTCTCTCTTCTCTCTCTCTCCCCCCCCTCTCTCTCTCCCTCCCCCCCTCTCTCTCTCTCCCTCCCCTCTCTCTCTCTCCCTCCCCCCTCTCTCTCTCTCTCCCTCCCCCCCCTCTCTCTCTCTCTCTCCCTCCCCCCCCTCTCTCTCTCTCTCTCTCCCTCCCCCCCTCCCCCCCCTCTCTCTCTCTCTCTCTCTCTCTCTCTCCCTCTCTCTCCCCCCCTCTCTCTCTCTCTCTCTCTCTCTCTCTCTCTCCCTCCCCCCTCTCTCTCTCTCTCTCCCTCCCCCCCTCTCTCTCTCTCTCCCTCCCCCCCTCTCTCTCTCTCTCCCTCCCCCCTCTCTCTCTCTCTCTCCCTCCCCCCTCTCTCTCTCTCTCCCTCCCCCCCTCTCTCTCTCTCCCTCCCCCCCTCTCTCTCTCTCTCCCTCCCCCCCTCTCTCTCTCTCTCCCTCCCCCCCCTCTCTCTCTCTCTCCCTCCCCCCCTCTCTCTCTCTCTCCCTCCCCCCCCCTCTCTCTCTCTCCCTCCCCCCCCCTCTCTCTCTCTCCCTCCCCCCCTCTCTCTCTCTCTCCCTCCCCCCCTCTCTCTCTCTCTCCCTCCCTCCCCCCCTCTCTCTCTCTCTCCCCCCCTCTCTCTCTCTCTCCCTCCCTCCCCCCCTCTCTCTCCCTCCCCCCTCTCTCTCTCTCTCCCTCCCCCCCTCTCTCTCTCTCTCCCTCCCCCCCTCTCTCTCTCTCTCCCTCCCCCCCTCTCTCTCTCCCTCCCCCCCTCTCTCTCTCTCTCCCTCCCCCCCTCTCTCTCTCTCTCCCTCCCCCCCTCTCTCTCTCTCTCTCTCCCTCCCCCCCTCTCTCTCTCTCTCCCTCCCCCCCTCTCTCTCTCTCTCCCTCCCCCTCTCTCTCTCTCTCTCCCTCCCCCCCTCTCTCTCTCTCTCCCTCCCCCCCTCTCTCTCTCTCTCCCTCCCCCCCTCTCCCTCTCTCTCTCTCTCCCTCCCCCCCTCCCTCTCTCTCTCTCTCCCTCCCCCCCTCCCTCTCTCTCTCTCTCTCCCTCCCCCCCTCTCTCTCTCTCTCCCTCCCCCCTCTCCCTCTCTCCCTCCCCCCCCCTCTCTCTCCCTCCCCCCCTCTCTCTCTCTCCGTCCCCCCCTCTCTCTCCCTTCTCCCTCCCCCCTCTCTCTCTCTCTCTCTCTCTCTCTCTCTCTCTCTCCCTCCCTCCCTCCCTCCCTCAGCGACACGAACAGCTGCAGAATTCTCCCTGCCTGAAGCACTTTCATACAGGTAGGAAGATGGTTTATTTAATCTTTTCTTGGCTTATAAATGTTTATTCAGGTTGGATTTATTTGTATAATATTTGTAGAAGTATAAATAAGGACTTATTGTAGAATTTATTGAGTTCCCTTCCCCCCACCTCGTTCTGGACGCCTAATTTGTAACCTGCGCCTGATTTTTTAATGTGTAGAACAGGTTTTTTCAGTTCTACAAAAATCTTCACTGGCTCCATTCTACTTTAGTTTGGAGTACGTTTTCACTGTGGAAACTTTCAAATCAGGCGTCAGTGGCCGGACACGCCCCCTTTGAAGAAAAAATTCTGTTCTAAACTAGAACGGTTCTACCTGACTAGAACTGCAGAAAAAAAAATGTGGAGAATTGCGATTTCTAAAATAGTCCGTTCTCCACCAGTTGCTCCTAAAAATCAGGCGCGAATCATGTGGAAACTTGGGCCCACAATTCCTGCTTTCTCCCCATACCCCTCGATGCCTTTTGTGTCTAGAAATCTATCTATCTCCCTCTTAAATATATTCAGTGACTTGGCCTCCACAGCCTTCTGTGGTAGAGAATTCCACAGGTTCACCACCCTCTGAGTGAAAACATTTCTCCTCATCTCGCTCCGAAATTTCCTACCCCGTATCCTGAGACTGTGACCCCTTGTTCTGGACTTCCCAGCCTGGGGATGAGCAGACAATCAGATACTGGTTGAGGGGCAGAAGGTGGGCTATCAGGAGGACTCCCCTGCTCTTCTTCAAGTAGCACCATGGAACCGTCTACATTCACCTGGATGGGCAGACGCGAATTTAATGTCTCATCTTAAAATTTGCTCGGCAGAGAGGGGAGTGGGAGTGTAAATAGTTTCTGTATCTACCCGATGGAATCCTTTAACCTCGATCGGATCACCCCCTCAGCCTTCTAAACTCGAAGGAATACAAGGCTGGTTTGTGCAAGCGGTCACAAGAACATAAATAGGAGCAGGAGTCACCATTCAAGTAGATCTTCGCCACAGCTCCACTTCTCTGCCCTGTCCTCTCAATCTAACGCTGTAAGCATGTTCCCTTTAAGCTGGGTGGCTGCACAGGTCCAACACAGCTAGTAAGACAGCTTTTAAATAGAAAAAAAACGCACCTGTGGAATTTTGAATGGCACGCGCAGCCTGTTAAATGGGCCGCACAGGTCAAAAAAGTTAGTTAGAACATTACCTGTAAGTCCTGGTATCATCACACACACACATACACACACGAGAAGCCCATTCACAATATTGCTTCATTTCATTCTCGATTTCCAAATTCTCACCCTCGTTTGTGAATCCCTCCATGGCCCTTGGGCCTCCCGATCTCTGTAATCTCCTCCAGCCCCACAACACCTCACCCCCCCACCCCCGCCTCCCCCTCCCAGAGATCTCTGCGCTCCTCTAATTCTGCCCTCTTGAGCATCCCTGATTATAATCGCTCCACCATCGGTGGCCGTGCCTTCAGCTGCCTGGGCCCCCAAGCTCTAGAACTCCCTCCCTAAACCTCTGCGCCTCTCGTTCCTCCTTTAAGACTCTCCTTAAAACCTACCTCTTTGACCAAGCTTTTGGTCACCTGCCTTAATTTCTTCTTTGTTTTGTCTTGAAACACTGCTGTGAAGTGCCTTGGGACATTTAACTATGTTAAAGGCGCTATATAGATACAGGTTAGAAACATAGAAAATAGGTGCGGGAGTAGGTCATTCGGCCCTTCGAGCCTGCACCGCCATTCAATGAGTTCATGGCTGATCATTCCTTCAGTACCCCTTTCCTGCTTTCTCTCCATACCCCTCGATCCCCTTAACCGTAAGGGACATATCTAACTCCCTCTTGAATATATCCAATGAACTGGCATCAACAACTCTCTGCGGCAGGGAATTCCACAAGTTAACAACTCTCCGAGTGAAGAAGTTTCTCCTCATCTCAGTCCTAAACGGCCTGCCCCTTATCCTAAGACTGTGTCCCCTGGTTCTGGCTAGTCCAGTCAGAATCTTATGTTTCTATGAGATCCCTTCTCATCCTTCTAAACTCTAATGTATAAAGGCCCAGTTGATCCAGTCTCTCCTCATATGTCATTCCAGCCATCCCAGGAATCAGTCTGGTGAACCTTCGCTGCACTCCCTCAATAGCAAGAACGTCCTTCCTCAGATTAGGAGACCAAAACTGAACGCAATATTCCAGGTGGGGCCTCACCAAGGCCCTGTACAACTGTTGTTGTTAATTGCACTTGGATTAAAAACTGTTTTCACATCTTTACCTCCTCCCCTGAACCCAAGACTGTCCAGTGCACTTGCTTTCTGCCCCTCACACACACACACACACACTCGCTCACACACAGGCCTCACCTTCTCGGATTGTGTCACGTGCAGATCGCTCTCCAGTTGTTTCTGCTTCCCTTCCCAGAGGGGCACGGCCGCCTCGTGCTCATCCATCAGCTCGTTCAGGGCCTTCTGGGACTGGGACAGGCGACTCCCCAGGTCACGGATCTGCGGCACACAAACAGAAGAGGGTTCTTACTCCGGTCCCCCAAGGCGTCTGCCGGCCGTCGCGCAGGTGTAGACCGGCGAAGCAGTCAGCTCGGAGGAGCAGCAGAAACATCAACCCTCGAAATAAGTGACTGTTGCCTGCTGCTGCGGGACAGACTGCCGAGATGACCCAGTGACTCGATAGGTCAATGCAAGGTGGTCAAATAATGACAAACAATTGACCCATGGCCTTTAGAAGTGACCCTGGAGCGTCACAAATGCCAAAGACGAAGGCTGCACTTGGTCACTGATGTGACATTGGTTTAGTCAGTGGACTGAAAGCTGGTTATTAGTCGGACATTCCCAATGCCGTTAATATATTTCAATGGAGACGAAAGACCTCTCTCGACCCGCCTGTGCAGTGAGCGACCAATGTAAAACTACGGATTGGAATTGTGAGCACTGACTTGGGTAGCAAAACTGATTAATCCCATCAGCACACAATGAATCCTAATCAACTCAAAGTAGATCTCGTTGACCATTGAATCAATCAATCCATCAATCGAGGTTTGTCTGTAAAGGCAGATAGCTGGCACCGAGAGAGAGAAAAATATTTGATATATAATGGCTCACCAGTGTGCTCCACACAGTGAAACACTTCTCGAAGCCCAGGCACTGTAACGCTGGGCGATGGCAAAGTCCCACTAACAGCAAAGGATACGATAGATCAGCTGGCTTGTGTTTGATGCCACTCCCACAGTACTGCAGGGGGAGGGTCAGCCTGAATTATACGCTCTCTGGAGTGGGGCTTCAACCACAATCCTTTCACCCAGAGGACAAGAGTGCTGCAGAGTGAGCCAAGGTGACGAGATCAGATTCATGGGAAATAATTTGCATCGGCTGTGACTCAGTGGGCAGCACTCTTGCCCGAGTCAGAAGGTTGTGGGTTCAAGTCCCACTCCAGAGACTCGAGCATAAACATCTGAGCCAACACTCAGTGCAATGCTGAGGGAGCGCCGCACGGTCGGAGGGGCAGTGCTGAGGGAGCGCCGCACTGTCGGAGGGGCAGTGCTGAGGGAGCGCCGCACTGTCGGAGGGGCAGTGCTGAGGGAGCGCCGCACTGTCGGAGGGGCAGTGCTGAGGGAGCGCCGCACTGTCGGAGGGGCAGTGCTGAGGGAGCGCCGCACTGTCGGAGGGGCAGTGCTGAGGGAGCGCCGCACTGTCGGAGGGGCAGTGCTGAGGGAGCGCCGCACTGTCGGAGGGGCAGTGCTGAGGGAGCGCCGCACTGTCGGAGGGGCAGTGCTGAGGGAGCGCCGCACTGTCGGAGGGGCAGTGCTGAGGGAGCGCCGCACTGTCGGAGGGGCAGTGCTGAGGGAGCGCCGCACTGTCGGAGGGGCAGTGCTGAGGGAGCGCCGCACTGTCGGAGGGGCAGTGCTGAGGGAGCGCCGCACTGTCGGAGGGGCAGTGCTGAGGGAGCGCCGCACTGTCGGAGGGGCAGTGCTGAGGGAGCGCCGCACTGTCGGAGGGGCAGTGCTGAGGGAGCGCCGCACTGTCGGAGGGGCAGTGCTGAGGGAGCGCCGCACTGTCGGAGGGGCAGTGCTGAGGGAGCGCCGCACTGTCGGAGGGGCAGTGCTGAGGGAGCGCCGCACTGTCGGAGGGGCAGTGCTGAGGGAGCGCCGCACTGTCGGAGGGGCAGTGCTGAGGGAGCGCCGCACTGTCGGAGGGGCAGTGCTGAGGGAGCGCCGCACTGTCGGAGGGGCAGTGCTGAGGGAGCGCTGCACTGTCGGAGGGGCAGTACTGAGGGAGCGCTGCCCTGTCGGGGGGGGGGGGCATACTTGCATACTTGATCAGCTCCGCTGGGCGGGCCACATTGTCCGCATGCCAGACACGAGACTCCCAAAGCAAGCGCTCTACTCGGAACTCCTTCACGGCAAACGAGCCAAAGGTGGGCAGAGGAAACGTTACAAGGACACCCTCAAAGCCTCCCTGATAAAGTGCAACATCCCCACCCACACCTGGGAGTCCCTGGCCCAAAGACCGCCCTAAGTGGAGGAAGTGCATCTGGGAGGGTGCTGAGCACCTCGAGTCTCGTCTCTGAGAGCATGCAGAAACCAAGCGCAGGCAGCAGAAGGAGCGCGTGGCAAACCAGTCCCACCCACCCTTTCCTCCAACCACTGTCTGTCCCACCTGTGACAGGGACTGTGGTTCTCATATTGGACTTTTCAGCCACCTAGGGACTCATTTTAAGAGTAGAAGCAAGTCCTCGATTCCGAGGGACTGCCTATGATGACTGAGGGAGCACCACACTGTCGGAGGGGCAGTACTGAGGGAGCGCCACACTGTCGGAGGGGCAGTACTGAGTGAGTGCCACACTGTCGGGAGGGGCAGTACTGAGGGAGCGCCGCACTGTCAGAGGGGCAGTACTGAGGGAGCACCACTGTCGGAGGGGCAGTACTGAGGGAGCGCCACACTGTCGGAGGGGCGGTACTGAGGGAGCGCCACAATGTCGGAGGGGCTTTCAGCTGAGACGTTAAACCGAGGCTCCGTCTGCTCTCAGGTTGATGTAAAAGATCCCATGGTATGATTTTGAAGAAGAGCGGGGGGTTCTACCCTCAGTTTCCAGGCCAATATTTATACCTCAACCAACCTCACTGAAAAAGCAGATTATCTGGTCATATCACATTGCTGTTTGTGGGAGCTTACTGTGTGCAATTTGGCTGCCGGGTTTTGTACATTACAACAGTAACTACACTCCAAAAGTACTTCACTAGGAGTAAAGCGTGTTGGACGCCCTGAGGGAGTGAATGGCGCTATATATATGCATTTTGTTCTTTATTACACATCAGGCCACGAGACATTGTTGTAGAGGTTACAGCCAGGAAACAGGCTATTTCGGCCCAACTAGTCAATGTCGGTGCTTAACTTTCACATGAGCAAATAGTTCCAATCACATTTCCCTGCCCTGTTCCCAAATCTCTATCACCTTTTCCCTCAATCTAATCTTGAATGTTGACATAATTTCTGCTTCAACCTCGAACCCTGGAGTTGAATCCCACAGCCTCACCACTCGGTGTGTTTCTCTCAATCTCATATTTAAGCCTGCATCTCTGGGACCTCATTCTTGACCCCCTCTACTGCTGGAAACAATATCCTGTCCCATACGTTCAAAATTTGCAACACCGTTGAAGAAGAAAGGCCTTCAGCTCATCTGATCGAGAATACCAACCCTGGCATCTCCCCCATTACAACATCAGGCTGCTTGCTGAGACCGTTTCAGAGAAGGTTCACGAGGTTGATTCCTGAGACGAAGGGGTTGTCTTGTGAAGAAAGATTGAGTAGATTGGGCCTCTACTCATTAGGGTTTAGAAGAATGAGGGGTGATCTCATTGAAACGTCTAAGATTCTGAGGGGGTTTGAGAGGGTAGATGCTGAGAGGATGTTTCCCCTCGTGAGGGAATCTAGAACGAGGGGGCATAGTTTCAGAATAAGGGGTCACCCATTTAAAACTGAGATGAGGAGGAATTTCTTCTCTCAGAGGGTTGTAAATCTGTGGAATTCTCTGCCTCAGAGAGCTGTGGAGGCTGGGTCATTGAGTATATTTAAGGTGTGGAGATAGACAGATTTTTGAGCGATAAGGGAGTCAAGGGTTATGGGGAGCGGGCGGGGAAGTGGAGCTGAGGCCAAGATCAGATCAGCCATGATCTTATTGAATGGCGGAGCAGGCTCGAGGGGCCAAATGGCCGACTCCTGCTCCTATTTCTTATGTTCCAGTGTCCTGGCCTCAGTCACTATTCCAACCGCTTCCAGGTGATCACATCGCCGTCCGATCACCCATCCCAAACCCAATCACATGCCCTTCTGTCCGACAAGAGGGGCGATTTGAAAGCGCCGTTTCAAGTTTACTTTCTCAACCCAGCTGAGGATCGGTTAACTGCACATTCATTCACTTTCTTGCATTACAACATTTCAAATGTACTTCATTGGGTATAAAGCACTTCGGGATGTCCTGAGATTGCAAAAAGCGCTTAAAAAAAAAAAAAAATCTTGTGCCTCTGTACGGCATGAGCCGCAACAATGCACGGCAGCCGGTCATTCGACCACGGAGGCTTCACTTCCCGCGAGGGTGAGTGAAGAGCGGCAGGAACAGGCGTCGCTGAAGATTACCTTGTACGAAAGGTCTCCATTTTCCTCTTCGAGTTGATCGATCTTTCGCTCCATTTGGCCTTTCTCGGTCTTTAGATCCTGGCATTGTTTCTGAGCATCACGCAGCCTGTTCAACAAACTGGGGAGAGGGGGACAGCGTGCGGAGGTTAGAGCACGGACTGAATACCTAACACGCGCCAGTCAGAAAAATGCGAGAGTCAAGCCAGCATCAAAATCCATTTTTTTTAAATTCCCTCCAAGCAGCACGGCAGATATCTACAGGTGGAGGAAGCCTGGTTGCTTCTTTAATTGCAGGAGCATTAAAAAAAAAAGGTAAATTAAATCCTTCAAATGTTGTGTAGAGTGAGAGAAACGTCACACCCCAGGTAGGACGTGCAGTATGTCAGCTGTGCCACCGGGCGGCGGTGCAGAGAGGGGAGAAGGAACCCACCGTGCTCCCAGATCACCACCCTAGGGGCAGGATGGACATGCGGAGCACAGAAAGTCCCACGTGTGGCCCCGCAAGCCAAATCTTTGGGCTTTAAAAACCCGCTGGGGCGAAGGAGACAACAGCAGGCAGCTCACTATCCTCTCACACTGGGGTTCATTTTGAGGGGACAGAATTGAAAAGCCAAGAAGTTATGTTCAACTTGTATGACACCTTGGTTAGACCACACTTGGACCACTGTGCACAGTTCTGGTCTCATTTTAGAGGGACTGGAGAAGGTGCAAAATAAACTTACACGGATGATACCAGAACCGAGAGGTGATACCCATCAGGAAAGATTGAACTGGCTGGAGTTCTTTTCACTAGAAACAGGAAGGCTGAGGGGTGAGCTGATTGAGGTCTTTAAGACAATAGAGTAGACGTAGAGAAGATGTTTCCACTTGTGGTGGAATCCAGAATTAGGGGGCTATAAATTCAAGACAGTCACTAATAAATCCGATAGGGAATGCAGGAGAAACTTCTTTAGCCAGAGAGGGGTGTGAATGTGGAACTCGCTGCCACAGGGAGGGGTTGAGGTGAATAGTATCGATGCATTTAAGGGGAAGCTGGATAAACACACGAGGGAGAAGGGTATAGAAGGATATGGTGATGGGGTGAGATGAAGAGAGGTGGGAGGAGGCTTTTGTGGAGCATAAAGACCGGTATCGACCCGACGGGCCGATTGGCCTGTTTCTGTGCTGCAATACTATGCAACTTGACTCCCCTCCGTTCCAACACGTCAGGACCCCTCGAGCAATACGTGGGAGCTCCAACATCAACGCGGGCTGTAGCCGTACCTTTCATGTTTTTCCCTCAGATTGCCGAGTTCGTCGGGCTGTTCCTCGCTGGCCTGCCTCTCGGTCAGCTTCACCAGCCGCTCGACCCTCTGCTGCATGATGGAGATCAGGGTTTCTAAAAGAAAGAAGACAAGACGTTGCCACAAAGCTCGATGTAAAGAAGCGTGTGGGTGTGCAAGTAAGGCTCCACGCCCGTTACCTTTCTCGGTAATCAGCTTGCGGGCTTCAGTCAGCTCCATCTCCATCTCATCCCGAAGCATTCGCGAGTCGGAAAGCTGTTTCTTCATCCGCCGCATCTGGACCAGCGGGGTTTGCATGAAGTCCCGCATGGGTGACGTCGGAGAGGTGGAGGGCACGTAACTGCAAAGAGCAAAAGGAGAGAGATAAAAGCCGCCAAACTCGAGCAGATTGTCTCTTTCATCAAGTGAACCCTGCTCATTCAGGACCAGGCTGTCGAGATTGGAGTAACTCCCCACACACGCACACTATACAGTCGCCACTGCTCATGGCGGACCAGTTCGTGTAAAGGCGAGCTGCCTGCTATATGCGATGGCCGGTATGATGAGTAATTTCAGTTCCTGTTAGTTGGCCATGCGTGGCTGCAGAATTTGTATTGTGAAGGCAGATGACACAGAGAAAATGCAAAAAATAGTCCAGAATGATACTGGGGCTGAAAGAGTTAAATCACGAGGACAGGTTGCAGACTGGGCTTGTATTCCCTCGAGTGTAGAAGATTGAGGGGTGATCTAATCGAGGTGTTTAAGATGATAGGGTAGATAGAAACTATTCCCTCTGGTGAGGGGGGGGGGGGGGGGGGGGGGGGGGGAGTCCAGAACAAGGGGCATCACCTTAAAATTAGAGCCCGGCCGTTCAGGGTGATGTCAGGAAGCACTTCTTCACACAAAGGGTGCTGGGAATCTGGAACTCTCCCCAAAAATGTTGTGGAGGTGGGGGGGGGGGGGTCAATGAGAGCTTTAAAAACTGGGATTGACAGTTTTGGTGTGTGTGGGAGCTTGCTGTGCGCAAATTGGCTGCCGTGTTTTCTACATTACAACAGTGACTATAGTCCAAAAGTACTCTATTGGCTGTAAAGTGCTTTGAGCTTTCCAGTGGTTGTGAAAGGCGCAATATAAATGCAAGTCTTTCTTTCTTCTTTATCTGAGGAACAATACTTTCTCTCTCCACAGATGCTGCCTGACCTGCTGAGTGTTTCTGCAATTTCTGTTTTTATTTCAGATTTCCAGCATCCGCAGTTTTCGGCTTATGTTATTTATGTGTGTTTGTTCTCGTATTCAGTGCAGCTCAATCGTCTGAGGTTGAACCAGACTGTCATGTATTCAACTATCATTGTAACCCATGTATAAACTGACCTAAGTTGTACACCTCGAGAACATTGACCACAAGGGGATGAACTTGTGGGAGACACTCCTAACCTGGACTTTCCGGTATAAAAGGGGAAGCTCCACCCACCTTCATCACTTGAGGTCTTGATAATAAAGGTAACTGGTCACAGAGTGACCTTCTCTCAAGTATGGGCCACGTGTGCATTTGTAGTGTATAGTAAGGACGTATCACAGACCATTCGCGACCTTGGTGTTGTACCTGACCCTGAGTTGCACCCTATCCAACCCCCAAACCGTCTACTTCCACCTCCATAATATCACCCGACTTCACCATTGCCCCAGCTCATCTGCTGCTGAAACCCTCAACCCTTTGTTACCTCTACACATCTGATGTTTTCCTGGCTGGCCTTCCATTTTCCAACCTCCATAAACTTGAGGTCATCTAAAACTCTGCTGCCCGTGTCCGAACTTGCACCAAGTCCCACTCACCCATCACCCCCGTGCTCGCCACGATTTAAAAATTCTCACCCTTCTTTTCAAATCCCTCCATGGCCTCGCCCCTCCTTATCTCTGCAACTTCCTCCAGCCCCACAACCCTTCCCAAGATCTCTACACTCCTCCAATTCTGGCCTCTAGCGTCGCTCGATTTTAATTGCTCCATCATTGGCGGCCATGCCTTAAGCTGCCTGGGCCCCAAGCTCTGGAATTCTTTTCTTAAACCTCTCTCTCTCTCCTCCAAGACGCTCCTTAAAACCTACCTCGCCTAATATCTCTTTTTGTAGCTCGGTGTCATATTTTGTTTGATAGTCGCTCCTGTGAAAGGCGCTATCTAAAATGAAACATAGAAAGATAGAAAATAGGAGCAGTAGTAGGCCATTCGGCCCTTCGAGCCTGCACCGCCATTCAATATGATCATGGCTGATCCTCTATCTCAGCACCATATTCCCGCTTTTTCCCCCATACCTCTTGATGCCTTTTGTGTCTAGAAATCTATCAATCTCCCTCTTAAGTACATTCAGTGACTTGGCCTCCACAGCCTTCTGTGGTAGAGAATTCCACAGGTTCACCACCCTCTGAGTGAAAACATTTCTCCTCATCTCGGTCCTAAATTTCCTACCCCGTATCCTGAGACTGTGACCCCTTGTTCTAGACTTCCCAGCCCGGGGAAACATCCTCCCCACATCCAGTCTGTCCAACCCAGTCAGAATTTTATACGTTTCAATGAGATCCCCTCTCATTCTTCTACTGAATACAGGCTGAGTCGACCCAATCTCTCCTCATACGACAGTCCTGCCATCCCAGGAATCAGTCTGGTGAACCTTCGCTGCACTCCCTCTATGGCAAGTATATCCTTTCTTAGGTAAGGAGACCAAAACTGCACACATTACTCCAGGTGTGGTCTCACCAAGGCCCTGTATAACTGTAGTAAGACATCCTTGCTCCTGTACTCAAATCCTCTTGCAATGAAGGCCAACATACCATTTGCCGTCCTAACTGCTTGCTGCACCGGCATGTTTGCTTTCAATGACTGGTGTACAAGGACACCCAGGTCCCTCTGTACATCGACACTTCCCAAGCCATCACCATTTCAATAATACTTTGTCCTTATGCAAGTTGTTGTTAATGGGACACAAACTGGTGAGGAAACGCAGCCTATTTTTGCCCAAAATAAAGAAGCTGTAACTGGAAACTTTGAAGATGACGTTAATGTAAACG
Source organism: Pristiophorus japonicus (assembly GCF_044704955.1). NCBI lineage: Eukaryota > Metazoa > Chordata > Chondrichthyes > Pristiophoridae > Pristiophorus > Pristiophorus japonicus. The sequence goes on along the minus strand of NC_091986.1, from coordinate 220,472,258 downwards.
TGTGACTGTTTTCACTTTGTGGCTGATATCAGCGACTGCCCGTTTTAAACGCTGGACGCTTTCGGTGGTGGGAACTTTTTTTTAGAAAAACGTCCAGACACCAGAAACCCATCGGGATACTGACCTGTACACATTGGATGCCAGGAATCGTGTTTTTTGCCCTCCGATTTTCCCGCAGAATATTGGCGAATTAGTCTCGTCTGAACTGGCGCTGAATAGGCGGGCCACGGGAGACGAGGCTGGACAGGGGCACAGATGAAAAGGAAACATTAAACATCACGTTGGGGGCCGAGCTTTCTCCCGCCAGTGCGACAGCCCTCATCGAAGGAAGACAGAGCAAGTGTCTAAAAGATATCAGTGAGGTACGCGGGAAATGCATCATGATCATCATCATCATAGGTGGTCCCTCGAACAAGGATGACTTGCTTCCACACCAAAAGGGATGAGCTCATAGATGTTCCAATGAAGGACCCAATGGTCCAGTCCTGAACTCCAGGGTTGGAAGATGCCTGTGCGTGGATTTTTTTTCAAAAAAAACATGTAGTGACCGTTAAATGCAGGCTGCTGTAGAGACACGTGAAGTACATGTCGAGGGGAGAGCGCAAAATGAAATGTAGCGTGTGAAGTGTAAGAGCCTCAATGAAGTGGAGGGAGAGAGAGATCCAGGGGAACAGGTACACAGGCCGGAGGTGGGGAGGTCGGGGAGTGAAGAGGGGCACAGCAACCTGGCCCGGGCTGCGTAACCCAAAATTAAACAGATTGTTTGGGGCGATGGTAGATCTGGGTCGCCAACTTAGACAGGAAATACAGGGACTGAGGTTAGGGCATGATTCTGGAGGTGCAAGAAAGAATTGACTTCAAACGACAAATGGGCTTAAAGGGATTAAATTATGAGGACAGGTTGCATAGGCTTGTATTCCCTCAAGAATAGAAGATTAAAGGGTTGATCTAATCGAGGTGTTTAAGATGATTAAAGGGTTCTCTCAGAGAATTGTGGACCTGTGGAATTCTGTACCACAGAAAGTGGTTGAGGCCAGTCTGTTAGATATATTCAAGAGGGAGTTAGATGTGGCCCTTACGGCTAAAGGGATCAAGGGGTATGGAGAGAAAGCGGGAAAGGGGTACTGAGGTGAATGATCAGCCATGATCTTATTGAATGGTGGTGCAGGCTCGAAGGGCCGAATGGCCTACTCCTGCAACTATTTTCTGCTTCTATGTTTCTATAGGATGGATCGAGAGAGACTATTCCCTCTGGTGGGGGGAGTTCAGAACAAGGGGCGTCACCTTAAAATTAGAGCCAAGCCGTTCAGGGATGATGTCAGGGAGCACTTCTTCACACAAAGGTTGCTGGCAATCTGGAACCCTCTCCCAAATGCTGTTGGGGCCGGGGGGGGGCAATTGATAATTTCAAAAATGGGATAGATAAGATAGTTGTTAGTCAATTAAAAGAAAATGGAACACAGTGGAGATACAGATCAGCCACGATCTAATTAAGTGGCCTCCTCCTGTCCCTAAAAGCATGGCAAACACCACCCCCACCCCGCCTTTTCTCGAGCTGGATGCACAAGGCAAGTCTGAAAATGATTAGGCCACTCTCGTGCATTTACTTTTTTTATTGTGGTCAAATTTATTCCCTCGTAAAGAAATGTAGAAAAGAAACAAATTCAGGTACCTCGGCTCCGCAAGAACGTGGCCAAGTTATTGTCGAGGTGAATTCCTTCTTCGTTATCAAGGACGTATCGAAGGATCCCCACGAGCTCGCCCTTTAAAGGAAAGGGGAGGGGTAAGAGAGAGAGAGTTAATTTCAAACTTTAAAATAAATAGGAACAAATGTGCAAAATGCCACAAATCAGGGGCTAGATTTTCCCCATTTCCCTGTGACTCAGAAAACGGAGAAGGGTCTGAATATGTGAATGAGACCAACAAAGATAAAAACCAAACATGGCTTTAATGTGGCATGTTTTGCAATAAATATCCAAGCTGGTGAAGTTTCAGCAATGAATAAATAGCGGGAACAAACAGGAAGTCTGTTCGTCCTTATGTGGAAATTTCCCCGATTTATTGCATGTTATTTTCCCGCTGATTATTCCTTCCAGAGGCACTAGAAGGGGAGGGGGCTGTGGAGATAAACACGGTACAGAGGTACAGAGTAGATCTGACGGCCCAAATCTGGGATCTCCTGTGGTCACACACTGCTACTCCATCTGAAGGGAGTAGGATGAGAGTGACCTCTTAGATACAACACAATTGTATTTATATAGCACCTTTAACGTCCCAAGCTGCTTCACAGCAGTGTTATGCGATAAAAATTTCACACTGAGCCAGTAGAAAGTAGAAATTAGCGCTGGTGACCAAAAGCTTGGTCAAAGAGGTAGGTTTTAAGGAGCATCTTGAAGGAGGAAAGAGAGACAGAGAGATGGTGAGGTTTAGGCAGGGAGTTCCAGAGCCAGGCAACAGAAGGCATATAAAATCCTACTAAAATGTTCACTTAAAGTACTCTTGCAGATAATTTAATGATGGAGGGAAGGTCATTGATGAAACAGCTGAAGATTATTTGTAACCATGTCCCATAGAAACAAATGGCCTCCCTTGGGGTGCTGCATTGTTCCACGGTTCTATTGGATAACGTTACAAAGAATTTTCAGCTGCTTCATCAATGACCTTCCCTCCATCACGCCACAAAGGAGTCTGATAATTCCACAGGGTTTAGTTCCGTTCACAACTCCTCCGATAATAAGGCAGCCCATGCCAACCTGCAACACGCCCTGGGTAACCTCCAGGCTCAGGCTGACACGTGGCAGGAAACATCTGCACCACATCTGTGCCAGGAGGCAACCATCTCAATCCAGTGAGAGAAGGTCCAGCCATTTCTCCCCCCCGCGCTTCAACAGCCACGTCATCGCCAGGTTATCATAGAATAGTACAACATAGGAGGCCATTCGGGCCCGTCGAGTCTGCGCAGCTCTTTCGAAGAGCTATCTAGTCGGTCTTTCCCTATTTTTAGGGACTTGAGCACCAAAACAAAATCTAGTGCCGCGCTGGTGCAGGGGCCATCTTTCAGATGAGACATTAAACCGAGGCACCGCCTGCCCTCTCAAGTGGACGTAAAAGATCTCACGGACACGATTTCGAAGAGGAGCAGGGGTGTTATCTCCAGTGTCCTGGCCAATATTTATTCCTTAAATCAACGTAACAAAAACAGATCATCTGGTCATTAACACATTGCAGTGTGTGGGAGCTTGCTGTGCGCAAATTGGCTGCCGCGTTTCCCACATTACAACAGTGACCACACTCCAAAATGTACTTCATTGACTGTAAAGTGCTTGGAGACGTCCTCAGGTCGCGAAAGGCGCTGTAGAAATGCAAGTCTGTCTTTCTTTTTTTTCTCCGTCAAGTATTTATCATTCTCCTTCAAGCTCTCCAAAGCTTGGGGGAATCATCATTGACCACAAACTTGACTGGACCAACCATATCAGCAGTCTCTGGGTAATCTGTGGCCAATGACTACTGGCTGACCCTATTGAAGCCACTCCAGCACCTACAAGGTTCAGGTCCTGAGTGTGATGGACTATCTGCCTGGATGGGGACTGCCACAACATCACTCAAACAGCTCAAGACCACCCAGCACAAGCAGTTAGCTTGATTGGAGCCCTATTACCAGGTCCAGTACCCACTCCCTCCACCATCGGCCCTCAGTGTGCACCATCTACAGGATGCACTGCAACAACTCGCCAAGGTCACTTCGATAGCACCTGCCTCCCCCACCAATGTCATGGGAACGCCATCACTTCCAACCTCCCCTCCAATTACACACCATCCTATTGGGTCAACATCCTGGAACTCCCTACCCAACACCAACACGGGAGCACCATCCCCACACAGATTGAGAGAGACAGAGAAGAGCGAGGGGGGGGGGAGGGGGAAGAGCGAGGGGGGGGGGAGGGGGGAGAGCGAGGAGGGGGGAGGGGGGAGAGCGAGGAGGGGGGAGGGGGGAGAGCGAGGAGGGGGGAGAGCGAGGAGGGGGGAGAGCGAGGAGGGGGGAGAGCGAGGAGGGGAGGGGGGAGAGCGAGGAGGGGAGGGGGGAGAGCGAGGAGGGGAGGGGGGAGAGCGAGGGGAGGAGGGGGAAGGAAGAGCGAGGGGGAGGAGGAAGGAAGAGCGAGGGGGAGGAGGAAGGAAGAGCGAGGGGGGGGGGGGGGAGAAAGAGAGTGAGAGGAGAGAGACACACACATATGCACGCACGCTCAAAAGGATGGTCTATTTTCTAGCGCATTTACCTGGGTGTCAATGTCAAGAGCCTCGAACTCGCGTGGGTTCTGCTTGGCCAAGGTGTGGAGATGGAGGAGGAAGACAGACATCTGCAAACAGGACGAGGAAGAGCCAGCGATTACAAGCCACACTTTCTCATCTCGCACTCTGCTTGCACACACGATTCAGGCGATGCACGCCACATTACTCCAGTAACTTGCGAGGGGCTGCGATGCCCTCGAGTGGCTGGGCTGCCGAGTTCTCATTTAAGGACACACTACACGTGCCCAATCTTCACCACGCAAGGAACTCCACTGGTACAGCAAGCCACTGAGGAAAACTGCAACTCTCCCTCTCCTCCTGTCCTAAAGGCCTCAACTCATTCCAGGGTACGGTGTGGCAGATTGTTGCAGTTACCCAAGTGGCCATTCTTCGCTATGAGCCGTGAGTGTTGGCAGACTATTGCACCAAGGGGGGCATTGCAACCTGTCCTCACTCAAAGTCTACAGACTTACTTTCCAGCAGGGGGCAGGCGAGGTCAGTAGACAGCGATCGGAAATGGAAACTACGGTTAATTGTTTCGTTCTCCCTCACCCCGGGATGACTGAGACAACGGCGGCAGCCTCGTTGTTGCCTGACTGCAGTCAGCTAATGCAATGCGGTCAAGGCCAGGAACTAAAGCTGGGACCACTGTACGATTTCCTTGGCTTACCTTTGCCATCTCAAGTTCCACATCCTCTCCTTGCAAGACCTTCTGCCAGGACACCACGCTTCCAGCAGCAGGGTTATACCTGGAGCGATCTGCGGTTAAAGTGGAGTAAGGATGTTAATATTCAGGGATGGGATGCTCAACAGAATAGCAGTGATCCCCACAGTTGAAGCATAAATCACACTTCCAAAAGCCACTGACAAAAAGTTATAAATTGTAGAATAGTTAAATTGTAGGTCCCTTATAAACTTCCCTTCCCCACTGTCAAACTGCAATTTATCCTGATCTCTCACACTCCAAGACCTCGGCGCTTCTCCAATTCTGGCCTCTTGAGCATCCCTGATTTTATTCGCTCCACCATTGGTGGCCGTGCCTTCAGCTGCCTGGGCCCGACGTTCTGGAACTCCCTCCCTAAACGTGTCTGCCTCGCTCCCCTCCTTAAAACCTACCTCTTTGCACAAGCTTTTGGTCATCTGGCCTAATACATGTGGCTTGGTGTCAAATTTATTGTTGGCCCATTACACTCTCGTCGTTATATGAAAGGATTCGACGAACAAGTCCCGTTCACAAGATAATTACCGATGAGGAAGGTCATTCACGCCATCTTAATTTGCCCTTGCAGGAAAAACCCCGCACTCCTCCCACCACAGCAACCAATTGTTGGGAATTCCCAGGGTTTTACCCTCACCACTTTATCGGACGTCTATTCCACGTGACGATCATTAGCCCAGTAACATTAGCACCACACGGCCGGACCCGCGTACAGAAAGAGTGCTGGGCTTCGGCTCCTGAAACCAAAAGACATTTCTACCCTGATCACCTGTGCAGAGGGGCTCTTACCTGGCTGATTCTTCTGGATTTCGGAGCCTGTGAATACACAACAGGACTATTAGTTGTTCATGCAGGTCACATCATTTATTATGTTCTTTTAAAAATGCCCCCCAAAAAAGTTAAAACATGGAAACAAAATGATCACAGGAAAGATGTGATTGCAGGAGAGAGGGTACAGAGGAGCTTTACAGGAGGTTGCCTGGACTGGAAAATTTTAGCTATGGAGGAAAGACTGGATAGGCTGAGATTGTTTTCTTGGGAACAGAGGAGGCAGAGGGGAGACCTTATTGAGGTGTATAAAATTATGAGGGACCGAGATAGAGTGGATAGGAAGGACCTATTTCCCTTAGCAGAGGGGTCAACAACCAGGGGGCACAGATTTAAAGTAATTGGTCGGAGGTTTAGAGGGAATTTGAGGAAAACTTTTTTCCACCCAGAGGGTGGTGGGGGTCTGGAACTCACTGTCTGAAAGGGGAGTAGAGGCAGAATTTGCACTTGAAATGCTGTAACCTACAGGGCTACAGACCTAGTGCTGGAAAGTGGGATTCGGCTGGACAGCTCTTGTTGGACTGGCACGGACACGTTGGGCCAAAATGGCCTCCTTCCATGCTGTAAATTTCTGTGATGCTATGAAGCCCGGCAAGCATCAGCTTCCCCGAGCCTCACTTCCAACGCCGTCCTCACCATCTTAGCCACTAGGGGGAGCACACCACATTTACTAAATAATTCATTCTTTTGTCGCTAAATTCAACGAAAATGAAGTTTAAATAAAAACAAAAGATCGATCTTTGGAGAACAAAAAAAATAATAATTTACACCGACATTCGGCCAAGACTCGGACAACTTCAAACCTTCAAAGTGTCAGAACAACTTCGTATTGCAATTTCTACCATGCTTACATTCTAAAAAGTTGCAGATAAATTGGAATCGCTCCTCAATGGATTTCTCTTCAATTAGCTGTGACGCATTTTCCTTTCCACTTCTGCAATAAGAAAGCACATTAGTTATGAAAGAGCTTTAAAAAAAAATCTAACTAAAAAGGAGTGTGTGCCTGTACAGCCACTTTTAGGTAACGTAGACGCAGCTAGACTGACCCAGGACCAGCTTTTCATTGCCCCCTTTGAGTCTCCCCTTGCAGAAAGAAAGACTTGCATTTCTAGTATAGTATTAGGCAGTCCCTCGTATCGAGGATCACTTGCTTCCACACCAAAAAGAGATGAGTTCACAGATGTTTCAACGAGGGACCTGACAATCTTGGTCCCGAACTACATCCTGAAGGGTGGAAGATGCCTGTGCGTGGATTTTTTTAACGTGGGGTGACCGTTGCACACCAGCCACCACACGGGGCTTGACAGAGCGAGGTCTTGGTCCAGTGGCAAGGGTTAACCAGGACGACTGGAGACCAGCTCTGCTGCACGGACCCAGTGCGCGCACATACTCCTACTATCCACAGATCGCAGTGTGGGCTGGCCCGTGCTGCCACTGGGCCCCGATTGCATTTCTATAGCACCTTTCAAAACCTCAGGACGTCCCAAAGATTTACAGCCAATGAAGTGCTTTTTGAAGTGTAGTCACTGTTGTAATGTAGGAGAAATGGCAATCAATTTGCGCACAATAAGCTCCCACAAACAGCAATGTGACAATGACCAGATAATCTGCTGTTTAAAAACAAAGTGATGCTGGTTAAGGGATGTGTATTGGCCAGGACACCGGTGAGAACTCCTTTGCTTTTCTTCGAAATAGAGGCTGTGGGATCTTTTACGTCCACCCGACAGAGCAGACAGTTTAATGTTTCACCGCCGACACTGCAGTTTTCCCTCAGCACTGCACTGGGGAGTGTCAGCCTTCAATTTACGCTCCAGTCTCTGGAGTGGAACATGAACCCATGATCTTGTGACAAGAGGCCAGAGTGCTGCCCACTGAGCCACAGCGGACACTGAAGGCATTGGTCCTTCACTGGTGCAGTCCCACAGACCCCTTTAATACCCTGTCCCAAGTCACACTATTTGTATAATTTACCCTCCTGTGAAACACCGTGGGACATTTTACTCCGTTAAAGGCGCTATATAAATGCAAGGTGTTGTTGCAGCTTCCCGAGCAGGGTACAGACTCATCGAAACATAGAAAATAGGTGCAGGAGTAGGCCATTCGGCCCTTCGAGCCTGCACCGCCATTCACTAAGATCTTGGCCGATCATACACTTCAGTACCCCTTTCCTGCTTTCTCTCCATACCCCTTGATCCCTTTAGCCGTAAGGGCCACATCTAACTCCCTTTTGAATATATCTAACGAACTGGCCTCAACAACTCTCGCGGTAGAGAATTCCACAGGTTCACCACTCTCTGGGTGAAGAAGCTTCTCTTCATCTCGGTCCTAAATGGCTTACCCCTTATCCTTAGACCGTGACCCCTGGTTCTGGACTTTCCCAACATCGGGAACATTCTTCCTGCATCTAACCTGTCCAGTCCCGTCAGAATTTTATATGTTTCTATGAGATCCCCTCTTATTTTTCTAAATTCCAGTGAGTATAAGCCCAGTCGATCTAGTCTTTCTTCATATGTCAGTCCTGCCATCCCAGGAATCAGTCTGGTGAACCTTCGCTGCACTCCCTCAATAGCAAGAATGTCCTTCCTCAGATTAGGAGACCAAAACTGCACACAATATTCAAGGTGTGGCCTCACTAAGACTCTGAACTACAGTAAGGCTTCCCTGCTCCTATACTCAAATCCTCTCGCTATGAAGGCCAACATGCCATTTGCCTTCTTTACCACCTGCTGTACTTGTATGCCTACTTTCCATGACACCCAGGTCTCGTTGCACTGCCCCTTGTACTAATCTGTCACCATTCAGATAATAATCTGCCTTCCTGTATTTACCACCAAAATGAATAACCTCATATTTATTATACTGCATCTGCTCAGCGTCATTCCTGATACCAACACACGACTACAAAACATTCGCTTAAAAGCTCTTAAACGCAATCAGGTTACTCACATCCTGCACACCATATTAATGAAGACAACACAATCCTGGAGACTTGTCAGGTTTTCTATTTCTTCAGACAATTTAAGGCTGTTAATCTGTTGGGAGGAAAGGAAGCAAAAATAAACATTAAATAATTCCCACATTATAGCCCGACACCTGTCTGTAAGTTACTTAACTATTTCCAACCCCAGCACAGGTAGGGCAAACAATTAATCCTCACTACTTCCTCCTCCTTTTAAAGCTGAAAACACTTTCCACATAAATTGTCCCCTTACTGTTGACCTTTAATAAATCCAATTATTTACCGTACAAAAATCTGTACTTTCATACATTTCATCATCATCAAAGGCAGTCCCTCGGAATCGAAGAAGACTTGCTTCCACTCTAAAAGTGAGTTCTCAGGTGACTGAACAGTCCAATACAGGAATTACAGTCTCTGTCACAGGTGGGACAGACAGTGGTTGGAGGAGAGGGTGGGTGGGGAGTCTGGTTTGCCGCACGCTCCTTCCGCTTGGTTTCTGCATGCTCTCGGCGACGAGACTCGAGGTACTCGGCGCTCTCCCGGATGCTCTTCCTCCACTTAGGGTGGTCTTTGGCCAGGGACTCCCAGGTGTTGGTGGGGATGTTGCATTTTATCAAGGAGGCTTTGAGGGTGTCCTTGAAACGTTTCCTCTGCCCACCTGGGGAACGCTTGCCGTGTAGGAGTTCCGAGTAGAGCGCTTGCTTTGGGAGTCTTGTATCAGACATGCGGACAATGGGGCCCGCCCAATGAAGTTAATCAAGTGTGGTCAGTGCTTCGATGCTGGGGACGTTGGCCTGATCGAGAACACGGACGTTGGTGCGTCTATCCTCCCAGAGGTTAGTTTAACATCTGTAGTGGGGAAAATGCTTGAAGCTATCATTAAGGAAGAAATAGCGGGACATCTAGATAGGAATAGTGCAATCAAGCAGACACAACATGGATTCATGAAGGGGAAATCATGTTTAACTAATTTACTGGAATTCTTTGAGGATATAACGAGCATGGTGGATAGAGGTGTACCGATGGATGTGGTGTGTTTAGATTTCCAAAAGGCATTCGATAAAGTGCCACACAAAAGGTTACTGCAGAAGATAAAGGTACACGGGGTCAGTGGAAATGTATTAGCATGGATAGAGAATTGGCTGGCTAACAGAAAGCAGAGAGTCGGGATAAATGGGTCCTTTTCGGGTTAGAAATCGGTGGTTAGTGGTGTGCCACAGGGATCGGTGCTGGGACCACAACTGTTTACAATGTACATAGATGACCTGGAAGAGGGGACAGAGTGTAGTGTAACAAAATTTGCAGATGACACAAAGATTAGTGGGAAAGCGGGTTGTGTAGAGGACACAGAGAGGCTGCAAAGAAAATTAGATAGGTTAAGCAAATGGGCTAAGGTTTGGCAGATGGAATACAATGTCGGAAAGTGTGAGGTCATCCACCTTGGGGGGGAAAAAAAACAAAAAAAGGGAATACTATTTGAATGGGGAGAAATTACAACATGCTGTGGTGCAGCGGGATCTGGGGGTCCTTGTGCATGAATCCCAAAAAGTTAGTTTGCAGGTGCAGCAGTTAATCAGGAAGGCGAATGGAATGTTGGCCTTCATTGCGAGAGGGATGGAGTACAAAAGCAGGGAGGTCCTTCTGCAACTGTATAGGGTATTGGTGAGGCCGCACCTGGAATACTGTGTGCAGTTTTGGTCGCCTTACTTAAGGAAGGATATACTGGCTTTGGAGGGGGTACAGAGACGATTCACTAGGTTGATTCCTGAGATGAGGGGGTTACCTTATGATGATAGATTGAGTAGACTGGGTCTTTACTCGTTGGAGTTCAGAAGATGAGGGGTGATCTTATAGAAACATTTAAAATAATGAAAGGGATAGACAAGAACTAGAGGGCACAGCCTCAAAATACGGGGGAGCCAATTTAAAACCGAGTTGAGAAGAAATTTCTTCTCCCAGAGGGCTGTGAATCTGCCCAAGGAAGCAGTTGAGGCAAGCTCATTGAATGTATTCAAGTCACAGATAGATAGATTTTTAACTAATAAGGAAATTAAGGGTTATGGGGAGTGGGCGGGTAAGTTGAGCTGAGTCCATGGCTAGATCAGCCATGATCTTGTTGAAAGGCGGAGCAGGCTCGAGGGGCTAGATGGCCTACTCCTGTTCCTAATTCTTATGTTCTAAGTCATGGCAATAGAGCTCGGACCCGTGTCATGCTCCTCCTGTGCTATGTGGGAAGTCAGGGACACCCTGGCTACTATGTGTGTGGGAAGTGTGTCCAGCTGCAGCTCCTGACAGAACGCATGATGGCACTGGAGCTGCGGATGGACTCACTCCGGAGCATGCGTGATGCTGAGAATGTTGTGGATAGCACATTTAGTGAGTTGGTCATACCACAGGTAAGGGTTAGGACAGAATGAATGGGTGACCAAGACACAAGGCAAGAGCTGGAAGGTAGTGCAGGAGTCCCCTGCGGTCATCTCCCTCCAAAACAGATGTACCGTTTTGGATACTGTTGGGGAGATGATTTACCAGGGGAAAGCACCAGCAGCCAGGTTCATGGCACCATGGGTGGCTCTGCTGCACAGAAGGGTGGGAAAAAGAGTGGGAGAGCGATAGTGATCAGGGACTCTATTGTAAGGGGAATAGATAGGAGTTTCTGCGGCCGCAACCGAGACTCCAGGATGGTATGTTGCCTCCCTGGTGCAAGGGTCAAGGATATCTCGGAGCGGCTGCAGAGCATTCTGGAGAGGGAGGATGAACAGCCAGTTGTTGTGGTACATGTAGGTATCAACGATATAGGTAAGAAGCGGGAAGAGGTCCTACAAGCTGAATTTAGGGAGCTAGGAGTTAAATTAAAAAGTATGACCTCAAAAGGTAGTAATCTCTGGATTGCTACCAGTGCCACATGCTAATCAGAGTAGAGGGAGCAGGATAGTTAGAATAAATGCGTGGCTTGAGCAGTAGTGCAAGAGGGAGGGATTCAAATTCCTGGGACATTGGAACCGGTTCTGGGAGAAGTGGGACCTGTACAAAAGGGACGGTCTGCACTTGGGCAGGACTGGCACTGATGTCCTGGGGGTAACATTTGCTAATGCAGTTCAGGAGTGTTTAAACTAATATGGCAGGGGGATGGGAAGCTATGCAGCGAGATAGGGCGAAGTAATATGGAGTCAGAAACAGATGGGAGAAAGGTAAAAAGCAATAGTGGAAGGCCGAGTAAACAAAAGGCAAGAAACAAAAAGGGCCACACTATATCATAATTCTAAAAGGACAAAGGGTGTTAAAAAACAAGCCTGAAGGCTTTGTGTCTTAATGCAAGGAGTATCCGTAATAAAGTGGATGAATTAACTGTGTAAATAGATGTTAACAGATATGATGTGATTGGGATTACAGAGATGTGGCTCCAGGATGATCAACATCCATGGGTATTCAACATTCAGGAAGGATAGAATAAAAGGAAAAGGAGGTGGGGTATCATTGCTGGTTAAAGAGGAGATTAATGCAATAGTTAGGAAGGACATTAGCTTGGATGATGTGGGATCTATATAGGTAGAGCTGCAGAACACCAAAGGGCAAAAAACGTTAGTGGGAGTTGTGTACAGACCTCCAAACAATAGTAGTGATTTTGGGGAGGGCATCAAACAGCAAATTAGGGGTGCATGCAATAAAGGTACAGCAGTTATCATGGATGACTTTAATATGCATATAGATTGGGCTAACCAAACTGGAAGCAATACGGTGGAGGAGGATTTCCTGGAGTGCATAAGGGATGGTTTTCTAGACTAATATATCAAGGAACCAACTAGGGGGGAGGCCATCTTAGACTGGGTGTTGTGTAATGAGAGAGGATTAATTAGCAATCTCGTTGTGCGTAGCCCCTTGGGGAAGAGTGACCATAATATAGTGGAATTCTGCATTAGGATGGAGAATGAAACAGTTAATTCAGAGACCATGGTCCAGAACGTAAAGAAGGCTAACTTTGAAGGTATGAGGCGTGAATTGGCTAGGATAGATTGCCGAATGATACTTAAGGGGTTGACTGTGGATGGGCAATGGCAGACATTTAGAGACCGCATGGATGAACTACAACAATTGTACATTCCTGTCTGGCGTAAAAATAAAAAAGGGAAGGTGGCTCAACCGTGGCTATCAAGGGAAATCAGGGATAGTATTAAAGCCAAGGAAGTGGCATACAAATTGGCCAGAAATCGCAGCGAACCCAGGGACTGGGAGAAATTTAGAACTCAGCAGAGGAGGACAAAGGGTTTGATTAGGGCAGGGAAAATAGAGTACGAGTGCAGGGAACATTAAAACGAACTGCAAAAGTTTCTAAAGTTATGTAAATAGAAAAAGGTTAGTAAAGACAAACGTAGGTCCTCTACAGTCAGAATCAGGGGCAGTCATAACGGGGAACAAAGAAATGGCAGACCAATTGAACAAGTACTTTAGTTCGGTATTCACTAAGGAGGACACAAACAACCTTCCGGATATAAAAGGGGTCAGAGGGTCTAGTAAGGAGGAGGAACTGAGGGAAATCCTTATTAGTCGGGAAATTGTGTTGGGGAAATTGATGGGATTGAAGGCCGATAAATCCCCAGGGCCTGATGGACTGCATCCCAGAGTACTTAAGGAGGTGGCCTTGGAAATAGCGGATGCATTGACAGTCATTTTCCAACATTCCATAGACTCTGGATCAGTTCCTATGGAGTGGAGGGTAGCCAATGTAACCCCACTTTTTAAAAAAAAGGAGGGAGAGAAAACAGGGAATTATAGACTGGTCAGCCGGACATCGGTAGTGGGTAAAATGATGGAATCAATTATTAAGGATGTCATAGCAGCGCATTTGGAAAGAGGTGACATGATAGGTCCAAGTCAGCATGGATTTGTGAAAAGAAAATCATGCTTGACAAATCTTCTGGAATTTTTTGAGGATGTTTCCAGTAGAGTGGACAAGGGAGAACCAGTTGATGTGGTGTATTTGGACTTTCAGAAGGCTTCCGACAAGGTCGCACGCAAGAGATTAATGTGCAAAGTTAAAGCACATGGGATTGGGGGTAGTATGCTGACGTGGATTGAGAACTGGTTGTCAGACAGGAAGCAAAGAGTAGGAGTAAATGGGTACTTTTCAGAATGGCAGGCAGTGACTAGTGGGGTACCGCAAGGTTCTGTGCTGGGGCCCCAGCTGTTTACATTGTACATTAATGATTTAGATGAGGGGATTAAATGTAGTATCTCCAAATTTGCGGATGACACTAAGTTGGGTGGCATTGTGAGCTGCGAGGAGGATGCTATGAGGCTGCAGAGTGACTTGGAGAGGTTAGGTGAGTGGGCAAATGCATGGCAGATGAAGTATAATGTGGATAAATGTGAGGTTATCCACTTTGGTGGTAAAAACAGAGAGACAGACTATTATCTGAATGGTGTCAGATTAGGAAAAGGGGAGGTGCAACGAGACCTGGGTGTCATGGTACATCAGTCATTGAAGGTTGGCATGCAGGTACAGCACGCAGTTAAGAAAGCAAATGGCATGTTGGCCTTCATAGCGAGGGGATTTGAGTACAGGGGCAGGGAGGTGTTACTACAGTTGTACAGGGCCTTGCTGAGGCCACACCTGGAGTATTGTGTCCAGTTTTAGTCTCCTAACTTGAGGAAGGACATTCTTGCTATTGAGGGAGTGTAGCGAAGGTTCACCAGACTGAATCCCGGGATGGCGGGACTGACATATCAAGAAAGACTGGATCAACTGGGCTTGTATTCACTGGAGTTCAGAAGAATGAGAGGGGATCTCATAGAAACATTTAAAATTCTGATGGGTTTAAACAGGTTAGATGCAGGAATGTTGGGGAAGTCCAGAACCAGGGGTCACAGTCTAAGGATAAGGGGTAAGCCATTTAGGACCGAGATGAGGAGAAACTTCTTCACCCTGAGAGTGGTGAACCTGTGGAATTCTCTACCACAGAAAGTTGTTGAGGCCAATTCACTAAATATATTCAAAAAGGAGTTAGATGTAGTCCTTACTACGGGGGATCAAGGGGTATGGCGAGAAAGCAGGAATGGGGTACTGAAGTTGCATGTTCAGCCATGAACTCATTGAATGGCGGTGCAGGCTCGAAGGGGCGAGTGGTCTACTCCTGCACCTATTTTCTATGTTTCTATGTTTACCCAGAGAGTGGCGAGAATGTGGAACTCACTCCCACAGGGAATGGTTTAGGCAAATAGCACAAAGACATTTAATGGGAAAGCTAGATTAATACACGAGGGAGAAAGGAATAGAAGGATACGGTGATGGGGTGAGATGGAGGGGGGTGAAAGGAGGCTCGTGTGGAGCATAAACCCCGGCACGGACCCGTTAGGCCGAATGGCCTGTTTCTGTGCTGTACATTATGTAACCCTGCAAAACATCAATCAGTAAAGCAGAGAAAGCATGCTTAAGCTAATCAGTGCTCTGGCCAAACCACGTCCAGAGTACTTTGCCCATTTCTAATCACTAATACACAAGCGGAGGATTGAACCTTAGAGGGGGTGCGGCAAAGAGCTAAGGGTTCCTGGTTTTAAAGAAGACTGTGTTATGAAGAAATATTGGATTAAGTATTTCAGGAAGTTCCTCATTCAAAGCGCGATCAACACTCAGACTGGATCTCTGATAGGGAGGAGGGAACTGCAGCTTTTTACTTCATGAATAAACTAGGTTGGACTGGATGGTCTCGTCATGAATATCAACATTTGCAGAGATACCAAACTGAGGGAGAGGGTGCAAGTTAACAGAGAAAGAATGCAAGACGACATTAGAAAACTTGCAGACTGGGCAACTAAGTGACAAATGAACTTCAACATAACTTAATGTGAGATGGTGCACTTTGGTAGGACAAATAGAAACATCACCTACACTTTAGAAAGTAAGAAACTGAATGGGGTAAAAGAACAAAGGGATAGAGGTGAAGAAATCATTAAAAGCAGCATCACAGCTCAGCAAAGCAATTAAAAATGCTAACGAAGCACTGGGATTTATTGCCAGGGGTGTAGAATTAAAAAGTAGTGAAGTGATGTATAGGGCCCTGGTCAGGTTGCACTTGGAGCACTGTGCACAGTTTTGGTCTCCACACTATAAAAAGGACATAGAAGCACTGGAGAAAGTGCAAAGATTTACAAGGATGGTACCACAACTGAGATTACAATCATCGGGAAAGATTGAACGGGTTGGGTCTTTTGAAAAGAGCAGACTTCGAGGTGACCTGATCGAGGTCTACATAATGCTGAGTGTGGTGGAGCGGGTGGATGTGGAGAGAATGGTTCCACTTGTGGTAGAATCCAAAACTAGAGGCCATAAAAACAAGATGGTCACTAATAAATCCAATCGGGAAATAAGGAGAAATTTCTTTACCCAGAGAGCGGTGAGAATGTGGAACTGGCTGCCACAGGGAGTGGTTGAGGCGAATAACATAGATGCTTTCCAAAAGGAAACTAGACGTGTGTATGTGAGAAAAGGGAATAGAAAGGTATGCTGAAAGGCCGAGATGAGAAGGGGAGGAAAGTTGCGTGGAGCATAAATACCAGCACAGACTAGTTGGGCCGAATGGCCTGCTTCTGTGCTGCAGAGAATTAAAATGTAATGAAGTTAAGGTAAACTTGTATTGGGCCCTGGTCAGGCTAGTAGAGATCGGGGCCCTGGGGAGGTGTGAGTTCGGGGCCAGGGGCCCAGGGACAGCACCGGCCAGCCCGCATGTGCACACTAAGTCCGTGCAGCACAGCAGGTCTCCAGTCGTCCTGGTTATTCCTTGCTACTGGACCAAGACCTAGCTCCGTCAAGCCCGTGTGGTGGATGGTGTGCAACAGCCATCCCATGTTAAAAAAAATCCACACACAGGCATCTTCCACCCTTCAACATGTAGTTCGGGTTCTTCATGCGAAACACCGGTGAACTCATCCTTGTTTTAGCGTGGAAGCCTCGTTTCAAGGGGCTGCCTATGATGAGTAGAGAAAATGCTAGAATCTATTAATAAGGACGTGGTAACAGGGCACTTAGAAAATAATAGGATTGGGAAGTGTCTACACCGATTTATGAAAGGGAAATCATGTTTAATGAATCTTAAGTTTTTTTTGAGGTTGTAACTAGCAGAATAGATAAGGGGAACCAGTGGATGTGATGTATGTGGATTTTCAGAAGATATTCGATAAGGTGCCACACAAGAGGTTATTAAACAAAATTAGGGCTCATGGGATTGGGGTTAATATATTAGCATGGATTGAGGATTGGTTAACGGACAGAAAATAGAGCAGGAATAAATGAGTCATTTTCGGGTTGGCAGACTAACTAGTGGGGTACCACAAGGATCAGTGCTCGAGTCCCAGCTATTCACAATCTATATCAATGATTTGGATGAGGGGATCAAAAGTAATATATCCAAGTTTGCTGATGATACAAAGTTAGGTGGGAAGAGGAACATAAGAACATAAGAAATAGGAGCAATGGCCCCTTGAGCCTGCTCCACCATTTAATAAGATCATGGCTGACCTGATTGTGAACTCAACTCCACTTCCCCACCCGCTCCCCAAAACCCCTTATCCCCTTATCGTTTTAGAAACTGTCTATTTCTGTCTTAAATATATTCAATGTCCCAGCTTCCACAGCTCTCTGAGGCAGCGAATTCCACAGATATACAACCCTCTGAAATTTCTCCTCATCTCGGTTTTAAATGGGCGGCCCCTTATTCTAAGATCATGCCCCCTAGTTCTAGTCTCCCCCATCAGTGGAAACATCCTCTCTGCATCCACCTTGTCAAGCCCCCTCATTATCTTATACGTTTCGATAAGATAACCTCTCATTCTTCTGAATTCCAATGAGTAGAGGCCCAACCTACTCAATTTCCTCATAAATCAATCTCCTCATCCCCGGAATCAACCTAGTGAACAGCGTCCAAAGCAAGTACAGACAACTCTCGATTATCCGAGTCCCTCAGGGATTGGGCTATTCCGGGTAATCGATTTTTCCCGTTAGGGTGAGTCGACATTTTAAAGTTAAAACTTTAATGAATCAATACAATCAGCTACAAACAGTAACAAGGGGAAATAGACAGGTGAGTGGGCAAAAACATGGCGCATGTAATGTGGAGAAATGTGAAGTTATCCACTTTGGTAGGAAAAATAGAAAAGCAAAGTATTTTTTTAAACGGTGAGAGATTGGGAAATGTTGGTGTTCAGAGGGATCTGGGTGTCCTTGTACACACATCACAAAGTTAACATGCAGGTACAGCAAGCAATGAGGAAAGCAAATGGTACGTTGGCCTTTATTACAAGAGGATTTGAGTGCAATTATATAGGACCCTGGAGTATTGCGTGCAGTTTTGGTCTCCTTACCTAAGGAAGGATATATCTTCCATAGAGGGACTGCAATGAAGGTTCACCAGACTGATTCCTGATATGGGGGGATTGTCCTATGAGGAGAGATTGAGCAGACTAGGTAGGCCTGTTTTCTCTAGAGTTTAGAAGAATCTCACTGAGACACAAAATTCTTACAGGGTTTGACAGGGTAGATACAGGGAGGTTGTTTCCCCCGGGCTGGGGAGTCTGGAACCAGGGGTCACAGTCTCAGGATAAGGGGTTGGCCATTTAGGACTGAGATGAGGAGGAATTTCTTCACTCAGAGGGTGGTGAATCTTTGGAATTCTCTGCCCCAGAGAATGGTGGAGGCTCAGTCTTTGAGTATATTCAAGACAAAGATAGATAAGATTTTTGGATATTAAGGGAATCAAGGGATATGGGAATAGTGGAGCTGAGGTAGAATATTGAATGATCTTATTGAATGGCCGACTCCTGCTCCTATTTCTTATGTACTTATACTCGATGTAATCTGTATCTACCAGAGTGGGTCAAGTGCAATAAACAAGTCCATATAATTTTGTAGCAACCTAGACTTGGTATTGTAGTACAATACAAACATCATGAGCTTCTTTGCGAAGGCTATTTTCCAGCACATGGCGGGGTGAGGCTTCATGCCTGGCCCCCATTACAATAAGCGACACAGCATCAGCTCCGGAGAGATCCAGACTGCCAGGCACCCACTGTAGCCCGGAGGCGGGCAAGTACATAACGCACCGTGTCGAAAAGGGACGAGAGAGTATTTTCAAGGCTGAGATAAGATAGATTTTTGGACTCTTGGGAAATCAAGGTATATGGGGAGAGGGTGGGAAAGTGAAGTCAAGGTTGATCAGCCACGATCGCATTGAACGCTTGAGGAGCCGAATGATCCATTCTTTCTCCTATTTCTTACGTTCTTAATAAAACTCTGCCACGGACTAGGAAAAAAAAAGCGTTACCGGGTAGCTTCCTTACCCATTTCACCAAGGCCTCAGCCTTTGTCCTGTGCACTGCCATTCTGTAGTTCTACTCGGTTCCACTCACGCGGTGACCTGGAAATTAAAGACAAAGGCATGAACTGCAGGGAGAAAGAGAGAGAGCTGTAGTCAGAAAGCAGGCTGCAATTACTGCAGGAGAATGTATTTTAAAAAACACACAACTTTTGTTAACTTACCACCCAACTGCAGTTAGTAGCCTACTCGTTCCGCAGCTTTAAGAGACCAGGATAAGAGACCAGGAAAGCCTCGCACCTGGTTACAGGCCAGACAGACAACGGCTGCTGCTGTTTTATGAGGGGCTCGTCCAGTGCCAACTTTTCCAGCAACGCCATGTGAGGGATTACCTGCAATCTCGGCTGGGGAAGGGCTGAGCAACAAAAAAAGGTGTTGGTGCAATAAAACACTCCGCAGGGCCGGCCTGAGCAAGCCACAGTCACAGAGGCACTTCACGGAGAAACAAAAACATGCGTTAAATCAAACCCTTGGTCGTTTTAAAAAAAAGGACTGGACATTTCTGCAGTGCATCGAAAGAGGATGGGGAATATAGCTGGAAGCAAACTGCAGCACACACACACAGTTTGAAACCGAAGCAGTCTGGACCCCTTTCCCGAAGACCAACTTAAAATGGATCCTCATCAACTGCAGTGATATAGGAGAGGAGTAACACCACAGGGGAACAAAATAGCAAATGAAACCCAACTGCATCCCCAGTTGGAACTAGAATAGCCTGCGAACACTCTTGTCGCGCTCCCGATAGTAAAACGACAAACATACAATAATCGCTGCACATCATTGGCTGTAAAGCATTTTGGAATGTCCCGTGGTCGTGAAAGGCACTGTGGTAATGGAAGTTCTTTCTTTCCATTGTACGACCCTGTAAACTCATTGTGACATAAAAATTGCAACGGTAGTGAACAATAGTTAAGTACAATTAGTCCAGAGGCCTGGCCTAATAATCCAGGGTCTTCAAATCACAACAGGGAAGTTTGAGAATTCAAATATGTGTTTTTTGGAGAAAAAAAATGTAAACTGGTTTCAGTAACACTGACCACGAAATCGTCGGATTGTCGTAAAAATCCAACTGGTTCACTAACGTCCTTTGGGGAAGGAAACCCGCCATCCTTATGCAGTCTGGGCCTGTAGGTGACTCCCGTCCCACAGTTAGCTGCCCTCTGAAGTGCCCCAGCAAGCCACTCAGTTGTACCAGGGCAACTATGGAAGGGTGATAATCATAGATATTTACAGCATAGGAGGTGGCCATTCGGCCCATCATGTTCCTGCCGGCCGACAAAGAGCTCTCCAGCTCAATCCCACTTTCCAGCTCTCGAGCTCAATCCCACTTTCCAGCTCTCGGTCCATAGCCCTATAGGTTATGGCACTTCAAGTGCATATCCAAGTACTTTTTAAATGCGGTGAGGGTTTCTGCCTCAACCACCCTTTCAGGCGGTGAGTTCCATACCCCCACCACCCTGTGGGTGAAGAAAAATTATCCTGAACACCCCTCTCTAAACCTCCTTCCAGTTACTTGAAATCTATGCCCTCTGGTTATTGACCTCTGTGCCAAAGAACTAGAGTGGATAGGAAGGAGCTAACCAGGCCCCTATAAAAGGACTGAGTTG
This sequence comes from Pristiophorus japonicus, assembly GCF_044704955.1. Lineage (NCBI taxonomy): Eukaryota > Metazoa > Chordata > Chondrichthyes > Pristiophoridae > Pristiophorus > Pristiophorus japonicus. The sequence continues at coordinate 220,451,495 of NC_091986.1, read as the reverse complement.
CCCACATCCTGAGAATTAATATAAAAAAAATAAACTGCAGTACAGATTATTTTCCCAGCAAGAGCAGTTCAGCACTGGGTGACTTGAGGACACAGCAAGTGTGAAGCAGGCAGGCACTGAGCCCGTTTGAAAGATGCCCAGGCCTCCCCCAAGGCCTTCAGTCCACAGCCTCAACCAAGAGACAAGACAAAAGTTGGGCCAGCGGCCCATTCGAGAGGCCACACACAGCCTGCAGGCAGAGGGAGGACATTTTCAACCCAAACGGGCTCACGCCGCGGCGACACAACATTCCGTTTGTTATTTTACAGAGGGTGTGGTCAGACATTCCGCCCACACCGAAGAGGAGCAGAGGAAATTGGTGCAATAATTTAAAAAGAGCGGAAAAAAATTGCTTCCGACCAAAAAGAATCAAAATTGCATTCATGCATAAAATGGAGATGCGACAACTGCAGCTGTCCAGGGCCACGGGCTTTCTCTGCTCAGAATTCATTTTGCAAAAAAAAAATTTAACTTCACAAAAATAAAATTGCTAAAGGAGGCTTTTTTTTTTGGTTGTTGTTGCAAAGATCAAATTGCATTCTTGCATAAAATGGAGCCGTGCTGGGCCCCGAGCCCGGGCTTATTGTGTGTGTGTGTGTGTTTCGAAGCAGGAATTCATTTTGCAAAAATAAGTTCACAGCAAAAAAACGAAACTGGCAAGAGTTTGTGTTTGCAAAAACATTGCAATTCGTGTGTGTAAAGCGGGGACAGAGGAGAGGCCGGGCCCCGAGCTTAGTTTAAAACCAAGGATTCTTCTACAAATGAAGATCACACACACACACACACACACACAGAGAAATCAATAAATGCGAGGTTTGAAGAAGGCTGTGCAGAGAGGCGGCCCCACGGCGGGCCGGCCAACCCTGGGAAACTCACTCGGATCTGCAACAATTTGCTCATGTAGCAATCCCTGGGCAACACAGCCCAGTGTCGCGTCTGCCCGCAATCCTCTCTTTAAACTTTCTCCCTCCTCCCACAAGTGGCACTTACTACACTTTTTTTTTAAAATATAAAAAAGAGGGAGGGTCTGAAAACAACACACTTTCATTTAATAAATCCTCTTCACTGGTGTTGGCAGGCTGTTTCCACTTCCTGTTACGTTGACTATCGCTTTCCCCTCCTCTGCCTCGGAGTCGTCAGCTCACATTTAACCTCGCACTCCCAAAACAGCAGCAAGAGGATTGAGGGGAGGCTTCAAACCCTGGGCCCTGTCTAAGTGGAGGTTGGAAGCTCTTCATGTGAGGAACAAGAATTTCCCCACCACACCCGCTATCCTACCCAACGTTCTGCCCTCAACTTGAATTTATATAGCGCCGTTAAAGTCGTGAAAAACGGCCCAAGGCGCTTCATGGCAGCGTTATCGGAAAACCGATTCTTGACACCCACTCCAGAGACTCGAGCGCCAAATCTAGGCCGACTCTACAGTGCGGCGCTGAGGAAGGTACCATCTTTCAGATAAGACATTAAACCGTGGCCTTGTCTGCCCTCTCGGGTGGACGTAAAAGATCCCCATGCCCACTATTTTGAAGAGCAGGGGAGTTCTCCCTCAATCACCATCACTAAAATGGATTATTTGGTCATTAATGCTGTGGGAGCTGGTGGTACATAAATTGGCTACATGATTCCTACAGAAGAATACTTCAAAAGTATTTCATTGGCTGTAAAGTGCTTTGCAACATCTGGAGGTCAGGGAAGATGCTACAGAAAGCAAGTTCTTACTTTGATCCCCTTTCCTCACCCCCCTCACTCAGAGAAGCCCTCACCACCCACAGTCTGTGCCTGGCCCATGGAGGGAGCAGTGATCAGGGCTATGCAATTGTCCAAATCACACCCCCCTCCACAAAGTCCCCGCTGAAAAAATAGCTCAGCAGTTCATTATAAATTCTCTCCCGTATTTTGAAAGATTTTGTTTGCAGATACCCTCAGCGTTACCCCATTTCCACCAAGAAATTCCCAGATGTTGATCTGCAAAAAACACTGATTTCCTCCAGAGAGCAAGGAGGGAAAAAAAGGATGCAGCAGATGTAATGTGAAAGCTGTACGAGCTGAATTTTATTTTGAGAAAGCAGGGCACCGACAATTCCCAGAAGATGGAGGTCATTAGCAAAGGCCCACTCCAACCACACAAGGTGCAGAGAGACGGAGCGAGAGAAAAAAACCTAACATTTACACAGTGCCTTTCATGACCGCACTTTAGGAGTGTAGTCACTGTTGTAATGTGGGAAATGCGGCAGCCAATTTGCACAAAGCAAGCTCCCACAAACAGCAATGTGATAATGACCAGATCATCTGTTTTTAGTGATGTTGATTGAGGGATAAATATTTGCCCCAGGACACCGGGGAGAACTCCCCTGCTCTTCTTCAAAATAGTACAGTGAGAAAATTTAAGTTTTTAACAGTGATGTTACTGGACTGTTAATCCAGGGCCTGGTCTTAAAGGCCACAGAACTACAGTTCAAATCCCACAGATTAACGATTTGAATTGCTTTTTAAAGAAAATCTGGAAATAAAAAAGCCGGAATCAGTAAAGGTGAGCAAATTGTCAGATTCTAAAATCCTGCAAATACCCTGGGAGGACAGACGCACCAATGTTAGAGTCCTCGACCAGGCCAACATCCCCAGCATCGAAGCACTGACCACACTTGATCGGCTCTGCTGGGTAGGCCACACATTGTTCGCATGCCAGACACGAGACTCCCAAAGCAAGCGCTCTACTCGGAACTCCTACACGGCAAACGAGCCAAAGGTGGGCAGAGGAAATGTTTCAAGGACATCCTCAAAGCCTCCCTGATAAAGTGCAACATCCCCACTGACACCTGGGAGTCCCTGGCCAGAGACCGCCCAAAGTGGAGGAAGTGCATCCGGGAGGGCGCTGAGCACCGAGTCTCCTCGCCGAGAGCATGCAGAAACCAAGCGCAAGCAGCGGAAGGAGCGTGCGGCAAACCAGACTCCCCATCCATCTTTTCCCTCAACGATTATCTGTCCCACCTGTGACAGGAACTGTGGCTCTCGTATTGGACTGTACAGCCACCTCAGGACTCATTTTTAAAGTGGAAGCAAGTCTTCCTCGATTCCGAGGGACTGCCTATGATGATGACGATGATGTAAAAACCCAACTGGTTCACTAATGTCCCTTCGGGAAGGAAACCTGGCCACATCGTGAGAATACATTTTTAAAAAAAATTATACATCCTTATTCTCGACCCTCCAACCATTGGAAAGAGCCTGTTTCTATCCATTATGTCCCATCCTTTCATAATTTAAAAAACACTACATCCAATCACCCAGTAATCTCAAGATCGACATTAGTTAGGCCGCAGCTAGAGTACTGCGTACAGTTCTGGTCACCACATTACAAGGATGTGATTGCACAAGAGAGAGTACAGAGGAGATTTACGAGGATGTTGCCAGGACTGGAAAACTTTAGCCATGAGAAAAGATTGGATGGGCTGGGGTTGTTTTCCTTCGAACAGAGGAGACTGAGGGTATTTAGGTGTATAAAATTATGAGGGGCCTAGATAGAGTGGATAGGAAGGACCTATTTCCCTTAGCAGAGGGGTCAACACCAAGGGACATGGATTTAAAGTATTTGGTGGAAGGATTAGAGGGGCGATGAGAAGACATTTCTTCATCCAGAGGTGGTGGGGGTCTGGAACTCACTGCCTGCAAGGGTGGTCGAGGCAGAAACACACACAATATTTAAAAAGTACTTGGATGTGCACTTGAAGAGCCGTAACCTGCAGGGCTACGGACCGAGAGCTGGAAAGTGGGATTCGGCTGGTACAGACCCGATGGCCTCCTTCTGTGCTGATATTTTATATGACTCTATGAACAGCCCCAATAATTCAAGTCTTATAACAATGAAAGTGTGTGTTTCCACGACGTGCATTCTAATCAGCGAGCGCCGCACAGATCTGATCAAATCTAAGGTTTTACACGTTTCATTGTCACATGGTAATGCGGACAACTCAATATTGTTTTTTTTTAAAACTGAAGAAACAAGATAAACAGGTCCTGTTTTATATAAATATAAAAACCAGGGGAAAATAACGTTCCCTGTAATTGTTTTTTGGGGTGCACGGCCCGAACCTCTGCACATGCGCATTTGTTCTGTTGAAAATCCTCCAGGCAGCCTGCCCAGGAGCTTTAGACAGCCGCGCTGCTGAACGGGATCATTTGCGGCAAATTGTTCACGCATAAATCACCCGTCGGCAGTCCTGAGCTTCACATACCCAGCATCAGTCGTGTACTTCTGTGGATACTGTATATCGCCCTGGCAACAACACTCAATCTCTGGCTGCTTTGACTTGTTACTGTCAATAAATACCTGCCGCACATTTGCCTGCAGGTTATGTTGGAAAGATATGCCCAGAACACACACACACTTACACAATTCTCAATGCCGTCACCAGGACTACATGTATTCATTCTCGGGATGTGGGTGTCACTGGCAAGGCCAGCATTTTTTTTTTTTCTTTCCCCATTCTTGTCAGATCAACTCCAGCGCCAAAGATCACTTTGCGCTATTTAAACTTGATCTTAGCCCAAAGGCCGAGAGGGAAAGCTGCACCGTTCCTGGAAACACTGCAATACCAGGTCGACAAGCCCCTGTTCTATCTCCCTGTTCCAAAAAACAATTCAATATTTGGTCCCCATAGGGGATATTAAACTGATAAGAACAGATACTACACTTGATCTTAGCCAAAAGGCAAGGCCAGCATTTATTGCCCCTTGAGAAGGTGGTGGTGAGCCGCCGCCTTGAACCGCTGCAGTCCGTGTGGTGAAGGTGCTCCCACAGTGCTGTTAGGGAGGGAATTCCAGGATTGTGACCCAGCGATGATGAAGGAACGGCCGATATATTTCCAAGTCAGGATGGTGTTAAACACATGAGGGAGAAAGGAATAGAAGGATATGTTGATGGGGTGAGATGAAGAGGCTCGTGTGAAGCATAAACACCGGCACGGACCTGTTGGGCCCAATGGCTGTCTCTGTGCTTGGAGGAGAACTTGCAGGAAATGGTGTTCCCATGCTACCCTTGTCCTTCTTGGTGGTAGAGGTCGCTGGTTTGGAGTCTACAAATGTGACCCTGAGCCCCCTGTTAAGTCCTGGTGCCGCTCTGACCTCTCTGTCTTTAGCCCTTCACACTGTTCCAACAAAGTTTAACTCAAGCTTGTGAAACAGCTCCTCATCTTTCTATCAGATGCTTTGAGCCTGTTGGCCTGAATATGACGAATTACCCATCCAGAGTTGACCTGAGAAGGTGGCGATACAACAGAGAGTGGTTTGCCAGGTCACTTCAGAGGGCAGTTAAGAGGCAACTTGATCAGCTCCGTTGGGCAGGCCACATTGTCTGCATGTCAGACACGAGACTCCCAAAGCAAGCACTCTACTCGGAACTCCTACACTGGAAGCGAGCCAAAGGTGGGCAGAGGAAACATTACAAGGACACCCTCAAAGCCTCCCTGATAAAGTGCAACATCCCCACCAACACTTGGGAGTCCCTGGCCAAAGACCGCCCTTAGTGAGGAAAAGCATCCAGGAGGGCGCTGAGCACCTCGAGTCTTGTCGCCGAGAGCATGCAGAAATCAAGCGCAGACAGCGGAAGGAGCGTGCGGCAAATCAGTCCCACCCATCCTTTCCTTCAACCACTGTCTGTCCCACCTGTGACAGGGACTGTGGCTCTCATATTGGACTGTTCAGCCACCTGAAGGCTCATGTTTCGAGTGGAAGCAAGTCTTCCTCGATTCCGAGGATATGATGATGAAGAGGCAACCATGTTGGTGTGGGACTGGAGTCACATGTAGGCCAGACCAGGTTAGGATGGCAGTTTTCCTTCCCTAAAGGAAGGACATTAGTGAACCAGTTGGGTCTGCACAACTATCTGACAGCTTCTTGGTCACTCTCAGTGATATCAGATTTTTTTTTTCTTTAAATATGGAATTTAAATTCTCGAACTGGCCCGGTGGGATTTGAAGCCACGTTCCCTGGAGTATTAATCTACTCAGTGTGCCAACACACCTAGCTGTACAGTAGCATCTTCTGTCCTTCCAAAACTCGGTCACAACTCAGGACAATACTTTGTGTTGTGTTATATTCAGGGCAATGCGTTTCAAACCCGAGTGTATAGGGAGAACACCTGAAAGTAGTGACACAATCCCGGGCAGCCACAACTTACTTCTGAAAGATACTGCCTGCTACCCAGAAGACCAAGACTGCAACTTCGCAGAAAACAAGATCGAATGAAGGAACGAAAATAACTTGCATTTATAGAGCGTCTTTCACAACCTCTGCACGTTCCAAAGCGCTTCACAGCTAATTAAGTTTTTTTTAAGTGGAGTCACTGTCGCAATGTAGGAAACACAGCAGCCAATTTGTGCACAGCAAGCTCTCTCAAACAGCAATGAAATAATGGACCAGAGCATCTGTTTTAAAGTGTTGGCTGATGGATAAATGTTAGTCAGGATACCGGGAGAATAGTGCCATTGGGATCTTGTACCTCCACCTGAGGGGGAAGACAGAGCCGTCGGCTTATCATCTCATCTGAAAGACGGCCCTTTCAACAGTGCGATGCTCCCCCAGTACTGCCCCCTCCGACAGTGCGGCGCTTCCTCCGACAGTGCGGTGCTCCCTCAGTACTGCCCCTCCGACAGTGCTGCGCTCCCTCAGCACTGCCCCTCCGACAGTGCGGCGCTCCCTCAGCACTGCCCCTCCGGCAGTGCGGCGCTCCCTCAGCACTGCCCCTCCGTTGTGCGGCGCTCCCTCAGTACTGCCCCTCCGACAGTGCGGCGCTCCCTCAGCACTGCCCCTCCGACAGTGCGGCCCTCCCTCAGCACTGCCCCTCCGACAGTGCGGCGCTCCCTCAGCACTGCACCGGAGAGTCAGATTGGGTTATGTGCTCACATCTCTGGAGTGAAACTCGAACCCACAACCTGCTGACTCAGAGGAGAATGCTACCCACAAGCCACAGCTGACATTCGTATACAACAAGAAAACCAATGATTTTAAGTCAACAAATACAAAAAGGTCAAAAAGATATAAAATAATTCAGCATTTGAATTACTCACTCTGCACACAGGACGTGTCATTTTCACACGTTCTTACTGTGCGTGCATTCCAGGGATGGGAGAGACGCGAGATACTGGGACTCTCCACTGGAGCAGAGCGGGGACAATAGGAGATTCATAAGAACATATGAAATAGGAGCAGGAGTAGGCCATACGGCCCCTCGAGCCTGCTCCGCCATTTAATACGATCATGGACTCAGGTCCACTTCCCTGCCCGCTCCCCATAACCACTCATCGGTTCAAGAGAAAGGAAGAAAGACTTGCATTTATATAATGCCTTTCATGACCACCTGACATCCCCAAGCACTTTACAGCCAAGGAGCGGTGCTCCCTCAGTGCTGCCCCTCCGATAGTGTGGCGCTCCCTCAGTACTGCCCCGCCGACAGTGCAGAGCCCCCTCAGTACCTTCCCTCCAACAGTGCGACACTCCCTCAGTGCTGCCCCTCCGTCAGTGCAGAGCTCCCTTAGCACTGCATCAGCCTAGATTTTGTGATCAAATCTCTGGAGTGGTTCTCAAACCCACAACCTTCTGACTCAGAGGCGAGTGAGCTACCTACTGAGCCGTCGCTGAAGATTATGAAGGACGGATTTTGATAGAGTGGGCCGTGGTTAAGTTACTCGACGAATAACCCAGAGGTCGTGCGTTCAAATCCCACCAATATGAAACCGAATTTAATAAATCTAGTCATTTGTGGGCAGACATCAGCCAATAGGAGGAAACATAGAAAATAGGCGCAAGAGTAGGCCATTCGGCCTTTCAAGTCTGCACCACCATTCAATAAGATCATGGCTGATCATTCAACCTCAGTACCCCTTTCCTGCTTTCTCTCCATACCCCTTGATCCCTTTAGCCATAAGGGCCACATCTAACTCCCTTTTGAATATATCCAACGAACTGGCCTCAACAACTTTGTGGTAGAGAATTCCACAGGTTCACAATTCTCTGAGTGAAGACGTTTCTCCTCATCTCGGTCCTAAATGGCTTACCCCTTATTCTTAGACTGTGACCCCTGGTTCTGGACTTCCCCAACATCGGGAACATTCTTCCTGCATCTAACTTGTCCAGTCCCGTCAGAATTTTATGTTTCTATGAGATCCCCTCTCATTCTTCTAAATTCCATTGAATATTAGCCGAGTCGATCCAGTCTTTCTTCATATGTCAGTCCAGCCATCCCGGGAATCAGTCTGGTGAACCTTCACTGCACTCCCTCAATAGCAAGAATGTCCTTCCTCAGATTAGGCGACCAAAACTGTACACAATATTCAAGGTGTGGCTTCACCAAGGCCCTGTACAACTGCAGTAAGACCTCCCTGCTCCTATACGCAATTCCTCTTAACATGAAGGCCAACATGCCATTTGCCTTCACTGCCTGCTGTACCTTCATGACAACTTTCAATGACTGATGTACCATGATATCCAGGTCTTGTTGCACCTCCCTTTTTCCTAATCTGTCACAATTCAGGTAATATTCGGCCTTCCTGTTTTTGCCACCAAAAAGTGGATAACCTCACATTTATCTACATTATACTGCATCTGCCATGCATTTGCCCACTCACCTAACCTGTCCAAGTCACCCTGCAGCCTCTTAGCATCCTCCTCACAGCTCACACTGCCACCCAACTTAGTGTCATCTGCAAACTTGGAGATATCATATTCAATTCCTTCATCTAAATCATTAATGTATATTGTAATGTCCCAGCAATGAACCTTGCGGTACCCCACTAGTCACTGCCTGCCATTCTGAAAATAACCCGTTTAATCCTACTCTTTGCTTCCGATTGTCTGCCAACCAGTTCTCTATTCACGTCAATACATTACCACCAATACCATGTGCTTTAATTTTGCACACTAATCTCTTGTGTGGGACTTGGTCAAAAGCCTTTTGAAAGTCCAAATACACCGTGTCCACTGGTTCTCCCTTGTCCACTCTACTAGTTACATCCTCAAAAAATTCTAGAAGATTTCCCTTTCATAAATCCATGCTGACTGGGACCGATCCGGTCACTGCTATTACATCTTTAATAATTGATTCCAACATTTTCCCCATTACCGATGTTAGGCTAACCGGTCGATAATTCACTGTTTTCTCTCTCCCTCCTTTTTTAAAAAAAAAGTGGGGTTACATTAGCTACCCTCCAATCCATAGGAACTGATCCAGAGTCTATAGAATGTTGAAAAATGACTACCAATGCATCCACTATTTCTAGAGCCACTTCCTTAAGTACTATGGGATGCAGACTATCAGGCCTTGGGGATTTATCAGCCTTCAGTTCCGTCAATTTCCCGAATACAATTTCCTGACTAATAAGGATGTCCTTCAGTTCCTCCTCCTCGTTAGACCCGCGATCCCCTAGTATTTCCGGAAGGTTATTTGTGTCTTCCTTAGTGAAGACAGAAGCAAAGAATTTGTTCAATTGATCTGCCATTTCTTTGTTCCCCATTATAAATTCACTTGATTCTGACTGCAAGGGACCTACATTTGTCTTCACTAATCTTTTTCTCTTCACATATCTAGAGAAGCTTTTGCAGTCAGTTTTTGTGTTCCCAGCAAACTTCCTCTCATACTCTATTTTCCCCCTCCTAATTAAACCCTTTGTCCTCCTCTGCTGAATTCAAAATTTGTCCTCAGGTTTGCTGCTTTTTCTGTCCAATTTATATGCCTCTTCCTTGGATTTAATACTATCCCTAATTTCCCTTGTTAGCCACGGTTGAGCCACTTTCCCCGTTTTATTTTTATGCCAGACAGGGATGTACAATTATTGAAGTTCATCTATGTGATCTTTAAATGTCTGCCATTGCCTATCTACGGTCAACCCTTTAAGTATCAGTCGCCAATCTATCCTAGCCAATTCACGTCTCATACCATCAAAGTTACCTTTCTTTAAGTTTAGAACCCTAGTCTCTGAATTAACTGTGTCACTCACCATCTTAATGAAGAATTCTACCATATTATGGTCACTTTTCTCCAAGGGGCCTTGCACAACAAGATTGCTAATTCTCGTTACACAATACCCAGTATAGGATGGCCAGCTCTCTAGTTGGTTCCTCGACATATTGGTCGAGAAAACCATCCCTTATACACTCCAAGAAATCCTCCTCCACTGTATTGCTACCAGTTTGGTTAGCCCAATCTATATGTAGATTAAAGTCACGCATGGTAACTGCTGCACTTTTATTGCACGCGTCCCTAATTTCCGGTTTGATGCCATCCCCAACTTCACTACTACTGTTTGGTGGTCTGTACACAACTCCCACTAGCCTTTTGTGCCCTTTGGTGTTCCGCAGCTCTACCTATACAGATTCCACATCATCCAAGCTAATGTCCTTCCTTACTATTGCATTAATCTCCTCTTTAACCAGCAACGCTACCCCACCTCCTTTTCCTTTCTGTCTATCCTTGCTGAATATTGAATATCCCTGGATGTCGAGTTCCCAGCCTTGGTCACCCTGGAGTCATGTCTCCGTAATCCCAATTACATCATATCCGTTAACACCTATCTGCACAGTTAATTCATTCACCTTATTACGAATGCTCCTCGCAGTGAGATAGAAAGCCTTCAGGTTTGTTTTTTTAACACTCTTTGTCCTTTTAGAATTATGCTGTAATGTGGCCCTTTTTGATTTTTGCCTTTGATTTCTCTGCCCTCCACTTTTCCTCATCTCCTTTCTACCTTTTGCTTCTGCCCCCATTTTACTTCCCTCTGTCTCCCTACATAGATTCCCATCCCCCTGTCATATTAGTTTAAACCCTCCCCAACAGAACTAGCAAACACTCCCCCTAGGACATTGGTTCCGGTCCTGCCCAGGTGCCCAGGATAATGGCCCTTCAGTGGGGACCGGCCAAGTGCAGCGTTAGTCTAATCTAATGACAACGCTGAATATGTTCACACATCAGGGAGGTTCACATCACGACTCCCTGTTCAACTACTGTCAGGCTCTGGTTTCTGCACAGTAATCGCCGTGCTGTGACCAGGAAGACCAAGAGTCCTGTGTAAATGCACTATAATTATTTTTAACAACATGAAAATGCTGCAAACACTCAACAGGCAGCGTCTGTGGAGAGAGAAGCTGAGTTGACGTTTCAGGCCGATGACCTTTCACTCGAACGGGAAAAAGTTTGTCCAGCTGGGTGGGACTGCATTCACCTGGTTCCATTCTTATCTATGTGATCATAGCCAGAGAATCTCCAGCAACAGCTTCTCTTCCCGCCCCCACATCGTTACCTCTGGCGTCCCCCAAGGATCTGTCCTTGGCCCCCTCGGCGACATCATCCGGAAACACAGCGTCAGTTTCCACATGTACGCTGATAACACCCAGCTCTACCTCACCTCCACTTCTCTCAATCCCTGCTTGGTACCTAAATTGTCAGACTGCTTGTCCGACAGCCAGTACTGGAAGAGCAGAAATTTTCTCCAATTAAATATTGGGAAGACTGAAGCCATTATCTTTGGTCCCCGCCACAAACTGCGTTCCCTAACCACTGACTCCATCCCTCTCGCTAGCATCAATCGGAGGGTAAACCAGTCTGTTCGCAACCTCGGTGTCCTATTTGACACTGAAATGAGCTTCCAACCACATATCCTAAGACCGCCTATTTCCACCTCCGTAACATCGCCCGTCTCCACCACTGCCTCAGCTCATCCGTTGCTGAAACCCTTTTCCATGACTTTGTTACCTCGAGATTTGACTATTCCAACTGGCCTCCCACGTTCTGCCCTACATAAACTAGAGGTGATCCAAAACTCGGTTTGAGGGCTGAATGGGATACTCCTGTCTCCATCTTCTCTAACAAAATTATGTAAAGCATCTTAAGTCATTCTGACACCTAAATACAAGTATTTTTTTTTTTTTACTTAGGGCAGTACAAAGCCTTCTCTCGATGGCATGCGGACAACACGTGGGATCCTGCTTACAATTCCTCACAAATACATCCTCTACCTCACCCATAATGCGGTGAAGTGATGGGAAGAGGCAGTCCCTCGAAATCGAGGAAGACTTGCTTCCACTCTAAAAGTGAGTTCTCAGGTGACTGAACAGTCCAATACGGGAATTACAGTCTCTGTCACAGGTGGGACAGACAGTGGTTGAAGGAAAGGGTGGGTGGGGAGTCTGGTTTGCCGCACGCTCCTTCCGCTGCCTGCGCTTGGTTTCTGCATGCTCTCGGCGACGAGACTCGAGGTGCTCAGCGCCCTCCCGGATGCTCTTCCTCCACTTAGGGCGTTCTTTGGGCAGGGACTCTCAGGTGTCAGTGGGGATGTTGCACTTTATCAAGAAGGCTTTGAGGGTGTCCTTGAAACGTTTCCTCTGCCCACCTGGGGCTCGCTTGCCATGTAGGAGTTCCGAGTAGAGCACTTGCACACTAGCCCACTACTAGCAGCTTGCTCACAGTAGTGAGGGGGAGTCAGGGGACCATCATGTTCACCCTCCAGTGCCATTAGTTAATAGCATAAACATTACAGCAACCCGCCTTTAAGAGAAGAAAATGCCTCAAGGTGCCACACAGGAATGTTATCAGACAAAAATTGACACCAGGCCTTGGGAGAAATGGGGTGACTAAAAGCTTGGTCAAAGAGGCAGGTTTTAAGCAGTGTCTTAAAAGGAGAGGAAGAGAGGTTTAGGGAGGGAGTTCCAGAGCTTAGGACCCAGGCAGCTGAAGGCACAGCACCAACGATGGAGCGATTCAAATCGGAGATGCGCAAGAGGCCAGAATTGGAGGAGCGCAGAGGGTTGTGGGGCTGGAGGAGGTTACAGAGATAGGGAGAGGCAAGGACATTGAAGGATTTAAACACGATGAGAATTAAAAAAAAAAAATTGAGGTGTTGCCGGACCGGGAGCCAATGTCGATCAGTGAGCACAGGAGGCGAGGGGTGAGCAGGACTTGGTGCGAGTTAGGACACGGGGCAGCGAGCACAGGGGGTGATGGGTGAGTGGGACTTGGTGCAAGTTAAGACACGGGGCAGTGAGCACAGGGGGTGATGGGTGAGTGGGACTGGGTGCGAGTTAGGACACGGGGCAGCGAGCACAGGGGGTGATGGGTGAGTGGGACTTGGTGCACAATAGAAACAAAGACACAAATGACAAAGCCTTAGCCTACAATCCTTTACTCCAGAAACATGTATTTGAACTCAGTAAGTCAGCCATTGTTTTTTGAAAATTATTGTTGTTTTCCCCCCCCCCCCCCCAACCCACCCGCCCCAAACAATGAATACACCATCCAATACTCACACCCCCTCCTCACAATGTTGAAACTCCTCACCCTCTTTTCGTCTTCTCCCTCTTCCGACAAGCTATAAGCTTTGAAAGTCCTCGCTCATCATCGCTAGTTCCTGGTCTATCTCACCGCTCCTGCCCAACCACAACGGTGCCCTGCCCACCATGAACCTTGGGGCCTACGTCTGACTATCAAATTTTAAATAAGCAGAACTTTCAAACACCAAGGAGTAAAAAGGCAAGTTAAACCTGCGCTGGGAGATCAAGATATTAAACATTAATTCTACCAAAACTACACAACAGAGGCTTCGCAACGTCCTTTAAAAAAGAAACATTAAACCACAATGACTTCGGTAAAACCACTTGGGTTGAGAGAGAGATCCCTCCATATATATTTTAAAAGTAGGTTCATCAACAGATTAAGGAATACCAAGTTCATTCATTACACAATACCAGCATCTAAACTCTTCAGAACAGATTCCCATTTACACTTTTTGCTTTCTCCCCAGCAGAGTCGGGGCGATTGTATCTCTGGCTGCTGGCCTACCTCGCCGGTTCCTGAAGCTGCCTACTCTACATTTCCAGCCGTGGCTCCGCCTTGACAAGCCGCTGTTTGCTCAGCCCTTCCCACTGAAGGGAAACAAGCAAACAGAATCCAACAGTGCACCCATTGTGCTCTATGTTACTGCCGGCTCAATTCAAAGTTGTCAAATTATCTGACAATTCGATTCTTGGCATTAAATTCTCACTTTGCACATTTCATACAGAAGGAGGCCGCCATTCGGCCCATCGTACCTGTGCCGGCTCTTTGAAAAAGTGATTCAATTAGTCCCACTCCCCCCTGCTCTTTCCCCACAGCCCTGCAAATTTTTCTCCTTCAAGTATTTATCCAATTCCCTTTTGAAAGTTACTCGTGAATCGGTTTCTGTAATGTCCCTATGAATGACTCCCCGAGGCAATGTGTTGTACTCAAACTGTAGTGACCTTGGTCCTTTATTCGTAACTCCAGAGTGAGGCAGCTGCATGGTGGCTCCCTTTTATACAGCCCCTGCCACCAGGGCAGGAAACCCCTGTCTCCACCAGTTGCACCCTCTAGTGGTGCCAACATAGTATATACACAGTGTAAACCTTATTGACAGTCTCCATCTTATGCAACTATACAGTGACTACACAGAGAGTATATCTATAGTCTGCATATAGAACAGTTTCCACCACCCTTTCAGGCAGCGCGTTCTAGATCACAACAACTCGCTGCTAGGATCATTTCTCTCCTGGATTTTTTTTGCCAATTATTTTAAATCTGTGTCCTCTGGTTGTCGACCCTCCTGACACTGAAAACAGTTTCTCCTTATTTACTCTTATAAAAAACATTCCTGATTTTGAACACCGCTATTAAATCTCCCCTTTACCTTCTCTGCTCCAAGGAGAACAACCCCAGCTTCTCCAGTCGTAATATTTTTTTGGTGCAACAAAATGGCTGAACGAACTATAAAAAGATTCTCTCTCACATTTGCTTGGCCTCAGATTATAAACGTGCATCGGCGAGCTTTGCTAATGTATCAAAAAGTAATAAAATCTACACGTATATTAAAAATCTTACATCTGTGCACACTCCACATCAACTCTGCATTGCATTATAAATGTAATGGAGACTGCTCATAGAATCATAGACTTACGGCACAGAAGGAGGCCATTCAGCCCATCATGTTTGCACCGGCCAATCAAGAGCTATCGAGCCTAATCCCACTTTCCAGCTCTCGGTCCGTAGCCCTGTAGGTTACAGCACGTCAGGTGCACATCCAAGTACTGTTTAAATGTGGTGAGGCTTTCTGCCTCTACCACCCTTTCAGGCAGTGAGTTCCAGACCCCCCACCACCCTCTGGGTGAAGAAAGTTCTCAACTCCCCCCTAATCCTTCTACCAATTACTTTAAATCTGGTTACTGACCTCTGTGCTGAGGGAAATAGGTCCTCCCTATCCACTCTATCGAGGCCCCTCATAATTTTATACACCTCAATTAAATCTCCCCTCAGCCTCCTCTGTTCCAAAGAAACAACCCCAACCTATCCAATCGTTCCTCATAACAGGGCAGCAATTATGTAAACTTGTCACACTGTAATTCCACCCTCCCCACAAGGGCGGCGCTGCAAAGATCCTGCTGGCCGGAGGGTGCAAGGTGCAGATATAGGCAGCCACCATTATAAGCGTGGGCACAGGAACTTATAGTGGGATTATAAATATTATGTTTGTTATGTACCTGTGAATGACTCCACGAGACCATGTGTTGCACTCAAACTGTAGTGACCTTGGCCCTTTATTCCTAACTCCAGAGTGAGGCAGCTGCATGGTGGCTCCCCTTTTATACAGCCCCTGCCATCAGGACAGGAAACCCCGGTCTCCACCAGTTGCACCCTCTAGTGGTGCCAGCACAGTATATACACAGTGTAAACCTTATTGATAGTGCATCAGGTAACAAGTCTGCATCTTATGCAACTATGCAGTGACTGCACAGAGTATATCTGTAGTCTGCATATAGAACAATAAAGATAATGGCAGAGTGCATGACTTGAAAATGGGGACTGAATCGGTTGTGTGTGCCGGGGCCAGAGATTTCCCCCGCTCTCTGACCATGCTACACCCGAGGGCGGTACTTTGTCTCGGTTTCCCGTCAATGTTCCCCGTTATTATATTTTGGGCCGCGCGACCCGTTCAAAAGTCCGCGCATGCATGTTATTTTTCAATTTAAAAGCTGGCTCACGGGCTGCGTGGGACGGGGACATTGTTTCCCATCTACATTGCAACGGAGATCGTCTGGGTTATTTTAAAAATGAGAAAAACACGCAATTCGCTCCAACAGAGGACGATGCAGCAGTTTGCACAGCATCCCTTTCTCTCTATGTCCTGCCACTGCCCAGCAGACACTCCATTCCCCTCAGACCCAGTAACAAGCAAGAGGAAAAACTGTAAGAGAGTGGCAACATAAACTGTAACGAGTCAGTGGTAGAAAGAGCTCATTGTTCCAGATAGGCTGACCTTGAAAAGTACAGATCAATAAAGATACCAATATTTCGTTACAAGTAAGTAGTGTTTTTTTTTAAACATTTCCCCTTTTCTCCTCAATCATTCTGGTTCAGTTCCACCACCAGGTCCCCAGAGGACATTTTTCCTGTCACCCTGTACAGCGCCTCAAATGGCAATTTGACTGGGAAGGACATCACATCCGACGTGGAAACACACGCACTCCAGCAGCGGCTCACTGGATAGCGATTCAGCGGAGAGGGGATTATAACGGCCCATCGTGCCTGTTATGTCTTTAGATGTGCTGATAATGACTCCACAAGGCAAAGTATTGCACTTGAACTGTAGTGACCTTAGTCCATTTAATAGAATTCCAGAGTGAGTATTTTATACCTGGATACCTGTGGTGTACAGGTGACCCCTGGGCCTCTGGTGGTGCCAGCACAGTGTATACAGTGTGAACCTTGCTGATGATACCTCCAGTAAACAAGTCTCCATCTTATGCAACTATACAGTGACTACACAGAGAGTATATCTATAGTATACATATATAACAGTGTCTGTGCCGGCTCTATGAAAGAGCTCTCCAATAGTCCCACTACCCCCACGCTCTTTCCACAGCGCCCGGCAAATGTTTTCTTTTTCAAGTATTTATCCAGTTCCCCTTTAAAAAGTGATTCTATCTGCAGCACATTCTCGATCATAACATAACTCGCTACATAAAGAAAAAAAAATGATGTCCTCCCCCCCCCCCCGCGCGCCGGTTCTTTTGCCAATTATCTTAAAGATTACCTCTGATTCGCAGCCCTCTCGCTACTGGACTTTGCTCTACCAAAACCCCTCATAACTTTGCACCCCTTTTTCAAGTCTCCTCTTAACTACCTCGTTCCAAAGAGAACAACCCCAGCATCTCCAGTCTCTCCACATTAGGCAGGTCATCAACATTTACATCGAATGTACAGAACAGCAGCAGGCCATTCAGCCCAACCAGTCCATTCTCCACTCATAGAAACATAGAAAATAGGTGCAGGAGAAGGCCATTCGGCCCTTCGAGCCTGCACCACCATTCAATATGATCATGGCTGATCATTCACCTCAGTACCCCTTTCCTGCTTTCTCTCCATACCCCTTGATCCCTTTAGCCACAAGGGACTCATCTAACTCCCTTTTGAATATATCGAACGAACTGGCCTCAACAATTTTCTGTGGTAGAGAATTCCACAGCTTCACAATTCTCTGGGTGAAAATGTTTCTCCTCATCTCGGTCCTAAATGGCTTACCCCTCATCCTTAGACTATGACCTCTGGTTCTGGACTTCTCCAACATCGGGAACATTCTTCCTGCATCTAACCTGTCCAATCCCGTCAGAATTTTATATGTTTCTATGAGATCCCCTCTCATTCTTCTAATCATATGTCAGTCCCGCCATCCCAGGAATCAGTCTGGTGAACCTTCGCTGCACTCCCTCAATAGCAAGAATGTCCTTCCTCAGATTAGGAGACCAAAACTGTACACAATACTCAAGGTGTGGCCTCACCAAGGCCCTGTCCAACTGCAGTAAGACCTCCCTGCTCCTATACTCAAATCCTCTTGCTATGAAGGCCAATATGCCATTTGTCTTCTTTACTGCCTGCTTTACCTGCATGCCAACTTTCAATGACTGATGTACCATGACACCCAGGTCTCGTTGCACCTCCCCTTTGCCTAATCTGTCACCATTCAGATAATATTCTGCCTTCCTGTTTTTGCCACAAAGTGGATAACCTCACATTTATCTACATGAAACGGCATCTTCCATGCATTTGCCCACTCACCTAACCTGTCCAAGTCACCCTGCAGCCTCTTATCATCCGCCTCACACTCTCACACTGCCACCCAGCTGAGTGTCATCTGCAAACTTGGAGATATTCCATTCAATTCCTTCATCTAGATCATTAATATATTGTAAATAGCTGGGGTCCCAGCACTGAACTTTGCGGTACCCCACTAGTCACTGCCTGCCATTCTGAAAAGGACCCGTTTATTCTCACTCTGTTTCCTGTCTGCCAACCAGTTCTCTATCCACGTCAATACATCACCCCCAATACCATGTGCTTTAATTTTGCACACCAATCTCTTGTGTGGCCCTTGTTTGTTATTGTTAAAAACCTTTTGAAATTCCAAATACACCACATCAACTGGCCCTCCCTTGTCCACTCTACTAGTTACATCCTCAAAAAATTCCAGAAGATTTGTCAAGCTTGATTTCCCTTTCATAATCCATGCTGTCTTGGACCGATCCTGTCACTGTGTTCCAAATGCGCTGCTATTTCATCTTTAATAACTGATTCCAACATTCTCCCCACTACTGATGTCAGGCTAACCGGTCTATAATTACCCGTTTTCTCTCTCCCTCCTTTTTTAAAAAGTGGTGTTACATTAGCTACCCACTAGTTCATAGGAACTGATCCAGAGTCGATAGACTGTTGGAAAATGATCACCAATGCATCCACTATTTCTAGGGCCACTTCCTTAAGTTCTCTGGGATGCAGACTATTAGGCCCCGGGGATTTATCAGCCTTCAATCCCATCGATTTCCCTAACACAATTTCCTGACTAATAAGGAATGCCTTCAGTTCCTCCTTCTCACTAGACCCTCGGCCCCCTAGTATTTCCAGAAGGTTATTTGTGTCTTCCTTCGTGAAGACAGAACCAAAGTATTTGTTCAATTGGTCTGCCATTTCTTTGTTCCCCATTATAAATTCACCTGATTCTGACTGTAAGGGACCTACACTAATCTTTTTCTCTGCACATATCTATAGAAGCTTTTGCAGTCAGTTTTTATGTTCCCTGCAAGCTTACTCTCATACTCTATTTTCCTCCTCTGCTCAATTCTAAATTTCTCCCAGTCCTCAGGTTTGCTGCTTTTTCTGGCCAATTTATATGCCTCTTCCTTGGATTTAACACTATCCCTAATTTCCCGTGTTAGCCACGGTTGAGCCACATTCCCCGTTTTATTTTTACACCAGACAGGGATGTACAATTGTTGAAGTTCATCCATGTGATCTTTAAATGTCTGCCATTGCCTATCCACCGTCAACCCTTTAAGTATCATTCGCGAGTCTACTCTAGCCAATTCACGTCTCATACCATCGAAGTTACCTTTCTTTAAGTTCAGGACTCTAGTCTCTGAATTAATTGTGTCACTCTCCAGCTTAATAAAGAATTCTACCAGATTATGGTCACTCTTCCCCAAGGGGTCTCGCACAACAAGATTGCTGATTAATCCTCTCTCGTTCCACAACACCCAGTCTAGGATGGCCAGCTCTCGAGTTGGTTCCTCGACATATTGGTCAAGAAAACCATCCCTTATAAACTCCAGGAAATCCTCCTTCACCGTATTGCTACCAGTTTGGTTAGCCCAATCTATATGTAGATTAAAGTCGCCCATGATAACTGCTGTACCTTTAGTGCACGCATCCCTAATTTCCTGTTTGATGCCACCCTCAACCTCACTCCCACTGTTTGGTGGTCTGTGCACAACTCCCACTAGCGTTTTCTGCCCTTTGGTGTTCCACAGCTCCACCCATACAGATTCCACATCACAAGAACATAAGAACATAGGAATTAGGAACAGGAGTAGGCCATCTAGCCTGCTCCGCCATTTAATAAGATCATGGCTGATCTGGCCGTGGACTCAGCTCCACTTACCCGCCCGCTCCCCGTAACCCTTAATGGTTAAAAATCTATCTATCTGTGACTTGAATACATTCAATGAGCTAGCCTCAACTGCTTCCTTGGGCAGAGAATTCCACAGATTCACAACCCTCTGGAAGAAATTCCTTCTCAACTCGGTTTTAAATTGGCTCCCCCGTATTTTGAGGCTGTGGCCCCTAGTTCTAGTCTCCCCGACCAGTGGAAACAACCTCTCTGCCTCTATCTTGTCTATCCCTTTCATTATTTTAAATGTTTCTATAAGATCACCCCTCATCCTTCTGAACTCCAACGAGTAAAGACCCAATCTACTCAATCTATCATCATAAGATAACCCTCTCTTCTCCGGAATCAGCCTAGTGAATCGTCTCTGTACCCCCTCCAAAGCTAGTATATCCTTCCTTAAGTAAGGTGACCAAAACTGCACGCAGTACTCCAGGTGCAGCCTTACCAATACCCTATACAGTTGCAGCAGGACCTCCCTGCTTTTGTACTCCATCCCTCTCGCAATGAAGGCCAACATTCCATTCGCCTTCCTGATTACCTGCTGCACCTGCAAACTAACTTTTTGGGATTAGTTTCATGCACAAGGATCCAAAAGAGTTTCATGCATAAGGACCCCCAGGTCCCGCTGCACTGCAGCATGTTGTAATTTCTCCCCATTCAAATAATATTCCCCTTTACTGTTTTTTTTCCCCCAAGGTGGATGACCTCACATTTTCCGACATTGTATTTCATCTGCCAAACCTTAGCCCATTCGCTTAACCTATCTAAATCTCTTTGCAGCCTGTGTCCTCTACACAACCCGCTTTTCCACTAATCTTTGTGTCATCTGCAAATTTTGTTACACTACACTCTGTCCCCTCTTCCAGGTCATCTATGTATATTGTAAACAGTTGTGGTCCCAGCACCGATCCCTGTGGCACACCACTCACCACCGATTTCCAACCTGAAAAGGACCCATTTATCCCGACTCTCTGCTTTCTGTTAGCCAGCCAATTCTCGATCCATGCTAATACATTTCCTCTGACTCCGCGTACTTTTATCTTCTGCAGTAACCTTTTGTGTGGCACCTTATCGAATGCCTTTTGGAAATCTAAATACACCACATCCATCGGTACACCTCTATCCACCATGCTCGTTATATCCTCAAAGAATTCTAGTAAATTAGTTAAACATGATTTCCCCTTCATGAATCCATGTTACATCTGCTTGATTGTACTATTCCTATCTAGATGTATGCTATTTCTTCCTTAATGATAGCTTCAAGCATTTTCCCCACTACAGATGTTAAACTAACCAGCCGATAGTTACCTGCCTTTTGTCTGCCCCCTTTTTTTTAAAACAGAGGCGTTACATTAGCTGCTTTCCAATCCGCTGGTACCTCCCCAGAGTCCAGAGAATTTTGGTAGATTATAACGAATGCATCTGTTATAACTTTTCTGTAATGGCCACCAAATCATACCCATTTGTAATGATTTGTGCCGTCAACTCATTTACTTTATTTCGAATGCTGCGTGCGTTTAGGTAGAGTGTTTTAATACTAGTTTTTAAACCATGATTTTTTGTTTTGACCCCTCCTGCAGTCCCTTTATATTCATACATATTGTCCCTTCCTATCACCTTGTGGTTTACACTTACCCCAATGCTACTCTGCTGCCTCCAAGCTAATGTCCTTCCTTACTATTGCATTAATCTTCTCTTTAACCAGCAACGTTACCCCACCTCCTTTTCCTTTTTGTCTATCCTTCCTGAATATTGAATACCCCTGGATGTGGAGTGCCCAGCCTTGGTTACCCTTGAGCCATGTCTCCGTAATCCCAATTACATCATATCCGTTAACACCTATCTGCACAGTTAATTCATCCACCTTATTACGAATGCTCCTCGCATTGAGACACAGAGCCTTCAGGCTTGTTTTTTTGACACTCTTTGTCCTTTTAGAATTATGTTGTAATGTGGCCCTTTTTGATTTCTGTCTTTGATTTCTCTGCCCTCCACATTTCCTTATCTCCTTTCTACCTTTTGCTTCTGCCTCCATTTTACTTCCCTCTGTCTCCCTGCATAGATTCCCATCCCCCTGCCATATTAGTTTAAACCCTCCCCAACACCATTAGCAAACACTCCACCTAGGACATTGGTTCTGGTCCTGCCCAGGTGCAGACCGTCCGGTTTGTACTGGTCTCACCTCCCCCAGAACCGGTTCCAATGTCCCAGGAATTTGAATCCCTCCCTGTTGCACCATTCCTCAAGCCACGTATTCATCTTAACTATCCTGCTATTTCTACTCTGACTAGCACGTGGCACTGGTAGCAATCCTGAGATTACTATCTTTGAGGTCCTACTTTTTAAATTGAACTCCTAACTCCCTAAATTCAGCGTGTAGTACCTCATTCCATTTTTTAACCTATATCGTTGGTACCTATATGCACGTCAACTGGCTGTTCACCCTCCCCATCTAAAATGCCCTGCAGCCGCTCCAAGACATCCTTGACCCTTGCACCAGGGAGGCAATATACCATCCTGGAGTCTCGGTTGCGACCACAGAAACGCCTATCTATTCCCCTTACAATAAAATCCCCTACTATTATAGCTCTCCCACTCTTTTTCCTGCCCTCCTGTGTAGCAGAGCCACCCATGGTGCCATGAACTTAGCTGCTGCTACCTTCCCCTGATGAGTCATCTCCCCCAACAGTACCCAAAACAGTGTATCTGTTTTGGAGGGAGATGACCGCAAGAGACCCCTGCATTACCTTCCTTCCACTGCTCTTCCTGCTGGTCACCCATTCCCTATCTGCCTGTGTAACCTTTACCTGCGGTGTAACCAACTCAATTCATGACATCCTCAGCATCGCAGATGCTCCAGAGTGAATCCATGCGCATCTCCAGTGCCGCAATGCGGTCTGTCAGGAGCTGCAGCTGGACACACTTCCTGCACACATAGCAGTCAGGTACACTGGAAGCGTTCCTGATTTCCCACATAGCACAGGAGGAGCATGACACTGGTCTGGGCTCTCCTGCCATGGCTTAATCCTTAAATTAACTTAATTTGTCAATAATGCCAAAGGTTACCTACTGATAAGAAAAAGAAAAAGATGAAATACTCACCAATCCATCAGCCAATCAATTACCCGCTTGGCTCTGACATCACACTTCGATTTCTTTTTACTTCTTTGTTTACCTTCTGGCCCTGCACCAGCTAGCCGCTCCCGACTGCTGGGCCCCTTTTATGGGCCTCGCTGCTCCTGACCTGCTCCGTTCCGATCTCCCTCGCTCCCGACTGCTGGGCCGCTTTTATGGGCCTCGCTGCTCCGCTCCGACCTCCGTCGCTCCCGACTGCTGGGCCCCTTTTATGGGCCTTGCTGCTCACGACCTGCTCTGCTCCAACCTCTTCCAGCCCTTCCTCATCGAGCCAACTGCATACACCTCTATTTCCTCTGCCCAGTGTTTATCTAGCCTCCCCTTAAACACATCTATACTATTGGTACACTACACAGAATTTTCTTCTGAATTCTTTATTTGATTTATTGGTGACTATCTTATATTGATGGCCTCTAGTTTTGCTCTTCCCCACAAATGGAAACATTCTCTCTGTATCCACTCTATCAGAACCTTCCATAATTTTAAAAAGACCTCTATTAGGTCACCCCTCAGTCTTTCTCTTTTGAAGAGAAAAGAGACCCATATGTAGATATATTCTCAGTTATGGTATCATACTTGTAAATCTTCTCTGCACCCTATCCAGTGCTTCTATATCATTTTTATAATAACATAAGAAATAGGAGGAGTCGGCCTTTTGACCCTCGAGCCTGCTCCGCAATTTAATAAGATCATGGCTGATCTGATCTTAGGTTCAGCTCCACTTCCCCGCCCGCTCCCCATAACCCTTTACTCCCTTATCGTTCAAAAATCTGTCTATCTCCACCTTAAATATATTCAATGACCCAGCCTCCACAGCTCTCTGGGGCGGAGAATTCCACAGATTTACAACCCTCTGAGAAGAAAAAATTCCTCCTCATCTCAGTTTTAAATGGGCGACTCCTTATTCTTAAACTATATTCTCTAGTTCTAAATTCTCCCACGAGGGGAAACATCCTCTCTGCATCTACCTTGTCGAGCCCCTCAGGATCTTATATGCTTCAATAAGATCACACCTCATTCTTTTAAATTCCAATGAATATAGGCCCAACCTTTCTTCATACGTCAACCCCCTCATCTCAGGAATCAACCTAGTGAACCTTTCCTGAACAGCCTCCAATGCAAGTATATCCCTCCTTAAATACGGAGACCAAAACTGTACGCGGTAGTCAAGGTGTGGCCTCACCAATACCCTGTAATTGTCGAAGGACATTTGCTTTTAGACTCCATCCCCCACAAGATCTAAGATAGCCTGCACTCTGGTTGGTTCCACTATCCTGGATCCACTATGAACTCTTCCTCAAGACTACCTTGGCCAATTTGATTTGTCCAATCAATAAGATTAAAATCACCCAGGATTATTGCTGTACCTTTCTTACAAGCCTCCATTATTTCTTGATTTATACTCTGTCCAACAGTGTAGCTACTGTTAGGGGGCCTATAGACTACGACCACCAGTGACTTCTTCCCCTTAGTATTTCTTATCTCCACCCAAACTGATTCTACATCTTGATCTTCTGAGCCAATATCATTGCTCACGACTGCACTATTCTCATCCTTTATTAACAGAGCTACCCACCTTCTTTTCTTTTCTGTCTATCCTTCTGAATTGTCAAATACCCCTGAATATTCAGTTCCCAGCCTTGGTCACCTTGCAACCACTTCTCTGTAATCATCCCCATTTATATCAATTTGTGCCATCAACTTATCGATCTTGTTACGAATGCTGCGTGCATTAAGAGAATTTTAAATTTTGTCTTTTAACCATTTTTCCCTGCTTTATCCCCACTTTGATACTCTCTTATTTTATACATTCTGTCCCTTCCTGTCACACTCTGGTTATCATTTCCTCCATCGCTATCCTGCTCTTTTCTCTGACTTTTTTAATTTCCGCTCACCTGAAGCCATAATTTGGCGAACAGAACTATATGCAGTACTCGAAATGCGGTCTAACCAAGATTCGATACAAGTTTAGTGTAACTTCCCTACTTTTCAATTCTGTCCCTCTAGAAAAACCCAAGTGCTTGGTTTAGAAGAACATAAGAAATAGGAGCAGGAGTAAGCCATACGGCCCCTCGAGCCTGCTCCACCATTTAATACGATCATGGCCGATCCGATCATGGACTCAGGTCCACTTCCCTGCCCGCTCCCCATAACTCCCTATCCCTTTATCGTTCAAGAAACTGTCTATTTCTGTCCCAAATCTACTCAATGTCCCAGCCTCCTTTTATTTTAAAAAATGGCCTTATTTGCCAATGTCACTACTTTGAGTGATTTGTGTATTTGTACTCCCAGATCCCTTTGCTCTTCTACCCCATTTAGATTTTCATTTTCCAAGTACAGGTAATATGTGACTTATTAAGAAATATACTCTTCGCAAAGTAATAGGTTTGCCAGCAAATACAATTGGTTGTTTCCAACAGGGTTTTACTTCCAGGGATAAATTATACTTTGCAGTGATGCAACAGTGACAGTATAACTCCAGATCCAGGTCCCAACTCTGATGGGAGTGACAGGAAACGCTTTGTCACTACCCACAAAGTATTACTCTGCTGTGTCAGCCGTGGCTCAGTTGGATCAATCCTGAGCCAGAGGGTTGTGGGTTCAAGTCCCACTCCAGAGACTTGAGCATAAAAATCTAGGCTGGCACACCAGTGCAGCACTGAGGGAGCGCTGCACTGTCGGAGGGGCAGCACCGAGGGAGCGCCGCACTGTCGGAGGGGCAGTCTTTCAGATGACAGATTAAACAGAGGCCCCGTCTGCTCTCGGATAAACGTAAAAGATCCCATGGCATTATTTAAAGAGAAGAGGAGTTCTCCTGGTGTCCTGAGCCAATATTGATCCCTCAACCAACATCATTAAAAAACAGATTTTCCATCATTGCATTGCTGGTTGTGGGAGCTTGCTTGTGTGCAACTTGGCTGCCGCATTTCTACAATACAACAGCGACTACACTTCATAAGTACTGAATTGCTTTGGGATGCACTGAGGTTGTAAAAGGCACTACATAAATTTAAGTTCTTTACACCATTGAAGGCTGAGTACAAGGAAGTTCCTGCCAATGTTCTCGAGACATTTTAGGGTTTACAAGCTGGAAACCAGGTTGTGTGAATGCACAAACAGCTTTACCTCCTGTCTGGGACAGTCAGACTGGCAACTGGTATTATACATCAGCTACCGCCAGACTGGAATCAATATCGTAAGCTAATCTCATAGCCTTAAATACTTTTATTCCATTCATGGGATGTGGGTGTTGCTGGCAAGGCCGGCATTTATTGCCCATCCACGAGAGTTCACAGATGTTTCAATGAAGGACCCGATGTCCTCAACTCCAGTTGAGGGGGTGGAAGATGCCTGTGCGTGGATTTTTTTAATGTGGGGTATCTGTTGCACACCAGTCACCACACGGGCTTGACACAGAGCTAGGTCTTTATCCATTGGCAAGGGTTAACCAGGACGACTGGAGACCTGCTCTGCTGCACGGACCTAGTGCACGCAGATATCGCAGTGTGGACTGGGCCCGTGCTGCCCTTGGGTCCTCTGGGCCCCGCACCCTCATTCATCGCACTTCCCCCACGATGTTCCAGGGCCCAACGCTACGGCTCTATTTATAGCCCCGACCTGCGGTGGTGTTCTCACAGAGGTCGGGGCAGCCCATGATGTTCCAGGACCCGGTGCTCCAGCCATGGTGCGCCGGTGTTGGAGGGAGTGAATGTTTAAATTGGAGGAAGGGCTGCCGTACACTTAAAAAAAAGTGTTAACCATCAGTTCTATGGAAGGGCCCCACTCGTGACATTAACCAATCTTTTCTCTTGTTCTCAGTTAACTATTGTCTTTATGGGGAAAAAGATCAGCAGTGTCCAGTGGAGGTCAGTGAAAGCAGCCTCACGCCAGGCCACCCACCTACCTACTGATGCCCCGAGACACAGACTCTTCCCCTGATGACCAGGACACACCTCACACGTGTATTATTGCACTCAACAAACCGACTGTTCAGCAGACTGGAATCTCCTCACACATGGGGAGCCCCGGGAACTTGGGATAATACACAGACTGCAATGCAACAGTCCCAGGGATCAAATTCAGACAAGTGGCAGAACAATGATTAGTTGGCTAACCCCAGGCCATTCAGTTCACACCCGATATCCACCTGCAAATGATTCTCACCAAATCCTCTCATTTATTTTTTCCAAATTCACGGGATGTGGGGATTGCTGGCATTTAGTGCCCATCTCTGGTAGCCCTCGTGAAGGTGGCAGTGGGCCTTCTTCATCCACTACTGTCCTTGTAGCATCCGTGCTCCCACAGAACTCCAGTGTGTGGTGAACAATCTGAGCTTTACCCAATGGCCCGTTTTCCCTGTCATTCTCGGAGCCTTGGAAGTTAGTTCTTCTGTCTTTAATTTGTCGATACCTTTGCGGTCTTTAATACCTCAGTTAACTCAACAACAACTTGTATTTAGATAGTGCCTTTAGCGTAGTGAAATGTCCCAAGGCGCTTCACAGGAGTATTACGAGATAAAAAATTTGACACCGAGCCACACAAGTATAAATGAGGGCAGGTGACCATAAACTTGGTCAAAGAGAAAGGTTTTAAGGAGAGTCTTGAAGGAGGAAAGAGAGGTAGAGAGGCAGAGAGGTTTAGGGAGGGAGTTCCAAAGCTTGGGGCCCAGGCAACAGAAGGCACGGCCATCGATGGTGGAGCGATTATAATCAGGAATTAGAAGAGCGCAGATATCTTGGGGGGTTGGGGGTTGCGGGGCTGGAGGAGATTACAGGGATAGGGAGGGGCGAGAGCCATGGAGTGATTTGTAAACAAGTATGAGAATTTTGAAAGCGAGGTGTTGTGGGATGAGTTGTTAAACCGAGGCCCTTTCTGCCCCCTCATGTGGCTGTAAAAGATCCCAGGGCCACTATCTCGAAGAGTAGCAGGCTGAATCTCCCCGGTGTCCTGGACAATATTTATCTGTTGACCAACATAACTAAACCAGATTATCCAGTCATTATCACATTGCTGTTTGTGGAAGCTTGCAGTGCGCAAAATGGTTGCCATGTTTGCTACATAATAATAGTGACTACACTTCAAAAAGTACTTCATTGGCTGTAAAGCACTTTGGGACATCCGGAGGTGTGAAAGGCGCTATATAAATGCAAGTCTTTATTATTATTATTTACAACAGTTTTAACAATCACCAGCAAAAGCCTCAAATCCTTTTCCATTCCCCAAGGTTTGGTCTCTTTCCCTCATCGCTCCAAGTGCGGACGATGGCTTTTAATCAGAATATGAAAACTCATGGAGATCCTGAACCAACATCACCATATCACACACACACACACGATTAAAATGGGAAAAACAGGCTTCTGATTTTCTTTTATAAAAAGAGCACTTTTTGTGCTCCAGATTATACTTTAGAAGTTTCTGCACATACTTAAACATTCCCAGTGCCATGTTGAGACGCTAGACTCTGACAGAGAACTGCAGCTCGAATGGTTTCCAGCCCAGCCCCAAACTCTCCACCCCCCACATATTCCTTGACTCACCACCCCACATATTCCTCTTGCACCCCCCCATTCCTTTACCTCCCCCCATTCTCCTCCTACACCCCCCCCCCATTCCTTTACCTCCCCCCATTCTCCTCCTGCACCCCCCATTCCCCTCCTGCACCCCCCCATTCTCCTCCTGCACCCCCCCATTCTCCTCCTGCACCCCCCATTCCTTTACCTCCCCCCATTCCCCTCCTGCACCCCCCCATTCTCCTCCTGCACCCCCCATTCTCCTCCTGCACCCCCCATTCCTTTACCTCCCCTCATTCTCCTCCTGCACCCCCCCATTCTCCTCCTGCACCCCCCATTCCTTTACCTCCCCCATTCTCCTCCTGCACCCTCCATTCTCCTCCTGCACCCCCCATTCCTTTACCTCCCCCCATTCCCCTCCTGCACCCCCCCATTCTCCTCCTGCACCCTCCATTCTCCTCCTGCACCCCCCATTCCTTTACCTCCCCCCATTCTCCTCCTGCACCCTCCATTCTCCTCCTGCACCCCCCCCCATTCCTTTACCTCCCCCCATTCTCCTCCTGCACCCCCCATTCCTTTACCTCCCCCATTCTCCTCCTGCACCCCCCCCCATTCTCCTCCTGCACCCCCCATTCTCCTCCTACACCCCCCATTCCTTTACCTCCCCCCATTCCCCTCCTGCACCCCCCCATTCTCCTCCTGCACCCTCCATTCCTTTACCTCCCCTCATTCTCCTCCTGCACCCCCCATTCCTTTACCTCCCCCCATTCTCCTCCTGTACCCTCCATTCTCCTCCTGCACCCCCCCCATTCCTTTACCTCCCCCCATTCTCCTCCTGCACCCCCCCATTCCTTTACCTCCCCTCATTCTCCTCCTGCACCCCCCCATTCCTTTACCTCCCCTCATTCTCCTCCTGCACCCCCCATTCCTTTACCTCCCCCCATTCTCCTCCTGCACCCCCCCCCATTCCTTTACCTCCCCCCATTCTCCTCCTGCACCCCCCCATTCCTTTACCTCCCCCCATTCTCCTCCTGCACCCCCCCATTCCTTTACCTCCCCTCATTCTCCTCCTGCACCCCCCCATTATCCTCCTGCACCCCCATTCCTTTACCTCCCCCCATTCTCCTCCTGCACCCCCCCATTCCTTTACCTCCCCTCATTCTCCTCCTGCACCCCCCATTCCTTTACCTCCCCTCATTCTCCTCCTGCACCCCCCCATTCCTTTACCTCCCCTCATTCTCCTCCTGCACCCCCCCATTCCTTTACCTCCCCTCATTCTCCTCCTGCACCCCCCATTCCTTTACCTCCCCCCATTCTCCTCCTGCACCCCCCCCCATTCCTTTACCTCCCCTCATTCTCCTCCTGCACCCCCCATTCCTTTACCTCCCCCCATTCTCCTCCTGCACCCCCTCATTCTCCTCCTGCACCCCCCATTCCTTTACCCCTCCCCCAGATATTAAAAGGATTTTATTCCCCCTCTCAGCTTCTCCTCAGCCCCCCGAGCCTCAGCCGCTCCTTGACTCCCTCACTTCATGGTACAACCGCCAATGTCTCTTACCGAGCGGGACCGGGCCTGGGGACTAGGCCGCTGATCCTCGGGGTCGATTTTTCTGTCGCCGCCGCGGAACGTTTTTCCCCCTCAGCGGGCTCTGACGTCACAGGCGCTTTCGAATCTGAGCGCCGTTATTGGCCCAACGGCCGACACGTGATCACCATCCGGGTTACTGCGGCCATGTCTCGGTTACTGTGCCCCACCTCAGCATCCGGGTAATCGATCCCGCCCCGCGAGCGTCATCGACATCCGGGAACCGCCGCTCTCTGCAGCCCGACGTGATGGCGTCACGCGTAAACGCGCGCATTGTACGTGCCGTTGCGAGGGGCGCTGGAACAATAATGGCGGCGTAGGCAACGCACCGAGAGAGAGAGATGGCGGCGGCGGACACCACTAGCACTGATTGGGTCCAATGGCCCTCGAACCACCGGCAAGATAGCTTGGATTCTTCGCTGCCGCGGAATATTGCATGGTGAGCTTGGCCCGCTTTGAATTCTGGGTTTTGTAGTCCGTGCCATCAGCCTTTTTTTTTAAAAGGGCAAGTGTGGCCTTTATTTCAATGAAGCAGCGGGAACTACAACATGAAAAATACTTCAAATTATTCCAATCGGCGGCAGGAGTGTGTGTGTGTGGGAACATCAGCCGCCGCAAAGCCCGCCGGGAGTTGTAGTCCGCGGCCGGTCCTCGGCGCTGGGCGGTGCACGCTGACAGACTACAATTCCCGGCGGGCTCCGTGCCAGCATTGTCCCGTTGCCCGTGACAACGCGCTGATGCCCGTGCAGGGAGGACGACCCGCAGCAGGTCACTGGCCCGGCAAATAGGCTCAACTCCAGCCAGCCTGTCCCACACCCCCCACCCAGTCTGTCCCACGCATCATACACACCCCCCACCCAGCCTGTCTCACACCTCATACACACAATATACACACCCCCCACCCAGCCTGTCCCACGCATCATACACACCCCCCACCCAGCCTGTCCCACACCTCATACACACAATATACACACCCCCCACCCAGCCTGTCCCACACCTCATACACACAATATACACACCCCCCACCCAGCCTGTCCCACACAATATACACACCCCCCACCCAGCCTGTCCCACACCTCATACACGCAAAATACACACTCCCCACCCAGCCTGTCCCACACTTCATACACGCAAAATACACACTCCCCACCCAGCCTGTCCCACACATCTCTCACACAATATATACACCCCCCGACCAGCCTGTCCCACACACAATGTACACTCTCCACCCAGCCTGTCCCACACAATATATACACTCCCCACCCAGCCTGTCCCACACAATATACACACTCCCCACCCAGAGCCAGGGCAGGGGTTAGGTGCCGTGGTGAAAATGTCACTGGGCTAGTAATCCTGAGACATGAGTTTGTTAAATTGTGTCAGAATTAAATAAATGGTGAATATAAGAAACAAGAAATAGTAGCAGGAATAGGCCATATGGCCCCTCGAGCCTGCTCTGCCATTCAATGAGATCATGGCTGATCATCGATCTCAAATCCACTTTCCTGCCTGACCTCCATATCGCGTGATTCTCCTAGAGTCCAAAAATCTATCGATCTCAGCCTTGAATATCAAAGACTCAGCATCCACAGCCTATAGGGCAGAGAATTCCAAACATTCACCACCCTCTGAGTGAAGAAATCTCTCCTCATCTCAGTCCTAAATGGCCGACCCCTTATCCTAAGACTGTGCCATCCTAGTTTTGGACACTCCAGCCCGGGGGAAACAACCTCTCAGCATCTATCCTGTAAATCCCATCAGAATCTTGTATGTTTCAATGAGATCACCTCTCATTCACCTAAACTCCAGAGACTTCTTCCTAATTTCTCATCATAGGACAACCCCCTCATCCCAGGAGTCGATCTAGTTTGTTGCACCGCCTCCAAGGGAAGTATATCCTTCCTTCTTCAGACCCAAAACTTTAACTCTGCTTCCTCTCCGCAGATGCTGCCTGACCGGCTGAGACTTCCAGCGTTTTCTGTTTTTATTCCAAATTCCAGCGTCTGCAGTATTTTGCTTTTGTAGACTATCATCATCATCATCATAGGCGGTCCCTCGAAGCGAGGATGACTTGCTTCCATGCCAAAAGGATGAGTTCACAGGTAATTCAATGAAGGACCTGAAGATGCCTGTGCGTGGATTTTTTTAACGTGGGGTGGCCGTTGCACACCAGCCACCACACGGGCTTGACAGAGCGAGGTCTTGGTCCAGTGGCAAGGCTTAACCAGGACGACTGGAGACCAGCTCTGCTGCACGGACCTAGTGCGCACACATATCGCAGTGTGGGCTGGGCCCGTGCTGCCCCTGGGCCCGTGGACCCTCGCCTCTTCTGGCCCTGAACTCACGCCTCTCCTGGGCCCCGATCATGTCGCTCCACGATCTCTCACCGCTCCTTCGCCCCGACCTCGCCGCTCCTGTACCTGCCCACGCTCCAATCACCGACCTGGACCTTGATGATGTCCCTCTTCGCTGCCGTTGCCCTCCTGCACCAGCTCGTGCTGTACCTTGCCCTGGTACGCCGTCACACTGCTATAAGGCTGGTGACAGTACTAATTTTAAAAGAAAACATTTGTTATGCTTGGGTCCTGTGGGAGTTTTTCAACCTGTGAAATGTTAGTTTTACACCTCAGAAAGGACAGCAGCATAAATGCAAAGTGTCTGATGTTATAATTAGAAATGGTGCGGCAGCATAGTAGCTATGTTACTGGACTAGTAATCCCAAGGCCTGAGCTAATGATCCGGTGACATGAGCTCAAATCCCACCATGACTGCTGGGAATTTTAATTCAGTTAATTTAATTCAGGGAATTTCATTTCCTACATTACAACAGTGACTACACTCCAAAAGTACGTCATTGGCTGTAAAGCACTTTGAGACATCTGGTGATGGTGAATATATAAATACAAGTCTTTTAATTAAATAAATCTGGAATTAAAAGCTAGCATCAGTAATGATGATGGATTATTGTAAAAACCCAACTGGTTCACTCATGTTCCAAAAGTTTAGCTGGAAGTTAGATTTAATCGAGGTGTTCAAAGCCACAAAGGGTTTTGATAGAGTAGATGATGGGAAACTGTTTCGACTATTAAGGAGGATGGGTAACCAGAGGGACACAGATTGAAGATAATCGGCAAAAGGACCGGAGGGGGGAGATGGGGAGAATGTTTTTACGCAGCGAGTTGTTGTCATCGGGAACACGCTGCCTGAAAGGACAGTGGGAGCAGATTCAATAGTAACTTTCAAAAGGGAATTTGATAAATACTTGATGGGGTAAAATTACAGGGCTATGGGGAAAGAGCAGGGGTTGTGGGATTAATTGGCTTGCTCGTTCAGAGTTGACACAGGTGATGTTGTGTATGCATAATGTATGTACTGTAACAATAGACCACTGAATGTACCTTCACACTGTATACACCATACCAGTACCACCAGAGGGTGCTACTGGTGGAGACTAAGGGTCACCTGCACACTGCAGGTAACCAGATATAAAAGGGAGCTCACTTCACTGCATCCTCACTCAGGGAGCTACAGTAAATGGACTAAGGTTACAACCGTTTAAGTACAAGACCTTACCTCGTGGTGTCATTACTAGAGTGCTTACATATGTAACAACTGGCGACAAGGATCCTTTTGTGCTGTGACCTCCTTTGCCTCTGCGTCCAGTTCTGAAAAGCTCTGGTGAGAGGTTTTTCAGCATCAAAGGCGATGCAAGTTGTGTAGACAGTGAGTGTTGGCAGAAGCCAGGTCCATTACGATTCGGGCTGTTGATTGCACAAATCTTTTTTTCCTGACTCAGCCTCATTGGAAACAAAATTTTCAATCTTCCACATGCAGTGTCTGGGTCAGCCTCCCCAGGTTTAACAATGAACCCCCGCTCACAGACTGGATGTTATGATGGTTGGGCACTCGGCATGTTTTTCCTCTGTTCCCAAGGCCTCACCCCTCCTTATCTCGGTAACCTCCTCCAACCCTCCGAGATATTTGCGCCTCTTCAGCATCCCTGATTATAATCGCTCCACCATTGGTGGCCGTGCCTTCTGTTGCCTGGGCCCCAAGCTCTGGAACTCCCTCCCTAAACCTTTCCGCCTCTCTACCTCTCCTCCTTTAAGATGCTCCTTAAAACCTACCTCTTTGATTAAGATTTTGGTCACTTGCCCTAATATCTCTTTATGTGATCGGAGTCAAATTTTGTCTGATAATCACTCCTGTGAAGCACCTTGGGACGTTTTACTAGTTAAACTGTTGTTGTTCCTGTCTCATCCGAAAGGTGGATAATACTATGATAGAGTAAGGGTTCAATCTGTTTGCTCTATCGGATCTATTTACTAATTAAATAAAATTCTCTTTTTTCCCCCTCCATTTTGTACGATAACTAATAACGTTTTGTACTTTATTCCCACAGGACCACTAACACGACAGATTACGACTCCATCTTGTACGGTCCAATTGTGGATTATTCCTTCAGAAATCTGGACACTTTACCTGGTGACATATGCTATTCTAGAAATCTTCACAACAACACTGCACACTGCGTTAATGTTAATCGTGGAAAACAAGACTTGCATTTCTATAGCACCTTTCACAACCTCAGGGCGTCCCAAAGTGCTTTACAGCCAATGAAGTACTTCTAGACATGTAGTCAATGTTGTAATGTACAAAACGCGACAGGCAATTTGTGCACAGCAAGCTCCCACGCACAGCAACGTGATAATGACCAAATAAGTGATGTTGATTGAAGGATAAATATTGGCCCCAGGACAAACTCCAATGCTCTTTGTTTTTACATTCACCTGAGGAGAGAGAGCAGATGGGGCCTCGGTTTAACATCTCAGCCGAAAGCCGAGACCTCCGACAATGCGGCGCTCCCTCAGCACCGCCCCTCCGACAGTGCAGCGCTCCCTCAGCGCCGCCCCTCCGACGATGTGGCGTTCCCTCAGCACCGCCCCTCCGACAGTGCGGCGCTCCCTCAGCACCGCCCCTCCGACAGTGCGGCGCTCCCTCAGCACTGCCCCTCCAACACTGCGGCGTTCCCTCAGCACCGCCCCTCCGACAGTGCGGCGCTCCCTCAGCACCGCCCCTCCGACAGTGCGGCGCTCACTCAGCACTGCCCCTCCGACAGTGCGGCGCTCCCTCAGCACTGCCCCTCCGACAGTGCGGCGCTCCCTCAGCACTGCCCCTCCGACAGTGCGGCGCTCCCTCAGCACTGCCCCTCCGACAGTGCGGCGTTCCCTCAGCGCCGCCCCTCCGACGATGTGGCGCTCCCTCAGCGCCGCCCCTCCGACGCTCCCTCAGCACCGCCCCTCCGACAGTGCGGCGCTCCCTCAGCACCGCCCCTCCGACAGTGCGGCGCTCCCACACTGGGAGTGTCAGTCTAGATTTGTGCTCAAGTCTCTGGCGTGGAACTTGAACCCACAATCTTCTGACTCAGAGACGAGTGTGCTACCAACTGAGCCACTGGCTGACGCCATTTTAATCATAACGCAAGACTCCATCCATTCTCCGAGCGGTCACCGCAGTACTAGTTCCCCCTAAGCTTCAAATACACCTTCACTGTGCAGATATCCCCATGGGGCTCTGGCATGTTTGGAAACTTGCTGATAGTCTGTGCTATGTCATCACCTACTCTCTATCCCCTGCATCCTCTTGCAGCCCCTCCAACCTACCCATTTGGCAACTCACCAAGCCTAATTCGGCTCGGCCTAGAAGGACAAGGGCAGCAGGCGCATGGGAACACCACCACCTCCACGTTCCCCTCCGAGTCACACACCATCCCGACTTGGAAATATATCTCTTCCTTCATCATTGGTTGAAAATCCTGGAACTCCCTCCCTAACAGCACTGTGGGAGCACCTTCACCACACGGACTGCAGCGGTTCAAGAAGGCGGCACACCACCACCTTCTCAAGGGGCAAATAGGGATGGGCAATAAATGCCGGCCTGGCCAGTGACACCCAAATCCTGAATGATTTTTTTAAAATTCCCTCTGGTTGGAACCGTCGGCTGAAAATCCGGGCAAGTGTATGTAAATGAAATTAAAATGAGGGGTTGCAGCTACCACCATGTTTGCTCCAGTGGTTGCGAGGACCACTGTTGGGACCCATACTTCACTGTTAAAAGGTGATCGGAAAGGGCCTTGGGAGGTGGCGGTCCCAATGAAGAGGGACCTTGTCTCTCGAGTAAACTCTGCTGCCCGTGTCCTAATTCGCACCAAGTCCCGTTCACCCATCACGCTCCATGCTCGCTGACCTAGATTGGCTTCCGTTCCAGAAACACCTCGATTTTAAAACTCTCATCCTGGTTTTCAAATCCCTCCCTGGGCTGCTTGAGTGGGGTGCCCCAGGGCACCTGTAGAAGCAGAACCCCCAAAGCCAGTGCCGCCTTCAGAAGGGCAGTAAAGTGAAAGAATTTGGAGCACGGGGGGAGGGGGGAGGGAAAGAAAAATTACATGACAACAATTCCACTGACATGCGTGGGGGACCCTGTCACCGAGGTTAGCAGCGTTTGTGCCCGGATCGCGCGGATATCAAAGAGAAGATGTCCGAGATTCTGGCCACAGTTCTTCGATCCTCCTACAATACATAAATTGTGCCCTGAGATTGGGATGTAACAAGTAGTTCCGGAAGGGAGGAGCAAGTTTAAGAGAAATTTGCTCCATGGAATGCTTTGCCATAGGTAGTCGTTGGGGGGAGGGGCCATAGTTTAGCAGGGGGAGCAGTGGAAGGGACCCCAATGAAAGAGACCAATGCATCTTTTAAAGGATATTTAGAAACATAGAAAATAGGTGCAGGAGTAGGCCATTCGGCCCTTCGAGCCTGCACCGCCATTCAATAAGATCATGGCTGATCATTCCCTCAGTACCCCTTTCCTGCTTTCTCTCCATACCCCCTGATACCTTTGGCTGTAAGGGCCATATCTAACTCCCTCTTGAATATATCCAACAAACTGGCCTCAACAGCTTTCTGTGGTAGACAATTTCATAGGTTCACAATTCTCTGGGTGAAAAAGTTTCTCCTCATCTCGGTTCTCGGTGACTTGCCCCTTATCCTTCGATTGTGACCCCTGGTTCTGGACTTCCCCAACATCAGGAACATTCTTCCTGCATCTAACCTGTCCAGTCCCATCAGAATTCTATATGCTTCTATGAGATCCCCTCTCATTCTTCTAAATTCCAGTGAATATAAGCCGAGCCGATCCAGTCTCTCATATGTCAGTCCTGCCATCCGGGCATCAGTCTGGTGAACCTTCGCTGCACTCCCTCAATAGTAAGAATGTCCTTCCTCAGATTAGGAGACCAAAACTGCACACAATACTCAAGGTGTGGTCTCACCAAGGTCCTGTACAACTGCAGTAAGATCTCCCTGCTCCTATACTCAAATCCCCTCGCTATGAAGGACAACTTGCCATTTGCTTTCTTAACTGCCTGCTGTACCTGCATGCCGACTTTCAATGGCTGATGTAACATGACACCCGGGTCTCGTTGCACCTCCCCCTTTCCTAATTTGTCACCATTCAGTTAATAATCTGCCTTCCTGTTTTTGCCATCAAAGTGGATAACCTCACATTTATCCACATTATACTGCATCTGCCATGCATTTGCCCACTCACCTAACCTGTCCAAGTCACCCTCACAGCTCTCACTGCTACCCAGCTTAGTGTCATCTGCAAACTTGGAGATACTGTATTCAATTCCTTCGTCTAAATCATTAATGTATATTGTAAATAGCTGGGGTCCCAGCACTGAGCCCTGTGGTACCCCACTAGTCACTGCCTGCCATTCTGAAAAGGACCCGTTTACCCCGACTCTCTGCTTCCTGTCTGCCAACCAGTTTTCTATCCACGCGTACATTACCCCCAATACTATGTGCTTTAATTTTGCACACCAATCTCTTGTGTGGGACCTTGTCAAAAGCCTTTTGAAAGTCCAAATACACCACAGCCACTGGTTCTCCCTTGTCCACTACTAGTTACATCCTCAAAAAATTCTAGACGATTTGTCAAGCATGATTTGCAAAGTGCTATAGAACAGAGGGACCCAGGGGTCCTTGTGCATGAAACACAAAAAGTTAGTATGTAGGTACAGCAAGTGATCAGGAAGGCAAATGGAATGTTGGCCTTTATTGCAAGGGGGATAGAGTATAAGAACATGAGAAATAGAAACAGGAGTTGGTCATACGGCCCCGCTCCGCCATTCAATAAGATCATGTCTGATCTGATCATTGACTCAGCTCCACCTCCTTGCCCACTCCCCAAAACCCGTTATCCCCTTACCGTATAAAAGCAGAGAAGTCCTGCTACAACTGTACAGGGTATTGGTGAGGCCACACCTGGAGTACTGCGTGCAGTTTTGGTTTCTGTATTTAAGGAAGGATATACTTGCATTGGAGGATGTTCAGAGAAGGTTCACTAGGTTGATTCCCGAGATGAGGGGGTTGACTTATGGGGATAGGTTGTGTAGGTTGAGCCTATACTCATTGGAGTTCAGAAGAATGAAAGGTGATCTTATTGAAACATATAAGATAATGAGGGGGCTCGACAAGGTGGATGCAGAGAGGATATTTCCACTGACAGGGGAAACTAAAACTAGGGGACATAGTCTTAGAACAAGGGGCTGCCCATTTAAAACTGAGATGAGGAGAAATTTCTTCTCTGAGGATTGTAAATCTGTGGAATTCTCTGCCCCAGAGAGCTGTGGAGGCTGGGTCATTGAACATATTTAAGGCTGAGGTAGACAGATTTTTGAGCGATAAGGGAATAAAGGGTTATGGGGAGCAGGCAGGGAAGTGGAGCTGAGTCCATAATCAGATCAGTCATGACCTTATTGAATGGCGGAGTAGACTCGAGGGGCCAAATGGCCAACTCCTGCTCCTATTTCCTATGTTCTTATATGTGACTTCCCTATTTTTCTCACCAATAGAGGTGCCCCAGGGAGGGGAGAGGTGCCAGAGTTGGGGGGAGGGGCAATGGGGAGGGCGCCCCAGTGAGGGGGGAACGCCAGTGTTGGGAGAGGTGTAATGGGGAGGGCGCCCCAGTGAGGGGGGAATGCCAGTGTTGGGAGAGGTGTAATGGGGAGGAGGCCACAGTGAGGGAGAACAGTGTTGGGAGAGGTGTAATGGGGAGGGAGCCCCAGTGAGGGGGGAATGCCAGTTTTGGGAGAGGTGTAATGGGGAGGGCGCCCCAGTGAGGGGGGAATGCCAGTGTTGGGAGAGGTGTAATGGGGAGGAGGCCCTAGTGAGGTGCGGGGACAATAGGGAGGAGCCAGAGTGAGTGCGTGGGGACACAGTGAGGGGCAGCGCCAGTGTGAGAGTGCGGGAATTGGGTAAATACTTGTCGGGGAGAACATTTTCAGGGCTATGGGGAAAATGTAGGGAGAGTAATTGTATCGCTCTTTCAAAGAGCCGGTACAGGCACGATGGGCCGAAAGGCCTCCTGTTCTGTATCATTTGAATAATTATTTGAAGCAGCAAGATACAGGGCTATGGGAAGAGAGCAGGGCAGTGGGATTAGTTTGGGGATTGATACAGGGCTATGGGGAGAGAGCGGGGCAGTGGGATTAGTTTGGGGATTGATACAGGGCTATGGGGAGAGAGCGGGACAGTGGGATTAGTTTGGGATTGATACAGGGCTATGGGGAGAGAGCGGGGCAGTGGGATTAGTTTGGGATTGATACAGGGCTATGGGAGAGCGCGGGGCAGTGGGATTAGTTTGGGATTGATACAGGGCTATGGGAGAGCGCGGGGCAGTGGGATTAGTTTGGGATTGATACAGGTTATGGGGAGAGAGCGGGGCAGTGGGATTAGTTTGGGATTGATACAGGCTATGGGGAGAGAGCGGGGCAATGGGATTAGTTTGGGATTTTTACAGGGCTATGGGGAGAGAGCGGGGCAGTGGGATTAGTTTGGGATTGATACAGGCTATGGGGAGAGAGCGGGGCAGTGGGATTAGTTTGGAATTGATACAGGGCTATGGGGAGAGAGCGGGACAGTGGGATTAGTTTGGGATTGACACAGGGCTATGGGGAGAGAGCGGGGCAGTGGGATTAGTTTGGGATTGATACAGGGCTATGGGAGAGCGCGGGGCAGTGGGATTAGTTTGGGATTGACACAGGAATTGATACAGGGCTATGGGGAGAGAGCGGGGCAGTGGGATTAGTTTGGGATTGATACAGGGCTGTGGGAGAGCACGGGGCAGTGGGATTAGTTTGGGATTGACACAGGAATTGATACAGGGCTATGGGGACAGAGCGGGGCAGTGGGATTAGTTTGGGATTGACACAGGAATTGATACAGGCTATGGGGAGAGGGGGGCAGTGGGATTAATACAGGGCTATGGGGAGAGCGCGGGGCAGTGGGATTAGTTTGGGACTGACACGGTGATTGATACAGGATTATGGGGAGAGAGTGGGGCAGTGGGATTAGTTTGGGATTGATACAGGCTATGGGGAGAGAGCGGGGCAGTGGGATTAGCTGTGGATTGATACATGGCTATGAGGAGAGAGCGGGGCAGTGGGATTAGTTTGGGATTGATACAAGCTATGGGGAGAGCGCGGGGCAGTGGGATTAGTTTGGGATTGATACAGGCTATGGGGAGGGAGCGGGGCAGTGGGATTAGTTTGGGGATTGCTCCAGCAAAGAGCCATCTCACAATCAATGGGCTGAATGGCCCCATTTTGTGCTATAAATGGTCCTGACTCCAGTTGTATTAATTTGTATGGTGTGGTTCCATTATTCTGCCAGGGCTCTCAGACTCCCACATTTTTAACTGTTTCTTTCCACCATGCAGACTGCCTTAAATTGACCCCTCGGCCTGGGTTCCGCCAGTACCAGTATACTGAGGACAAGAAGCTGAAGAGCTGCTCCCTACGTCTGAGCAACAACCGCCTGTGCGACCTGAGCGGTCTGAACCAGCTGATCGGCATTCTGTTTGTGGAACCCACGCGATTGTTCTGGATCGACCTCTCCTTCAACTCCTTCCCCATCATCGATCCCGTAGGTTGCCGGACGCTGGCTCCTTTTTTCTCAATGAAATTAAACTATTTTTCTTTCCTAATAGATCTCTGTTTTGTCTGGCACTGAGGAGACGGGCTCAGCAACTTGTAGGATCAGGAGATGATCAATTGGCCTAACAATCGCATCCCTTTTACTTTCAACCCCA
The DNA here is from genome assembly GCF_044704955.1 of Pristiophorus japonicus. Lineage (NCBI taxonomy): Eukaryota > Metazoa > Chordata > Chondrichthyes > Pristiophoridae > Pristiophorus > Pristiophorus japonicus. Next base: position 220,410,084 of record NC_091986.1, on the reverse strand, counting down.
CCCACCCTCTCCCCAAATCCCCCAACACCACCCCCCAAATCCCCCAACACCACCCCCCACCTCCCCAAATCCCCCACCCACCCACCCTCTCCCCAAATCCCCCAACACCACCCCCCACCTCCCCAAATCCCCCACCCACCCACCCACCCTCTCCCCAAATCCCCCACCCACCCACCCTCTCCCCAAATCCCCCACCACCACCCACCCTCTCCCCAAATCCCCCACCCACCCACCCTCTCCCCAAATCCCCCACCCACCCACCCTCTCCCCAAATCCCCCACCACCACCCCCCACCTCCCCAAATCCCCCAACACCACCCCCCACCTCCCCAAATACCCCAACCCCTCCCCAAATACCCCAACCCCTCCCCCATCTCCCCAAATACCCCAACCCCTCCCCCCACCTCCCCAAATACCCCAACCCCTCCCCCACCTCCCCAAATCCCCCAACCCCTCCCCCCACCTCCCCAAATCCCCCAACCCCTCCCCCCACCTCCCCAAATCCCCCAACCCCTCCCCCCACCTCCCCAACCCCTCCCCCACCTCCCCAAATACCCCAACCCCTCCCCCACCTCCCCAAATACCCCAACCCCTCCCCCACCTCCCCAAATATCCCAACCCCTCCCCCACCTCCCCAAATACCCCAACCCCTCCCCAAATACCCCAACCCCTCCCCAAATACCCCAACCCCTCCCCCCACCTCCCCAAATACCCCAACCCCTCCCCCACCTTCCCAAATCCCCCAACCCCTCCCCAAATACCCCAATCCCTCCCCCACCTCCCCAAATACCCCAACCCCGCCCCCCCCACCTTCCCAAATACCCCAACCCCTCCCCCAAATCCCCCAACCCCACCTCCCCCAACCCCTCCCCCAAATCCCCCAACCCCACCTCCCCCACATCCCCCAACCCCACCCCAAAATCCCCCAACCCCTCCCCCACCTCCACAAATCCCCCAACCCCACCCACCACCTCCCCAAATCCCCCAACCCCACCCCCACCTCCACCTCCCCAAATCCCCCAACCCCACCCACCTTCTCCCCAAATCCCCCAACCCCATCCACCCTCTCCCCAAATCCCCCAACCCCTCCCCCACCTTCCCAAATCCCCCAACCCCACCTACTCAACTTCTCCCCATATCCTTCAATCCCTTCTCTCTAGAGAAACTTCTGATCGTCCCTCCACCCTCTTCACACTGACTCCTTCAGTGTCTTTCCCTGGGCCCTTGTTCTATAACTCAATTCTCAGGGTTGGAAAGGGTTTCCCTTGTTTGCCTTCTTACCAATTTTTAGCTCTTGTTTCCTGGTATTTGAACCCGTCCCTATCCTGAATAATTCTGCTTGAATCACTTTGGCCAATCCCCTTTCAATCTGGCCAAGTTCAGTAAGGTCACTTCACAATCTTTTGCCCAAATAAAACAAGTTCTTTGTTCCGCAAATTCCTGATGGTCGACATCATTGTCATTACTGGATTTCTCACAAGCCCAATACCCTCCATGGCCTCGCCCGCTCCCTATCTCTCTAACTTTACTCCAGCCCTGCAACCCTCCGAGAACTCTGCGCTCCTCCAACTCTGGCCTCCTGTGCATCCCCCGCTCAATTCACCACACCATTGGTGCCTTCCGCCATGTAGGCCCTAAGCTCTACAATTCCTCCCTAAACCTCCCGTCTCCTTAAAACCTACCTCCGACCAAGCTTTTAAGTTACCCCTCCTAATAGCTCCTTGTGTGGCTCGGTGTAAATCTATATCTGAACGCTCCGATGAAGCACCTTGGGATATATTACTTCTTTAAGCATGCTCTATAAATACAAGTTGTTGCATCTGTGATGGGACAGTGTAGCAGGGAGCTTTCCTCTATATCTTCAGTGAGTGCCTGAAATGAAACGGTTCCCTTCTACAGCATCAGTGTTCCTCACCTTCAGCCCAAATTCACGGCAACACAAATTTTAAAAAAAACTTTCATTTCTATAGCACCGTTAACATCCCCAGGACATCCCAACATGCTTTACACCCAATAAAATGTAGTCATTGTTGAAACGCATCAGCCAATTTGGACACAGCAAGCTCCCATAAACAGCAATGTGATAAATGACTCGATAATCTGTTTTAGTAATGTTGATTTGAGGGATAAATATTGGCCGACACCGGGGATAACTCCCCTGCTCTTCAAAATCGTGTCCATCGGATCTTTTACATCCACCTGAGATAGGAGATAGGAGATGGGGACTCGGTTTAACATCTCATCTGAAAGATGGCACCTCCGACAGTGCGGCGCTCCCTCAGTACTGCCCCTCCGACAGTGCGGCGCTCCCTCAGTACTGGCCCTCCGACAGTGCGGCACTCCCTCAGTACTGGCCCTCCGACAGTGCGGCGCTCCCTCAGTACTGCCCCTCCGACAGTGCGGCGCTCCCTCAGTACTGCCCCTCCGACAGTGCGGCGCTCCCTCAGTACTGCCCCTCCGACAGTGCGGCGCTCCCTCAGTACTGGCCCTCCGACAGTGCGGCGCTCCCTCAGTACTGCCCCTCCGACAGTGCAGCACTCCCTCAGTACTGCCCCTCCGACAGTGCGGCGCTCCCTCAGTACTGCACTGGGAGTGTCAGTCTAGATTTTTGTGCTGAAGTCTCTGGAGTGGGACTTGAACTCACGACCTTCTGCCTCCGTGGCGAGGGTGCTGCCCACTGAGCCTCAGCTGACACCTGGTTTTAGGGAATTAGGAACCAACACGATGAATGTTACTGGATGAACTGGCAATATATAGAATAATGCCACACTGTCACGTCGGTTTGGTGGGGTCAGGGGGGTATATCAATGGCTGATTGTCGCCATTTTCATCTCTCAACAGGTCCTGATCCAGTGCAGCAACCTGCAGATCCTGAATCTCCATGGCAACCAGATCAGTGAACTGTTCCAGATGGACAAGCTGGCCACACTGCCTCACATGCGGAGTCTGACCATGCACGGCAACCCCGTGGAGCTGATGAAAGGATACAGGTACCCTGACCTGGCATCTCTGCTGCCTCAGCTCTCTGCTGGCAATGCATTGTCGCTGCCCCCTCTCAGTCAACTAGTGAACTGCAGCGTAAACCCAAGACCAAATGCACCTCCTCCCTCCCGAGGGGCACCGAATCCTCCCCCGGGTACAATACTACAGCTGCGTACTCTCCCTCTCTTTCTCTCGCCCCTTCTCTATCTCGCTCTCTGTGTCTCTCCCTCCCTCTTACTCTGTCTCTCGCCCTCTCTCCTTCTCGGTCTCTATCTCTCTCCCTCTCTCTCTAATTCGCTCTCTGTCTCTCGTTCTCTCTATCACTGTCTCTCGCCCTCTCTCTCCTTCACCCACTATCTCTGACTCCCTCTCTATCTCTGTCTCTCGTTCTTTGTCTCTGTCTCTTTCCTTCTCTTTATCTCCCCATCGCCCCCCTGCAATGCATTTCCTCCATCAAAGAACTGCACCTTACAATCACAGAATGATACAGCCCAGAAGGAGGCCATTCGACCCATCGTGTTTGTGCCGGCTCTTCAGAGCGATCCAATTAGTCCCAGACCCCCGCTCTTTTCCTATAGTCCTGTAAAAAATTCCCCTTCAAGTATTTATCCAATTCCTGTTTGAAAGTTACTATTGAATCTGCTCCCACCGCCCTTTCAGGCAGATCACAACTCGTTGCATTGAAAAAAAGTGTCTCCTCCCCAGTTGTTCTTGTCCCTCTTCGCTGTCACCCTAGGACCCTGGGATTTACAAATAGAGGCTGAGAGTATAAAAGCAAGGAAGTTATGCTAAATCCTTATAAAGCACTGGTTAGGTCCAAGCTGGAGTATTGTGTCCAATTCTGGGCACTGCACTGTAGGAAGGATGTGAAGGCCTTAGAGAGGGCGCAGAAAAGATTTACGAGAATGGTTCCAGGGATGAGGGACTTCAGTGACGTGGATAGACTGGAGAAGCTGGGGTTGTTCTCCTTGGAGCAGAGAAGGTTGAAAGGAGATTTGATCGAGGTGTTCAAAATCATGAAAGGTTTTGATGGAGTAAATAAGGAGAAACAGTTCCCAGGGGCGGGCGGGTCGGTAACCAGAGGACACAAATTGACGATAATCGGCAAAAGAACCAGAGGGGGAGACGAAGACAAATGTTTTTTCGCAGTGAGTTGTTGTGATCGGGAACGCGCTGCCTGAAAGGGCGGTGGGAGCAGATTCAATCGTAACTTTCAAAAGGGAGTTGGGTGAATACTTAAAGGAAAAAATTGTAGGTGGCTGAGGAATTTTGTTTGATAATGCTACCGTGGGACATTTCACTACGTTAAAGGCACTATATAAATGCAAGCTGTTGAAACTCGCACCAAGTCCCACTCACCCATCACCCCCTGTGCTCACTGCCGTGTGTCCTAACTCGCACCAAGTCCCGCTCACCCATCACCCCCTGTGCTCTCTGCCCCGCGTCCTAACTCTCACCGAGTCCCGCTCACCCATCACTCCTTGTGCTCGCTGACCAACATTGGTTCTGGTTAAGCAATGCCTCCATTTCAAAATTCTCATCCTTATTTTCAAATCCTTCCATGGCCCTCACCCCTCCCTATCTCTGTAATCTCCTCCAGCCCCACAACACCCCCGAGATGTCTGCGCTCCTCTAATTCTGCCCTCCTGAGCATCCCTGATTATAATCGCTCCACCATTGGTGGCCGTGCCTTCTGTTGCCTGGGCCCCAAGCTCTGGACCTCCCTCCCGAAACCTCTCTTTCCTCCTTCAAGATACTTCTTTGACCAAGCTTTTGGTCACCTGCGCTAATTTCTACTTATGTGGCTCAGTGTCAAATTTTTTATCTCAATACTGCTGTGAAGCGTCTCGGGATGTTTCACGACGTTAAGGTGCTATATAAATACAAGTTGTTATTGTTAAAAAGGTGAGTGGGACAGCTCTATCAAAGAGCTGGCACAGCAAGCGTGAGCCGAATGGCGGCCTCCGGTGTGTACGATTCTGTGAAACCCCAGCTGCTGGAGTTGAACCCTCTCTCTCTGTCTCTCTCCCTCCCTCTCAAGGAGCTACATAGTGGGGACCATCCCACAGTTAAAGTCGCTGGACTACAGCTTCATCACCAAACAAGACCGCTCCATTGCCGCCGTCCTCAAGTCATTCACCAGACACAAGCATCCCGCCAGGAGAAAGTACAAGTAGATTCCACAGCGGTGGCGTGCTGGCGGGATCACTGCCGGATTACCGGCTCGAGCAGAGTCAGAGAGTCAGGAACAATGGAACTTTCTCCCAAATCAATTTGATAATTGATAGTGTTGATGATTTTTAACAAGATTATTTGATGTCTCTCCTTTCTGGTGGTGATTGTGCGTTGGGGCGGGGAGGGAGGAGCTGGGGAGTGCGCTGAGGCGAGGAGGGGGGATCTGGGGTGGGGAGAGGTTCTGCTGTGCGCTGAGGCGAGGAGGGGGGGATCTGGGGTGGGGAGGGGTTCTGCTGTGCGCTGAGGCGAGGAGGGGGGAGCTGGGGAGCCGGTGTGCGTTGGAGGAAGGAAGGAGCTGGTGAGGGGAGGGGTTCTGCTCTGCGTTGGGGCGGGAAGGAGAGAGCTGGGGACGGGAGGGGAGGGGTTCTGCTCTGCATTCGGGCGGGGAGGGGTGAAGGTGTCTCTGGGGAGGGGAGGGGAGGGGAGGGGAGGGGGTGTGCAGGCGAGACTCCCTTCAGGGGTATGGGGGAGTGGTTACTGAAGCAGGAGAGCACACTGACTGTGACTGGTTATCTGGTACGTACCGCCTGTGAGATGTGATGTGTCCCACTCCCACACTGACCCAGAGCTCTCCGGGTGGCACAGTGAATCAGGATTTGCCGCAAGCTGGAGACTTGTAATGCCTCTGGCAGGTTGGTCAATACCAAAGGTCATAGATTGAAAATCATTGGCAAAGATTGAGGGGGAGATGAGAATTTTTACACCAAGTTGCTGGGGTCTGGCTGCTCGATCTGAAATGGTGGTGACAGCTGATTCCATCAGTAATTTTAAAAGGGAGAGTTGGACAGGTTCTGGACAACGAGGAACTGACAGGGTTATGGAAAACATGTGGGACAAAGCACGACTGCTCTTTGAGAGCCAACACTGACAGGACAGGCCAAATGGCAGCCTTCTGTGCTGGAAGTTTCTATGATTCTAAAAGGTTAATGCATTTCTAGGTTTTATCACGAGATGTAGAATATAAAAGCCAAGAGGTAATGACGAGCCAGTTTAAAACGGCAGGACCTCATTCCTAGCATTGTGTGCAGTATTAGGCTCCAGTCTAATAGGAAGGATATCAGAGGGAACAGATTCACTCTGCTGCTCGGTGTGAGAAATACAAAGATGGAAACTTGGGTCTTTTCATTAAAACGACGCAGATCAGGGAGTGCAATGATTCAAGTGTTTAACAGTATGAAAGGATGGGATGGGGTAGATAGCAGACTGTTTACAGTAGCTGAGGGGCCAAAGATACAAGATTAAACATACAGGATTTCAGAGGGGTCAGGAAAAATGTCTTCACGCAGAATTGGGAGGCTGTGGAATTCACTCCCAGGCCTAGTGGTCGAGACAGAAACGGTCAACAATGAAGATCAGATTGGATAGGTGCTTGAGGGAACAGGGCAGGTAAACATACAAAATAGGAGTAGGCCATTCAGCCCTTTGAGCCTGCACCACCATTGAATATGATCATGGCTGATCATGTAACTTCAGTACCCCATTCCTGCTTTCTCTCCATACCCCTTGTTCCCTTTAGCCGTAAGGGCCACATCTAACTCCCTTTTGAATATATCTAACGAACTGACCTCAACAACTTTCTGTGGTAGAAAATTCTACAGGTTCACAATTCTGAGTGAAGAAGTTTCTCCTCATCTCGGTCCTAAATGGCATACTCCTTATCCTTAGACTGTGACCCCAGGTTCTGGAATTCCCCAACATCGGGAACATTCTTCCCGCATCTAACCTGTCCAGTCCTGTCAGAATTTTATATGTTTCTATGAGATCCCCTCTCATTCTTCTGAATTCCAGTAAATATAAGCCTAGTCACCCCAGTCCTCCTTCATATGTCAGTCCTACCATCCCAGGAATCAGTCTGGTGAACCTTTGCTGCACTCCCTCAATAGCAAGGATGTCCTTCCTCAGATTAGGAGACCAAAACTGAACACAATATTCCAGGTGAGGCCTCACCAAGGCCCTGTACAACTGCAGTAAAACATCCCTGCTCTTATACTCAAATCCCCTAGCTCTAAAGGCCAACATGCCATTTGCCACCTTCACCGCCTGCTGTACCTGCATGCCTACCTTCAATGACTGATGAACCATGACAGCCAGGTCTCATTGCATCTCCCCTTTTTCTAATCGGTCACCATTCAGATAATATTCTGCCTTCCTGTTTTTTTCCACCAAAGTGGATAACCTCGCATTTATCCACATTATACTGCATCTGCCATGCATTTGCCCACTCACCTAACCTGTCCAAGTCACCCTGCAGCCTCTTAGCGTCCCCCTCACAGCTCACATCGCCACCCAGCTTAGTGTCATCTGCAAACTTGGAGATATTACATTCAATTCCTTCGTTTAAATCATTAATGTATATTGTAAATAGCTGGGGTCCCAGCACTGAACCTTGCGTTATCCCACTAGTCACTGCCTGCCATTCTGAAAAGGACCCGTTTATCCCGACTCTTTGCTGCCTGTTTGCCAACCAGTTCTCTATCCACGTCAGTACATTACCCCCAACACCATGTGCTTTGATTTTGCACACCAATCTCTTGTGTGGGACCTTGTCAAAAGCCTTTTGAAAGTCCAAATACACCACATCCACTGGTTCTCCCTTGTCCACTCTACTAGTTACATCCTCAAAAAATTCTAGAAGATTTGTCAAGCATGATTTCCCTTTCATAAATCCATGCTGACTTGGACCGATCCTGTCACTGCTTTCCAAATGCGCTGCTATTACATCTTTAATAATTGATTCCAACATTTTCCCCCCTATTGACGTCAGGCTAACCGGTCTAAAATTCCCTGTTTTCTCTCTCCCTCCTTTTTAAAAAAGTGGGGTTACATTAGCTACCCTCCAGTCCATAGGAACTGATCCAGAGTCTATAGAATGTTGGAAAATGACCAACGCATCCACTATTTCTAGGGCCACTTAAGTACTTGGAGATGCAGACTATTCTAACTGTAGGTAATTCTAACTATAACTGATCACTATAACTATAACTATTCTAACTGTAGGTAATTCTAACTATAACTGATCACTATAACTATAACTATTCTAACTGTAGGTAATTCTAACTATAACTGATCACTATAACTATAACTATTCTAACTGTAGGTAATTCTAACTATAACTGATCATGTGGAGGGTAAACATCAGCACGGACTGGTTGGGCAAAATGACCGGTTTACTGGTTTCTATGTGCTCCAGTGCCCTATTACCTCGCTCCAGTGCTTATCTACTACTGCAAGTTGAACCTCCCTTATCGGGAACCCTCAGAACCTGGTCTGTCCTGAAGGAGGGATATTCCTAGATAAGGGGAGGTCACGTGTTTTCAATGTGTGTGCGTGCGCACTGATTGGCTGGAACGACTCAGTTGGACAGGCAGTGTGGTGTCGGTTTCGAAGTTGGGTAAATTTATTTTACGTTGATATTTTGAGGATTTTGACCAACTCCGTTGGTTCCGAACAAGGGGTGGTTCTGAATAAGGGAGGTTCAACCGGTACTTAAAACCAGCTTCTCCTCCTGCCCCATCACTCTGCTCAACTGGAAGTCTTGCACTCTGACACAACTTCCTTATCTTGTCAGGTACCAAACAAATCGCATCTTCCAAAAAAAAAGGAATGAGACAGTGGTGAGAATTTGGAACTCGCTCCCACAGGGGGGGGGGGGGTTGATGCAAATAGTATCGATGCATTTAAGGGGAGGCTGGATAAATACATGAGGGAGAAGGGAATAGAAGGATATGATGATGGGGTGAGGTAGGAGGAGGCTGGTGTGGAACATAAACACCGGCGTGAGGCAGAATGGCCCGTTTCTGTGCTGTATATGCTATGTAAATCCTCACCTGCTCCTCCCTGGTAGTTTTGTTACTTGGGTTATGTTGCAATCCTATTTCATTCTAGCTTCCTCTTACTACTTTCAGCTTGTGCAGGAAACCCATCCAAATCAATGTTCCCCGCCCTCACACATTGGGTCATCTTTGCAGAAGTGACTTGTGAAATCTCTCGAGCAGCGATCAGATTGGCACCCAGCGTCTCGCATGGACGAGCTGCCCCAGAGCGCTTTAAACAGCAGCCAGTCTGGTAAACCGCTCGGTCAATGATTCAACTCCAACCCCCACTGGCTGTGAGTAAACATATGGAGCCACACCAACAGCGATCCAAGCTTCAGACACAGGACTGGGCTGAGTTGCTCACGCTAAGCCAGTAAACAGAGGGGAGGGCGAGCATTTAGTCTGTGTTTACGTCAGGGAGGGAATTGGATGGGGTATTTTGTTAACCACAGCAGGAAAAGGAGGAGCCCCTCCAGCCTGCACTTGGATCAGGTCCGATCTGCACCTCTACACCATTTACCCACTGCAGCTCCATTTCTATAAAAGGACAAAAGGAGTAGACCATAGGGGCCCTCGAGCCTGCTCCGCCATTTAATATGATCATGGCTGATCCGATCATAGAATGTCCCAACTTCCACAGCTCTGAGGCAGTGAATTCCACAGATTTACAACCCTCAGAAGAAATTACTCCTCATCTCAGTTTTAAATGGGCAGCCCCTTATTCTAAGACCTTGTCAAGCTCCCTCATAATTGTTACACTCATAATAAATGGTCAGACTGAGTACTTTGTGTAATAAGCAAGTGTGACCTTAGTGCCTTTATTAAGGTTCCAGAGTGCAGGTAGCTCATGGGTGGCCTGCTTATATACTGTGCTCCCAAGGGATGCTGGGATCCCTTGGGACTCCAACAGGCAGGCCCTCTAGTGGTCAGATGTGATGCAGGTTAAAAGGGTTAAAAACATAATCTTCTACATTGATAAGATCACCTCATTCTTCTGAATTCCAATGAGTAGAGACCCAACCTCCTCAACCTATCATAAGTCAACCTCCTCATCTCCAGAATCAACCTAGTGAACCTTCTCTGAACTGCCACCAAAGCAAGTATATCCTTTCTTAAATATGGAAACCAAAACTGCACGCAGTATTCCAGGTTGTGGCCTCAACAATGCCCTGTATAACTGTAGCAAGACTACCCCAGGTTCCGCTGTACTGCGGCACTTTGTAATTGTTCTCCATTTAAATAATAACTTGCTCTTTGATTTTTTTTTCCTGCCAAAGTGCATAACCTCACACTTTCCAACATTATACTCCATTTGCCAAATTTTTGCCCACTCACTTAATCTGTCTATGTCCTTTTGCAGATTTTGTGTCCTCCTCACATCTTTGTATCAGCAGAAAACTTGGCTACGTTACACTCAGTCATTAATAGATTGTAAATAGTTGGGGTCCCAGCACTGATCCCTGCAGCACCCCACTAGATACGGATTGCCAACCAGAGAATGAACCATTTGTTGCAATTCTGTTTGTTAGCCAATCCTCTTATCCATGCTAATATATTACCCCCCACCCAGTGAACTTTTATCTTGTGCAGTAACCTTTTACGTGGCACCTTGTCAAATGCCTTCTGGAAGTCCAAATACACCACATCTACTGGTTCCCCTTTATCCATCCTGCTCGTTACATCCTCAAACAACTCCTGCAAATGTGTCAAACATGACTTCCCTTTCATAAAACCATGCTGACTCTCCCTCATCAAATTATGTTTTTCCCTTGACTAATACACTTAAAAATTATATCGATCGCAGTCTTGAAAGCTCCAACTGAACCCCAGCACCCGCAGCTTTTTGGGGGAGAGAGTTCCAGATTCCCAGCACCCTGTGTGTAAAGAAGTGCTCCCTGACATCACCCCTGAACGGCCGGGCTGTGATTTTAAGGTGACGCCCCTTGTTCTGGACTTCCCCGACCCAACTTTCAAACGTCTTGATCAGATCACCCCTTAATGCTCTATACTTAAGGGAATACAAATCCAGTCTGTGCAATCTGTTCTCATAATTTAACCCTTTTAGCCCTGCCATCATTTGGGTGAATCTGTGCTGCTCCCGCTCAGAGGCCGATATATCCTTCCTGTGGCAAGGGGCCCAGGACTGGATGCAGTGACTCCAGCTGGGGCTGGGGTTTGACCAGGGCTCTGTACAACCTCCCCCCCCCGCCACTTTTGTATCCCAGCCCCCTCCAGATAAAGGCCAACATTCCATTAGTCTTTTTGAACCTGTGCACTTAGCTTTAACCTTTGATGTTGAGAGCAAGGTCCAGCCCTGACCGACCCCAGCAGAGAACAGAGAGCAAGTTACTCCCTCCCCAAGCCCAAACTGGAAGATCCTATTAGCCCAAATGCCTGAGGGGTTGTTTCTCCCCAAAACCCCAATTCAATCACTATTGGGGTGTGGGTTCAGAAAAATCTTGGAAGGAAATTTCCCAAACACACAGACAGGAGAATCAAAAACAAGTTAAGAAAGAGAGGACATGGCATTTTGAAGGGACATTCCCTCCCTCCTCTCCCACATGCAGTGCGATCAGGGAGACAAATCAGGATGTGCTTTTAAAGTTTGTTTTATTTGAGACAGGTTAAATTCAGCACATTCTCCTCAACTTACAGCCAGAGCCAATTCACACTTCCAACCTGATAAATGAATGTTGTACTTAATCTCCTCCCTCCCCAGCCCAACTCTCCCAGAAAGTAGCGGTGAGAGACTGCAGGCCCTCGCGGAAATGGCTGCTCAAATGAACAAAGCCAGTGTCAGCGAGGTAGGCCACCATGAAGTGCATCACGACCATTTCCCTCACCACCCCGTACACTCAGCGAGGAGTGTGACCAGATGGAAATCAGGAGTGGGGACCCCCGCCCCCTCCCTCCCTCCCTCCCTCCAGCAGACTGGCCTCACACCCAAGAACAGAGCCCAGGGCCTCAGTACCACATCAGACAGCGGCTTGAACCGAGGAAGCCAATGGTCACTCATTTTATTTTAATGGAGAGAGAGAGAGAGAGAGATGGGCGATTGTAAATAACGAGGCGATTACAGAAAGGGAGGCAACGGGTGCTCCAGACCAAGTCAGGGTCAAATCTGATTTTATTCAGTTTTTAAAAAGAAATCACATCATTCCATCATGAAACCAATTGAAACCTCAGTAGATCTCGCTCCACCAAGCATGACCCACTATATTGCAGACTGCCGATATCTACAGGGTTTAAATTAAGTGCTGGGGGAGAAAAACAAAATGCACAGATCTAAAAAGAAAGATTTTTCACCCCAAACATTGCCTGCAGACAGACCTGCCGAGTAGGTGAGTGTGATAAAGGAGAGAGAGAGAGAGAGAGAGAGAGAGAGGGAGAGAGTGTGTATGTGGGCAAACAGCCCAAACAGATTAAACAGACTAAAAATAAACAGGGCTGTGAATGTTGAGTCTGTCAGCCTTTGGTGAGAGAGAGAGAGAGAGAGAGAGAGAGAGAGATCGACTGATCTTTGGGCAAAGAACCTACTGCCCGAATCAAATGGTTAACCCAGGAGGTTTAAAGAAAGGCGGCCAACCAACAATTGCACTCAATAGGCAATGGAGACAAGGCTGGGAAACACAAGTGGTTTAAAACAGGGTGTTGGGTGGCACCAGTGATGAAATTCTCATCACCACCCCACCCCCCCCCCCCCCCCCCCGCCCAAAGTTAGTTAAAAGTTATGAGAGAAACAGTAACAGTGCAAAATAAACACACCTAGGGAAGAGGCTGTCACAATAAACAGATCACAGCCTGGATCCTGCAGATTAAAAATACCTGGTTTTCAACCAGTCTGTGACAGAGAAGGGAAAAATATTGAAACATTTTTCGCGAATAGTGATTGGCCGTGAAACGTGAGACAAGGTGAGTCAACAGCTTGGACCCACATCAAATCAGATATTTGTAAAAATCTAACTCGGTGGCTGATTATAGGGGGTGGGGTATGAGACAGGATTCAGGGACGAGAAACACCAGAATACAATTATCTATTCCTTCTCGCCTCTCTCTCTACCTACATTCGATGAGGAGTGAAATAATTCCGACAGAGGACCGACCCAGTGAATGAAACAAAGGGACCCGGTGGATCATCCCAGTAACCAGAGGCTCAGTCAAAATCCGGTTACTGGATCACAGCCTCGGCCCGGGCTGGTGACCAGAGAAAAAAAATTCCAACTAAATTAAAAATTAAATCACGTTAAAATAATTACTTGCAGGTAGAATTCCAGGAGAGAGCTGAGACCACCTCACATCTGTGGGACACCAGCCAGGTGTGCGAGAGGAGGAGAGAGAGAATGAAAAGAATGAATTAAAACAAAGACACAATCTTACCAGGATGTTTTAAGTGAGGAGAGCACCCCCTCCAAAAGGAAATCTAAAGACAATCTCTGCTCATTTTTTCAAACTCCACCGGTGCCAGTTTGGATTCAGTGAATTATTGACTGAATGAGGAGGGTGACTGGGGGAAGAGCACAGCTTTCTGTCTGCTGGCATCACGCTCGCTGACTTGCACCGAGTATTTCGGGTCGATATCGAGCCAGTGACAGTCACCGGGACTTCAGTGAGGAGGGTGGCGAATGAGCGAGTGACTCTTTCGTTCCAACCTCAGAAAAAGCCCCCAGTTCCGATCGCCCCCCCGCTCTCTCCAGAGCTGGGCCTGTTGAGAGGTCACATCCAGGGTGAAGTTCTGGTGATAAAATATGAGAAGCCATTCATCGGCAGAAACCTTTGCCCGTTAACCAACATCTCTACAATCCCGTTCCCCCTCCCAGGGTCACCGCGGGGGGGGGGGGGGGGAAAGTCTGTCATTTCACAACAGATGTAACCCAATGTCAATTCCTCCTCCCCAACAAACCGAAGCCAACTCTCAGACACAAAACTCGCCCCGGGCCGTGCGAAGGGAACTTATACCAACATGGAGACCAGCAGTTTTTGGGCAAACGTGGTTTCCTTTAAAGAAACGAGGGAGGGAGGAGAGGTGGCAGTGGCAGACAGGTTAACCAGCAGCTAAACTCTCTGTACCACCACTCCTGCACCTCACAACCCCATCACAGCACATTCACGTTACCCACCTCACCCACAGACACAGGCAAAACACAAGATAAACTCCAAACATATTCACGACCGACATTCCTCGAGTCTTTCTCCAGAAACAGCCGTCGTTAGAACAGCCAAACCGAAATTAAGCGCAGGGAAAGTTAGGACGCGGATATCTCGAGACACAAGGATGCATTTCGGGGACCAATGAAGGGTTAATTCTGCTGGGTGCAATATTTAAAAGAAGTCCATGCTATTCCTCAGGGTGAATAACAGTTAGTCACTGAACGGGGGAAACAAATTGGAGAGTGTTTAAAAGCAGTGAAGTTTGTTTCAAAGTCTCCCCGGGTCATAAACCAACTAAAGCTTTTACTCAAAAAAAAACTCACTTGCAAACTAGAAAAATCAAATCATGTAAATGTACAGCACGAGAAGCTTAATTAAAAAAATAGGCGTGATTTACGGAGCAGACACCTGCTGGCGTGGAAGGTGTCTATTTCTGTCTGAGGATAGTTAGTCCCAATGTTAAAGTCTTCGCAGAATGGGATCCCGAGGGATCACGGGATGGCAAACTGCACCACCAACTCTTCCTTGGCATCCACTTTGATCTGGGAAAGTGCACTCGATGCATATGCAGCGATTTTAGAGACCTGGTGGGACAGAGGAAGAGCAATCAGAAACAAACTCTACTCAAAATACAGACACACACACAGACACACACACAGACCAAGGGTACCAGGTGATTTTTATAAATATAACTCGTCTGCACAGACACCACAAGCCCCCAGGTAGAAGGAAGATGATTGGGTAATTCCCCCATCAATCACACCCAGAGATTGCACTGCTGTCTGTGACTGGGATTATTTTTACGCACATCATTTGCATTCTGTAACTATCTAAAAATGCAAAAAAGAATTATTCTCAATGACGGGTTGGGTGTAGAACTGCCTAATTTAAATTAAAAATATTGGCTTAGTTCACTCTTTAAAAATAAACATTGATCCAGAAGACTGATTCCGTGCTCCCAGTAGGGGGCCCGACTTGCTGGTGAATTGCAGTCCTCTCTCTGACTTGCGTTCCCTACATGGCCAGAGTGGACGATTGTGCTGGAGAAATAATGCTGCTTTTAATCAGGAGAGGTTGCTGCAGGTCATGAATAAACAGACTGTTTGCAGAACAAATTAAAGCCACAAGTCCCACCTTGCTTCCAACCCACTGGTTGACTCAGCGGTGTCAATATTCACTCCAGTTTCTCTATACAACAGCGTTGGCTCCCCTCCTAGGTGTTGACCCCTGGATGACCTGTGACCCTCCCATTGGCGACTGCCCCGAGCCCATTCCCGCGAACGGGAAGCTCAAACTGCGAGTGCATCACAGGCCAGCCCACCCCCTGGGGCACATGCGTGACTTGTACAGCCCAGCGAGCTTTGGGGTCACAGACAGCTCCTCGCAGTTTCCCCCACTTTGGTCACACCACCAGGGAGGGGTTTTGATGTGTCCCAACAGGATTAATAAAAAGAAAACACAAGTGGCTAAATGCACCAAACCGCACAGGGTCGAATGTCGCAGGTCATATCGCGGGGTCAGCGCAGCAGTGGGGAGTCCTGCCATTGGCCTCCTCCAGGGTTAGGTAGAAGCAAATTAAACACAGTCCCCACTAACTCGCTAACATCTCTCCCACCGGCCCCAGTCGCTCGCTCCCACCCCAGTCTCTCCCACTGTCCCCCCCCCCCCTCCCCCGCTCATTCCACAAGTAAGCAAATGTGGGGGCAGTAGGCAAGAGGAGCAGGAAGTCCTCCCTCCCCGCGATAGCCAAACAGCATGTCTGGGCACAGATCAAGGGTCAAATAAAGAATAGTAACTCGGACCGGGCACCAGAGTGTGTGTTTTGGGGGGGGGGGGGGGCACAGCCAGAATGGAGGAGCAGGAGGAATGGGACACGCAGAATCAGCCCTCGGGAGAGACTCCACTCTTGGCAGTAAAGGGTAAGAACGTCCTCTCCTCTCCTCTCCTCTCCTCTCCTCTCCTCTCCTCTCCTCTCCTCTCCTCTCCTCTCCTCTCCTCTCCTCTCCTCTCCTCTCCTCTCCTCTCCTCCGACTCCTTTGCCAATCTCTGTCATCCACTTGCTTGGGGGAGAGCCCCAAGGCACCTGTGGGTCCAGGAACAGCCCGTTAATTCACCACAACCATCCTCCCACCCGCCCCCTGGTACCAGCGGGAGGGCAGTGCCACATACCTGCTGAATGTCTGCATAGGGTACGGGGTCACTGGCCAACACCTGGTGTGGTTGGCTGGTCAACGTTGGCAGGGAGGTCACTCGCTTGCACTGCGTCGATCCGCTGATCATCGCTAACCTTGTACTGACAAAAAACAAGGCAGAAAGTTACAACCCAACACACTGGACAATCACAGCACAGGAGGCCGCCATTCGGCCCATCGTGCCTGTACCGGCTCGGAGAGAGAGAAATCCAATCAGTCCCACTCCCCCCGCTCTTTCCCCACAGCCCGGCACATTTTCCCCTTCAAGTATTTATCCAATTCCAGTTTGAAAATTACGATTGAATCTGCTCCCACCGCCCTTTCAGGCAGCGCGTTCCCGATCACAACAACTCGCATAAAAAAAATTCTCATCTCCCTCCTTTGGTTCTTTTGCCAATTACCGATCATTGTGCAAGTCACAGAAATTTAGCATTTTGGAACTTTCTACATAAGATTTTTTTTTTAAATTCTTTCCTAGGATGTGGGTGTCGCTGGCAAGGCCGGCATTTATTGCCCATCCCTAATTGCCCCTTGAGAAGGTGGTGGTGAGCCGCCTTCTTGAACCGCTGCAGTCCATGTGGTGAAGGTGCTCCCACAGTGCTGTTAGGGAGGGAGTTCCAGGATTGTGACCCAGCGACGATGAAGGAACGGCCGATATATTTCCAAGTCAGGATGGTGTGTGACTGGGAGGGGAACGTGGAGGTGGTGGTGTTCCCATGCGCCTGCTGCCCTTGTCCTTCTAGACGGTAGAGGTCGTGGGTTTGGGAGGTGCTGCCGAAGAAGCCTTGGCGAGTTGCTGCAGTGCATCTTGTAGATGGTGCACACTGCAGCCACGGTGCGCCGGTGGTGGAGGGAGTGAATGTTGAAGGTGGTGGATGGGGGGCCGATCAAGCGGCTGCTTTGTCCTGGATGGTGTCGAGTTTCTTGAGTGTTGTTGGAGCTGCACTCATCCAGGCAAGTGGAGAGTATTCCATCACACTCCTGACTTGTGCCTTGTAGATGGTGGAAAGGCTCAGGGGGAGTCAGGAGGTGAGACACTCACCACAGAATACCCACCCTCTGACCCGCTCTTGTTGCCACAGTATTTATGTGGCTGGTCCAGTTAAGTTTCTGGTCAATGGTGACCCCCAGGATGTTGATGGTGGGATTCAGCGATGGTGTAACTGCGACAGAGATCGGCTGCAGGTACTCTGTTTTCCCACAGGGAATTTTTGGGACTGATCCAGAACATCTTGGCACAACAGGCAACCATGTGCACATCACCCTAGCGACCATATCCTCGTGTGACGACACAGTGATGGACATACACCAATTGGCAGCAATTTAGAGCCAACAGGGCAGAAACACCGGCCGTTTCACGGAGTCCTAACGTGGTGATGGTGATTTCAGAAGCCCGTCACTCCTGGCTATGATACAAAGCCGGGTGCCGGAGAGTCCTGAGGGGGCAAGAGTTTTACAGATTGCTCTTCCTCACCATCGGAGGGGCAGTACTGAGGGAGTGCCGCACTGTCGGAGGGGCAGTACTGAGGGAGTGCCGCACTGTCGGAGGGGCAGTACTGAGGGAGTGCCGCACTGTCGGAGGGGCAGTACTGAGGGAGTGCCGCACTGTCGGAGGGGCAGTACTGAGGGAGTGCCGCACTGTCGGAGGGGCAGTACTGAGGGAGCGCCGCACTGTCGGAGGGGCAGTACTGAGGGAGCGCCGCACCGTCGGAGGGGCAGTACTGAGGGAGCGCCGCACTGTCGGAGGGGCAGTACTGAGGGAGTGCTGCACTGTCGGAGGGGTAGTACTGAGGGAGCGCCGCACCGTCGGAGGGGCAGTACTGAGGGAGCGCCGCACCGTCGGAGGGGCCATCTTTAGTATGAGACGTTAAACCAACTATTGGAAGAACAGGGAAGTTCTCCTGGAAACAGGCACAAAATTCTTTTGACCACCAAAACCCAAATCGAGCCGGTCATTCACCTTGTGGCAGTTTGCGGGATCTTCCCACGTGCAAAATGGCCACCTCGTTTGGCCATAAGACAGTCTGTCCATGGGAGGATCTTTCCGAGATACACAACGGCTCCTCACCTGTACTGCCGTGCTCGATCCATGTACTCGTGCTGCTCCATCCCCTGGGAATCTGCTGCCGACACATCGATTATATTACTGTGGAGGGAAGGAGGAATACGTTAGCCAACTGCTGCAGGGGGAAATCAAAGGATTAGTTTGCTCTTGGCTCATGGTGTATGCCTGTCGGCGCCGTTCGGCCGATGAGCTCACACGTGGTCACAGCAGCTGGAGGGGCGATAGCAGATTCAGCCAGAACAGCATTCCGACAAAGAGGGCGAGAGAGAGGCCGAGGACACGGTAAGACTGACTGGTCCCACCCCTGCACTGCCGCCACGCCAGGCAAGCGTGAAACAGAATAAAAACCGGAGCTGATATGGGGGAAATGAAACTGCACAAATGCCCTGAACCCCAAAGGCAACCTCGCCAAGTCCTGGAGTAATTGGTAATCGAATGTAGCGCACAGAAACAGGCCATTCAGCCCATCTGGTCCGTGCCGGTGTTTATGCTCTGCAAGAGCCCCCTCCCTCCCCAGCTTCATCTCACCCCATCACCATATCCTTCTGTTCCTTTCTCCCTCATGTGTTTAACACCATCCTGACTTTGAAAAATATATCGGCCGTTCCTTCAGTGTTGCTGGGTCACAATCCTGGAACTCCCTCTCTATAACAGCACTGTGGGAGCACCTTCACCACACGGACTGCAGCGGTTCAAGATGGTGACTCACCACCACCTTCTCAAGGGGCAATAAATGCCTTCTCCCATCTTTCCTCTTCCAACCCTCAGCATCCCCTTCTATTCCTTTCTTCATGTGTTTTAGCTAACTTTCACTAAAATACAATCGATATTATTCACCTCAACCACTCCGTGGGAGCGAGTTCCACATTCTCACCACTCTCTGGGTTTGAAAAAAAACATTTCTCCTGAATTCCCCAGTGGATTTATTAGTGACTATCTTATATTGATGGCCCCTAGTTCTGGTCTCACCCATCTTCTCTGCATCTACCCTATGAAACTGCTTCAGAATTTTAAAGACCTCGATCAGGTAAACCCTCAGTTCTCTCTTTTCTAGATAAAAAAACCGCAGCCTGTTCAATCTTTCCAGAGTTATAACTCAAACAATAGTCCTTCAATCCCTGGGGTATCTGACAGAATTCTCACTCGTACAGGAGGGCCCTTCAGGCTCATGTTAATTATATTTTGGAAGAGCAGAAATAACTTTACTCTATCTAACCCGTGCTGTACCTGCCCTGGGAGTGTTTGATGGGACAGTGTAGAGGGAGCTTTACTCTGTATCTAACCCCCTGTACCTGCCCTGGGAGTGTTTGATGGGACAGTGTAGAGGGAACTTTACTCTGTATCTAACCCCATGCTGTACCTGCCCTGGGAGTGTTTGATGGGACAGTGTAGAGGGAGCTTTACTCTGTATCTAACCCGTGCTGTACCTGCCCTGGGAGTGTTTGATGGGACAGTGTAGAGGGAGCTTTACTCTGTATCTAACCCGTGCTGTACCTGCCCTGGGAGTGTTTGATGGGACAGTGTAGAGGGAACTTTACTCTGTATCTAACCCCGTGCTGTACTTGATCCCAATGTGGATACTATGAGTGCTCCCAAGCCCTTAAATTTCTATGAGGTATTGGTGTCCGATTTAAATAGCAGCGAGTGGGATTTGTAGAGCACAGACGAGATTTTGTACATTAGATTGAAAAGGACATTTTCAGCCACGTACTGTCCCCAGTCACTCCGTGTCCTGCCCATTCACACACAGCTGATCCAACGCTCACTCCAAGGGAAACCGAGGGCCATTTTGTGGAGTGTAACATGCAGGACACCCCCTCAGCCTCAATACATTAGTGCAGTGGTACAAACACCACAGTCCCCTCTCTCTCTCTTTCCCCCCCCCCACCTCACCCCCGGTGAACACAGGATATGTGGCACATGCAACGAGTGATTCAGTCATTAACGCAGTGATGCACAAGGCAGGGGTTGAAATTAACACGCAGCCTCGGGTCACCAAAACATCAGCCGAGCGAGTTATTAACTTTGTTGTAGCACGTTGAAGAGGCAGAACCAATGTTAGGAGACGCAGCCTGGGTGGAGAGAGCGGAGAACAACAGCTGACCCCCCAGACTGGGGATGTAAAGGTTTATTGGGGAAAACAAGTTTGCAAATTCCTGGGGAAGATTGAGTTGGGAAAGGATGGAGCAGTGATGAGACGGAGACATCAGGGACAATGGCCGAGGCCACAAATCAATTTAGGACTGAGATGAGGAGGAATTTCTTCACTCAGAGGGTGGTGAATATTTAGAATTCTCTGCCCCAGAGGACTGTGGAGGTTCAGTCGTTGAGTATATTCAAGGCTGAGATCGATAAGATTTTGGGAGTCTGGGGGAATCAAGGGATATGGGGATCGGGCGGGAAAGTGGTGTATGAGGTCAATGATCAGCCGTGACCTCATTGAATGGCGGAGCAGGCTCGAGGGGCCAACTCCTGCTTCTGATACTCAGGTTATGATCCAACAAGAAGAAATGGACGGAGTTGGTGGAATACAATCAATGAATAGCATGCAATGAAACGAGAGGGTGATGTATTGAGCAGGACTTGAGTCCAGTGGCTCTGATGTTGAACCCAGAGACCAAATGTTCAAATCCTACCATGAAACTGAATTTAATAACTAGAAAAAAAATCATGGAAGCAGGTTGTAAAGCAAGAAAAAAGACTTGCATTTCTATAGCACCTTCCATGACCTCAGGACGTCCCAAAGCACTTTACAGGCAATGAAGTACTTTTTGGAGTGTAGTCACTGTTGTAATGTAGGAAACGCAGCAGCCAATTTGTGCACAGCAAGCTCCCACACACAGCACTGTGATAATTATCAGAATTTTTTTTTTTAAATATACAAAAGGGGTGTTTTTTTGAGGTACAAATATTGGTCAGGACACCGGGGAGAACTCCCCTGCTCCTCTTCAAAATAGTGCCATGGGATCTTTTACATCCACCAGAGAGAGCAGACGGGGCCTCGGTTTAATGTCTCATCCAAAAGACGGTCCCTCGGCACGGCCCCTCCGACTGTGCAGAAGTCCCTCGGCACTGCACCGTGCACTGCACTGGGAGTGTCAGCCTTGATTTTTGTGCTCAAGTCCCTGAAGTGGGACTTGAACCCACGACCTTCTGACTCAAGGCGAGAGAGAGAGCTGCCCACTGAGACACGGTTGACACTCTTAAAAACCCAACTGGTTCATTCCCGTCCTTCAGGGACTAGAACCTGCCGTCCTTACCCAGTCAGGGCCGCCGCACAACCCCAGTCTCTTGTCGACTCAATGCCCTCAAGGATGGGCCGTGGTTTACAAACGTCACTGTTAACCATCGGCCCCAGTTATGAACTGTGCTTCAAGGGCATGATAGGAGCCTTTTGCAACGTGGAGTTCTCCCTAATGGCAGAGCCTCCACAGACAGGACATGGGATGTGATATTGAGCCACACAGATAAGTCCAATTCCTGACCCGTACCAAGCTAGCAGGTCCCAATGGGGGGCAATCTGCAGTCTGTCGCTGTGCCCCAGTCTGGGGGAGAAAGGAATAGTAAAGGTTCACGGTCATAGAGTCCGACAGCACAGGAGGCCGTTCGACCCATGGTACCTGCTCTTTGAAAGAACAATCCAATTAGTCCCACACCTCCTGCTCTTTCACCGCAGCCCGACAAATCTTTCCCCGTCAAGCATTTATCCAATCCCTATTGAATCTGTTCCACCGCCCATTAATGCAGCACATTCCAGATCATAACTCGCTGCATAAACAGAACCTCATCTCACCTTCCACGATCTCCGAACGTCCCAAAGTGCTTCACAGCCAATGACACTAGGACATTGGCAATGTTCACTGGGATATTTCTGGGTGCGCAGCCCCTTCAAAAGGGAATCGGATAAATACTTGAAGGGGGAAAAGTTGCATCGATGTGGGGAAAGAGTGGGACTAACTGGATTGCTCTTCGAAAGAGCCAGCACAGATTCGATGGACCAAATGGCCTCCTTCTTGCTGTGCTAGTCTATAATTCTAATGAAGTACTCGTGTAGTGTAGTCACTGCTGTAGGAAAATTTGCAGGGCAAATGGGGAAAGAGCGGGGTAGTGGGACTAACTGGATAGCATTTGCAAAGAAGCACAATGGGCCAAATGGCTTCCTTCCGTGCTCTAACATTTTATGAACAGTTTCCGATAGTGAATTTTTACCCCTGCCCAAAGTCAACAGTCCAGTGGCGCTCTCACTCACTACTTACAAAGAGACTTTCCAAAGCACCTTATGCAGTTGTGTTTGCTGAAACTGGGAACTGTGTGCAAGAAATAGCAGAGCAGTCAGTACATCAGGCCAACACCTGTCACAGGCACAGACACACGTAGTACCAGGGTATCGGTTAACAACATGCCATGGGGGAAGGGGGGAGGAATGGAGTGAGTGGGAGCAACTTGATGACAGCTCCCTCGAACATCAGCCAAATGGATTTTCCGCACAGCTGCTGCCAAAACCAGGCCATGCCAACACCTGTTCGGCCGTGTGTGGAAACAACATCGCTAAATGGGCTCCTGGCCTCATTCGGCCTCAACAGACATACGTCTCAGCACGGGTCCTGGCATGGTGTTTAAAACCAAAAAAAAAAGAGGGGGGATTCGGAGCAGGAGTAGGCCATTCGGCCCCTCGAACTTGCTCCGCTATTCAATAAGATCACGGCTGATCTATCTCAACTGCAACTTGACGCCCAATCCCCATATCCCTTAATATTTAAAAATTTATCGATCACTGTCTTGAATATACTCGAAGACTGAGCCTCCACAGCCCCCTGGGGTGGAGAATTCCAAAGATTCACAGGCCTCTGAGGGAAGAAATTCCTCATCAGTCCTAAATGGCCGACCCCTTATCCTGAGACTGTGACCCCTGGTTCTCGACTCCCCAGCCCGGGGGAAACATCCTCCCTGTATCCACCCTGTAAGAATTGTGTCTGTTTCAATGAGATCACCTCTCATTCTTCTAAACTCTAGAGAATATAGGCCCAGTCTACTCAACCTGTCCTCACAGGAGATCATAGGCAGTCTCTCGGAATCAAGGAAGACTTGCTTCCACTCAAAAAATATATGAGTTCTCAGGTGGCTGAACAGTCCAATACGAGAACCACAGTCCCAATCACAGGTGGGAGGCTGTTATTGAAAGATTCACAAGGTTGATTCTGGAGATGAGGGGGTGGAGTTATGAGGAAAGGTTGACGAGGTTGGGCCAAAACACATTGGAGTTCAGAAGAATGAGGGGTGATCTTATTGAAACTTATAAGATAATGAGGGGGCTCGACAAGGTGGATGCAGAGAGGATGTTTCCACTGATAGGGGAAACTAAAACTAGGGGACATAGTTTTAAATGGGGGGTCCCTTATTCGAAGACTGAGATGAGGAGAAATGTCTTTTCTCAGAGGGTTATAAATCTGTGGAATTCTCTGCCCCAGAGAGATGTGGAAGCCAGGACACTGAATATATTTAAGGCGGAGATAGACAGATTTTTGAGCGATAAGGGAGTAAAGGGTTATGGGGAACGGGCGGGGAAGTGGAGCTGAGTCCATGATCAGATCAGCCATGATCATATTAAATGGCAGAGCAGGCTCGAGGGGCCGAATGGCCAACTCTTGCTCAGATTTATGTTCTTTTTATGTTCAATCCCCCCACATCCCAGGGATCGGTCTGGTGAACCTTCGTTGCATTCCCTCAACGGTAAGTATATCCTACCCTAGGTCAGGAGACCAAATCTGAGGGCAGGAACCTTGGCCACGCTGAAGGCGATGGAACCGGGGACCATCCGTGGAGCACAGATATACACGGGGTCACAGGGCAGGGGGTTGTATGGGACTCGCTTCTCTCCCTCCCTCCGTCCGTCCCCCGGCAATACTCACTGTGCTGTCTTGGTGAGGATAGTGTTGAGCAGAGCTTGTTCGTCCGGGAAGCGTGACGAAGGAATACTGGAGTAGTTGGAGTCTGCCCCACCCGACGATTTACTGTCCAAGTTTTTGTTCGGGATCAGCAGTGGCTTCCCTTCCTCACGGTCCTGGAGTCAGGGAAAGAAAACAACAAAACCCAAGTGACGGACAGTTAGCACAGACACACTGACCGCGCGCACTGATCGACTCCTCCCCCCTCCCCGCACGCAGCCAGGCCCCTGCACACTTCAGCAGTCAGGGTTACATAGACACATAGGAACATAGAAAATAGGTGCAGGAGTAGGCCATTTGGCCCTTCGAGCCTGCACCGCCATTCAATAAGATCATGGCTGATCATTCACCTCAGTACCCCATTCCTGCTTTCTCTCCATACCCCTTGATCACGTTAGCCATAGGGGCCACATCTAACTCCCTCTTGAATATATCCAACAAACTGGCATCAATAACTCTGTGGTAGGGAATTCCACAGGTTCACAACTCAGTGAAGAAGTTTCTCCTCATCTCAGTCCTAAATGGCCCACCCCTTATCCTTAGACTGTGACCCCTGGTTCTGGACTTCCCCAACATCAGGAACATTCTTCCTGCATCTAACCTGTCCAATCCCGTCAGAATTTTATGTTTCTATGAGATCCCCTTTCATCCTTCTAAACTCCAGTGAATAAAGGCCCAGTCGATCCAGTCTCTCCTCATGTCAGTCCTGCCATCCCGGGAATCAGTCTGGTGAACCTTCGCTGCACACCCTCAATAGCAAGAACGTCCTTCCTCAGATTAGGAGACCAAAACTGAACACAATATTCCAGATGAGGCCTCACCAAGGCCCTGCACAACTGCAGTAAGACCTCCCTGCTCCTATACTCAAATCCCCTAGCTATGAAGGCCAACATACCATTTGCCTTCACCGCCTGCTGTACCTGCATGCCAACTTTCAATGACTGATGAACCATGACACCCAGGTCTCGTTGCACCTCCTTTTCCTAATCTGCCGTCATTCAGATAATATTCTGCCTTCGTGTTTTTGCCCCCAAAATGGATAACCTCACATTTATCCATATTATATTGCATCTGCCATGCATTTGCCCACTCACCTAACCTGTCCAAGTCATCTTGCAGCCTCTTAGCGTCCTCCTCATAGCTCACACCGCCACCCAGTTTCGTGCCATCCACAAACTTGGAGATGTTACACTCAATTCCTTCATCCAAATCGTATATTGTAAATAGCTGGGGTCCCAGCACTGAGCCCTGCGGCACCCCACTAGTCACTGCCTGCCATTCTGAAAAGGACCCATTTATCCTGACTCTGCTTCCTGTCTGTCAACCAGTTCTCTGTCCACGTCAGTACATTACCCCCAATATCATGTGCTTTAAATTTGCACACCAATCTCTTGTGTGGGACCTTGTCAAAAGCCTTTTGAAAGTCCAAATACACCACATCCACTGGTTCTCCCTTGTCCACTCTGCTAGTTACATCTTCAAAAAATTCTAGAAGATTTGTCAATCATGATTTCCCTTTCATAAATCCATTTGGACCGATCCTGTCACTGCTTTCCAAATGCGCTGTTATTTCATCTTTAATAATGGATTCCAACATTTTCCCCCACTACTGATGTCAGGCCAACGGGTCTATAATTACCCGTTTTCTCTCCCCTCCCCTTTTTTTTTTAAAGTGGTGTTACATTAGCTACCCTCCAGTCCATAGGAACTGATCCAGAGTCGATAGACTGTTGGAAAATGATCACCAATGCACCCTATTTCTAGGGCCACTTCCTTAAGTACTCTGGGATGCAGACTATCAGCCCCTGGGGATTTATTGACCTTCAATCCCATCAATTTTCCACCTAATAAGGATATCCTTCAGTTCCTCCTTCTCACGAGACCCTCGGTCCCCTAGTACTTTCCGGAAGGTTATTTGTGTCTTCCTTAGTGAAGACAGAACCAAAGTATTTGTTCAACTGGTCTGCCATTTCTTTGTTCGCCATTATAAACTCACCTGAATCTGACTGCAAGGGACCTACATTTGTCTTCACTAATCTTTTTCTCTTCACATATCTATAGAAGCTTTTGCAGTCAGTTTTTATGTTCCCGGCAAGTTTCCTCGCATACTCTATTTTCCCTATCCTAATTAAACCCTTTGTCCTCCTCTGCTGAATTCTAAATTTCTCCCAGTCCTCAGGTTTGCTGCTTTTTCTGGCCAATTTATATGCCTCTTCCTTGGATTTAACACTATCCTTAATTTCCCTTGTTAGCCACGGTTGAGCCACCTTCCCCATTTTATTTTTACTCCAGACAGAGATGTGCAATTGTTGAAGTTCATCCATGTGATCTTTAAATGTTTGCCATTGCCTATCCACCGTCAACCCTCAATATCAATTGCCAATTCACATCTCATACCATCGAAGTTACCTTTCCTTAAGTTCAGGCCCCTAGTCTCTCTCCATCTTAATAAGGAATTCTACCATGTTATGGTCACTCTTCCCCAAGGGACCTTGCACAACAAGATTGCTAATTAGTCCCTTCTCATGACACATCACCCACTCTAGGATGGCCAACCCTCTAGTTGGTTCCTCAACATATTGGTCCAGAAAACCATCCCTAATACACTCAAGGAAATCCTCCTCCATCGCATTGCTACCAGTTTGGTTAGTCCAATCTATATGTAGATTAAAGACGCCCATGATAACTGCCGTACCTTTATTGCACGCATCCCTAATTTCTTGTTTGATGCTGTCCCCAACCTCACTACTACTGTTTGGTGGTCTGTACACAACTCCCACTAGCGTTTTCTGCCCTTTGGTATTCCGTAGCTCCACCCATACCGATTCCACATCATCCAGGCGAATATCCCTCCTTACTATTGTGTTCATTTCCTCTTTAATCTGCAACACTACTCCACCTCCTTTTCCTTTCTATCTATCCTTCCTAAATGTTGAGTTCCCAGCCTTGGTCACCCTGGAGCCATGTCTCCGTGATGCCAATTATATCATATTCATTAATTGTTGCCTGTGCAGTTAATTCGTCCACCTTATTATGAATACTCCTCGCGTTGAGGCACAGAGCCTTAAGGCTTTTCTTTTTAACACACTTTGCCCTTTTAGAATTTTGCTGCAATGTGGCCCTTTTTGATTTTTGCCTTGGGTTTCTCTGCCCTCCACTTTTACTTTTTTTCTTTCTATCTTTTGTTTCTGCCCATATTTTACTTCCCTCTGTCTCCCTGCATAGGTTCCCATCCCCCTGCCATATTAGTTGAACTCCTCCCCAACAGCACTAGCAAACACTCCCCCCCCCATGGACATTGGTTCCAGTCCTGCCCAGGTGCAGACCGTCCGGTTTGTACTGGTCCCACCTCCCCCAGAACCAGTTCCAATGTCCCAGGAATTTGAATCCCTCCTCCCTTCTGCACCACTCCCACATATTCAGCTGAGCTATCCTGCGATTCCTACTCTGACTAGCACGTGGCACTGGTAGCAATCCTGAGATTACTACCTTTGAGGTCCTACTTTTTAAATTTAACTCCTAGCTCCCTAAATTTAGGTTGTAGAACCTCATCCTGTTTTTTTACCTATATCGTTGGTACCGATATGCACAACAACTGGCTGTTCACCCTCCCTTTTCAAAATGTCCTGCACCTGCTTCGAGACATCCTTGACCCTTGCACCAGGGAGGCAACGTACCATCCTGGAGTCTCGGTTGCGGCCGCAGAAATGCCTATCTATTCCCCTTACAATTGAATCCCCTATCACTATCGCTCTCCCACTCTTTTTCCTGCCCTCCTGTGCAGCAGAGCCACCCACAGTGCCATGAACTTGGCTGCTGCTGCTCTCCCCTGATGAGTCATCCCCTTCAACAGTACCCAAAGTGGTGTATCTGTTTTGCAGGGGAATGACCGCAGGGGACCCTTGCACTACCTTCCTTCCACTGCTCTTCCTGTTGGTCACCCATCCCCTATCCGGCTATGTACTCTTTACCTGCGATGTGGCCAACTCACTAAACGTGCTATTCACGTCATTCTCAGCATCGCGGATGCTCCAAAGTAAATCCACCCGCAACTCCAGTGCCGCAATGCGGTCTGTCAGGTGCTGCAGGCAGATACACTTCCAGCACATGTAGTCGCCAGGGAGTATCCCAACTCCTCAAACTCCCGTGAAGAAGTCTCCCAGACTCTGTGTCCCATCTAAACCCATCAAATAATACATCCCCACACCCCCCTCACCTCACCCACACGATCGTCCCTCTTGGGGCTAAAAGGGTAGGTTGCAGACTTGGATTGTATTTCCTCGAGTTTAGAAGATTGGGGGGGGGGGGGGGGAAGAATCTAATTGAGGTGTTTAAGATGATCAAAGGATTTGATCGGGTGGATAGAGAAATTATTTCCTCTGGTGGTGGGGGGGGGGGGCGGGAGAATCCAGAACAAAGGGTCATGATTTATAAATTAAAGCCAGGCCGTTCAGGGGTGCTATCAGGAAGCACTTCACACAGGGTGGTGGGAATCTGGAACACTCTCCTGCAAATGCTGGGGGACAATTTGAGCTATGAAGACAGAGCGCTAGATTTTTGTTGCACAAGGACATTAATGGTCACTGGAGCAACGGCAGGTAAATGGAGTTAGGATACAGATCAGCCATGATCTAATTGAATGACGGAGCAGGCTCAAGTGGCTGAATGGCCTCCTCCTGTTCCTTGGACCTCATTAGGTGACTTGAACAACAGAACAAAACTTATAGTATAAACGGCACAGAAACAGGCCATTGGGCCCAACCAGTCCATGCCAGCGTTTATGTTCCACTCGAGTCTCCTCCCATTTTTCCTCATCTAAATATCAGCATAACACTCTATTCCCTTCTCCCCCATATGTTTATCCAGCCTCCCCTTAAATGCGTTGATACTATTCACCTCAACCCCTCCCTGTGGCAGCGAGTTCCACATTCTCACCACTCTCTGGGGAAAGAAGTGTTTCTCCCGAATTCCCTATTGGATTTATTAGTGACTATTTAATATTGATGGCCTCTAGTTATACTCTTCCCCACAAATGGAAACATTCTCTCTGTATCCACTCTGTCAAAACCTTTCATAATTTTAAAGATCTCTATTAGGTCACCCCTCAGCCTTCTTCCCCCCCACCCCCACCCCCCTCCAAAGCCTGTTCATCCTTTCCTGATATGTACACCCTCGCATTTCTGGTATTGTCCTTGTAAATCTTCTCTGCACCCTCTCCAGTGCCTCTATATCCTTTTTATAATATGGCAACCAGAACTGTACGCAGTGCTCCAAGAGTGGTCTAACCAAGGTTCGATACAGGTTTAGCATAACTTCACTACTTTTCAATTCTATCCCTCTAGAAATAAACCTAGTGCTTGGTTTGTTTTATGGCCTCGCTAACCTGTCGCTACATTTAGTGATGTGTGTATCTGTACTCCGAGATCCCTTTGTTCCTCTAGCCCACCCAGATTCGCACCCGCCAAGTAATGTGACCTCCCTATTCTTCCTACCAAATTGCAACACCGCACCTTTATTCGTGTTGAACTTCAGTAGCAAATTATATGCCCATTCTGCAAGTTTATTAATGTCCTCCTGTAATTTGTTGCAGTCCTCCTCAGTATTGACTATCCCCCAATTTAGAAATTGCGTTTTTGATTCCAAAGTCTAAACCGTTTATAAATTGTGAACAGTGGTCCCAGCACTGATCCTTGTGGAACACTACCCACCTTCTGCCACTGTGAAGTTACCTTTTACCCTACTCTCTGCTTTCTGTCTTAAAGCCAGCTAGCGATCCATTCTGTTACTTGTCCTCTGACTCCACATTCTCTGACCTTGTTCATCAGTCTGCTATGGGGAACCTTAGAGGCTTTTTGAAAATCTAGATAATTGCATCTACTGCATACCATTGTCTACTCTCTTATCTCTTCAATGAGGTTGGTCAAGCAGGACTTTCCCTTTTGATATCCATGCTGACTATTCATGATTATATTTTTGGTTTCTAGATGTTCCTCTATTTTCTCCTTCAGTAGGGATTCCATTATTTTTCCTACCACCGATATTAAGCTGACTGGTTTATAATTCCCTGGACATAGAAAATAGGTGCAGGAGTAGGCCATACGGCCCTTCGAGCCTGCAACACCATTCAATAAGATCATGGCTGATCATTCACCTCAGTACCCCTTTCCTGCTTTCTCTCCATACCCCTTGATCCCTTTAGCCGTAAGGGCCATATCTAACTCCCTTTTGAATATATCTAACGAACTGGCATCAGCAACTTTCTGTGGTAAAGAATTCCACAGGTTCACAACTCTGAGTAAAGAAGTTTTTCCTCATCTCAGTCCTAAATGGCTTAACCCTTATTCCTTAGACTGTGACCCCTGGTTCTGGACTTCCTCAACATCAGCAACATTCTTCCTGCATCTAACTTGCCAATCCTGTCAGAATTTTATATGTCTCTTGAGATCCCCTCTCATTCTTCTAAATTCGTAGTTAATCTAGTCTTTCTTCATATGTTGGTCCTGTCATCCCAGGAATCAGTCTGGTGAACCTTCGCTGCACTCCTTCAATAGCAAGAACGTCCTTCCTCAGATTAGAAACATAGAAAATAGGTGCAGGAGCAGGCCATTCAGTCCTTCTAGCCTGCACCACCATTCAATGAGTTCATGGCTGAACATGAAACTTCAGTACCCCCTTCCTGCCTTCTCGCCATAACCCTTGATCCCCCGAGTAGTAAGGACTTCATCTAACTCCCTTTTGAATATATTTAGTGAATTGGCCTCAACTACTTTCTGTGGTAGAGAATTCCACAGGTTCACCACTCTCTGGGTGAAGAAGTTTCTCCTCATCTCGGTCCTAAATGGCTTACCCCTTATCCTCAGACTGTGACCCCTGGTTCTGGACTTCCCCAACATTGGGAACATTCTTCCTGCATCTAACCTGTCTAAACCCGTCAGAATTTTAAACGTTTCTATGAGGTCCCCCCTCATTCTTCTGAACTCCAGTGAATACAAGCCCAGTTGATCCAGTCTTTCTTGATAGGTCAGTCCCGCCATCCCGGGAATCAGTCTGGTGAATCTTCGCTGCACTCCCTCAATAGCAAGAATGTCCTTCCTCAAGTTAGGAGACCAAAACTGTACACAATACTCCAGGTGTGGCCTCACCAAGGCCCTGTACAACTGTAGCAACACCTCCCTGCCCCTGTATTCAAATCCCCTTGCTATGAAGGCCAACATGCCATTTGCTTTCACCGCCTGCTGTACCTGCATGCCAACTTTCAATGACTGATGAACCATGACACCCAGGTCTCGTTGCACCTCCTTTTCCTAATCTGTCGCCATTCAGATAATATTCTGCCTTCGTGTTTTTGCCCCCAAAATGGATATCCTCACATTTATCTACATTATACTGCATCTGCCATGCATTTGCCCACTCCCCTAACCTGTCCAAGTCACCCTGCAGTCTCTTAGCATCCTCCTCACAGTTCGCACTGCCACCCAGCTTAGTGTCATCTGCAAACTTGGAGATATTACATTCAATTCCTTTGTCTAAATCATTCATGTATATTGTAAATAGCTGGGGTCCTAGCACTGAACCTTGCGGCACCCCACTAGTCACTGCTTGCCATTCTGAAAAGGACCCGTTTATTCCATCTCCCTTCTTAAATATAGGTATTACATACGCCAGTCATCTGGCACTACACTTCTTTAAAAAAAAAACAAATGATTAAACATGTGTGGTAATGCCTCTGCTATCTCTTCCCTAGATTCTTTTAAAATGCGTGAATGCAATCCATCTGGAACAGGGATATTATCCTCTTGAATTTGATTAGTTTAATATATCCTCCTTTACTTTAAATGTACTAATCTCATCGTCCAATGTCATGTGCACCTGTTCTACCTCTGCGGTAAATACTGAAGCAAAATAATTATAATATTTCTGCCATCTGCATCGTTACCTGTGGTATTATCCTGTCTATCCCTTAAAGGCCCTATTTACATTCCGTCCTTCCTTTTTTATTGATGTGCCTGTAAAATAGTTTACTATTTTGTTATGTGGTATAGAAATTTACAGCACAGTAGGAAACCATTTCGGCCCATTCGCACCAGCCGACCAAGAGCTATCCAGCCTAAGCCCACTTTCCATGAAGGCCAGGTCTTTGAATATATTTGAGAATGGACACAGAAGGATTGTAAATGTGGCAAAAGGATGGAGATAGGGAATCATGGGAAAATAGCTAAAGAAATGTCAAGATGCAGACAACTGCAGAATCGACGCAAGGTGGCACAAAGAAAGAAAGCGAGCCTAGATAGGAGAAAAGTAATGGCTTCTACTGATAAGGAGGAAGGGAAACTAATTGGGTTCTTTACTGATAAGGGAAGACAGTGTAGCGAAGCTATAACTAACCTGACCCTGACACCAGCCCTAATTGGGAGACTTTCTTGCCTGCCATTGGACGTACTCGGGAGGGGGGGGGGGGGGAGGCAGAAAGGGATTGGATAGACCAAGTGCTAATCAAATGCATTCTGTTTTGAAAATGTATAACTGTTGTTGTTTCGCACTGAAAAGGGGCTTGTCCAGAGGAAGGTAAACAGGCTCTGATTGAGAGTGTTCCTTTGTCTTGACAAGTCCCGGCCGGAGAATCTTCAATAAAGGTCCTTTACAGAAAAGGCAAGGTGTTCGCATCAGTGTATTCGCTGAAACAGATTGAGGGAAAAAGAATCCGTATTAACATATTTAAGGCGGAGATAGTCAGATTTTTGAGCGATAAGGGAGTAAAGGGTTATGGGGAGCGGGCAGGGAAGTGGAGCTGAGCCCATGATCAGATCAGCCATAATCTTATTGAATGGCGGAGCAGGCTCGAGGGGCCAAATGGCCGACTCCTGTTCCTATTTCTTATGTTTCTCAAACCCCTTTTCTAACCGTAAAATGCCTCTCAGGTCACCCCGTGAGCTTCTTTTCGAGAGAAAATTCCAGGATAGAGTAAGGGAGTGGAAAATTGTGACAATTGCATGCTGCAATGTGGGGAGAATGGGGCCGTGAGTTATTCTGGAGAAGGTGGGCTGAATAAGCCCAATGATCCTGTGCTCAGATACCAAACTGTTCTGTATTTGACAGGCAAATAGGGCCTGTTTAATCTCTGCGAGTAACCAGTTTAAACTGGGGCTGAGCTTGGGGTAAACAAGCTCATTGTGTCTCTTCTTGGAGCTGCTGTGTACAGGAGCTGATCTCATTCCTGATCTGTTAGTTCTTCAGTCAGTGAGTGCCCATCCATTGGCTCCACAACCAGAGCTTTAGCAGAGAAATCACTTTTTTTGCAAAATTAAAGATTTTTATTTCTATAGCACCTTTGACGACCTCAGGACGTCCCAAAGCGTTTTACAGCCAATGAAGTACTTTTTGAAGTGCATGCACTGTTGTAATGTAAGATATGCGGTAGCCAATTTGCGCAAAGCCAGCTCCAAAAAACAGCAACGTGGTAATGACCAGAAAATGTGTTTTAAGTGCTGTTGGTTGGGGGATAAATATTGGCCAGGACACAAGGGTCAACCCCCCCCCCCCCGCTGCTCATTGAAATAGTGTCCGTGGGATCTTTAACGTCCACCTGAGAGGTTTAACCTGTTATCCAAAAGGAAGCAGGCCCTCAGACAGTGCGGCACTCCCTCAGTACTGCCCCTCCGACAGTGCGGCACTCCCTCAGTACTGCCCCTCCGACAGTGCGGCACTCCCTCGGTACTGCCCCACAAAAAAAAAACGAACCAAAAAATATCATAAGTAACTGAGTTACGCTGGCGCACAATCTTTGGAGAAACTTTGATTTTTTTTTAAGCTAACAGAATGGCACAAATAACTGGGGAAAACTGAGCCCTAGGTGCTTTGCTTTTTGTGGTGTACACATCAATGATGTAAACTTGAATGTACAGGGTATGATTAAGAAATTTTCAGATGATACAAAAATTGGCACTGTGGTTGACAATGAAGAAAGTTGTAGACTGCAGGAAGATATCGATGTAGGTTGCAGGAAGATATCAATGTAGGTCAGGTGGGCAGAACAGTGGCAAATGGAATCCAATCCAGAGAAATGTGAGGTAATGCATTTGGGGCGGGCTAACAAGGCAAGGGAATACACATTAAAATGGTAGAACACTGAAGTGTAGAGGAACAAAGTGCATGTCCACAGATCCCCAAAGGTAGCAGGTAAGGTGGTTAAGGCGACATACGGAATACTTGCCTTTATTACCGAGGCATAAAATACAAGAGCAGGGAGGTTATGCTTGAACTGTATAAAACACTAGTTAGGCCACACTAACTGCATGCATTTCTGGTCATCACGTTACAGGAAAGATGCGATTGTACCCTCGAGGGTACAGAGGAGATTTAGGAGGATACTGCCTGGACTGGAGAATTTTAACCATGAGGAAAGATTGAATAGGCTGGGTTTATTTTCTTTAGAAGAGAGGAGGCCGAGGGGGAAGACCTTATTGAGGAGTCTAAAATTATGAGCGGCCTGGAAAGTGGATAGGAAGGACCCATTTCCCTTCGCAGAGGGGTCAACAACCAGGGGCATAGATTTTTAAAGTAATTGGTAGGTTTAGAGGGGATTTGAGTGGGTGGTGGAGGTCTGGAACTCACTGAAAGGGTGATAGAAGCATGAACCCTCACCATATTTAAAAAGTACCTTGATAGACACTTGAAGTGCAGTAACCTACAGGGGCAGAGAATTCCACAGATTTACAACCCTAAGAAATTCCTCCTCATCTCAGTTTTAAATGGGCAGCCCCTTATTCTGAGACTATGTCCCCGTGTTTTAGTTTCCCCTACGAGTTGAAATATCCTCTCTGCATCCACCTTGTCGAGCCCCCTCAGGTGATCTTATTGAAACTTAGAAGATACTCATTCTTCTGAACTCCAATGTGTACAAGCCCAACCTACTCAACCCATCATGTATTCTACATAGCTACTGTTGGTACTATCTCAAGGTGTGCCACCAGAGGGCACAGCAGTGGGAGACTCGTAGGTTACCTGTACAGGTGTGCATGGCCTAGTATAAAAGGCAGACCACCAGGTGTGATCCTCACTCTGGAGTTAACTAATGAAGGACTACGGTTCAAGTACAACACACTGCCTCGTGGAGTCATCGTTAGAGCATCCAAGGACACAACACAACCTATCTTCATAAGTCAACCCCCTCATCTCCACAATCAACCTCGTGAACCTTCTCTGAACAGTCTCCAATGCAAGTATCTCCTTCCTTAAATACGAAGACCAAAACTGTATGCAGTACTCCAGGTGTGACCTCACCAATACCCTGTACATTTGCAGCAGGACTTCTCTGCTTTTATACTCTATCCCCCTTTGCAATAAAGGCCAACATTCCATTTGCCTTCCTGATTACTTGCTGTACCTGCATACTAACTTTGTGTGTTTCATACACAAGGACCCCCAGGTCCCTCTGTACTGCAGCACTTTGCAATTTTTCTAGTCAGCCAATCCTTTATCCATGCTTGTATATTAACCCCAACCCCGAGCTTATATCTTGCGCAGTAACCTTCTAAGTGGCACCTTATCGAATGTCTTCTAGAAATCTAAATACACCACATCCACCCTACTCATTACATCCTTGAAGAGCTCCAGCAAATTTATCAAACATGATTTCCCTTTCATAAAACCATGCTGACTCTGCTTGATTGAATCATGCATTTCCAAATGTCCCACTACTGCTTCCTTAATAATGGACTCCAGCATTTTCCCAAATGACAGACGTTAGGATGACTGGTCTATATAGTTTCCTGCTTTTTGTCTGCTTCCCTTTTTAAATAGACATTACATTTGCAGTTTTCCAATCCGCTGGGATCGCCCCAGAATCCAGGGAATTTTGGTAGATTACAACCAATGCATCCACTATCTCTGCAGCCACTTCTTTTAAGACCCGAGGATGTAAGCCATCAGGTCCAGGGAACTTGTCCACCATTACTTTACCGAGTAATACTTTGTTAGTGATGGTGTTAAGTTCCTCCCTCCCTATAGCTCCTTGATTATCCACTATTGGGATGTTTTTAGTGTATTCTACCACGAAGACTGTTACAAAATAGTTATTCAACATCTCTGCCATTTCCCTGTTCTCCATTATTAATTCCCCAGTCTCATCCTCCAGGAGACCAACGTTTACTTTAGCTACTCTTTTCCTTTTTATGTAGCTGTAGAAACTCTTGCTATCTGTTTTTATATTTCATGCTCCTTTACTTTCATAATCAATCTTCCCTCAATTTTTTTTTTTTAAAGTTGTTCTCTGTTGGCTTTTAAGTTTCCCAATCCTCTGGCCTCCCACTAGTCTTGGCCACATTGTATGCCCTTGTTTTCAATTTGATACCCTCCCTTATTTCCTAAGTTAGCCACAGATGGTTATCCCTTCTCTTAGTCTTTCCTTCTCATTGGGATATATTTTTGTTGCGAGTTATGAAATATCTCCTTAAATGTCTGCCACTGCTCATCAACTGTCCCATACAAGTTTGTTGACGATACAAAGATGAGAGGAAAAGCAATGTGTGAGGAGGTCACAAAAAATATGCAAAAGGACAGAGACAGGCTAAGTGAGTGGACAAAAATTTGGTAGATGGAGTATAATGTTGGAAGTCTGAGGTCATGCACTTTGGCAGAAAAAAAATCAAAGAGCAAGTTATTATTTAAATGGAGAAAGATTGCAAAGTGCTGCAGTACAGCGGGACCTGGGGGTACTTGTGCATGAAACAAAAGGTTAGTATTCAGGTGCAGCAAGTGATCAGGAAGGTCAATGGAATCTTGGCCTTTATTGCAAAGGGGATGGAGTATAAAAGCAAAAAAGTCTTGCTACAGTTGTAGAGTATTGGTGAGGCCACACCTGGAATACTGCATACAGTTTTGGTTTCCATATTTATGAAAGGATGTACTTGCTTTGGAGGCAGTTCAGAGAAGGTTCACTAGGTTGATTCCGGAGAGGAGGGGGTTGATTTATGAGGAAAGGTTGAGTAGATTGAGCCTCTACTCATTGGAATTCAGAAGAATGAGAGGTGATCTTACCGAAACGTCTAAGATTATGAGGGGGCTTGACAAGGTGGATGGAGAGAGGATGTTTCCACTGATGGGGGAGACTAGAACGAGAGGGCACGATCTTAGAATAAGGGGCCGCCCATTTAAAACAGATGGGATGAGGAGGAATTTCTTGAGGGTTGCAAATCTGTGGAATTCGCTGCCTCAGAGCTGTGGAAGCTGGGACATTGAATAAATTTAAGACAGAAATAGACAAGTTTCTTAAAAACGATAAGGGGATAAGCGGGCGGGGAAGTGGAGCGGAGTCCATGATCAGATCGGCCATGATCTTATTGAATGACGGAGCAGGCTTGAGGGGCTATATGACCGAATCTGTTCTTATGTATACTTTAGTCTATTTTCCCAGTCCACTTTAGCCAACTCTGCCCTCATGCCTTTGTCATGGTCTTTATTTAAGCCAAGGATCCTGGTTTCTCACCCTCCAACTGAATTTGAAATTCAACTATGCTACAGTCAATCATTGCTAGAGGATCTTTTACTACAAGATCATTAATTAATCCTGCCTCATTACACAGTAGCAGATCTAAGATAGCCTGCTCCTGTTGGTTCCGCAACATACTGTTCAAGGAAACTATCCTGGATACACTATGAACTCCTCCTCAAGGCTACCCTGGCCAATTTGCTTTGTCCAATCAATGTGAAGGTTAAAATCGCCCATGGTTATCGCCGTTCCTTTATTACAAGCCTCCATTATTTCTTGATTTATACTCCATCCAACAGTGTAGCTACTGTTAGGGGGTCTATAGACTACGCCCACCAGCGACTTTTTCCCCTTTATTATTCCTCATCTCCACCCAAACTGATTCAACATCTTGATCCTGAGCCAATAGGGTGTGGGACGTCAGAACTCGGGGCTATAAATATAAAATATAGTCACTAATAAATCCAATGGGGAATTCAGGAGAAACTTCGTTACCTAGTGAGAATGTGGAACTCGCTACCACGGAGTGGTCATGGCGAATAGCATCGATGATTCAAGGGGAATCTAGATTAACACACAAGGGCAAAAGGAATAGGCGGCTATGCTGATGAGGTGCGATGGAGGGGTGGGAGCAGGCTCGTGTGGAGCATAAACACAGACAGAACTGTTGGGCCGAATGGCCTGATTCCATGCTGTAAATTCTATACAATTCAAAATATTGTTCACTCTGGCCTCAAATTTCCATTTACTCTTTTGAACCCAGGTCCCCTTGTCCCACCCCTCCAATTTAAAGCACTTCCTCAGTACTGCCCCTCCAACAGTGCTACATGCATGCTAAGCAGCGGAAGCAGCACGCTATGGATAGGGCTAAGTGATCCTTCAATCAACAGATCAGATCAAAGCTCTGCAGTCCTGCCACATCCAGTCGTGAACGGTGGTGAACAAACAAATGGTAGGAGGCGGCTCCATGAATATCCCCATCCGCAATGATGGCAGAGCCCAGCATTTGAGCGCAAAAGACAAGGCTGATGCGTTAACATCCATCATCAGCCAGAAGTGCCGAACGGATGATCCCTATCGGCCTCCTCCTAGGGTCTCCACCATCAGAAGCCAGTCTTCAGCCAATTCGATTCATTCCACATGATATCCAGAAACGGCTGAGCGCACTGGATACAGCAAAGGCAACAGAATTGGCCACGCCTCTAACCAAGCTGTTCCAGTACAGCTACAACACTGGCATCTATCTGACAAAGTGTAAAACTGCCCAGGTATGCCTTGTCCACAAAAAGCAGGACAAATCCAATTCGGCCAATTACCGTCCCATCAGTCAACTCTCAATCATTAGCAAAGTGATGGAAGGTGTCGTCGACAGTGCTATCAAGCGGCACTTACTCACCAATAACCTGCTCATCAATGTCCAGTTTGGGTTCCGCCTGGACCACTCGGCTCCACACCTCATTACAGGTGAGGTGGTCCAAAGCTTGGACAAAAGAGCTGGATTCCAGGGGCGAGGTGAGTGTGACTGTCAAATGCTGCCTAGATGAAAAGGGCAGAGTGTGTCATCAAGGAGCCCTAGTAAAGTTGAAGTCAATGGGAATCAGGGGGAAAATTCTCAGAAAATGAAGCAGTCCATGCTCACATGCAGCAAGATCTGGATGACATTCAGGCTTGGGCTGATTACATTCACGCCAAATAAGTGCCAGACAATGACCATCTCCAACATGGGAGTCTAACCACTGTCTCTTGATATTCAACGGTATTACCATCATCGAATCTCCCACCATCAACATCCTGGGGGTCACCATTGACCAGAAACTTAACTGGACCAGCCACATAAATATTGTGGCTACAAGAGCGGGTCAGAGGCTGGGTATTCTGCAGCCAGTGTCTCACCTCCTGACTCCCCAAAGCCTTCCCACCATCTACAAGACACAAGTCAGGAGTGTGATGGAACACTCTCCACTTGCCTGGATGAGTGCAGCTCCAACACTCGAAGCTCGACACCATCCAGGACAAAGCAGCCGCTTGATCAGCCCCCCCCCATCCACCACCTTCAACACTCACTCCCTCCACCACCGGTGGAAATTTACTTTTAAAGTTACATTTTCTGTTAAATGTACCCTTTTGTAATAAAACAAAATGGAGTCTCAGTTCTCCCAGAAGCCCCTGCAGCAGACAGCCTGTTTCTGCATGAACATAGTAACCTTGACTGATAGATGGCTTCTGCCTTTCTTTAATTAGCTGTGAGCAAGGGAACCTTGAATTTACCCTCCCTAATAGAAAGAATGTCCTGTTAGAATTATACTCCCTATTAGTAACTGTCGCTGTACTAAACCTTAGAAGAATTAGATAAAGGCTGTATAGATAAGTAGGGAATTAAAACAAGGATGTAATGTTAATTAAGCGATTAAAGAACTCTATCTGTAGCTGCTGACCACAAGGGCAAAACTGATAAACGTGATGGAACCATAATTTCTTTGTTTGTTCTTCTGTATAAAAATAATGTGTTTTTGAACCTCTGTAGAAGTCTTGGCAGAGCCTTTGACTCAGACTTTTCCTTGCAGCAAGTAAATCTATTAAAGGAACATCGACCGAGCTGTTTATGTCAGTTTCATTTCATATTTTAGTTAAATTGAGAGTCGAGATTTCAACACGTGGCTGCAGTGTGTACCATCGAAAAGATGCACTGCAGCAACTCGCCAAGGCTTCTTCGGCAGCACCTCCCAAACCCACGACCTCTACCGCCTACAAAGGACAAGGGCAGCAGGCGCATGGAACACCATCTCCAAGTTACTCTCCATCCTGACTTGTATCGCTTTATCATCGCTGGATCAAAATCCTGGAACTCCCTCCCAAACAGCACAATGGAGTAAGTACCTTCATCACACAGACTGCAGCGGTTCAAGACAGCAGCTCACCACCACATTCGAGGGCAAGTAGGGATGAGCAATAAATGCTGGCCTTGCCAGCGATGCCCACATCCAGAGAATGACTTTTTTTTTTAAATTCTCAGTTAACGTTTTCTGCACCCTCAAGAACTTAAAACCATAGGAAATAGGAGCAGGAGTAGGCCATACGCCCCTCGAGCCTGCTCCGCCATTCAATAAGATCATGGCTGATCTTCGACCAGAGGAGGACTAAGGGTTTAATTAAGAGAGGGAAAATATAGAGTACGAGAGGAAGCTTGCTGGGAACATAAAAACTGACTGCAAATGTTTCTATAAATATGTGAAGAGAAAAAAGATTAATGAAGACA
This sequence comes from Pristiophorus japonicus, assembly GCF_044704955.1. NCBI lineage: Eukaryota > Metazoa > Chordata > Chondrichthyes > Pristiophoridae > Pristiophorus > Pristiophorus japonicus. Next base: position 220,368,961 of record NC_091986.1, on the reverse strand, counting down.
AACATCGGTCCCTTGCAGTCGGATTCAGGTGTATTTATAATGGGCAACAAAGAAATGGCAGACCAATTGAACAAATACTTCGGTTCTGTCTTCACGAGGGAAGACACAAATAACCTTCTGAATGTACTAGGGGACAGTGGGTCTAGTGAGAAGGAGGAACTGAAGGATATCCTTATTAGGTGGGAAATTGTGTTAGGGAAATTGATGGCACTGAAGGCTGATAAATCCCCGGGGCCTGATAGGCTGCATCCCAGAGTACTCAAGGAAGTGGCCCTAGAAATAATGGATGCATTGGTGATCATTTTCCAACAGTCTATCGACCCTGGATCAGTTCCTATGGACTGCAAGGTAGCTAATGTAACACCACTTTTTAAAAAAAGGAGGGAGAGAAAACAGGTAATTATCGACTGGTTAGCCTGACATCAGTAGTGGGGAAAATGTTGGAATCAATCATTAAGGATGAAATAGCAGCACATTTGGAAAGCAGTGACAGGATCGGTCCAAGTCAGCATGGATATATGAAAAGGAAATCATGCTTGACAAATCTTCTGGAATTTTTTGAGGATGTAACTAGCAGAGTGGACAAGGGAAAACCAGTGGATGTGGTGTATTTGGACTTTCAAAAGGCTTTTGACAAGGTCCCACACAAGAGATTGGTGTGCAAAATCAAAGCACATGGTATTGGGGGTAATGTACTGACGTGGATAGAGAACTGGTTGGCAGACAGGAAGCAGAGAGTCAGGATAAACGGGTCCTTTTCAGAATGGCAGGCAGTGACTAGTGGAGTGCCGCAGGGTTCAGTGCTGGGACACCAGCTCTTTAAAATATACATTAACAATTTGCATGAAGGAACTGAGTAACATCTCCAAGTTTACAGATGACACTAAACTGGGTGGCAGAGAGAGCTGTGAGGGGGACGCTAAGAGGCTGCAGGATGATTTGGACAGGTTAGGTGAGTGGGTAAATGTATGGCAGATGCAGTATAATGTGGATAAATGTGAGATTATACATCTTGGGGGCAAAAGAATGAAGGCAGATTAGGAAAAGGGGAGGTGCAACAAGACCTGGGTGTCATGGTTCATCAGTCATTGAAGGTTGGCATGCAGGTACAGCAGGTGGTGAAGGTGGCAAATGGTATGTTGGCCTTCATAGCTAGGGGATTTGAATATAGGAACAGGGAGGTCTTACTGCAGTTGTGCAGGGCCTTGGTGAAGCCTCACCTGGAATATTGTGTTCAGTTTTGGTCTCCAAATCTGAGGAAGGACATTCTTGCTATTGAGGGAGTGCAGCGAAGGTTCACCAGACTGATTCCCGGGATGGCTGGACTGTCATACGAGGAGAGACTGGATCAACTGGGCCCTTTATTCACTGGAATTTTGAAGGATGAGAGGGGATCTCATAGAAACGTATAAGATTTTGATGGGACTGGACAGATTAGATGTGGTAATTAGATGTGGGAAGAATGTTCCCGATGTTGGAGAAGTCCAGAACCAGGGGACATAGTCTTAGGATAAGGGGTAGGCCATTTAGGACCGAGATGAGGAGAAACTTCTTCACTCAGAGTTGTTAACCTGTGGATTTCCCTACACCAGAGAGTTGCCGATGCCAGTTCATTGGCTATATTCAAGAGGGAGTTAGATATGGCCCTTACGGTTAAGGGGATCAAGGGGTATGGAGAGAAAGCAGGAAAGGGGTACTGAGTGAATGATCAGCCATGATCTTATTGAATGGCGGTGTAGGCTCAAAGGGCTGAATGGCGACTCCTGCACCTATTTTCTATGTCCTCAACTCCACATTCCCACCCTATCCCTTGATTCCCCTAGAGTCCAAAAATCTACCGAGCTCAGCCTTGAATATATTCAGCCTCTCAACATCCAGATATCTAGGGTAGGGAATTCCAAAGATTCACCAACTGCCCCACCACCCCCATTAACAATTATTTACACCTCTATATTGAAGTTACAACACAGAACAGACCATTCAGCCTCAACCCTCCCCTACCCCTAGGGGGACTGGTTACCTCACCGATGCACTCCAGGGTCAGATCGAGCAGAGACGGTCGTCAAACTGCTTTTGTGTTTCACAACACACAGCAAGCGAGAGTCGCAATGTAACAGCATCTAAAGCATGCCGAGCCTCACACTGCAGTCAAGAGTCCAAAAGGCCCAATACACAGATCAGGTGCTCCCACAATACAGCGCTGGACAAATGGAGGTAGAGTTTACCCATACTCCTTAGCAAGAGTGAACCTGCTGTACAATCACAACAACAACCTGTATTTATATAGCACCTTTAGCATCCCAAGGCACTTCACAGGAGTATTAGGTGATAAAAATTGACAAGATATAGAATAAATTCAGTTTCGCAGGAGGAGAGTGAGATACCACAGCCACGGCTAAAACAATAATTTCCCTTTATATAGCACCTTTACCGTAGTAAAACATCCCAAGATGTTTCAGAGGAGCATTAACCAGACAAAGCTAAATACCGAGCCACAAGGAGATATTAGGACAGGGAAGATGTAGGTTTTAAGGATCGTCTTAAAAAGAGGGGGGGAAAAAAAGATTTAAGGAGGGAATTCCAGAGCTTAGGGCCCAGCAACAGAAGGCACACCCGCCAATGGCACAGCGATTTGCTCAAGGAGGTCAGAATTGGAGATGTGGGATCTTCACCAGAAGAGGAGCCAATTTTAAGTTCTTCTAATCATTGCAGCACAGAATTCACCACCATCTTCTCTCTCTCTCAAAAAAATCTTCCTGCAAGTGTCAAACTCACTCCCCCAACAAAACCTGGCTGACCATACCTGACTGGACACAGCAATTCCACACTTGCACCATGAGGGAGCCAGGGCAGAGGGGGTAACAAATCAATAAATCAACTGCAGTCCACAGTTGTGAATTGTAAATGTTCCAACCTTCTCCCAGGTCAGGGGTCAGCCCTCTCTCCACCGCCTCATCCCAGGTTAGGGGTCATCTCCTCCCCCCCCCTCCCAACTCCCCCAGGTCAGGGGTCATCTCTTCCCCCAGGTCAGGGGTCAGCTCTCTTTCCCCCCCCCCCCCCAACACCCCCAGGTCAGGGGTCAGCTTTCTCTCTTCCCCCCCCCCCCCCCCAAACACCCCCAGGTCAGGGGTCAGCTCTCTTCCCCCCCAACACCCCCAGGTCAGGGGTCAGCTCTCTTCCCACCCAAACACCCCCAGGTCAGGGGTCAGCTCTCTTCCCCCCCAACACCCCCAGGTCAGCTCTCTTCCCCCACAACACCAGGTCAGGGGTCAGCTCGCTCCCCCCACCAACACCCCCAGGTCAGGGGTCAGCTCTCTTCCCCCCCCCCCAACACCCCCAGGTCAGGGGTCAGCTCTCTTCCCCCCCAACACCCCCAGGTCAGCTCTCTTCCCCCACAACACCAGGTCAGGGGTCAGCTCGCTCCCCCCACCAACACCCCCAGGTCAGGGGTCAGCTCTCTTCCCCCCCCAACACCCCCAGGTCAGCTCTCTTCCCCCCCAACACCAGGTCAGGGGTCAGCTCGCTCCCCCCACCAACACCCCCAGGTCAGGGGTCAGCTCTGCCCCCCCAACACCCCCAGGTCAGGGGTCAGCTCTCTTCCCCCCCAACACCCCCAGGTCAGGGGTCAGCTCTCTTCCCCCCCAACACACCCAGGTCAGGGGTCAGCTCTCTTCCCCCCCAACACCCCCAGGTCAGGGGTCAGCTCTCTTCCCCCCCAACACCCCCAGGTCAGGGGTCAGCTCTCTTCCCCCCCAACACCCCCAGGTCAGGGGTCAGCTCTCTTCCCCCCCAACACCCCCAGGTCAGCTCTCTTCCCCCCCAACACCCCCAGGTCAGCTCTCTTCCCCCCATCACCAGGTCAGGGGTCAGCTCGCTCCCCCCACCAACACCCCCAGGTCAGGGGTCAGCTCTGCCCCCCCAACACCCCTAGGTCAGGGGTCAGCTCTCTTCCCCTCCAACACCCCCAGGTCAGGGGTCAGCTCTCTTCCCCCCCCAACACCCCCAGGTCAGGGGTCAGCTCTCTTCCCCCCCAACACCCCCAGGTCAGGGGTCAGCTCTCTTCCCCCCCCCCAACACCCCCAGGTCAGGGGTCAGCTCTCTTCCCCCCCAACATCCCCAGGTCAGGGGTCAGCTCTCTTCCCCCCCAACACCCCCAGGTCAGGGGTCAGCTCTCTTCCCCCCCAACACCCCCAGGTCAGGGGTCAGCTCTCTTCCCCCCCAACACCCCCAGGTCAGGGGTCAGCTCTCTTCCCCCCCAACACCCCCAGGTCAGGGGTCAGCTCTCTTCCCCCCCAACACCCCCAGGTCAGGGGTCAGCTCTCTTCCCCCCAACACCCCCAGGTCAGGGGTCAGCTCTCTTCCCCCCCAACACCCCCAGGTCAGGGGTCAGCTCTCTACACCCCCAGGTCAGGGGTCAGCTCTCTACACCCCCAGGTCAGGGGTCAGCTCTCTACACCCCCAGGTCAGGGGTCAGCTCTCTACACCCCCAACACCCCCAGGTCAGGGGTCAGCTCTCTTCCCCCCCAACACCCCCAGGTCAGGGGTCAGCTCTCTTCCCCCCCCCAACACCCCCAGGTCAGGGGTCAGCTCTCTTCCCCCCCAACACCCCCAGGTCAGGGGTCAGCTCTCTTCCCCCCCCCAACACCAGGTCAGGGGTCAGCTCGCTCCCCCCCTCAACACCCCCCAGGTCAGGGGTCACTCCCTCCACCTATTTTAATCCCAATCGGGTAAATTAATCGACATTTACATTTAAGGTGGAACTTTAAACATTTCATTCGCATTGACTGAAGTAGAGGTAGAGCCGGAGCCGGAGTGTCCTCCCCCGGGCCCGGACACTAACCGGGACTGCCCGCTGCCCTCACCGCCCCCCGGGCCCGGCTCACCTGCTCGCTGCTGTCGCCCTCGCTGCTGTAACAACAGCCCATGGCGGCGGCGGCTCGGAGCTCGGGCTCGGGCCTGCTATTTACAGCATCACCTGACCCGCCTTAGCAACCGACGCCTCACTTCCGGCCCCGCCTCGGCGTTCGACCTCACTTTCGGCCACGCATGTCAATCAGCCTCTGCGCCTGCGCACAATCACGCTCCCGGTCACCTGACGCGGGCCTGGAAACCGGCCAATCACCGGCCGCGCAGGGCGGCGCCATGCTCACGTGATGGGGAAGTGCCCGAGGGCGGGGTCAGAGGTCAAGTTCAGATTGATTGACTTATTAGGGTTTGTCCCAGTTAGAAAACAACGAGATAACGCGCCACCTGCGGAAATTAAAAATAATATCAGTAAATGTTACACTAAAAAGTGAATCCATTTCTCGCAATGTCATTGGGCAACCCTGGTCACATGACTGCTCTTCCTCCAGCAATTTCAGCTCAACACGTGACTGAAATACAAACAAAGAACTTGCATTTATATAGCACCTTTCGCCACCTCAGTATGTCCCAAAGTGCTTTACGGCCAATGAAGTACGATCGAAGTGTAGTCACTGTTGTAATGTGGGAAACACAGCAACCAATTTGCGCACAGCAAGCTCCCACACACAGTAATGTGATAATGACCCAGATAATCTGTTTTAGTGATGTTGGTTGAGGGATAAATATTGGCCCCAGGACACCGGAGATAACTCCCCTGCTCTTCTTCAACATAGTGCCATGGGATCTTTTATATCCACCTGAGAGAGCAGACAGGGCCTCGGTATAACACCTCATTCAAAAGACGGCATCTCCAACAGTGCGGCGCTCCCTCAGTACTGCCCTTCCGACAGTGCAGCGCTCCCTCAGTACTGCCCTTCCGACAGTGCAGCACTCCCTCAGTACTGCCCTTCCGACAGTGCAGCGCTCCCTCAGTACTGCCCCTCCGACAGTGCGGCGCTCCCTCAGTACTGCCCCTCCGACAGTGCGGCGCTCCCTCAGTACTGCCCCTCCGACAGTGCGGCGCTCCCTCAGTACTGCCCCTCCGACAGTGCGGCGCTCCCTCAGTACTGCCCCTCCGACAGTGCGACATTCCCTCAGTACTGCCCCTCCGACAGTGCAGCGCGCCCTCATTACTGCTCCTCCGACAGTGTGGCGCTCCCTCAGTACTGCCCCTTCGACAGTGCGGCACTCCCTCAGTACTGACCCTCCGACAGTACAGCGCTCCCTCACTACTGCCCCTCCAACAGTGCAGCACTCCCTCATTACTGCGCCTCCGACAGTGCAGCACTCCCTCAGTACTGCACTGGAGTGTCATTCTAGATTTTGGTGCTCAATCTCTGGAGTGGGACTTGAACCCACAACCTTCTGACCCAAAGTTGAAATTGCTACCCACTAAACCAAATCTGCTGTCATCACCTGTCTCCTCAAAATAACAACCCTTGACCCCACTTTGCTAGCTAGCTACCGCCCCGTCTCCAACCTCCCTTTCCTGTTCAAAGTACTTGAACATGTTGTCACCTCCCAAATCCGTGCCCATATTTCCCACAATTCCATGTTTGAATCTCTCCAATCCAGTTTCTGCCCCTGCCACAGTACCAAAACTGCTCTCATCAAAATCACAAATGACCGGTCAGCCTGACATCGGTAGTGGGTAAAATGATGGAATCAATTATTAAGGATGTCATAGCAGTGCATTTGGAAAGAGGTGACATGATAGGTCCAAGTCAGCATGGATTTGTGAAAGGGAAATCATGCTTGACAAATCTTCTGGAATTTTTTGAGGATGTTTCCAGTAGAGTGGATAAGGGAGAACCAGTTGATGTGGTATATTTGGACTTTCAGAAGGCGTTCGACAAGGTCCCACACAAGAGATTGATGTGCAAAGTTAGAGCACATGGGATTGGGGGTAGTGTACTGACATGGATTGAGAACTGGTTGTCAGACAGGAAGCAAAGAGTAGGAGTAAATGGGTACTTTTCAGAATGGCAGGCAGTGACTAGTGGGGTACCGCAAGGTTCTGTGCTGGGGCCCCAGCTGTTTACACTGTACATTAATGATTTAGATGAGGGGATTAAATGTAGTATCTCCAAATTTGCGGATGACACTAAGTTGGGTGGCAGTGTGAGCTGCGAGGAGGATGCTGTGAGGCTGCAGAGCGACTTGGATAGGTTAGGTGAGTGGGCAAATGCATGGCAGATGAAGTATAATGTGGATAAATGTGAGGTTATCCACTTTGGTGGTAAAAACAGAGAGACAGACTATTATCTGAATGGTGACAGATTAGGAAAAGGGGAGGTGCAAAGAGACCTGGGTGTCATGGTACATCAGTCATTGAAGATTGGCATGCAGGTGCAGCAGGCGGTTAAGAAAGCAAATGGCATGTTGGCCTTCATAGCAAGGGGATTTGAGTACAGGGGCAGGGAGGTGTTGCTACAGTTGTACAGGGCATTGGTGAGGCCACACCTGGAGTATTGTGTACAGTTTTGGTCTCCTAACCTGAGGAAGGACATTCTTGCTATTGAGGGAGTGCAGCGAAGGTTCACCAGACTGATTCCCGGGATGGCGGGACTGACCTATCAAGAAAGACTGGATCAACTGGGCTTGTATTCACTGGAGTTCAGAAGAATGAGAGGGGACCTCATAGAAACATATAAAATTCTGACGGGGTTAGACAGGTTAGATGCAGGAAGAATGTTCCCAATGTTGGGGAAGTCCAGAACCAGGGGTCACAGTCTAAGGATAAGGGGTAAGCCATTTAGGACCGAGATGCGGAGGAACTTCTTCACCCACAGAGTGGTGAACCTGTGGAATTCTCTACCACAGAAAGTTGTTGAGGCCAATTCACTAAATATATTCAAAAAGGAGTTAGATGAGGTCCTTACTGCTAGGGGGATCAAGGGGTATGGCGAGAAAGCAGGAATGGGGTACTGAAGTTGAATGTTCAGCCATGAACTCATTGAATGGCGGTGCAGGCTAGAAGGGCCGAATGGCCTACTCCTGCACCTATTTTCTATGTTTCTATGTTTCTATGACATCCTTTGTGACAAAGGTAAACTACCCCTCCTCGTCCTTCTCGACCTGTCTGCAACCTTTGACACGGTTGACCACTCTATCCTCCTCCAACATCTCTCCACCATCGTCCAGCTGGGTGGGACTGCACTCGCCTGGTTCCATTCTTATCTATCTAATCGTAGCCAGAGAATCACCTGCAACGGCTTCTCTTCCCGCCCCCGCATCGTTATCTCTGGTGTCCCCCAAGGATCTATCCTTGGCCCCCTCCTATTTCTCATCTACGTGTTGCCCCAACTTCTGTCTGAGGCTGGACCAGACTGTTCGCAACCTTGGTGTCATCCGGAAACACCGCGTCAGTTTCCACATATACACTGATGACACCCAGCTCTATCTCATCACCATTTCTCTCTCAATAGTAGTAAGGTTGGGGACAGCATCAAACAAGAAATGAGGGATGCATGCAATAAAGGTTCATGGGTGACTTTAATCTACATATTGATTGGGCTAACCAAACTGGTAGTAATGCGGTGGAGGAGGATTTTCTGGCGTGTATTAGGGATGGTTTTCGAGACCAATATGTCGAGGAACCAACCAGTGAGCTGGCCATCCTAGACTGGGTGATGTGTAATGAGAAAGGACTAATTAGCAATCTTGTTGTGCGAGACCCCTTGGGGAAGAGTGACCATAACATGGTAGAATTCTTTATTAGGATGGAGAGTGACACAGTTAATTCAGAAACTAGGGTCCTGAACTTAAGGAAAGGTAACTTCGATGGTTTGAGGCGTGAATTGGCTAGAGTAGATTGGCAAATGATACTTAAAGGGTTGATGGTGGATAGGCAATGGCAAACATTCAAAGATCACATGGATGAACTTCAGCAATTGTACATCCCTGTCTGGAGTAAAAATAAAACGGGGAAGGTGACTCAACCGTGGCGAACAAGGGAAATTAAAGATAGTGTTAAATCCAAGGAAGAGGCATATAAATTGGCCAGAAAAAGCAGCAAATCTGAGGACTGGGAGAAATTTAGAATTCAGCAGAGGAGGAAAAAGGGTTTAATTCGAAGGGGGAAAATAGAGTATGAGAGTAAGCTTGCAGGGAACATTAAAACTGACTGCAAAAGCTTCCATAGATATGTGAAGAGAAAAAGATTAATGAAGACAAACGTAGGTCCCTTGCAGTCGGATTCAGGTGAATTTATAATGGGGAACAAAGAAATGGTAACCAATTGAACAAATACTTTGGTTCTGTCTTCATGAAGGAAGCCACAAATAACCTTCCGAAAGTACTAGGGGACAGTGGGTCTCGTGAGAAGGAGGAACTGAAGGATATCCTTATTAGGTGGGAAATTGCATTAGGGAAATTGATGGGATTGAAGTCCGATAAATCTATGGGGCCTGATAGTCTGCATCCCAGAGCACTTAAGGAAGTGGCCCTAGAAATAGTGGATGCATTGGTGATCATTTTCCAACAGTCGATCGACTCGGGATCAGTTCCTATGAACTGGAGTGTAGCTAATGTAACACCACTTTTTAAAAAGGGAGGAAGAGAGAAAGCGGGTAATTATAGACCGGTTAGCCTGACATCAGTGGTGGGGAAAATGTTGGAATCAATTATTAAGGATGAAATAGCAGCGCATTTGGAAAGCAGTGACACGATCGGTCCAAGTCAGCATGGATTTATGAAGGGGAAATCATGCTTGACAAATCCTCTGGAATTTTTTGAGGATGTAACTAGTAGAGTGGACAAGGGAGAACCAGTGGATGTGGTGTATTTGGACTTTCAAAAGGCTTTTGACAAGGTCCCAAACAAGAGATTGGTGTGCAAAATAAAAGAACATGGTATTGGGGGTAATATACTGACATGGATAGAGAACTGGTTGGCAGACAGGAAGCAGAGAGTCGGGATAAACGAGTCCTTTTCAGAATGGCAGGCAGTGACTAGTGGAGTGCCGCAGGGCTCAGTGCTGGGACCCCAGCTCTTTACAATATACATTAATGATTTGGATGAAGGAATTGAGTGTAATATCTCGAAGTTTGCAGATGACACTAAACTGGGTGGCGGTGTGAGCTGTGAGGAGGATGCTAAGAGGCAGCAGGGTGACTTAGACAGGTTAGGTGAGTGGGCAAATGCATGGCAGATGCAGTATAATGTGGATAAATGTGAGGTTATCCACTTTGGGGGCAAAAACGGAAAGATAGAATATTATCTGAATGGTGGCAGATAAGGAAAAGGGGAGACCTGGGTGTCATGGTACATCAGTCATTGAAAGTTGGCATGCAGGTACAGCAGGCGGTGAAGGCGGCAAATGGTATGTTGGCCTTCATCGCTAGAGGTTTTGAGTATAGGAGCAGGGTGGTCTTACTGCAGTTGTACAGGGCCTTGGTGAGGCCTCACCTGGAATATTGTGTTCAATTTTGGTCTCCTAATCTGAGGAAGGACGTTCTTGCTATTGAGGGAGTGCAGCGAAGGTTCACTGGACTGATTCCCGGGATGGCTGGACTGACATATGAGGAGAGACTGGATCAACTGGGCCTTTATACATGGAGTTTAGAAGGATGAGAAGGGATCTCAAAGAAACATACAAGATTCTGACAGGACGGGACAGGTTAGATGCGGGTCGATTGTTCCCGATGTTGGGGAAATCCAGAACTAGTGGACACAGTCTTAGGATAAGGGGTAGGCCAATTAGGACTGAGATGAGGAGAAACTTCTTCACTCAGAGAGTTGTTAACCTGTGGAATTCCCTGCCGCAGAGAGTTGTTGATGCCAGTTCATTGGATATATTCAAGAGGGAGTTAGATATGGCCCTTACGGCTAAAGAGATCAAGGGGTATGGAGAGAAAGCAGGAAAGGGGTACTGAGAGAATGATCAGCCATGATCTTATTGAATGGTGGTGCAGGCTCGAAGGGCCGAATGGCCTACTCCTGCATCTATTTTCTATATTTCTATGTTGCTATGTTTCTATGACCCCTCCACAGTCTCTAAATTGACAGACTGCTTGTCCCACATCCAGTTCTGGATGAGCAGAAATTTTCTCTCATTAAATATTGGGAAGACCAAAGCCACTGTTTTCAGTCCCCGCCACAAACTCCGTTCCCTAGCCACTGACTCCATCTCTCTCCCCAATTTCTGTTTGAGGCTGAACCAGACAGTTCGCAACCTTGGTGTCATATTTGACCCTGAAATGAGCTTCCGATCACATATTCACAACATAAATAAGGCCGCCTATTTACACCTTTGTAACATCGCCCGTCTCCACCTTCCCTCAGCTCAGCCATTGCTGGAGCCCTCATCCAGGCCTTTGTTACCTCTAGACCTGACTATTTCAACGCACTCCTGGCTGGCCTCCCACATTCTACCCCACGTAAACTAGAGGTGATCCAAAACTCTGCTGCCCCATGTCCTAACTCGCACCAAGTCCCGCTCACCCATCACCCCCTGTGCTCACTGCCCCGTGTCCTAACTCGCACCGAGTCCCACTCACCCATCACCCCCTGTGCTCGCTGCCCTGTGTCCTAACTCACACCGAGTCCCGCTCACCCATCACCCCCTGTGCTCACTGCCTCCGTGTCCTAACTCACACCGAGTCCCGCTCACCCATCACCCCCTGTGAAGGACGGTCTTGCTATTAGAAACATAGAAAACATAGAAAATAGGTGCAGGAGTAGGCCATTCGGCCCTTTGAGCCTGCACTGCCATTCAATAAGATCATGGCTGATCATTCCCTCAGTACCCTTTGCCTGCTTTCTCTCCATACCCCTTGATCCCCTTAGACGTAAGGGCCATATGTAACTCCCTCTTGAATATATCCAATGAACTGGCATCAACAACTCTCTGCGGCAGGGAATTCCACAGGTTAACAACTCTCTGAGAGAAGAAGTTTCTCCTCATCTCAGTCCTAAATGGCCTACCCCTTATCCTAAGACTATGTCCCCTGGTTCTGGACTTCTCCAACATCGGGAACATTCTTCCCGCATCTAACCTGTCCAGTCCCGTCAGAATCTTATACATTTCTATGAGATCGCCTCTCATCCTTCTAAACTCCAGTGAATACAGGCCCAGTTGATCCAGTCTCTCCTCATATGACAGTCCAGCCATCCCAGGAATCAGTCTGGTGAACCTTTGCTGCACTCCCTTAATAGCAAGAACGTCCTTCCTCAGATTAGGAGACCAAAACTGAGCACAATATTCCAGGTGAGGCCTCACTAAGCCTCTGTACAACTGCAGTAAGACCTCCCTGCTCCTGTACTCAAATCCACTAGCTATGAGGGCCAACATACCATTTGCCTTCTTCACCGCCTGCTGTACCTGCATGCCAACTTTCAATGACTGATGAACCATGACACCCAGTTCTCGTTGCACCTCCCCTTTTCGTAATCTGCCGCCATTCAGATAATATTCTGCCTTCGTGTTTTTGCCCCCAAAATGTATAACCTCACATTTATCCACATTATATTGCATCTGCAATGCATTTGCCCACTCACCTAACCTGTCCAAGTCACCCTGCAGCCTCTTAGCGTCCTCCTCACAACTCACACCCAGTTTAGTGTCATCTGCAAACATGGAGATATTACACTCAATGCCTTCATCTAAATCGTTAATGTATATTGTAAATAGCTGGGGTCCCAGCACTGAACCCTGCGGCACTCCACTCGTCACTGCCTGCCATTCATAAAGGACCCGACTCTCTGCTTCCTGTCTGCCAACCAGTTCTCTATCCACATCAATACATTACCCCCAATACCATGCGCTTTAATTTTGCACACCAATCTCTTGTGTGGGACCTTGTCAAAAGCCTTTTGAAAGTCCAAATACACCACATCCACTGGTTCTCCCTTGTCCACTATATTAGGTACATCCTCAAAAAATTCCAGAAGATTTGTCAAGCATGATTTCCCTTTCATAAATCCATGCTGACTTGGACCGATCCTGTCACTGCTTTCCAAATGCGCTGCTATTTCATCCTTAATAATTGATTCCAACATTTTCCCCACTACTGATGTCAGGCTAACCGGTCTATAATTACCTGTTTTCTCTCTCCCTCCTTTTTTAAAAAGTGGTGTTACATTAGCTACTCTCCAGTCCATAGGAACTGATCCCGAGTCGATAGACTGTTGGAAAATGATCACCAATGCATCCATTATTTCTAGGGCCACTTCCTTCAATACTCTGGGATGCAGACTATCAGGCCCCGGGGATTTGTCGGCCTTCAATCCCATCAATTTCCCTAACACAGTTTCCCACCTAATAAGGATATCCTTCAGTTCCTCCTTTTTACTAGACCCACTATCCCCTAGTACATTTGGAAAGTTATTTGAGTCTTCCTTTGTGAAGACAAAACCGAAGTATTGGTTCAATTGGTCTGTCATTTCTTTGTTCCCCATTCTGAATTCACCTGAATCCGACTGCAAGGGACCTACGTTTGTCTTCACTAATCTTTTTCTCTTCACATATTTGTAGAAGCTTTTGCAATCAGTTTTTATGTTCCCTGCAAGCTTCCTCTTGTACTCTATTTTCCCCCTCTTAATTAAACCTTTAGTCCTCCTCTGCTGAATTCTAAATTTCTCCCTATTGAGGGAGTGCAGCAAAGGTTCACCAGACTGATTCCCGGGATGGCAGGACTGACATATGAGGAGACACTGGATCGACTGGGCCTGTATTCACTGGAGTTTAGAAGGATGAGAGGGGATTTCATAGAAACATAGAACATTCTGATGGGACTGGACAGGTTCGATGCAGGAAGAATGTTCCCGATGTTGGGGAAGTCCAGAACCAGGGGACACAGCCTAAGGATAAGGGGTAAGCCATTTAGGATTGAGATGAGGATAAACTTCTTCACTCAGAGAGTTATTAACCTGTGGAATTCCCTGCCGCAGAGAGTTGCTGATGCCAGTTCGTTGGATATATTCAAGAGGGAGTTAGATATGGCCCTTACTGCTAAAGGGATCAAGGGGTATGGAGAGAAAGCAGGAAGGGTGTCATGTATTTAACTGTCATTGTAATCCATGTATAAACTGACCTAAGTTGTACACCGTGAGAACACTGACCACTAGGTGGTGAACTTGTGGGAGACACTCCTAACCTGGACTTTCAGGTATAAAAGGGGAAGCTCCATCCATCTTCTTCACTTCAGTGCTCGAATAAAGGTTACTGGTCACAGAGTGACCTTCTCTCTAGTATGGGCCTCGTGTGCATTTGTACTGTATAGCAAGGACATATTATTGGCGACGAGAAACTGGGATTTAAACCACGCGAGCATGGCCACTAGCAGCACAGACGAGAGGTACTGTGTTGGTGATGATTGGGACGACTTTATTGAGAGACTACAGCAAAGTTTCGACACTAAGGAATGGCTGGGACAGGATTCGGCCGACAAACGCAGGGCTCATCTCCTGACGGTCTGTGGATCCAGGACGTACTCCCTGATGAAGCCAGAGAAGCCGGCGGACAAGACTTTTGAAGAGCTCAGTAAGTTGATCGGGGAACACTTTAAACCGGCGAGCAGTATGCACATGGCGAGACACTGGTTTTACAAGCACCGGCGGCGAGAAGGGCAAAGCGTTCCAGACTTCGTGGCAGATTTCCGGCGACTGGCGAGCCTATGTAAGTTCCCAGATGCATGCAGAGCAGAGATGCTGCGAGACTTTGGGCACGCTGGGGTTTTCAGGAAACTGATTGAGATCAAGGACTTGACCCTGGAAACGGCGGCTTTGATGGTCCAGAAATTTATCTCAGGGGAGGAAGAGACCAGAATGATGTTTGACAAAAATCTTGGTTTAAGTGCAGCAAATGGACAGGGAGTCAACATTTTTAACGCGGCACACAGTTCTCCAGGCATTCAGGGGCAATCGGACATGCCCCAGCATGTAGCCAAATCCAAAGGGGGAATTCAACAGAGACAATGGCTAGCTGAACGGCGATTCATGCCATCGCAATGGACAATGCGGCCAGTAATGGGGCCATCAACACCTGTCAATGGTGCGTTTAAGGACAGTTACAGAGACAGTCAGAGACGATCGACTGTAATGGACCTTTTGTTTCGAACAACGGCTCATGTTGGAGGTGTGGAGGCAAACACACAGCCAGAGCTTGCAGGTATCAGCAATATATCTGCAGAAACTGCAACGTCAGTGGTCACTTGGCACGTATGTGCAGGAAGCCTGCAGCCAGGTTGATCTACGAGAAGGACGGACCGATGTAAGCCCTACGAGGCCAAATGGACACTGGGGGAACTCGCTGGAAGCTGAAGTTCAGCGAGTTCATATGGAGAACATATACGGTTCATATACCAGGATGCCACCGATAATGATGAAAGTGCTCCTCAATGGCATCCCTGTATCAATGGAGCTAGGCACGGGGGCCAGCCAGTTGCTGATGAGTATCAACAGTTCGACAAGATGTGGCCGTCCAAGGCCAGGAGGCCAAAATTATTGCCGATTAACGAACAGCTACGGACATATACAAAGGAGATCATTCCGGTGCTAGGCAGCGCCACGGTAGTCGTGACCCACAAAGATTCGGAGAACAGGTTGCCACTCTGGATTGTCCCGGGGGATGGTCCCACACTACTGGGGAGGAGTTGGCTTGCTGTCATGAACTGGAAATGGGGCGATGTCAATGCAATTTCTTCTGTGGAGCGAATATCATGCTCAGAGGTCCTGGACAAATTTGACTCACGATTTCAACCTGGCATTGGCACTTTCATGGGGACCAAGGTAGTGATTCACATAAACCCGGACGCCAGGCCAGTACACCACAAGGCCAGAGCGGTGCCGTACGTGATGCGGGAAAAGATAGAAAGCGAATTGGACCGCTTGCTGAGGGAAGGCATCATCTCGCCAGTCGAATTCAGTGACTGGGCGAGCCCGATTGTGCCGGTGCTCAAGGCGGATGGGTCGGTCAGGATGTGGTGATTACAAGGCCACCATCAATCGGGTGTCACTCTAAGACCAGTACCCGCTACCGAGAGCGGAGGACCTCTTTGCGACGCTATCCGGTGACAAACTTTCAAAAAAATTGGACCTGACCTCAGCTTACATGACCCAGGAGCTGGCGAGTGAGTCGAAGAAGCTGACCACCATCATGACACACAAGAGGTTGTTTGAGTACAACAGATGTCCGTTCGGGATTTGCTCAGCCGCCGCGATCTTTCAACGAAATATGGAAAGTCTCCTCAAGTCGATTCCAGGGACGGTGATTTTTCAGGACGACATCCTCATCATGGGTTGCGATACTGAAGAACACCTCCACAACCTGGAGGAGGTGCTCTGCAGACTGGACCGGGTAGGGCTGCGACTGAAAAAGGCGAAGTGCGTCTTCCTAGCTCCAGAGGTAGAATTCCTGGAGATGAGGGTAGCAGCAGACGGGATCAGCCCTACAGCGTCCAAAACGGAAGCGATCCAGAGAGCACCCAGACCCCGTAACACGACGGAGCTGCGTTCGTTCCTGGGGCTCCTGAATTATTTTGGTAACTTTCTTCCCAAATTGAGCATGCTGCTAGAGCCACTACACGTGCTCCTATGCAAAGGTCGCGAATGGGTCTGGGGGTGACAGCCAGGAAAGGGCTTTTAATAGAGCACGCAATTTGTTATGTTCCAACAATCTGTTAACGTTATATGACCCGTGTAAGAAACTTGTTTTAACGTGCGATGCGTTGTCCTATGGGGTCGGGTGTGTGTTTCAGCGTGTGAATGCCAAGGGTCAGTTACGGCCGGTAGCTTATGCCTCCAGAAGTCTGTCCCAGGCAGAAAGAGGCTACGGGATGGTAGAAAAGGAGGTGCTCGCATGTGTAAATGCAGTAAAAAAAAATGCACCAGTACCTGTTTGGCAGGAAATTTGAGCTGGAGACAGATCACAAACCCATAATGTCCCTTTTGGCTGACAAAAAGGCCATAAATGCAAATGCATCGGCCCACATACAGAGGTGGGCACTCACGTTAGCCGCCTATGACTATACCATTCGGCACAGACTGGGCACTGAAAACTGCGTCGATGCACTCAGCAGGCTCCCGCTAGCCACCACTGAGGGGGCAACCGAGCATGCTGCTAAGATGGTCATGGCTGTTGAAGCTTTCGAAAGCGAAGGCTCACCCGTGATAGCCCGTCAGATAAAAGTCTGGACAAATAGAGACCCGCTACTGTCTTTAGTCAAGAAATGCGTCCTGAATGGGGACTGGACAGCCACGTATGGGGCACGCCCTGAGGAATTTAAACCATTTCACAGGCACAAGGATGAACTCTCGTTTCAGGCCGATTGCCTACTGTGGGGAAATCAAGTAGTCATGCCCCAGATGGGCAGAGAGGTGTTCATCAGAGAACTCCACAATGAGCACCCGGGCATTGTCACGATGAAGGCAATTGGTGGCCAGGGATAGACGCAGATCTGGAACTTTGTGTTCGCAGGTGTAACACGTGTGCCCAGCTGGGCAATGCGCCCAGGGAAGCCCCCCTTAGCCCCTGGTCCTGGCCCGCCAAGCCATGGACACGCATCCATGTGGACTACACAGGTCCTTTCATGGGTAAAATGTTTTTGGTTGCAGTAGACGCCGACTCCAAATGGATCGAGTGCAACATTCTCAATTCAAGCACATCCTCTGCAACGATAGAAATTCTACGGGCAATGTTCACCGCCCATGGTCTACCGGACGTCTTGGTCAGCAACAATGGCCTGTGCTTTGCAAGCATTGAATTCCAGGACTTCATGGCAGGAAATGGCATCAACCATGTCAGAACGGCACAGTTCAAGCCGGCCTCAAATGGCCAGGCAGAACGAGCAGTGCAGATAATCAAACAGGGGATGCTCAGAATCCAAGGGGGTTCCCTACAAAACCGGTTATCACACCTCCTGTTGGCCTACAGATCCCGACCACACTCGCTCACAGGGGTTCCATCCGCGGAGCTGCTAATGAAAAGGACACTCAAAACCAGGTTATCCCTTATACACCCCACCATGAAATAAATTGTTGAGAGCAGGCGCTGGTCACAATGTGACTACCATGACGGGAATGTGAGGGCGCGATGTATTGATGTCAATGACCCTGTTTTTGTCCTTAATTACGCTGCAGGGACCAAATGGCTCACAGGCACTGTGATTGCCAAAGAGGGGAATAGGGTTTCTGGTAGTTAAACTTACCCATGGACAAATCTGTCGCAAACACGTGGATCAAACCAAAAGGAGGTTTAGCAACCCCACAGAAGAAGCAGAGGAAGAACACGACGTAGAGTTTACTCCACCACAGGTGATCGAACACCGGAACCAAGTGGAGGAGAGCCCAGTCACTGTGGGCAGTCCGGACAGGCCTGAGGCACCGCAAACAGCAGACACTCAGGCCAGCGCCCAACAACCGGAGCCCCAACTCAGGCGCTCTACAAGGGAGCGTAAACCACCAGAGAGACTTAACCTGTGATCCCAATAAGACTTTGGGGGGGGAGGTGATGTCATGTATTCAACTGTCATTGTAATCCATGTATAAACTGACCGAAGTTGTACACCGTGAGAACATTGATCACAGGGGGCGAACTTGTGGGAGACACTTCTAACCTGGACTTTCAGGTATAAAAGGGGAAGCTCCACCCATCTTCTTCACTTCAGTGCTGGCTAATAAAGGTAACTGGTCACAGAGTGACCTTCTCTCTAGTATGGGCCTCGTGTGCATTTGTACTGTGTAGTAAGGGCATATTAAAGGGGTACTGAGCTGAATGATCAGCCATGATCTTATTGAATGGTGGTGCAGGCTCGAAGGGCCGAATGGCCTACTCCTGCGCCTATTTTCTATGTTTCTATGTTTTAATGCGGGAAGATACAGCAGGAGCGGCGAGGTCGGGGCGAAGGAGCGACAAGAGTTTGTAGAGGGATGGTATCGGGGCCCAGGTGTGGCGAGAGTTCGGGGCCCAGGTGTGGCGAGAGTTCGGGGCCCAGGGGCAGCATGGACCAGCCCACACTGCGATATGTGTGTGCGCACTGGGTCCGTGCAGCAGAGCTGGTCTCCAGTCGTCCTGGTTAACCCTTGCCACTGGACCAAGACCTAGCTCTGTCAAGCCCCGTGTGGTGGCTGGTGTGCAACGGTCACCCCACGTTAAAACAATTAATGCACAGGCATCTGCCACCCTTCAGGATATAGTTCGGGATCTGAAATATTAGGTCCTTCATTGAAACACCTGTGAACTCATCCCTTTTCGGCGTGGAAGCAAGTCATCCTCGATATGAGGGACTGCCTATGACGATTATGATGGCCCCGCTGAGTCATTTAATGGAGCGTTATCGCCGCCTTATGGTCAGACTGTTAAACTGAAAAGTTAATGAACAACACCAAGGGCCAAGTCACTGAAAACTACCGATTTATGCAACTGCTTGTAGCTTTTAATCTTGGAGAGGGTGCAGAGGAGATTGATCAGACTGGTTCCAGGGATGAGGGACTTCAGTTCCGTGGATAGACTGGAGAAGCTGGGGTTGTTCTCATTGGAGCAGAGAAGCTTAAGGGGAGATTTGATTGAGGTGTTCAAAATCATGAGGGTTTTATTCGTGAGTAAATAAGGAGAGACTGTTTCCAGGGGCAGGAGGGTCGGTAACCAGAGGACACAGATTTAAGGTAATCGGCAAAAGAACCAGAGGGGTTGAAGAAAAATAAAGTTTACACAGCGAGTTGTTGTGATCGGGAACACGCTGCCTGAAAGGGCGGTGGGAGCAGGTTCAATAGTAACTTTCAAACGGGGAATTGGATAAATACTTATGAAGGATAAATTTGCCGGGCTATGGGGAAAGAGCGGGGCGGGAGTGGAACTGATGGGATCGCTCTGTCACAGAGCCGGCACAGACTCGATGGGCCGAATGAACTCCTGTGCTGTAAGATTCTAAGATTCAATGCATCAACAACCAGTTGCATTTATATTGCGCCTTTAACATGATAAAACAAAATTTGACCCACATAAGAGATATTAGGGCAGGTGACCAAAAGCTTCGTCAAAGAGATAGGTTTTATGAAGTATCTTAAATGATGAGAGAGAGATGGAGAGGTTTAGGGAGGGAATTCCAGAGCTTAGGGCCCAGGCAGCTGAAGGCACGGCCACCAATGGTTGAGCAATTAAATCGGGCTGCTCAAGGCCAGATTTGGAGGAAAGCAGAGATTGCGGCGGGTGTAGGGCTGAAGGGGATTACAGAGGACTGCCCCTCCGACAGTGCAGCACTCCCTCAGTACTGCCCCTCCGACAGTGCGGCGCTCCCTCAGTACTGCCCCTCCGACAGTGCGGCACTCCCTCAGTACTGCCCCTCCGACAGTGCGGCACTCCCTCAGTACTGCCCCTCCGACAGTGCGGCACTCCCTCAGTACTGCCCCTCCGACAGCGCAGCACTCCCTCAGTACTGCCCCTCCGACAGTGCAGCATTCCTTCAGTACTGCCCCCTCCGACGGTGCAGCGCTCCCCCAGTACTGCCCCTCCGACAGTGCAGCACTCCCTCAGTACTGCACAGGAGTGTCAGCCTGGTGTCAGGTCAAAGTCCCAACATAGAGACAGGGAGGTGCCCTGAGTTCCCTGTTTCATTTCTACAGATGCCGATCTTGATTATTTAAGTAGTTCCCCGCCATGGCAGCTCAAAGAAAGGGAGGGGATATCTTTGATCAATCCCTGGGCACTCGACAATTTCTTTCAATATCCGGTCAAGTAAAAACACTCACTGGAACATAAACAGTGAGATCTAACAAAAAACTATGAAACAAAATTTATCTCACAATTAATTGGTGCGAGTATTTGATGGGACAGTGTAGAGGGAGCTTTACTCTGTATCTAACCCCGTGCTGTACCTGCCCTGGGAGTGTTTGATGGGACAGTATAGAGGGAGCTTTACTCTGTATCTAACCCCGTGCTGTACCTGCCCTGGGAGTGTTTGATGAGACAGTGTAGAGGGAGCTTTACTCTGTATCTAACCCCGTGCTGTACCTGCCCTGGGAGTGTTTGATGGGGACAGTGTAGAGGGAGCTTTACTCTGTATCTAACCCCGTGCTGTACCTGCCCTGGGAGTGTTTGATGGGGACAGTGTGGAGGGAGCTTTACTCTGTATCTAACCTGTGCTGTACCTGCCCTGGGAGTGTTTGATGGGACAGTGTAGAGGGAGCTTTACTCTCTATCTCAGCCGTGCTGTACCTGCCCTGGGAGTGTTTGATGGGACAGTGTAGAGGGAGCTTTACTCTGTATCTAACCCCGTGCTGTAGCTGCCCTGGGAGTGTTTGATGGGACAGTGCAGAGGGAGCTTTACTCTGTATCTAACCCCGTGCTGTAGCTGCCCTGGGAGTGTTTGATGGGACAGTGTAGAAACATAGAAAATAGGAGCAGTAGTGGGCCATTCGGCCCTTCGAGTCTGCACCGCCATTCAATAAGATCATAGCTGATCCTCTATCTCAACACCATATTCCTGTTTTTTCCCCATACGCCTTGATGCCTTTTATTTCTAGAAATCTATCTATCTCCCTCTTAAATATATTCAGTGACTTGGCCTCCACAGCCTTCTGTGGTAGAGAATTCCACAAGTTCACCACCCTCTGAGTGAAGAAATGTCTCCTCATCTCGGTCCTAAATTTCCTATCCCGTATCCTGAGACTGTGACCCTTGTTCTAGACTTCCCAGCCCCGGGGAAACATCCTCCCCGCATCCAGTCTGTCCAACCCAGTCAGACTTTTATACGTTTCAATCAGATCCCCTCTCATTCTTCTAGACTCTAGTGAATACAGGCCTAGTCAACCCAATCTCTCCTCATATGACAGTCCTGCCACCCAAGGAGTCAGTCTGGTGAACCTTCGCTGCACTCCCTCTATGGCAAGTATATCCTTCCTTAGGTAAGGAGACCAAAACTGCACACAATACTCCAGGTGCGGTCTCACCAAGGCCCTGTATAACTGTAGTAAGACATCCTTGCTCCTGTACTCAAATCCTCTTGCAATGAAGGCCAACATACCATTTGCCTTCCTAACTGCTTGCTGCACCGGCATGTTTGCTTTCAGTGACTGGTGTACAAGGACACCCAGGTCCCTCAGTACATCCACACTTCCCAAGCCATCACCATTTAAATAATACTTTGTCCTTATGTTTTTCCTACCAAAGTGGATAACTTCACATTTATCCATGTTATACTGCATCTGCCATGTGTTTGCCCACTCACTCAATCTATCTAAATCACCTTGCAGCGTCTTTGCATCCTCCTCACAACTCACAATCCCACCTAGTGTTGTGTCATCAACAAACTTGGAAATATTACATTTGGTTCCCTCATCCGAATCATTTATATATATTGTAGAGGGAGCTTTACTCTGTATCTAACCCCCTGTACCTGCCCTGGGAGTGTTTGATGGGACAGTGTAGAGGGAGCTTTAATCTGTATCTAACCCCCCTGTACCTGCCCTGGGAGTGTTTGATGGGACAGTGTAGAGGGAGCTTTACTCTGTATCTAACCCCGTGCTGTACCTGCCCTGGGAGTGTTTGATGGGACAGTGTAGAGGGAGCTTTACTCTGTATCTAACCCCGTGCTGTACCTGCCCTGGGAGTGTTTGATGGGACAGTGTAGAGGGAGCTTTACTCTGTATCTAACCCCGTGCTGTACCTGCCCTGTGAGTGTTTGATGGGACAGTGTAGAGGGAGCTTTACTCTGTATCTAACCCCGTGCTGTACCTGCCCTGGGAGTGTTTGATGGGACAGTGTAGAGGGAGCTTTATTCTGTATCTAACCCCGTGCTGTACCTGCCCTGGGAGTGTTTGATGGGACAGTGTAGAGGGAGCTTTACTCTGTATCTAACCCCCTGTACCTGCCCTGGGAGTGTTTGATGGGACAGTGTAGAGGGAGCTTTACTCTGTATCTAACCCCGTGCTGTACCTGCCCTGGGAGTGTTTGATGGGACAGTGTAGAGGGAGCTTTATTCTGTATCTAACCCCGTGCTGTACCTGCCCTGGGAGTGTTTGATGGGACAGTGTAGAGGGAGCTTTACTCTGTATCTAACCCCCTGTACCTGCCCTGGGAGTGTTTGATGGGACAGTGTAGAGGGAGCTTTACTCTGTATCTAACCCCCTGTACCTGCCCTGGGAGTGTTTGATGGGACAGTGTAGAGGGAGCTTTACTCTGTATCTAACCCGTGCTGTACCTGCCCTGGTAGTGTTTGATGGGACAGTGTAGAGGGAGCTTTATTCTGTATCTAACCCCGTGCTGTACCTGCCCTGGGAGTGTTTGATGGGACAGTGTAGAGGGAGCTTTACTCTGTATCTAACCAGATGCTGTACCTGCCCTGGGAGTGTTTGATGGGACAATGTAGAGGGAGCTTTACTCTGTATCTAACCCCCTGTACCTGCCCTGGAAGTGTTTGATGGGACAGTGTAGAGGGAGCTTTACTCTGTATCTAACCCCGTGCTGTACCTGCCCTGGGAGTGTTTGATGGGACAGTGTAGAGGGAGCTTTACTCTGTATCTAACCCCGTGCTGTACCTGCCCTGGGAGTGTTTGATGGGACAGTGTAGAGGGAGCTTTACTCTGTATCTAACCCCCTGTACCTGCCCTGGGAGTGTTTGATGGGACAGTGTAGAGGGAGCTTTACTCTGTATCTAACCCATGCTGTACCTGCCCTGGGAGTGTTTGATGGGACAGTGTAGAGGGAGCTTTAATCTGTATCTAACCCCCCTGTACCTGCCCTGGGAGTGTTTGATGGGACAGTGTAGAGGGAGCTTTACTCTGTATCTAACCCGTGCTGTACCTGCCCTGGGAGTGTTTGATGGGACAGTGTAGAGGGAGCTTTACTCTGTATCTAACCCCCTGTACCTGCCCTGGAAGTGTTTGATGGGACAGTGTAGAGGGAGCTTTACTCTGTATCTAACCCCGTGCTGTACCTGCCCTGGGAGTGTTCGATGGGACAGTGTAGAGGGAGCTTTATTCTGTATCTAACCCTCTGTACCTGCCCTGAGAGTGTTTGATGGGACAGTGTAGAGGGAGCTTTACTCTGTATCTAACCCGTGCTGTACCTGCCCTGGGAGTGTTTGATGGGACAGTGGAGAGGGAGATTGATGCTGACACCGAGGGTCATCTCCCAGCACTAACAGCCCTCAGTTTGATAAGCAACAAAGTTAGCCCAAAATTTAACTGAGCAATATTGGGAACGGTGATAATGTTTAAACTCTAGTCAGTATTTAATGATAAACGATGTCTCATCTCTAAGTTAAGCACCTTTCAAGATAACTGTAGTCTGTTTAGTAGCAGGCAGAGCATTTATTAAATCTGTCTAAGTTTCTGAATCCCAACCTCCATCTTGTTCCCCACGACTCTGCTTCTCCAGCTCTCATATTTCAGCAATCTAAATCTGGACTGAGCGTTGAGCAAGAGCTGGGCACCGAGAGGCTTGGATTGTCAGCTGTGGCTCAGTGAGTCGCACTCTCTCGTCTCTGTCAGTAGGCCGTGAGTTTATGTCCCACACCAGAGGCTTTAGCACCATAATCTAGGCTGACACTCCCAGCGCGGGACTGAGGGAGCGCTGCACTGTCGGAGGGGCAGTGCTGAGGGAGTGCTGCACTGTCGGAGGGTCAGTACTGAGGGAGCACTGCACTGTCGGAGGGGTAGTACTGAGGGAGTGCTGCACTGTTGGAGATGTGTTCTTTTGGATGAGACATTAAACCGAGGCCCCATCTGCTCTTTTGGGAAATGTAAAAGATCCCACGGCACTACTTCGGAGAAGAGCAGGGGAGTTATCCCCGGTGACCTGCCGCCAATATTTATTCCTCAATTAACATCACTAAAAAACGGATTAACTGGTCATTATCACATTTCTGTCTGTGGGTGCTTGCTGTGCGGAAATTGTCTGCCGCCTTTACTACATTACAACAGTAACTACACGCCAAAAAGTACTTCATTGGCTGTAAAGCGCTTTGGGACATCCGGTGGCTGTGAAAGGCGCCTGAGAAATCGAAGTCTTTCTTATCTGGGAGCTATGAGCTGCTTTTGTCTCACAGTCCACAGGCCAGTGGAGTGTGCAGAGTAAACACCATACTCACCTCATGTGGAAAAACTAACAGCAGCTTAATTATAAAAGGTCTGAAAATTTAAATTTTTTTTCTCTATTTCCCACGGCAGTTGCTAACTATTCTGCCATTCACTCCCTATCTAGACTCATCTTTTGTTTCCTAACTTGTGCCGTTACCAGCTCAAGTCAGCTCATCATAGAAACATAGAAAATAGGTGCAGGAGTAGGCCTTTCGGCCCTTCGAGCCTGCACCGCCATTCAATATGATCATGGCTGATCATTCAACTTCAGTACCCCATTCCTGCTTTCTCTCCATACCCCTTGATCCCTTTAGCTGTAAGGGCCACATCTAACTCCCTTTTGAATATATCTAACAAACCGGCCTCAACAACTTTCTGTGGTAGAGAATTCCACAGCTTCACAACTCTCTGAGTGAAGAAGTTTCTCCTCATCTCGGTCCTAAATGGCTTACCCCTTATCCTTAGGCTGTGTCCCCTGGTTCTGGACTTCCCCAACATCGGGAACATTCTTCCTGCATCTGACCTGTCCAGTCCCATCAGAATTTTATATATTTCTATGAGATCCCCTCTCATTCTTCTAAATTCCAGTGAATACAAGCCTAGTCGATCCAGTCTTTCTTCATATGTCAGTCCTGCCATCCCGGGAATCAGTCTGGTGAACCTTCGCTGCACTCCCTCAATAGCAAGAATGTCCTTCCTCAGATTAGGAGACCAAAACTGAACACAATATTCCAGGTGTGGCCTCACCAAGGCCCTGTACAACTGCAGTAAGACCTCCCTGCTCCTATACTCAAATCCCCTCGCTATGAAGGCCAACATGCCTTTTGCCTTCTTCACCGCCTGCTGTACCTGCATACCTCAATGACTGATGTACCATGACACCCCTTGTGTCTCTCAAATCTCTCCTGCCTTCCACCATATCACAGACCTTCCCTTTTGTTCCTTTCTCCCCTCCCCCTTTCAGGGCCCCCCGCACTTCCTTTAGAATCTGTTACATTTCGAACTTTTTCCGGTTCTGATGAAGTTGCCATCGCCCTGAAACGGTGACTCGGTTTCTCTCTCCACAGACGCTGCCTGACCTGCTGAGATTTCCAGCATTCTCTGTTTTTATTTTAAGTTCCAGCAGTATTTTACTTTTGTAAAGATAAAAGGTTTGAAAGCTGCAAATGCAATTTGTTTCAGGCAGAAAATGTTTTCAATGTCCACATGAGGCGGTAAATTCCTGAATGTCCTGCGAGGAGCTGCACTGTGGAAAGATTTCCACTCACACTGTGGAGTGTATGTCCACAGATCCTTAAAGGTAGCAGGACAGGTCGATAAGATGGTTAAGAAGGCATACGGAACGCTTTCCTTTATTAGCCGAGACATAGAATATAAGAGCAGGGAAGTTATGCTAAAACTGTATACAACAACAACGTGTATTTATGTAGCGCCTTTAACGTTCCAAGGTGCTTCACAGGAGTATTGTGAGACAAAAACATTTTACACCGAGCCACATAAGGAAAAATTAAGGCAGGCGACCAAAAGCTTGGTCGAAGAGGTAGGTTTTAAGAAGCAGCTTGAAGGAAAAAAGAGAGGTAGAGAAGCGGAGAGATTTAGGGAGGGAGTTCCAGAGCTTGGGGCCCAGGCAGCTGAAGGCACGGCCACCGATGGTGGAGGGATTATAATCAGGGATGCTCAAGAGGGCAGAATTAGAGGAGTGCAGACATCTCGGAGGGCTGAGGAACTGGAGGAGATTACAGAGATAGGGAGGGGTGAGGCCATGGAGGGATTTGAAAACAAAGATGAACTTTTTTTTAATCGCGGCGTTGCTTAGGTCAGCGAGTGGTGGGTGAGCGGGACTCGGTGCGAGTTCGGACACGGGGCAGCGAGCTTTGGTTCACCTCTAGTTTACGTAGGGTAGAATGTGGGAGGCCAGCCAGGAGTGCGTTGGAATAGTCACGCCTAAAAAGAAAGAAGGAAAGACTTGGATTTATATAGCGCCTTTCACGACCACCGGGCGTCTCAAAGCGCTTTACAGTCGATGAAGTACTTTTGGAGTGCGGTCACTGTTGTAATGCAGGAAATGCGGCAGCCAATTTTCGCACAGCAAGCTCACACACACAGCAATGTGATAATGACCAGATAATCTGTTCTTTTATTATGCTGATTGAAGGATAAATATTGGCCAGGTCTAGAGTAACAAAGGCATGGTTGAGGACTTCAGCAGCAGATGAGCTGAGGCAAAGACGGAGACGGGCGATGTTCCGGAGGTAGCAATAGGCGGTCTTAGTTATGCTGCGGATACGTGGTCGAAAGCTCATTTCAGGGTCAGATATGACACCAACAACAACAACAACATTTTCTATTTATATAGTGCCTTTAATATAGTTGAGGTCTGTAATGACTCAAGAGTCTGGTTACTGTAAACTCACTCAGGTGCAACCTGATCCATCTTTATTCCAGCCCAAGAGTGCCAGCGTGCCAAAGACACCCAGTTTATATACATACAGGTGACCAAGCACACCTGCCACATGCGTACAGCCCGATGACCTCCGACCGCGGCGCCCTCTGGTGTCCGGTGACCCCCAAGCATTAATACATAACAACATCCCCCTTTTAAAATCTTAACAACAGTCCTTTTACAAATTAAGACGGCCTCTCACGAGTTGATCGTCTCAGTTCAACTTTGTCTCTGGGCGAGCGTTCTGAGTCCGTTAAGACTGAGGGCTGAGTAGCCGATCTGATGGAAGTAGTCATAGAAACATAGGTGCAGGAGTAGGCCATTCGGCCCTTCACCACCATTCAATAAGATCATGGCTGATCATTCCCTCAGTACCCCTTTCCTGCTTTCTCTCCATACCCCTTGATTCCTATAGAAACACAAAGAGCAGGTTCCGCCAAGATTTGGACTCGGATCACGGGATTCAGAGTCCAGAGTGCTAACCATTTCAGCACGGAACCCGTGCTCATGACCACATCAGAGACTGAATGTTCAGAGTCAGTAATGTCAGCAGAGTCCTCTGATGAGTGAACAATGGTTGGTTGGTCACTGACTGTATCTTCCTCACTTGGTTGCAGTGCATCCGTGTGCCGCAGTTTAACCTGGTCAAGGTGCTTCCTGCATGTTTGCCCATTCTTGAGCATGACAATAAACATTCTGTTACCCTCCTTGGCCGGCGATCCACTTTGGACCTTGACCATAGTTCAGTACATAAACCGGATCGTTGACCGAGATGTCACGTGACACGGCAACATGATCATGACACCATTGCTGACTTTGATGTCTGTTTTCAACATGATCATTCAAATCAGGATGAACAAGAGAAAGCCTGGTCTTGAGATTTCTCTTCATCAGTCGTTCAGCAGGAGGAACCCCACTAAGCGTATGAGGTCTTGACCTGTAACTGAGCAATATACATGCAGTGAGCCCTGAGTTACACTTTTCATACTTTGCTTGATCGTTTGAATGGCACGCTCTGCTTGACCATTAGAAGCAGGCTTGAATGGAGCTGATCTCACATGTCTGATGCCATTGAGTTTCATGAACTGGAACTCAAGACTTGTGAAGCAAAATCCGTTGTCGCTCACAACAATGTCAGGCAAACCATGAGTAGCAAATATGATATGAAGGCTCTCAATGGTAGCTATAGATGTGCTGGATGACATAATAACACATTCTATCCACTTAGAAAATGCATCTACTACGACAAAAAACATCTTTCCTAGGAACGGGGCCGCAAAATCAATGTGGATCCTTGACCATGGTTTGGATGGCCACGACCAAAGACTCAGCGGAGATTCCGCTCGTACTTTACTTAGCTGCATGCAAGTATTGCACTGATGCACACATGATTCCAGATCAGAGTCAATTCCAGGCCACCATACATGAGACCTAGCAATGGACTTCATCATGATAATACCAGGATGAGTGCTATGAAGTTCACGTACAAATTTTTCTCTACCTTTCTTAGGCATGATTACCCCACAGTAAACAGTCTGACTGAATGGACAGCTCATCCTTGTGATCGTTGTAAGGTTTGGTCTCCTCACACATCTCCATAGGTATAGCAGACCAATCACCACTGAGTACACATCGTTTCACAACTGATAAAATAAGGTCCTGTCTGGTCCAGATCCTAACTTGTTGAGCAGTGACAGGTGTTCCTTCACTCTCAAAAGCATCCATTACTAACAGTACATCTGCAGGTTGAGGCGTTTCCATCTCAGTTGTGGGTAAAGGCAGATGACTCAGTGCATTGGCACAATTCTCAGTACCAGGTCTATGACGGATGACGTAATCATAGACAGACAATGTCAGCGCCCACCTTTGAATGCGGGACGATGCATTAGTATTAATACCTTTGTTTTCCACAAACAATGAAATGAGTGGCTTGTGATCCGTTTCTAGTTCAAAACGAAGACCAAACAGGTACTGGTGCATTTTTTTTACCCCATACACACAGGCCAAAGCGTCTTTCTCTACCATACTGTAAGCTCTTTCCGCTTTAGTCAGACTTCTCGAAGCATACGCAACAGGTTGTAGCTTGCCCAATTCATTTTCTTGTTGGAGTACGCAGCCAACCCCATATGATGAAGCATCACAGGCCAATACAAGACGCTTACGCGGATCATAATAAACAAGCAACTTGTTTGAACATAGCAGATTCTTGGCTATCTCAAAGACTTTATCTTGAGACGCACCCCAGACCCAGTTATCACTTTTTCTTAGTAACACATGCAGTGGCTCTAGTAAAGTGCTCAATCTGGGTAAGAAATTACCAAAGTAGTTGAGTAGCCCAAGGAATGAACGCAGCTCTGAGGCCTGCGTGCATTTTTGATGGCCTCAGTTTTCGAATCAGTGGGCCTGATGCCATCAGCAGCAATCTTCCTCCCGAGAAATTCGACTTCAGGTGCCATGAATACACACTTTGAGCGTTTCAGCCTGAGTCCCACTTTGTCCAGACGCTGTAGGACTTCTTCAAGATTGTTCAGATGTTCAGCAGTGTCACGACCTGTGACCAGAATGTCATCTTGAAACACGACAGTTCGAGGAACGGACTTCAGTAAACTTTCCAAATTCCTCTGAAATATGGTTGCAGCCGGACGAATCCCAAAAGGACACCTGCTGTAGACAAACCGTCCTTTATGGGTGTTGATGCAGGTGAGTTTCTTCAAAGTGTCGCCAAGCTCCTGGGTCATATAGGCCAACGTCAGATCCAAGAACGATTTTCCACCAGCTAACATGGCGAACAGGTCATCAGCCCTCGGTAACGGATACTAATCCTGTTTCAAAAATCGGTTAATTGTAACCTTATAGTCTCCACAAATTCTGACAGTGCCATCACTCTCCAACACAGGAACAATGGGACTGGCCCACTCGTTCAACTCGACCGGTGATATGATCCCTTCACGCTGGAGTCTGTCAAGCTCAATTTCAACCTTCTCCCTCATCATGTACGGAACAGATTGAGCTTTGTGATAGACAGGCCTTGCATTGGAGTCCAGGTGAATCTGCACCTTGGCTCCAGTAAAATTACCAATGCCCAGTTCAAACAAAGAAGGAAACTTTTTTAATACTTGAGCACATGAAGTATCATCCATCGAGAACAACATCTTGACACCATTCCAGTTCAGCTTGATTTTCTCGAGCCAATTCCTGCCGAACAGCATTGGACGATCCATTATGGTAGCTCGTGAACCACACCATCATATGACACCTCGATTGCTGCACTGCCGAGCACCGGTATGAGTTCCCTAGTGTAAGTACGCAACCTGGCATTGACTGGACTCAGCTTCAGTTTCTCAGCCTTAGTGTCCCACAGCTTGTCGAATGACCTTTGGCTCATTATCGACTGGCTCACACCCGTGTCCAGCTCCATTGATACAGGCACGCCATTCAGCTTCACATTAACGACTATTGGCTGGCTCTTGCTCAGGAACAAATACAGTCCATTCACTTCCTCCTCGGGTTGTGTATCCGGGCCATCACTGAACTGGTCCTCATCAACCACATGGTGAGCCGCACCACGCTTGCTCCGTTGTGGACACATCCTGTGAAGTTGCCCCACTTTCGAACATCCATTGCATGAATATTGTCTAAACCGACACCGATGAGGCCGCTGATTGCCCCCACAATGCCAACAGGGTGAAAACTGGATCGAACCAGTTGGCGGGCCCTGAGCAGCGGCAGGTTTCACGTAAGCAGCTCTGCCCAAAGACGACGCCATCTTGTTTACAGTACTTGCCGTGGAACTCCGACTCGTCGATGATATCTGCCTCAAATTATCATCCGTCGTCATGCTTGCCTGGGCAGTCGCGACGGCCTTTTTCAAATCCAGCGTCTCTGCAGCCAACAGTTTCCTGAGGATCGCATCATGGATGATGCCTATTATGAAGACATCACGCAGCATGTCTTCCAGCATGTTCCCGAACTTACACGGCTCAGCAAGACGTCACAGGTTGGCGACAAATCCCGACACGACCTGACCCGCAGCACGAACATGCGTGTAGAAACGATAGCGTGATATGATGATTCCCCTCTTTTGGCTTCAGATGGTTACCCACCAACGTACACAATTCCTCGTACCCTTTTTCCGCCGGACGTACAGGCGAGAGAAGGTTCTTCATGAGGCCGTAAATTTTCGGACCACAAACGGTGAGGAGAACTGCCCTGCGCTTAACTGCGTAGGCCTCTGCCTCCATGTCGTTGGCCACAAAATACTGATCCAGGCGGTCGACAAAATTCTCACCCTCCACGAATCTCTCCAGGATTCCAACCGTGCCCATTGTGCATGCGAAGGTTCTTAAATTACCTTGTCGCCAATTGTAATGATTTAAGAGTCTGGTTACTGTAAGCTCACTCAGGTGCAACCTGATCCATCTTTATTCCAGCCCAAGAGTGCCAGCGTGCCAAAGACACCCAGTTTATATACAGGTGACCAAGCACACGTGCCACATGCGTCCAGCCCGATGACCTCCGACCGCGGCGCCCTCTGGTGTCCGGTGACCCCCAAGCATTAATACATAACAAAGTCCAAGGTTGCAAACGGTCTGGTTCAGCCTCAGACAGAAGTTATACAATACAACTTGAGTACTGCGCACAGTTCTGGACGCCACATTACAGGAAGGTGTGATTGCACTTGAGAGGGTGCAGAGGAGATTTACAAGGATGTTGCCCGGATTGGAGAATTTTAGCTATGAGGAATGACTGGATAGGTTGGGGTTGTTTTATTTGGAGCAGAGACCTGATTGAGGTGTATAAAATTGTGAGGGGTCAACAACCAGGGTGAATAGATTTAAAGTAGTTGGTAGAAGGATTAGAGGGAAGATGAGGGGAGAAAAATTCACCCAGAGGGTGGTTGGGGGTCTGGAACTCACTGCCTGAGAGAGTGGTTGAGGCAGAAACCCTCACCACATTTAAAAGATACTTGGATGTGCACTTGAAATGCCGTAACCTACAGGGGCTACGGAACAAGAGCTGGAAAGTGGGATTAGGCTGGATAGCTCTTTGTCGGCCGGTGCGGACACGATGGGCCGAAATGGCCTCCTTCCGTGCTGTAAATTTTCTATGATTCACACCTCGCCCCATTATGGTCGGCGAACCTCTAGGTGTCCAAGAACTGAACTTTAATCTCCCGGACACTGCCGTGAGCCAATCCCGGGAGAAACATCACAAGAGCATTACATTCTGTGTATTCCTTTTCATTTTCTTTTTCAACGTGTTCAAAAACTGAGAGTTAGTTCAGTGGCTCAGTGGGTAGCGCCCTCTCTCCTGTGAATCAGAAAGTTGAGCGTTCGAGTTCCACTCCAAAGTCTTGAGCCAATAATCCCAGTGCAGCAGTGTTGCCAACTTTGGTTGGTCATATTCCTGGAGTTTTTTGTCACATGATCTCCAACCACCTGCCCCCCACGTTGTAATTGGTTGCCCGAACTGCTTGGAGTGTAGTCACTGTTGTAATGTTGTCTCCGCAAGATCCTGCAAATCCCCTGGGAGGACAGATGCACCAACGTTAGCGTACTCGACCAGGCCAACATCCCCAGCATCGAAGCACTGACAACATTCGACCAGCTCCGTTGGGCGGGCCACATTGTTCGTATGCCTGACACAAGACTCCCAAAGCAAGCGCTCTACTCAGAACGCCTACATGGCAAGCGAGCCCCCTGGTGGGCAGAGGAAACATTTCAAGGACACTCTCAAAGCCTCCTTGATAAAGTGCAACATCCCCACCGAGTGGAAGAAGAGCATCCGGGAGGGCGCTGAGCACCTCGAGTCTCGTCGCCGAGAGCATGCAGAAAGCAAGCGCAGGCAGCGGAAGGAGCGTGCGGCAAACCAGACTCCCCACCCATCCCTTTCCTCCAACCACGGTCTGTCCCACCTGTGACTTAGACTGTAATTCCCGTATTGGACTGTTCAGCCTCCTAAAAACTCACTTTTAGAGTGGAAGCAAGTCTTCCTCGATTCCAGGGGACTGTCTATGATGATGATGAATGTCAGAACTGCTCAGAGTGCTCCAGATGGGGTCTGAGGCCTTCACTGGTGAGGCTCACACATGAATGTTGACCATTTGGGGAGGTGCTGGATGGAGCAGAACCCGAAAGCTGAGCCGAGAAACTGGATTAAGAAGGAGTTAATCTTTAAAAATGAAGAGTACATTCTCCTCGGTGTGGAAAGCTAAAGACATTTAACTAAACCAGCTACAGGTCAATGAAAGTTTAATAAAAAGAGCTTTACTTTCACATAGAGTGGACCAGATGCTTAATTCATCACTAATTCCCTGTAATTTAACACAGGCTGGTTCTGTTGTAAACAGGCTCCATTGTGCACAGAACATTGTGGAGCGTAAAGGTAGGAGGGTGGGGGTTGCAGAACTGTCTGTGTTGGTGTCCTTTCCCACACCTGTAGCAGAGTGCTGCATGGCTCTGTTGAACCTCACAGCAAGCCCTGCTCTCTTTCTCTCTCTCTGTCTGTCTCTCTATCTCTCTATCACACTCTCTTGAGTCACACTTTCTTGGAGAATGTCAGCTGTGGCTCAGTGGGAAGCACTCCCTCTCGCATCTGAGTCAGAAGGTTGTGGGTCCAAGTAAGGAAGGATATGTTTGCATTGGAGGCTGTTCAGAGAAGGTTCACTAGGTTGATTCCGGAGATGAGGGGGTTGACTTATGAAGATAGGTTGAGTAGGTAGGGCCTATACACATTGGAGTTCAGAAGAATGAGAGGTGATCTTATTGAAACTTATAAGATAATGAGGGGGCTCGACAAAGTGGATGCAGAGAGGATATTTCCACTCATAGGGGAAACTAAAACGAGGGGACATAGTCTAAGAATAAGGGGCCGCCCATTTAAAACTGAGATGAGGAGGAATTTCTTCTCTCAGAGGGTTGTAAATCTGTGGAATTCTCCGCCCCAGAGAGCTGTGGAGGCTGGGGCATTGAAGATATTTAAGGCGGAGATAGACAAATTTTTGAGCGATAAGTGAGCAAAGGTGTTATGTATGTAAACTTTACTAGTGTGTAAGACTTGCCACCAGGGGGCGCACCTGTGAGAGACCCAAAGGTCACCTGCACACACTGGGCAAGCAGGTATATAAGGCAGTCTACCATGCTGCTTCCTCACTCTGGAGTTACATTAAAGAGACCAAGGTCACAACAGTTTGAGCTTACAGCACACAGTCTTGTGGAGTTATTCTGAACAGAACAAAAGGGTTATGGGGAGCGGGCAGGGAAGTGGAGCTGAGTCCATGATAAGATCAGCCATGATCGTATTAAATGGCGAAGCAGGCTCGAGGGGCCATATGGCCTACTCCTGCTCCTATTTCTTATGTTCTTATGTTTGTTCTTAAGTCCCACTCCAGCGACCTGAGCACAAAAAATCTAGGCTGACACTCCCAGTGCAGTACTGAGGGAGCGCCACACTGTCGGAGGGGCAGTGCTGAAGGAGTGCTGCACTGTCGGAGGGTCAGTACTGAGTGGGTGCTGCACTGTCGGAGGGGGAGTACTGATAGAGTGCTGCACTGTCGGAAGGGCAGTGCTGAGGGAGTGCTGCACTGTCGGAGGGGGAGTACTGAGGGAGTGCTGCACTGTCGGAAGGACAGTACTGAGAGAGTGCTGCACTGTCGGAAGGACAGTACTGAGGGAGCACTGCACTGTGGAGGGGGAGTACTGAGGGAGTGCTGCACTGTCGGAAGGGCAGTACTGAGGGAGTGCTGTACTGTCGGAAGGGCAGTGCTGAGGGAGTGCTGCACTGTTGGAAGTATTGTCTTTCAGATGAGACGTTAAACCGAGGCCCCGTCTGTCCTCTCAGATGCATGTGAAAGATCCCAATGGGATTATTACGTATTAGAGCAGGGGAGTTCTTCCCTATACAATAGAAGCATAGAAACATAGAAAATAGGTGCAGAAGTAGGCCATTCGGCTCTTCGAGCCTGCACCACCATTCAATAAGATCATGGCTGATCATTCCTTCAGTACCCTTTTCCAGCTTTCTCTCCATACCCCTTGATCCCTTTAGCCGTAAGGGCCACATCTAACTCCCTCTTGAATATATCCAATGAACTGGCATCAACAACTCTCTGCGGTAGGGAATTCCACAGGTTAACAACTCTCTGAGTGAAGAAGTTTCTCCTCATCTCAGTCCTAAATGACTTACCCCTTATCCTCAGACTATGTCCCCTGGTTCTGGACTTCCCCAACATCGGGAACATTCTTCCCGCATCTAACCTGTCCAGTCCCGTCAGAATCTTATATGTTTCTATGAGATCCCCTCTCATCCTTCTAAACTCCAGTGAATTCATGCCCAGTCGATCCAGTCTCTCCTCATATGTCAGTCCTGCCATCCCGGGAATCAGTCTGGTGAACATTCGCTGCACTCCATCAATAGCAAGAATGTCCTTCCTCAGATTAGGAGACCAAAACTGAACACAATATTCCAGGTGAGGCCTCACCAAGGCCCTGTACAACTGCAGTAAGACCTCCCTGCTCCTATACTCAAATCCCCTAGCTATGAAGACCAACATACCATTTGCCTTCTTCACCGCCTGCTGTACCTGCATGCCAACTTTCAATGGCTAATGTACCATGACACCCAGGCCTCATTGCACCTCCCCTTTTCCTAATCTGCCGCCATTCAGATAATATTCTGCCTTCGTGTTTTTGCCACCAAAGTGGATAACCTCACATTTATCCACATTATACTGCATCTGCCATGCGTTTGCCCACTCACCTAACCTGTCCAAGTCACCTTGCAGGCCTCTTAGTGTCCTCCTCACAGCTCACACCGCCACCCAGCTTAGTGTCATCTGCAAACTTGGAGATATTACACTCAATTCCTTCATCTAAATCATTAATGTATATTGTAAATAGCTGGGGTCCCAGCACTGAGCCCTGCGGCACTCCACGAGTCACTGCCTGCCATTCTGAAAAGGACCCGTTTATCCCGACTCTCTGCTTCCTGTCTGCCCACACAAGAGATTGATGTGCAAAGTTAGAGCACATGGGATTGGGGGTAGTGTACTGACATGGATTGAGAACTGGTTGTCAGACAGGAAGCAAAGAGTAGGAGTAAATGGGTACTTTGCTGGGGCCCCAGCTGTTTACACTGTACATTAATGATTTAGATGAGGGGATTAAATGTAGTATCTCCAAATTTGCGGATGACACTAAGTTGGGTGGCAGTGTGAGCTGCGAGGAGGATGCTGTGAGGCTGCAGAGCGACTTGGATAGGTTAGGCGAGTGGGCAAATGCATGGCAGATGAAGTATAATGTGGATAAATGTGAGGTTATCCACTTTGGTGGTAAAAACAGAGAGACAGACTATTATCTGAATGGTGACAGATTAGGAAAAGGGGAGGTGCAAAGAGACCTGGGTGTCATGGTACATCAGTCATTGAAGGTTGGCATGCAGGTACAGCAGGCGGTTAAGAAAGCAAATGGCATGTTGGCCTTCATAGCAAGGGGATTTGAGTACAGGGGCAGGGAGGTGTTGCTACAGTTGTACAGGGCATTGGTGAGGCCACACCTGGAGTATTGTGTACAGTTTTGGTCTCCTAACCTGAGGAAGGACATTCTTGCTATTGAGGGAGTGCAGCGAAGGTTCACCAGACTGATTCCCGGGTTGGCGGGACTGACCTATCAAGAAAGACTGGATCAACTGGGCTTGTATTCACTGGAGTTCAGAAGAATGAGAGGGGACCTCATAGAAACATTTAAAATTCTGACGGGTTTAGACAGGTTAGATGCAGGAAGAATGTTCCCAATGTTGGGGAAGTCCAGAACCAGAGGTCACAGTCTAAGGATAAGGTAAGCCATTTAGGACCGAGATGCGGAGGAACTTCTTCACCCAGAGAGTGGTGAACCTGTTGAATTCTCTACCACAGAAAGTTGTTGAGGCCAATTCACTAAATATATTCAAAAAGGAGTTAGATGAAGTCCTTACTACTAGGGGGATCAAGGGGTATGGCGAGAAAGCAGGAATGGGGTACTGAAGTTGAATGTTCAGCCATGAACTCATTGAATGGCGGTGCAGGCTAGAAGGGCCGAATGGCCTACTCCTGCACCTATTTTCTATGTTTCTATGTTTCTCTATTCACGTCAGTACATTACCCCCAATACCATGCGCTTTGATTTTGCACACCAATCTCTTGTGTGGGACCTTGTCAAAAGCCTTTTGAAAGTCCAAATACACCACACCCACTGGTTCTCCCTTGTCCACTCTACCAGTTACATCCTCAAAAAATTCCAGAAGATTTGTCAAGCATGATTTTCCTTTCGTAAATCCATGCTGACTTGGACCGATCCTGTCACTGCTTTCCAAATGCGCCGCAGGGGAAATCTAGAATCAGGGGTCACAGTCTAAGGGTAAGGAGTAAGCCATTTAGAACACAAACCCTGCTACACACATTTAACAAAAAAAAGTCTCATGAGAAACATAACATTTTATGTTGACATAAATACTCCAGTACGTGCAAGAAAACTTGACATAGACTTCCATGTCTGGCAAAGAGTGTAAAACTGGTGAAGAAACATCACTCACAGCAGCTTTATCCCAACTTTTAGAATCGAGGCGTGAAAATATCACGATCACAACTGCACACTCCCTTGCACTAAAACCAGACTCACTTCTCTCTCTCTTACCTGGCCAATATTTATCCCTCAATCAACATAACAAAAACATAGAAACAGAGAAAATAGGTGCAGGAGTAGGCCATTCGGCCCTTCGAGCCTGCACCACCATTCAATATGATCATGGCTGATCATGCAACTTCAGTACCCCATTCCTGCTTTCTCTCCATACCCCTTGATCCGTTTAACCGTAAGGGCCACATCTAACTCCCTTTTGAATATATCTAACGAACTGGTCTCAACAACTTTCTGTGGTAGAGAATTCCACAGGTTCACAATTATCTGAGTGAAGAAGTTTCTCCTCATCTCAGTCCTAAATGGCTTACCCCTTATCCTTAGACTGTGACCCCTGGTTCTGGACTTCCCCAACATCGGGAACATTCTTCCTGCATCTAACCTGTCCAATCCCGTCAGAATTTTATATGTTTCTATGAGATCCCCTCTCATTCTTCTAAATTCCAGTGAATACAGGCCCAGTCGATCCAGTCTTTCTTCATATGTCAGTCATGCCATCCCGGGAATCAGTCTGGTGAACCTTCGCTGCACTCCCTCAATAGCAAGAATGTCCTTCCTCAGATTAGGAGACCAAAACTGTACACAATATTCAAGGTGTGGCCTCACCAAGGCTCTGTACAACTGCTCTGTAAGACCTCCCTGCTCCTATACTCAAAACAGATTATCTGGTCATTATCACTGTTATATATGCAGACCATAGGTATACGCTCTGTGTAGTCACTGTATAGTTGCATAAGATGGAGACTTGTTTACGGATGTACTATCAATAAAGTTTACACTGTGTATATACTATGCTGGCACCACTAGAGGGTGCAACTGGTGGAGACCGGGGTTTCCTGCCCTGATGGCAGGGGCTGTATAAAAGGGTAGCCACCATGCGGCTGCCTCACTCTGGAGTTACGAATAAAGGACTAAGGTCACTACAGTTTGAGTACAACACAGTAACTCGGGAGTCATTCATAAGCACATTACAGACATAACAACTGCCGACGAAAATATGGACTTTCACGCGATTATGACTATCTTTGGCACACTAAAAGACTTCGCAGAGGGTGATGATTGGGATGCCTTCAAGGAAAGGCTCGAGCAGTATTTTGTGGCAAACGACCTGGCAGGGGAGACGGACATATCAGCGGAGAAGCGCAAGGCTATACTGCTGACCAGTTGTGGGCCCGAGATCTACCGCCTCATCAGGGACTTGCTGGCACCCACGAAGGCCAAGGATAAGACATACGATGAGCTGACTGAACTTATTCGCGACCAACTAAAACCAAAAGAGAGCATCCTCACGGCCAGGCACAGATTCTACACTCACCGCAGAGCCGAGGGCCAGGAGATTGCAAAATATGCTGCCGACATCAGGAGACTTGCGGCACCGTGTGATTTTGGCACGCACCTCAACGAAGCATTGCGAGACATCTTCGTTCTGGGAATTGGCCACGAGGGCCTCCTTCACAAGCTATTATCTGCCGACACCACAGTCAACCTGCAGAAGGCCATCAGCATCAGTCAGGCGTTCATGGCCTCGACCTGCAGCACCAAGCAAATTATTCATCCTGTGGACTCAAACCCGGCAAGTACTGTACACAGAATGGTGCCTTTCACAGGCAAGACTGTAGAACGTGGCTCTGCCCAGGGCAGAGAGCACAGACCTCAGGGTTCCAGAACTCAGAGTTCGCCGAGGGGTGCTGATCGAGTAGCACCATGCTGGCATTGTGGAGGAAACCATAGGGCTCACCAGTGTCGGTTTGCTGAGTACGTATGCAAAGCCTGTAACACGAAGGGCCACCTCCAGCGTATGTGTAAAAGAAACACGACTCACCATCTAGCAGAGGAGTCGGTAGTTGACTTTGAATCCAGCGGGGAGTATGATGATTTGGCCAGAGAGGCAGCTCAGCCCCAAGAAGAAGTGTATACCTGCACCATCGATTGTCCTCCAGCGAAGATGGAAGTCGAGATAAACGGCGTTCCAGTCTTCATGGAAGTGGACACAAGAGCGAGCCAGTCAGTGATGAGCCAGGATGCCTTTGAGAGGCTGTGGAATGAAAAACGACCCGAGCTGGTTCCAGTACAGGAAAAGTTGCGCATCTACACCAAGGAGCTGATCCCAGTCCTCGGTAGTGCGAATGTAAGTGTAATCCATAATGGAGTGGTGCACAAGTTACCTCTGTGGATTGTTGAGGTGATGGTCCAACGCTACTCGGAAGAAGGTAGATGGGGAAGAAATGGGAAGACCTCGTCACTCCAGCAATCGATGTCTCTCGTGCTCACCTTCGCTTGGGCCAGGCACCAGAGAACAGACCAGCGCAGCAGCTGAGGCACAGACCGTCCGTCATGACTGTGTGGCAATGATCCGACCGGAACGACCTAAAAGATTCTTCCCGGCTCCAGTGGCAGGACTCCTGGGGAGGAAGATCGAATTCACAGGCACTCTTCCAGCTTTTGTGGCAGAATCGCGGGAGAGACGGATCAAGGCAGTCGATCTCGAGGACAGAGGCAAGATGGCGTCCCTGCTGCAGCGAGGGGCAGCGTGGCTGAAAAAAAGATGGCCACGGCAATACCTCGAGGTGCAACACTGAGGGATCAACACATGGTGTCTAACAAAGGATTTGATTGGGGAAAAGCCAGCAGGGTTCTCTTAAAGGAGACCTGCAAACAACTAAACGTAAAGAAGCATTGTATGCATGGAAATCAATGTAACGAACTGATTAAGATTGTGAACAAAATGTTGTTGCGAGATGTCGGGAGTAGAGTGTCCCCAAAAGTAGCAAGCGAGCGAATTCGGGAGGGTAAAGGCGCTGATTCTGATGCCCTGCCCCAGGTGTCCCCACAAGTTATAGGCCAGCGACCTCAGGAGGGTGAAGGCACTGATCCTGATACCCTGCCCCAGGTCTATCCCACGCTGCAGGCACCCGATGGCCACTATTCACCACGGATCTGGAAACGAAAACGTCACCAATACGCGAAGTCGGCCGCCGTTGCCCACCACCCGGGTGGAGACGGCCCAGCCCCCAGACCCAGTCACTACCTCGTCCATATCCGGGAGTGAAAGGTCAGAACCAACGAGTTCCCCAAACGGGACCTGGAACAGCCAGGTTCCCAACACCGTTAGAGAGCAGGCAGAAGATTGTGCAGCCCTCAAAGGAGGACAGGGAGGCCGCACATATCTGTGGCTCTGCCCACCACTAGGCAACGGCAAAGGCCCTGAGTCCTGGCAAGGTGAGCGAACCAAGCCCACCCCGCTAGCAGGGGGCACAGCGCCACCATCAGATGACTAGGACCCCGTCCGGTTGCTCTGGAACTAGTGTCCTTGCATACCTCAGTACTGACCATGACTGAACCACGAATGCAATCTACCCAATCCTGACGCACGACCATAAAATGTAGGTCACTGAACCAAGGTGCCATGATACAAACTGTAAAAAAAAATGTTTTTCTTCCTTTCTTTGTACTTGCACAGTCTGATCCTGTATGTTAATGTAACGGGCCAGCTGCAAGATCTCGCTCCGGGTGCAGAGGGGGAATGGATGCATGTAGCCATGGACACACACATGGATCTACCCAGAACTCACTGGAACTTCCACTAAATCATCGAACCATCCAAACTGGTAACCATTACCCAACGTTGTGGCAATAGGACTTGGGGGTTAACAGGGAGAGAGCCAAGCCAAAGCACAGACAAGGTGCAAGGGCTATTGGCACTTAAGTCTGGGGAGAGCTAAGCCAGAGCACATAGTGCAAAGGTAATTGGCACAAAGGACTTGGGGGAGAGTGATGTTATATATATTCATAAATAACATAGATATACTCTCTGTGTAGTCATTGCATAAGATGGAGACTTGTTTACCTGATGTACTATCAATAAAGTTTACACTGTGTATATACTATGCTGGCATCACTAGAGGGTGCAACTGGTGGAGACCGGGGTTTCCTGCCCTGGTGGCAGGGGCTGTATAAAAGGGTAGCCACCATGCGGCTGCCTCAGTCTGGAGTTACGAATAAAGGACCAAGGTCACTACAGTTTGAGTACAACACATTGCCTCGAGGAGTCATTCATAAGTACATTACAGACATAACAATCACATTGTTGTTTGTGGGAGTTTGCTGTGTGCAAATTGGCTGCCGCGTTTCCTACATTACAACAGTGACTACACTCCAAAAGTACTTCATTGGCTGTAAAGCGCTTTGAGATATCCGGTGGTCATGAAAAGTGTTATATAAATCCAAGTCTTTCTTTTTTTCTCTCTGTCTCTCCCTCGACCCCTCACTATCCATGTCTGTCTCTCTCTGTCTGCCTACTCTTACTCTCTGTCACTCACTCTGTCCCTCCTTCTCTCTGTCTGTGTCTCTCTCTTTGTCCCTCTCTCTCTTCCTCACCCTCTCTGTTTCTCTTTCTGTCTCTCTTCCTCTCCCGCTCTCTCTGTCTCTCCCTCTTTCTGTCTCTCTCTCTGACTGTGTGTGTCTCCCTCTCCGTCCCTCTCTCTCTGTCCCTCTCTCGCTCCCTCTCTCTCTGCGTCTCCCACTCTCTGTGTTCTTAAGCATCGCCTTTGCTGAATTAAAATCATTGCTTCACACCAAACGTGGTGGCCTCCCCCACCCACCCCCAGCAAAACACAAACTATTTCAGGGATCTCCAGCAAAGCAAGACAATGAATGTCTGGTGCTGGGGGTGGGGGTAGGGGGTCGGGAGCCCATGGAAGATTTATTACGTGATAATTTTAACTTTCACAGTAAACGACTCCCTCTTTCACAACCCGTCTGGGCTCTATCACACTGTCGGGAGAACAGCTGCCAAAAGGCCAGTCCTGGGCTGGCAGCGGCAACACTGGAAACTGGGAGAGAGCGGCAAAGCCTGGAAAATCTGGGGAGGGGAGACGGGAAGAGACTCAGTCCGAGGGTCAGCGGGAATCTGAAGATTGAGACAGGTACAAGGGCTGGACAAGAGCTCTCTGTCTCTGTCTCGCTGCCTCTCACTCCCTCTCTGTTCCTCTCTC
Organism: Pristiophorus japonicus; assembly: GCF_044704955.1. Taxonomy (NCBI): domain Eukaryota; kingdom Metazoa; phylum Chordata; class Chondrichthyes; family Pristiophoridae; genus Pristiophorus; species Pristiophorus japonicus. The sequence continues at coordinate 220,325,933 of NC_091986.1, read as the reverse complement.
TCTCTCTCGTTCTGTTCCACCTTCTCTCTCCCTCTCTCTTTGTTTCTCCCTCTCTCTCTCTGTCTCCCAGTCTCAGTCTTTCCCTCTCTCTGTCTATCTCTCTCCCTGTCCCTCTGTCTTTCTCTCTGTGCCCTTTCACTTTCATGGAAAAGTGAAACTTTGAAAGCTTGATATCAGCAGGCAAAAGTTCGACGGCAGAATCGAGCTGGGTACACTGCAAAGGGAGCTTTATTCTGTATCTAACCCAGTGCTGTACCTGCCCTGGGAGTGTTTGATGGGACAGTGTGGAGGGAGCTTTACTCTGTATCAAACCCAGTGCTGTACCTGCCCTGGGAGTGTTTGATGGGACAGTGTAGAGGGAGCTTTACTCTGAATCTAACCCCGTGCTATACCTGCCCTGGGAGTGTTTGATGGGACAGTGTGGAGGGAGCTTTACTCTGTATCTAACCCGTGCTGTACCTGCCCTGGGAGTGTTTGATGGGACAGTGTAGAGGGAGCTTTACTCTGTATCGAACCCGTGCTATACCTGCCCTGGGAGTGTTTGATGGGACAGTGTGGAGGGAGCTACTCTGTATCTAACCCGTGCTGTACCTGCCCTGGGAGTGTTTGATGGGACAGTGTAGAGGGAGCTTTACTCTGTATCGAACCCGTGCTATACCTGCCCTGGGAGTGTTTGATGGGACAGTGTGGAGGGAGCTTTACTCTGAATCTAACCCCGTGCTATACCTGCCCTGGGAGTGTTTGATGGGACAGTGTGGAGGGAGCTTTACTCTGTATCTAACCCGTGCTGTACCTGCCCTGGGAGTGTTTGATGGGACAGTGTAGAGGGAGCTTTACTCTGTATCTAACCCGTGCTGTACCTGCCCTGGGAGTGTTTGATGGGACAGTGTAGAGGGAGCTTTACTCTGTATCGAACCCGTGCTATACCTGCCCTGGGAGTGTTTGATGGGACAGTGTGGAGGGAGCTTTACTCTGAATCTAACCCCGTGCTATACCTGCCCTGGGAGTGTTTGATGGGACAGTGTGGAGGGAGCTTTACTCTGTATCTAACCCGTGCTGTACCTGCCCTGGGAGTGTTTGATGGGACAGTGTAGAGGGAGCTTTACTCTGTATCTAACCCCGTGCTATACCTGCCCTGGGAGTGTTTGATGGGACAGTGTAGAGGGAGCTTTACTCTGAATCTAAGCCCGTGCTATACCTGCCCTGGGAGTGTTTGATGGGACAGTGTGGAGGGAGCTTTACTCTGTATCGAACCCGTGCTGTACCTGCCCTGGGAGTGTTTGATGGGACAGTGTAGAGGGAGCTTTACTCTGTATCTAACCCGTGCTGTACCTGTCCTGGGAGTGTTTGATGGGACAGTGTAGAGGAGCTTTACTCTGTCTCTAACCCGTGCTGTACCTGCCCTGGGAGTGTTTGATGGGACAGTGTAGAGGGAGCTTTACTCTGTATCTAACCCTGTGCTGTACCTGCCCTGGGAGTATTTGATGGGGCAGTGAAAAGGGAGCTTTACTCTGTATCTAACTCTTTCTATGCTCAGTGTAACAAGCAATGCTCTTTCCCTCGTGCCGAAAGCTTTAGTCTCATTGGCGCATATTTACTGACAGAATCAGAGTGCAATGGAGGAGTTTGCTGGCTGGAAGGTTTTGCTGATCAAGAGGGAAGTAAAATATTTTCTTTCTTTTCATTCACAGAATTCAGTGTGTAGAGAGGTCGCTTGAAAGTGAGTGGGCAGCTGATGAGTGGGGACAATCGAAGGATAATAGTCTTTGGGCTCTGGAGTGCAACATCAAGGTATCACTGTGGTGCCCAGAAACACTCCTGACATAGTCCAAAGGACAGCCTTGCTTTGATTTGTACGTGGGCGAATCGTCCAAAGGTGAAGACCTTGACCTGATTTTCCAAGTTGTCTTCCAGCTGAAGAAGACTTTGTTGGGTCAGCGATCCTTCTGCGATCCCAACGAAGACAACCTTCGCACATTCAGTCCAAGGATTAGCCAATAAGGAAGTCAAACCATGCCCGTCTATTGGCCCAGCTCGGCTCCCGGAGATTGGATGAAGAAAGGATCGATGCCGTCCAGTGTCAGGACCCTGGCCTACCTCCTGCTGCCCATTTGCTCGGTTCTAACACTCCGCCCCGGCGAGGCTGAAGGGACAGGCTTCGCCCTCGGATTCTCGGCCTTCGGACGAACCGACTGCAAGTCCATCCCCCACACCATGGCACTGTGCCACGGGGTCGGGTACAGCGAGATGAGGCTGCCCAACCTCCTGGGCCACGAGACCATGAAGGAGGTGCTGCAGCAAGCCAGCTCCTGGGTCCCTCTCCTCAACAAGCAGTGCCACGCAGATACTAGGAAGTTCCTCTGCTCCCTCTTCGCCCCCGTCTGCCTCAGCGAACTCCAGGAGTCCATCCAGCCTTGCCGCTCCCTGTGTCAGGAGGTCAGAGATAGCTGCGCCCCTGTGATGTCCGCCTTCGGCTTCCCTTGGCCAGACATGTTGGATTGCAACCGTTTCCCAGTGGACAATGACCTTTGCATCCCATCTGCCACCTCGGAGGAGGAGAGAGTCCGTCTGGATGGTAGGTACACTCCCGTTTCTGTCTTTAGTTCTGACGAAGGGTCACCAACCTGAAACGCAAACTCTGTTTCTCTCTCCACAGATGCTGCCTGACCCGCTGAGTATTTCCAGCATTTTTTGTTTTCATTTCAGATTTCTAGCGTCCCCAGTATTTTGCTTTCATCTTCAATTTTTTGATTGGTGGGCAGGTTTCTGACATCTGCAGAAATCTCATTCCTCACTGAATGATGCAGCCATTTGGCCCATCGTGCCTGTGCCAGCTCTTTCAAAGATCTATCCACCCCTGCCCCATAGCCCTGCAATTTTTTCCTTTTCAAATATATATCCAATTCCCTTTTGAAAATTACACTTTTGTAAACCCGCAAGGTGTTCAGAGGTAGGGTGGTGGTGTACAACCTAAGAAATAGGAGCAGGAGTTGGCCATTTGGCCCCTCGAGCCTGCTCCACCATGCAATAAAATCATGGCTGATCTGATCTTGGCCTCAACTCCACTTCCCTGCCCGTTCTCCATAACCCTTGACTCCCCTATTGTTCAAAAATCTGTCTATCTCCACCTTAAATATATTCAATGACCCAGCCTCCACAGCTCTCTGGGGCAGAGAATTCCACTCTGGGAGAAGAAATTCCTCCTCATTTCAGTTTTAAATGGGCGACCCCTTATTCTGAAACTATGCCCCTTAGTTCTGGATTCCCCCACGAGGGGAAATATCCTCTCTGTGTCTCCCGGTCGAGCCCCCTCAGAATCTTATACGTTTCAATAAGATCACCTCTCAGTCTTCTGAACTCTTCAAAAGACAACCCCTTCATCTCCGTAATCAATCTAGTAAACTTTCTCTGAACAGTCTCCAATGTAAGTATATCCCTCCTTAAATAAGGAGATCTAAACTTTACGCAATACTCTAGGTGTGGTCTCACCAATGCCCTGGACAGTTGTAGCAAGACTTCCCCACTTTTATACTTCATCACCCTTACAATAAAGGCCAACATTCCATTTCTCTTCCTAATTCCTTGCTGTACCTGCAAGCTAACTTTTTGTGTTTCATGTACAAGGACCCCCAGGTCCCTCTGTACCACTTTGTAATCTCTCCCCATTTAAATAATAATTAGCTTTTTTATTCTTCCTACCAAAGTGGATAACCTCACATTTTCCCACATTATACTCCATCTGCCAAATTTTTCCCCACTCACTTAACCTATGTATATCCCTTTGCAGATTCTTTGTGACCTCTTCAGAACTTGTTCTCCCAACCATCTTTGTATCATCAGAAAATCTGGCTACATTACACTCAGTCCCTTCATCCAAGTCATTAATACAGATTGTAAATAGTTGCGACCCCAGAGCGGATTTAGGTTTAACATTCGCTTGAGCTCAAATCTACAGCAGGCTCTTCTGGCCGTGGGGGTCTCACATGATATGAGCTTTTCAGTATCGGTCCATTCTTCAGTCAGCAGATTATGTAGGGAAACGTAACTCTGTCACTCAGAAAAGAAACGGGTTCGGTGAAGTGAGAAATGAAAGACTGGTCATTATCACATTGCTGTTTGTGGGAGCTTGCTGTGCGCAAATTGGCTGCTGCGTTTCCTACAGTACCACAGAGACTGCACTTCAAAAAAGTACTTCATTGGCTGGAAAGTGCTTTGGAACGTCCTGAGGTTGTCAAAGTCTCTTACAAGTCTCTGAATCGAGATAACCCTCTCAATGGAGCTTCTGTCTAGTTGGGTACGGTAGTGTAATGGTTATGTTACTGGACTAATAATCCAGACAACATAAGTTCAATATAGTTTGAGAATATTAATTTAGTTTTTTAAGAAGTCTGGAAATAAAAGTGACCATGAAGCTGTTGGATTATCGTAAATGCCCGACTGTCTCACTAATGTCCTTCAGGGAAGGAAATCTGCCGGTTTGACCTATACGTTGTTTTGATTCATTCACAGGATGTGGGCGTCACTGGCCAGGCCGGCATTTATTGCCCGTCCCTAGTTGTCCCTTGAGAAGGTGGTGGTGAGCTGCCTTCTTGAACCGCTGCAGTCCGTGTGGTGAAGGTGCTCCCACAGTGCTGTTAGGGAGGGAGTTCCAGGATTTTGACCCAGCCACAATGAAGGAACGGCCGATATATTTCCAAGTCAGGATGGTGTGTGACTCGGAGGGGAACGTGGAGGTGGTGGTGTTCCCATGCGCCTGTAGCCCTTGTCCTTCTAGGCGGTGGAGGTCGCGGGTTTGGGTGGTGCTGCTGAAGAAGCCTTGGCGAGTTGCTGCAATTGCGATTCCAGTCCCACACCAACGTGATAGACTCTTAACTGTCCTCGGAAGTGGTCTAGCAAACCACCCAATTGTACCTAACCTGCTACCGCCAGTATAGTAGATATTATTTCATTATTTGAAACACATCTGAAGACTGTAAGGACTATTAGTTTTCATCATTTGGCCAATGGGGCCATGGCCACATATATCACCATCCTCTCAATGGGGTTGAGTGCTGCCGCTGGTGGCATCGATACTTAAACATTAAAACAGGATTATTTGTCCTTTTATATTTCAGAATCAAAAGTCTGTGATGCCTGCAAATCTGAGGGCGAAGTCGAGAGTGACATTCTCGCACATTACTGCAAAAACGATTTTGGTAAGGTTCAGAAAGCGGCTGAGTGTTTCCTGCTCAAGGTGGGATTGGGTGACACAGTGGGTTCGGTGAGACCATTTCAACAACAACTTGCATTTATATAGCTCAATTAACGTAGTAAAACATTCCAAGACACATCACGGGAGTGTTATCACACAAAAAATGAACACCGAACCCCATAAGGAGATATTAGGGCAGGTGACCAAAAGCTTGGTCAAAGGGGTAGGTTTTAAGGAGTGTCTTGGAGGAGGAGAGAGAGGCAGAGAGGTTTAGGGAGGGAATTCCAGAGCTTAGGGCCCAGGCGGCTGAAGGCACGGCCGCCAATGGTGGAACGATTAAAATCGGGGATACGCAAGAGGCCAGAATTGGAGCGGAGATATCTCAGGGGCAGGGGGTGGGGGGGTTGTAGAGCTGGAGGAAGTTACAGAGTTAGGGCGGGGCAAGGCCATGGAAAGATTTGAACACAGGCATGAGAATTTTGAAATTAAGACCTAAGATGGGGTTGTTCTCCTTGGAGCAGAGAAGATTGAGAGAAGATTTAATAGAGGTGTTCATAATTATGAGCGGTCTGGACAGGATAGAAACTGTTCCCATTGGCAGAAGGGTCACGAACCAGAGGACGTGGATTTATGGTGATTGGCAAAAGATCAAAAGGCGACATAAGAAAACGTAGCGAGTGGTTATGATCTAGAATGCACTGACTGAAAGGGTAGTGGGGGCTTACTCAACTTTCAAAAGGGAGTTGGATAAGTATCTGAAGGAGAAAACATTGCAGGACTAGGGGGAAAGGGCAATGGAGTGGGACTAGCTGAGAGTCGGCATGGGCTCGACGGGCCAAATGGCCTCTTTCACGCTGTAACAACTTTATGATACATTCTTTGATTCTAAGATGGGCCGAATGGCCTTTCTCATCTATAACTGCCAACATAGACCATTGGAGGAGGGTCAGCAGGGGGCTCAGTGGGCACCACTCTCGCCTCTGAGTCAGGAGGTTGTGGCTTCATGTCCCACTCCAGAGACTCGAGCACAAAAATCGAGGCTGACTCTCCAGTGCCGCATTGAGGGCTCCGCTGCACTGTCAGAGGTGCAGTCTTTCAGATGATTTGTTAAACCGAGGCCCCACCTGCTCTCTCAGGTGGCTGTAAAAGATCCCATGGGCACTATTTCAAAGAAGAGTTCTCCCCGGTGTCCTGGTCAATATTTATCCCTCAATCAACATCACTAAAAAACAGATTATCTGATCATTATCACGTTGCTGTTGGTGGGAGCTTGCTGTGCGTAAGTTAGCTGCCGGTTTCCGACATTATAACAGTGACTACACCTCAAAAATACTTCTGTAAAGTGCTTTGAGAAGTCCCGAGGTAGAAACATAGAAAATAGGTGCAGGAGCAGGCCATTCAGCCCTTCTAGCCTGCACCGCCATTCAATGAGTTCATGGCTGAACATGAAACTTCAGTACCCCCTTCCTGCTTTCACGCCATACCCCTTGATCCCCCGAGTAGTAAGGACTTCATCTAACTCCCTTTTGAATATATTTAGTGTTGAAAGGTGATGTATAAATGCGAGCTCTTTGAATAATCCCTCTCTTTGTGCTTTTCTTTGCATTCCCGGGTGTTTCTGGCGCCTCACAGTGCTGAAGCTGAAAGTGAAGGAGATCTCATACCTGAACGGAGACGCCAGGATCGTTGCGGAAGCCCGGAGCAGGGCGCTGTACGGGTCAGTGGGCTGGACGGAGAGCGGGGAGCTCTGGCTGGCCGGAGGTTCCAGCTGTACCTGCGACGAGCTGAGGGACCTGACCTCTTCCTACCTGGTGATGGGACGTCAGCGGGGCGGGAGCCGGCTGCTCGTCACCTCCGTCAGACGCTGGCGGGGCGGCAAGAAAGACCTCCGGAGGATAACCAGAAGCTTCAGAAAAGGTCGCTGTTGAATGGCAGCTTCACGGGCTGATCGATAAACGAGCCCTCCGCGTGTTTCTGTCGCGTTGACTTCTTCTTAGTGTGGAACCCATCTTCTTCCCAAATCCCAATCCCTGCTTTACTACCGCGCTTTTATGTCTCTTTAATTGAAGAAAAATCAGAGGTGTAGGCTCAAGGTCCATAGTGCAAGACACCAGCGACAATCTGTTCGCTCTCCTGAGGCTGCTCCATTCCAGAGACTTGATCACATAATCCAGGCCGACACTCCCAGTGCAGTACTGAGGGAGCGCCGCACTGTCAGAGGGGCAGTACTGAGGGAGTGCTGCACTGTCGGAGGGGCAGTACTGAGGGAGTGCTGCACTGTCGGAGGGGCAGTACTGAGGGAGCGCTGCACTGTTGGAGGGGCAGTACTGAGGGAGCGCCGCACTGTCGGAGGGGCAGTACTGAGGGAGTGCTGCACTGTCCTGTCGGAGGGGCAGTACTGAGGGAGTGTTGCATGTCGGAGGGGCAGTACTGAGGGAGCGCTGCACTGTTGGAGGGGCAGTGCTGAGGGACCGCCGCACTGTCGGAGGGGCAGTACTGAGGGAGTGCCGCACTGTCGGAGGGGCAGTACTGAGGGAGTGCCGCACTGTCGGAGGGGCAGTACTGAGGGAGTGCAGCACTGTCGGAGGGGCAGTGCTGAGGGAGTGCCGCACTGTCGGAGGGGCAGTACTGAGGGAGTGCCGCACTGTCGGAGGGGCAGTACTGAGGGAGTGCCGCACTGTCGGAGGGGCAGTACTGAGGGAGTGCCGCACTGTCGGAGGGGCAGTACTGAGGGAGTGCCGCACTGTCGGAGGGGCAGTACTGAGGGAGTGCTGCACTGTCGGAGGGTCAGTGCTGAGGAAGCACTGCTCTCTCAGGTGGACATAAAAGATCCCACGGCCACTATTTCAAAGAAGAGCAGGGGAGTTTTCTCCGGTGTCCTGGGTCAACATTTATGGATGCGCTTGTTGGTACTGCCAAAATGGCCAACATGCTCCGCCCTTTGTTTCAGATTGGTCCCCTTGGAGGATAAGCCACACCCTGAAGTTTCACAAGAACTGGTCACTGGAACCACCCATCCCAAGGTCTCACTGACTTTGCAAATTTTAACTCGATCCACTTTGACTGCCTGAAGCAACAGAGATCCCCAGAATACAGCAAGGGCCAGCCAAAGTCCTGCACCCCAGTCCGACATCCCTCCCCCAGCCAAAGTCCCGCACCGCAGTCCTACATCCCTCCCCCAGCCAAAGTGCCTTACTCCAGTCCATGTACTTCCCTCCCCCAGCCAAAGTCCCGCACCCCAGTGTAAATGCATGTCTCTGCTCCCCCCGCCCCCCACCATAGATGGGGCATTGTGCGCGGGTCACGGATTGTAACAGGTTTATTGGGTATGAAGTGAATAGTGACAGTGTCGTGACTTCGAGATATCATCCACTCCAACGATGTCCCTTGTAGGGCGTTGGAAGCACGTGATTGCCTTCCGCATTACCTTTCCCCTCCGATTCACCACCGTCTCTCTCTCTCCCTCCCTCAGCCTCTCACTCTCCCCCCAGTCTCTCACTCTCTCCCCCATCCTGTCACTCTCAACCCCAGTCTCTCTCTCTCTCCCCCCAAGGCTTTATCTCTTTCCCCTTCCGCACCCCCGCCCGCCCAGTCTCTCTCCGCCCCAGTCCCTCTTTCTCTCTCCCCCTAGCCTCTCTCTCCCCCCAGCCTCTCTCTCCCCCCGCCAGTCTCTTTCTCTCCCCCTGTCTCTCTCTCCCCCCAGTCTCTCTCTCTCCCCCCAGTCTCTCTCTCTCTCCCCCCAGTCTTTCTCTCTCTCCCCCCAGTCTCTCTCCCTCCCCCAGCCTCTCTCTCTTCCCCCCCAGCCTCTCTCTCTCTCTCTCTCTCCATTGGTTTGGATGATGTGGAATCGGTGGAGCTACGGAATACCAAAGGGCAGAAAACGCTGGTGGGAGTTGTGTACAGGCCACCAAACAGTAGCAGTGAGATTGGGGACAGCATCAAACAAGGAATAAGGAATGTGTGCAATAAAGGTACAGCAGTTATCATGGGTGACTTTAATTTACATATAGATTGGGCGAACCAAACTGGTAGCAATGCGGTGGAGGAGGATTTCCTGGAGTGTATTAGGGATGGTTTTCTTGACCAATATGTCGAGGAATCAACTAGAGAGCTGGCCATCCTAGACTGGGTGATGTGTAATGAGAAGGGACTAATTAGCAATCTTGTTATGCGAGGCTCCTTGGGGAAGAGTGACCATAATATGGTAGAATTCTTTATTAAGATGGAGAGTGACACAGTTAAATCAGAAACTAGGGTCCTGAACTTAAGGAAAGCTAACTTCGACGGCATGAGGCGTGAATTGGCTAGAATAGACTCGCGAGTGATACTTAAAGGGTTGACGGTGGATAGGCAATGGCAAACATTTATAGATCACATGGACGAACTTCAACAATTGTACATCCCTGTCTGGAGTAAAAATAAAACAGGGAAGGTTGCTCAACCGTGGCTAACAAGGGAAATTAAGGATAGTGTTAGATGAAAGGAAGAGGCATATAAATTGGCCAAAAAAAGCAGCAAACCAGAGGACTGGGAGAAATTTAGAATTCAGCAGAGGAGGACAAAGGGTTTAATTAGGAGCGGAAAATAGAGTACGAGAGGAAACTTGCCGGGAACATAAAAACTGACTGCAAAAGCTTCTATAGATATGTGAAGAGAAAAAGAGTAATGAAGACAAACGTAGGTCCCTTGCATTCAGAGTCAAGTGAATTTATAATGGGGAACAAAGAAATGGCAGACCAATTGAACAAATACTTTGGTTCTAACTTTACGAAGGAAGACACAAATAAACTTCCGGATGTACTAGGGGACCGAGGGTCTGGTGAGAAGGAGGAATTGAAGGATATCCTAATTAGGCGGGAAATTGTGTTGGGGAAATTGATGGGATTGAAGGCCGATAAATCCCCAGGGCCTGATTGTCTGCATCCTAGAGTACTTAAGGAAGTGGCCCTAGAAATAGTGGATACATTGGTGATCATTTTCCAACAGTATATCGACTCTGGATCAGTTCCTATGGACTGGAGGGTAACTAATGTAACACCACTTTTTAAAAAAGGAGGGAAAGAGAAAACAGGTAATTATAGACCAGTTAGCCTGACATCAATAGTGAGGAAAATGTTGGAATCAATTATTAAAGATGAAATTGCAGCGCATTTGGAAAGCAGTGACAGGATCGGACCAAGTCAGCATGGATTTATGAAAGGGAAATCATGCTTGACAAATCTTCTGGAATTTTTTGAGGATGTAACTAGTAGAGTGGACAAGGGAGAACCAGTGGATGTGGTTCATTTGGACTTTCAAAAGGCCTTTAACAAGGTCCCACATAAGAGATTGGTGTGCAAAATAAAAGCACATGGTATTGGGGGTAATGTACTGGCATGGATAGAGAATTGGTTGGCAGACAGGAAGCAGAGAGTCGGGATAAACGGGTCCTTTTCGGAATGGCAGGCAGTGACTAGTGGAGTGCCGCAGGGCTCAGTGCTGGGACCCCAGCTCTTTACAATATACATCAATGATTTGGATGAAGGAATTGAGTGTAATATCTTCAAGTTTGCAGATGACACTAAGCTGGGTGGCGGTGTGAGCTGTGAGGAGGATGCTAAAAGGCTGCATGGTGACTTGCACAGGTTAGGTGAGTGGGCAAATGCATGGCAGATGCAGTATAATGTGGATAAATGTGAGGTTATCCACTTTGGTGGCAAAAACAGGAAGGCAGAATATTATCTGAATTGAGGCAGATTAGGAAAAGGGGAGGTGCAACGAGACCTGGGTGTCATGGATCATCAGTCATTGAAAGTTGGCATGCAGGTTCAGCAGGCGGTGAAGAAGGTAAATGACATGTTGGCCTTCATAGCTAGGGGATTTGAGTATAGGAGCATGGAGGTCTTACTGCAATTGTACAGGGCCTTGGTGAGGCCTCACCTGGAATATTGTGTTCAGTTTTGGTCTCCTAATCTGAGGAAAGACGTTCTTGCTATTGAGGGAGTGCAGCGAAGGTTCACCAGACTGATTCTAGGCATGGCTGGACTGACAGACGAGAAGAGACTGGATCAACTGGGCCTTTATACACTTGAGTTTAGAAGGATGAGAGGGGATCTCATAAATGTATTAGATTCTGACGGGACGGGACAGGTTGGATGCGGGAAGAATGTTCCAGATGTTGGGGAAGTCCAGAACCAGGGGACACAGTCTTAGGATAAGCGGTAGGCCATTTAGGACTGAGATGAGGAGAAACTTCTTCACTCAGAGAGTTGTTAACCTGTGGAATTCCCTGCCGCAGAGAGTTGTTGATGCCAGTTCATTGAATATATTAAAGAGGGAGTTAGATATGGCCCTTATGGCTAAAGGGATCAAGGGGTATGGAGAGAAAGCGGGAAAGGGGTACTGTGGGAATGATCAGCCTTGATCTTATTGAATGGTGGTGCAGGCTCGTAGAGCCGAATGGCCTACTCCTGCACCTATTTTATATGTTTCTATGTTTCACCCAGTCTCTCTCTCTCCCCCAGCATCTCTCTCTCTCCCCCCAGTCTCTCTCTCTCTTCCCCCCCCCCCAGTCTCTCTCTCTCCCCCCAGTCTCTCTCTCTCGCCCCCAGTCTCTCTCTCTCTCTCCCCCCCAGCATCTCTCTCCCCCCAGTCTCTCTCTTTCTCCCCCCCAGCATCTCTCTTTCCCCCCCCCCCCCCCCCCAAGTCTCTCACTCTCGCCCCCAGTCTCTCTCTCTCCTGCAGTCTCTCTCTCCCCAGCCTCTCTCTCTCTCCCAGTCTCTCTCTCCCCCCAGCCTCTCTCTCTCTCTCTCCCAGTCTCTCTCTCCTCCAGTCTCTCTCTCTCCCCCCAGTCTCTCTCTCTCTCTCCCCCCAGTCTCTCTCTCTCTCTCTCTCCCCCCAGTCTCTCTCTCTCTCTCCCCCCAGTCTCTCTCTCTCTCTCTCCCCCCAGTCTCTCTCTCTCTCTCTCCCCCCCCCAGCGTCTCGCTCTTCCTCTAGTCTCTCTCTCTCTCGCTCGGTGAGCGAGTGTGGAACTCAGGACCACAAGGCACTGGGGGAGTGGGCTGGTGATCCGTCAGTGAGTGGGGAGCTCGGGACCACAAGGACCTGGGGAAGTGGGCTGGAGATTGGTGAGTGCGTGTCGAGCTCAGGAACATAAGGGGCTGGGGATTGATGAATCGGCCGGGAGAGGGGTGGAGCTTCGCAGGGGGTGGGGCTTGTTGCCTGTGGGTCAAAATAGTGCAGTATGGGCATTGGGGGACGGGACTTGACGGACAGCTGTCTGTCAAAGAAAAGACCACTTCCCATACCTCGGGAGCCTCTCATCAACAAGAGCAGACATCGACGACGAGATTCAACACCGCCTCCGTGCGCCAGTGCAGCCTTCGGCTGCCTGAGGAAAAGAGTGTTTGAGGATCAGGCCCTCAAGTCGAATATTTATACCTCAATCAACATCACTAAAACAGATTATCTGGTCATTATCACATTGCTGTCTGTGGGAGCTTGCTGTGCGCAAATTGGCTGCCATGTTTCCCACATTACAACAGTGACTACACTCCAAAAAGTACTTAATTGGCTGTAAAGCACTCCGGGACGTCCTGAGTACATGAAAGGCGCTATAGAAATGTAGGTCTTTCTTAGTGCAGCAGTGTCAGAAATGCAAGTGTCATTTGGATGAGATGACAAACTCTGACCAGATAATCTGTTTTTGGTAATGTTGATTGAAGGATAAATATTGGCCGCAGGATACCAGGGATAACTCCCCTGCTCTTCTTTGAAATAGTACCATTGGATTTTTCACGTCCACCTGAGAGGGCAGACGGGGCCTCGGTTTAATGTCTCATCGGAAAGATGGCACCTCCGACAGTGCGGTGCTCCCTCAGTGCTGCCCCTCCGACAGTGCGATGCTCTCTCAGTACCGCCCCTCCGACAGTGCGGCACTCCCTCAGTACTGCCCCTCCGACAGTGCAGCGCTCCCTCAGTACCGCCCCTCCGACAGTGCGGCACTCCCTCAGTACTGCCCCTCCGACAGTGCAGCGCTCCCTCAGTACTGCCCCTCCGACAGTGCGGCACTCCCTCAGTACTGCCCCTCCGACAGTGCAGCGCTCCCTCAGTACCGCCCCTCCGACAGTGCGGCACTCCCTCAGTACTGCCCCTCCGACAGTGAGGTGCTCCCTCAGCACTGCCCCTCCGATAGTGCAGCATTCACTCAGTACTGCACTGGGAGTGTCAGCCTGGATTTTTGTGCTCAAGTCTCTGGAAGAATCCAGTGCCGAGGATCCTGGGCCCAGCAAGACCAATCTCCATGTCCGCGCTGCTTCCCAGATAGAATCCTCCCTGATAGATTGGGAAAGTAGAATGAAGAGTGTCACTGTGTGACTGAGAGAGGGAACACTGGTGAGTGACACTAGGAATACGAGAAATCTATCGCCGGTTGGCACCTAGTGCAACTTCTCAAGTTTTATTCAAATCTGGACAGCGTGTGTACAGGCTATTTGGCAACAGGGTGCATCACAGCCAACCCAGATCCTGTCCTGAAACACACACTGGGTTCAGCCCAGTGCTTTAACTCAGTCCAGACCGGGGCCTTGAGCCTGCCAATTTGCTGGACTTCCCATCCTAGCTTCTCCGTCACTGTACACTTAGGCGGACTGAGGAGGTTGTTTATTTAAAATGCAGGAACCTCTGTCCAAAGGAGCAGGCATGTGTTGCACACCAAGGGAGGTCCCGATCTCTCTGACTCCATCTATATCTGATATATTTTGCTATTGCAAGGCTTTGCGTGTTTTATTCTGTATTACTATGTGTCATGCATTGTTACAACTTGCTCCTGAACTGGAAGGCGGATTATCTACACTTCTCCCCTCCTACCCCGAAGGCAATGACTCTCGCTGGGGTGCACCCTTGGAACGTAAGCCAGGTGAGTGTCAGTGAAGTGTGGGTGTGTGGAGGCAGGCCCCAACAAACAGCACCCCCGCCATCATCCACTCTCACACACACACACTCTCTCACACACACACTCACTCTCTCACACTCACTCTCTCACACACTCACTCACTCTCTCACACACTCACTCTCACACATACACACTCTCTCACACACACTCACTCTCTCACATACACACTCACTCACACACACACACACTCACTCTCACACACTCACTCTCACACACTCACACACTCTCTCACACACACACTCACTCTCACACACACACTCACTCTCACACACTCACTCTCTCACACACACACTCACTCTCACACACACACACACTCTCTCTCACACACACACACACTCTCTCTCACACACACTCACTCTCTCACACACACTCACTCTCTCACACACTCACTCTCACACACACACTCTCTCACACACACACTCTCACTCACTCGCACACACACACTCACTCTCACACACACACTCACTCTCACACACACTCACTCTCTCACACACACACACTCACTCTCACACATACACACTCTCTCACACACACTCACTCTCTCACACACACACTCACTCTCTCACACACACTCACTCTCTCACACGCACTCACACTCACTCTCTCACACACTCACTCTCACACACACACTCTCTCACACACACACTCACTCTCTCACACACACACTCACTCTCTCACACACACACTCACTCTCTCACACACACACTCACTCTCTCACACACTCACTCTCACACACACACTCTCTCACACACACACTCACTCTCTCACACACACTCACTCTCACACACACACACTCACTCTCTCACACACTCACTCTCACACACACTCACTCTCACACATACACACTCTCTCACACTCACTCTCACACACACTCACTCTCTCACACACACACACTCACTCTCACACACACACACTCACTCTCACACATACACTCTCTCACACACACTCACTCTCTCACACACACACACTCACTCACTCTCACACTCACTCTCTCACACACACACTCTCACACATACACACACACTCACTCTCACACATACACACTCTCACACACACACATACACTCACTCTCACACACACTCACTCTCACACACACTCACTCACTCTCACACACACACTCACTCTCTCACACACACTCACTCTCTCACACACACACACTCACTCACTCTCACACTCTCACACACACACTCTCACACATACACACACACTCACTCTCACACATACACACTCTCACACACACACATACACTCACTCTCACACACACACACTCACTCTCACACACACACTCACTCTCACACACACACTCACTCTCACACATACACACACACTCACACATACACTCACTCTCACTCTCACACACGCACATGTACACTCACTCACTCTCACACACGCACACACTCACTCACTCTCATACACATACTCTCACACATACACGCACTCACTCTCACACACACACATACACTCACTCACACATACACTCACTCAACTCTCATACACACACTCTCACATATACACACACACTCACACATACACTCACTCACACACACTCACTTTGACGCACATTCTCACACACACTCTCACTCACACACACACACTCTCACAAACATACACACTCACAAACACACACACACTCACTCACTCTGACGCACACTCTCACACACTGACATACGCACACACACTTTCCATCAGGATCCCCTGCCCGGCTCTGTCTCCTCCCTGAGCCAAGAGGGTCTGAGACCAGTTGTATTCCGGGTCTGACCTCTGGCAGCTCCAGTTTCCGTTTGTCTGAATCGAGGCGATGTGTCGGGGGAGTGTCCAATCAGGGCAAACATCTGGGGGCGACAGGGACTCTGACCGAAAGATCTTTAGCCAACAGAATGTCTTTGAGCTAAAATAAACTCTAACGTTGGAAGATAAATATTGCTGCATATTTCCTGTAGTGATCTGATACCCTGCCATTAATCAGAAAATTGTAATATAATCTGTCAAACAAGGTGTTAACCGAATTCCAACTATAAATAAACTTTCTTGAAGCAATGACTGTGCCGCATGTTGTGTGCAACAGTTGGAAAAGCACACCTTAAATACACATGTCGGGACACACATGTAATGAATCATAGAATCTTACGGTAAAAAAGAGGCCATTTGGCCCATTGTGCCTGTGCAAGAGCGGTCCAGTTAGCTCCTGCTCTTCCCCCATAGACCTGTAAATTTATATATATTTTGATCCAATTCCCCGTTTGAAAGTTACTATTGAATCTGCTCCCACCGCCCTTTCAGGCAGCGCGTTCCCGATCACAACAACTCGCTGCGTAAACACATTCTCCCCATCTCCCCCTCTGGTTGTTTTACCAATTAGTTTTTTTCCTCATCCCCCTCTGGTTCGTTTGCCAACCTTCAATCTGTGTCCCTCTGGTTACTGACCCTCCTGCCCCTGGAAACACTTTCTCCTTATTTACTCTATCAGAACCCTTCGTGATTTTGAACACCTAGATTAAATCTCCCCATAACCTTCTCTGCTCTGAAGGAGAACAAGGCCAGCTTCTCCACATCCCTTGGCACCATTCTAGTAAAACTCCTCTGCAGCCTCTCCAAGGCCTTCACATCCTTCCTAAAATATGGTGCCTGAATTGGCCATACTACTCCAGCTGGGGCCCAACCTATAAAGGTTTAGCCCAACTTCCGAGCTTATGTACTCTATTCCTCTATTTTTGAAACCAAGGATCCCATATGCTTTTTAAAACAGCCTTCTCAACTTGTCCTGCCACCTTTGAAGATTTGTGTACATCCCCCCCAGGTCTCTCTTGTTCCTGCACCCCCTTTAAAATTGTACCGTTTAGCTTATATATCGCCTCTCCTCATTCTTCCATCCAAAATGTATCATTTTACACTTCTCTGCGTTAAATTGCATCTGCCATGTGTCTGCTACCAACCTCCTCATTGTTTCTTACATTCGCGAGTATTGTGTCAACAGCAAACTTTGAAATGATGCACTGTACACCCAACTCCAGGTCAAAATGTACAATGGTCCGAATCATCATCGTCATCATAGGCAGTCCCTCGGAATCGAGGAAGACTTGCTTCCACTCTAAAAATGAGTCCTTAGGTGACTGGACAGTCCAATACGAGAGCCACAGTCCCTGCCACCGGTGGGACAGACAGTGGTTGAGGGAAGGGGTGGGTGGGGAGTCTGGTTTGCTGCACACTCTTTCCGCTGCCTGCGCTTGGTTTCTGCATGCTCTCGGCGATGAGACTCGAGGTGCTCAGCACCCTTCCGGATGCACTTCCTCCACTTAGGGCAGTCTTTGGCCAGGGACTCCCAGGTGTCGGTGGGGATGTTGCACTTTATCAGGGAGGCTTTGAAGGTGTCCCTGTAACGTTTCCTCTGCCCACCTTTGGCTCGTTTGCCATGAAGGAGTTCCGAGTAGAGCGTTTGCTTTGGGAGTCTCGTGTCTGGCATGCGGAGCTGATCAAGTGTGGTCAGTGCTTCAATGCTGAGGATGCTGACGTTGGTGCGTCTGTCCTCCCAGGGGATTTGTAGGATCTTGTGGAGACATCGTTGGTGGTATTTCTCCAGCGACTTGAGGTGTCTACTGTATATGGTCCATGTCTCTGAGCCATACAGGAGGGCGGGTATCACTACAGCCCTGTAGACCATGAGCTTGGTGGCAGATTTGAGGGCCTGGTCTTCAAACACTCTTTTCCTCAGGCGGCCGAAGGGTAACATCACTGTATACTTCCCTCCAGTCTCAAAAACTGTTCACTCCTACTATCTGCTTCCTGTCACTTAGTACATTTTATATCCACACTGCCACCGACCCTTTAATCCCTTTAATTTTTCTAGCGTCTAGTTAGTAGCATTTTGTTTTATTCATTCACGGGATGTGGGTGTCACCGGAAAGGACAGCATTTATTGTCCATCCCTAACCGCTGCAGTCCGTGTGGTGAAGGTGCTCCAACAGTGCTGTGAGGGAGGGAGTTCCAGGATTGTGACCCAGCGAAGATGAAGGAACGGCCGATATATTTCCAAGTCGGGATAATGTCCGACTTGGAAACATGAAGATGATGGTGTTCCCATGCACCTGCTGCCCTTGTCCTTCTAGGCGGTAGAGGTCGCGGGTTTGTGAGGTGCTGCCGAAGAAGCCTTGGCGAGTTGCTGCAGTGCATCTTGTAGATGGTACACACTGCAGCCATGGTGCGCCGGTGGTGGAGGGAGTGAATGTTGAAGGTGGTGGATGGGGGGCCAATCAAGCGGCTGCTTTGTCCTGGATGGTGTCGAGCTTCTTGAGTGTTGTTGGAGCTGCACTCATCCGGGCAAGTGGAGAGTATTCCATCACACTCCTGACTTGTGCCTTGTAGATGGTGGAAAGGCTTTGCGGAGTCAGGAGGTGAGACACTCGCCGCATTTATTCAAACTCCTTTTGAAAGTCCATATACACATCAACGGCAGTGCCCTCATTCACCCTCTCCGTTACTTCATCAAAGAACTCAATGAAGTTAGTCAGACAGGATTTGCAAGTCTCATTGCATCTACTTAGACTCATTATTAGACCCTCAAAACCTTGAATCGTGTTCCCCCTCTGCACCTCAGACCATCAAAAGCCAAACTTGGCATCACGGAAAAACAAACTTGGCGTCATGGAAAATCCCAAGCTGACATGACAAAGAAACACAAGGTTGGCGGCACCTACTTGCTTTCCTTTATCTTCTCTCCTACGTTTTTCGACCTTGATGGTTTTGTGAGCAAGAGTCTCGATTTTAAAAAAACAGAACAGCCGCTCGCTCGCCAGTTTCCCTGGCTCTGTGCGCGGCCAAACTACTTAGTGTCAATAGCCTTGAACGTTCTGTCTCCTGGCCTCCAATTTTCCCCAGGCAGCGAGTTCAACAGCTCCTTTAAACAGGCGACCTGTGTGTGTTTCTGCTTTTCTCTTTCTTTTCTCAGTGTATCTAATAAGACCCTTGAGGCGGAACCGAGCTCCAACACTGAGTCAGAGACTGAAGCTGTTAAATTTAATCACCATAAGATTAATTATGGAGCTAATTATCGTCGAACATTTTGTTCCCCCCTGTGTGTTTCAGTAGAGCCTCGTCAGCTTAATTACATTTTTATTAAGTAACCACGAGTACTTCGAGGATTATAGTCTCCTGTTTTTATTAGTTCAAAAAACTTTGTCTGGCTCCGAACCCAACTCCCAGCTCAGACAATTCACCCACAGAAGCAAAGTTTAAAATCCCACATGGTGCAGTGTGGTGGGTACATGTGGGAGAGACACAGACCCAGACACAGACTGTGTCAGCTCCCATTTCTGGTCTCTGTCAATTTAGCCGATGCCAGCTTTGGGAAGGAGTGGGGAGAAATCGGGAGAGTCGGGGGAGAACATAAGAAATAGGAGCAGGAGTTGGCCTTTCGGCCCCACGAGCCTGCTCCGCCATTCAATAAGATCATGGCTGATTTTCTACCTCAACTCCACTTTCTTGCCCAATCCCCATAGCACTCGATTCCACAAGAGTCCAAAAATCTAACAATCTCGGCCTTGAATATACTCAATGACTGAGCCTCCACAGCCCTCTGGAGTAGAGAATTCCAAAGATTCTGTGAAGAAATTTCTCATCTCAGTCCAAAATGGCCACCCACTTTTCGTAAGACTGTGACTCCTAGTTCTAGACTCTCCAGCCTGGGGAAACATCCTCCTAGCATCTATTCTGTCAAGATCTTTAAGAATTTTATATTTAATGTTAATAAAGGGTGGAGGGAACAAATCCTGGTCAGCTGTGTCTCAGTGGGTAGCACTCTTGCTTCTGAGCCAGAAGGTTGAGGGTTTGCGTCTCACTCCAAAGGTTATCCACTTTGGGGGCAAAAACAGGAAGGCAGAATATTATCTGAATGGCGGCAGATTAGGAAAAGGGGAGGTGCAACGAGACCTGGGTGTCATGGTGCATCAGTCATTGAAAGTTGGCATGCAGGTACAACAGGCGGTGAAGAAGGCAAATGGTATGTTGGCCTTCATAGCTAGGGGATTTGAGTATAGGAGCAGGGAGATCTTACTGCAGTTGTACAGGGCCTTGGTGAGGCCTCACCTGGAATATTGTGTTCAGTTTTGGTCTCCTAATCTGAGGAAGGACGTTCTTGCTATTGAGGGAGTGCAGCGAAGGTTCACTAGACTGATTCCCGGGATGGCAGGACTGACATATGAGGAGAGACTGGATCAACTGGGCTTGTATTCACTGGAGTTTAGAAGAATGAGAGTGAATCTCAGTGAAACATGAAATTTTGATGGGACTGGACAGTTTAGATGCAGGAAGAATGTTCCCGATGTTGGGGAAGTCCAGAACCAGGGGACACAGTCTAAGGATAAGGGGTAAGCCATTTAGGACCGAGATGAGGAGAAACTTCTTCACTCAGAGAATTGTTAACCTGTGGAATTCCCTGCCGCAGAGAGTCGTTGATGCCAGTTCATTGGATATATTCAAAAGGGAGTTAGATATGGCCCCTACGGCTAACGTGATCAAGGGGTATGGAGAGAAAGCAGGAAAGGGATATTGAGGGAATGATCAGCCATAATCTTATTGAATGGTGGTGCAGGCTCGAAGGGCCGAATGGTCTACTCCTGCACCTATTTTCTATGTTTCTATATTTCTAGAGAGTTGAGCAGAAAATCTAGGCTGAAACTCCCGGTACAGTACTGAGGAACTGCTGCACTGTCGGAGGGGCAGTACTGAGGGAGCGCCGCACTGTCGGAGGGGCAGTACTGAGGTGGCCGCACTGTCGGAGGGGCAGTACTGAGGGAGGGCCGTACTGTCGGAGGGGCAGTACTGAGGGAGCACTGCACTGTCGGAGGGGCAGTACTGAGGGAGCGCTACACTGTCAGATGTGAGGTCTTTCACATGAGATGTTAAACCAAGGCCCCAACTTGAAGGAGGAAAGCGAGGTAGGGAGGCAGAGAGGTTTAGGCCGGGAATTCCAGAGCTTGGGACCTAGGCAACAGAAGGCATGGTCACCAATGGTTGAGCGATTATAATCAGGGATGCTCAAGAGGGCAGAATTAGAGGAGCCAGACATCTCAGGAGGTTGTGGGGCTGGAGATTACAGAGATCGGGAGGGGCGAGGTCATAGAGGGATTTGAAAATAAGGATGAGAAGTTTGAAATCGAGGCATTGCTTAACCGGAAGTAAATGTAGGTTGGGTGAGCGGGACTTGGTGCAAGTTAGGACACAGGTAGCCGAGTTTTGGATCATAAGAACATAAGAAATGGGAAGAGGAGTCGGCCATACAGCCCCTCGAGCCTGCTCCGCCATTTAATACGATCATGGCTGATCTGATCATGGACTCAGCTCCACTTCCCCGCCCGGTCCCCATAACCCCTTATCATTTAAGAAACTGTCTATCTCTGTCTTAAATTTATTCAATGTCCCAGCTTCCACAGCTCTCTGAGGCAACGAATTACACAGATTTACAACTCTCAGAGAAGAAATTTCTCTTCATCTCTGTTTTAAATGGGCGGCCCCTTATTCTAAGATTATGCCCCCCAGTTCTAGTCTCCCCAATCAGTGGAAACATTCTCTCTGCATCCATCTTGTCAAGCCCCCTCATAATCTTATATGTTTCGATAAGATCACCTCTCATTCTTCTGAATTCCAATGAGTAGAGGCCCAACCTACTCAACCTTTCCTCATAAGTCAATCCCTTCATCTCCGGAATCAACCGAGTGAACCTTCTCTGAACTGCCTCCAAAGCAAGTATATCCTTTCATAAATATGGAAACCTCTAGTTTGCGTAGGGTAGAATGTGGCAGGCCAGCCAGGAATGCGTTGATATATCAAGTCTAGAGGTAACAAAGGCACGGATGAGGGCTTCAGCAGCGGATGAGCTGAGGCAAGGGTGGAGATGGGCAATGTTACGGAGATGGAAATAGGCGGTCTTAGTTATGCTGCGGATATAAGAACATAAGAAATAGGAGCAGGCCATTTGGCCCCTTAAGACTGCTCTGCCATTTAATAAGATCATGGCTGATGTGATTTTGGGCTCAGCTCCACTTCCCTGCCCGCTCCCCATGACTCCCTTATCATTCAAAAATCTGTTTATCTCTACTTTAAATATATTCAGTGACCCAAGCCTCCACAGCTCTTTGGGGCAGAGAATGCCACAGAAGAAATCCCCCCTCATCTCAATTCTAAATGGGTGACCCCTTATTCTTAATCTATGCCCCGAGTTGTAGATTCCACTATGAGTGGAAACATCCTCTCTGCATCTACCCTGTTGAGCCTCCTCAGTATCTTACATGTTTCAATAAGATCACCTCTCATTCTTCTGAATTCCAATGAGTATAGGCCCAAGCTACTCAACCTTTCTTCAAAACTCAACCCCTTCAGCTCCGGAATCAACCTAGTGAACCTTCTCTGAACAGCCTCCAATGCAAGTAAATCCCTACTTAAATAAGGAGACCAAAACTGCCCGCAGTATTCCAGGTGTGGTCTCACTAATACCCTGTACAGTTGTAGCGGGACTTCTCTGCTTTTATACTCTATCCCCCTTGCAATAAAGGCCAACATTCCATTTGCCTCTTGATTACTTGCTATACCTGCACACTCACTTTTTGTGGATCATGCACAAGGACCCCCAGGTCCCTCTGTACCACAACATTTTGTAATCTCTCTACATTTAAGTAATAATTTGCATTTTTATTCTTCCTGCCATAGCGGATAACCTCACATTTTCCCACATTATACTCCATCTGCCAAATGTTTTCCCACTCACTTAGCCTATCTATATCCCTTTGCAGTTTCTTTGTGTCCTCTCAACTTGCTTTCCCACCCATCTTTGTATCGTCAGCAAACTTGGCTACATTATACTCGGTCCCTTCATCCAAGTCATTGATATAGATTGCAAATAGTTGAGGCCCCAGCACTGATCCCTGTGGCACCCCATTAGTTACCGTTTGCCAACCGGACTCTCTGTTTTCTGTTTGTTAGCCAATCCTCTATCCATGCTAATATATTACCCCCAATCTCGTGAGCTCTTATCTTGTGCAGTATGTGGCACCTTATCGAATGCCTTCTGGAAATCCTAATACACCACATCCACTGGTTACCCCTTATCCACCCTGCTCGTTACATCCTCAAAAAACTCCAGCAAATTTGTCAAATGTGATTTGACATGCCGCAGGGATCGGTGCTGGGTCCTCAACTATTTACAGTCTATATTAATGACTTGGATGAAGGGACCGAGTGTAATGTAGCCAAGTTTGCTGATGATTCAAACATGGGTGGGAAAGCAAATTGTGAGGAGGACACAAAAAAATCTACAAAGGGATACAGACAGGCTAAGTGAGTGGGCAAAAATTTGGCAGATGGAGTATAATGTGGGAAAATGTGAGGTTATCCACTTTGGCACGAAAAATAGAAAAGCAAATCATAATTTAAATGGAATAATTGCAAAGTGTTGCAGTACAGAGGGACCTGGGGGTCCTTGTGCATGAAACTCAAAAAGTTAGTATGCAGGTACAGCAAGTAAGCAGGAAGGAAATGGAATGTTGGCCTTTATTGCAAGGGGGATAGAGTATAAAAGCAGGGAAGTCCTGCTACAATTGTACAGGGTATTGTTGAGACCACACCTGGAGTACTGCGTGCAGTTTTGGTTTCCATATTTACGAAAGGATATACTTGCTATGGAGGCTGTTCAGAGAAGGTTCACTCGGTTGATTCCGGGGATGAGGGGGTTGACTTATGAAGATCGCTCGAGTAGGTTGGGCCTATACTCATTGGAGTTCAGAAGAATGAGAGGTGATCTAATCGAACCAAGGGGGCTCGACAAAGTGGATGCAGAGAGGATATTTCCACTCATAGGGGAAGCTAAAACTAGGACATAATCATAGAATAAGGGGACCGCCCATTTAAAACTCAGATGAGGAGGAATTTCTTCTCTCAGAAGGTTGTAAATCTGTGGAATTCTTTGCCCCAAAGAGCTGTGGAGACTGGGTTAATTAATATATTTAAAGCGGGGAAAGAAGATTTTTGAGCGATAAGGGAGTAAAGGGTTATGGGGAGCGGGTGGGGAAGTAGAGTTGAGTCCATGATCAGATCAGCCATGATCTTATTGAATGGCAGAGCAGGCTCGAGGGGCCAAATGGCCCACTCCTGCTCCTATTTCCTATGTTCTTATGATTTCCCTTTCATAAAACCATGCTGATTCTTCTTGACTGTATTATGCTGATCCAAATGTCCTGCTACTGCTTCCTTAATAATGGACTCCAGCATTTTCCCAATGACAGATGTTAGGCTAACTGATCTATTGTTTCCTGCATTCGGTCTCCCTCCTTTTTTAAATAGGGGCTTTACATTTGCGGTTTTCCAATCCGCTGGGACCTCTCCAAAGTCCAGGGAATTTTGGTAGATTGCAACCATTGCATCCACTATCTCTGCAGCCACTTCTTTTAAGGCCGTAGGTTGCAGGCCATCAGGTCCAGGGCACTTGTCCACCTTTAGTCCCATTATTTTATCGAGTACTTTTTTTTAAGTGATAGTGATTGTTTTAAGCTCCCCCCTCGCTATAGCCCTTTGATTATCTATGATTGGGATGTTTTTACCGAGAAGACTGATACAAAATATTTGTTCAAAGTCTCTGCCATTTCCCTCTTCCTCATTGTTAATTCCCCAGTCTCATCCGCTAAGGGACCAACGTTTACTTTACCTACTCCCTTACTTATTATATATCCGTATCCTCTTATCCCCGCTGGTCGGGGATAAAGGGAGGAGCTGGAGCGGCCCAGCACACAGTGCGGCGGCCCCCGACCTGTGAGGAAACACCAGGCTACAGGTCGGGGATAAAGGGAGCTTAGCCTCTGCAGAAAGCAGCACGAGCCGCTCCAGTGGGGCGGCAACTTCGAGGAGGGCAACTGGATTGATGAAACCTAAAGGCAGGTCGCTGATTGGAGCGTAGACAGGATCATCGACGGGGCCCAGAGACAGCAGAGGAGCGGGGAGGTCGGGGCGGAGAAGCGGTGAGAGATCGTGGTGGAAAGATCAGGGCCCAGGAGAGAAACATAGAAAATAGGTGCAGGAGTAGGCCATTCGGCCCTTCGAGCCTGCACCACCATTCAATAAGATCATGGATAATCATTCACCTCAGTACCCCTTTCCTTCTTTCTCTCCATACCCCTTGATCCCTTTAGCCGTAAGGGCCTTATTTAACTCCCCCTTTAATATATCCAATGAACTGGCATCAACAACTCTCTGCGGCAGGGAATTCCACAGGTTAACAACTCTCTGAGTGAAGAAGTTTCTCCTTATCTCAGTCCTAAATGGCTTACCCCTTATCCTTAGACTATGTCCCCTGGTTCTGGACTTCCCCAACATCAGGAACATTCTTCCTGCATCTAATCTGTCCAGTCCTGTCAGAATTTTATATGTTTCTATGAGATCCCCTCGCATCCTTCTAAACTCCAGTGAATACAGGCCCAGTTGATCCAGTCTCTCCTCATATGTCAGTCCTGCCATCCCGGGAATCAGTCTGGTGAACCTTCGCTGCACTCCCTCAATAGCATGAATGTCCTTCCTCAGATTAGGAGACCAAAACTGAACACAATATTCCAGGTGAGGCCTCACTAAGGCCCTGTACAACTGCAGTAAGACCTCCCTGCTCCTCTACTCAAATCCCCTAGCTATGAAGGCCAACATACCATTGCCTTCTTCATCGCCTGCTGTACCTGCATGCCAACTTTCAATGACTGATGTACCATGATACCCAGGTCTCGTTGCACCTCCCCTTTTCCTAATCATCCGCCATTCAGATAATATTCTGCCTTCCTGTTTTTGCCCCCAAAGTGGATAACCTCACATTTATCCACATTATACTGCATCTGCCACACGTTTGCCCACTCAGCTAACCTGTCCAAGTCACCCTGCAGCCTTTTAGCGTCCTCCTCACAGCTCACACTGCCACCCAGCTTAGTATCATCTACAACCTTGTAGATATTACTCAATTCCCTCATCCAAATCATTGATGTATATTGTAAATAGCTGGGGTCCCAGCACTGAGCCCTGTGGTACCCCACTAGTCACTGCCTGCCATTCTGAAAAGGAACCGTTTATCCCGACTCTCTGCTTCCTGTCTGCCAACCAGTTCTCTATCCACAACAGTACATTACCCCCAATACCATGTGCATTAATTTTGCACACCAATCTCTTGTGTGAGACCTTGTCAAAAGCCTTTTGAAAGTCCAAATACACCACATCCACTGGTTCTCCCTTGTCCACTCTACTAGTTACATCCTCAAAAAATTCTATAAGATTTGTCAAGCAGGATTTCCCTTTCATAAATCCATGTTGACTTGGGCCGATCCCGTCACTGCTTTCCAAATGTGCTGCTATTTCATCCTTAATGATTGATTACAACATTTTCCCCACTACTGATGTCAGGCTAACCGGTCTATAATTACCCGTTTTCTCTCTCCTTCCTTTCTTAAAAAGTGGTGTTACATTAGCTACCCTCCAGTCCATAGGAACTGATCCAGAGACGATAGACTGTTGGAAAATGATCACCAATGCATCCAATATTTCTAGGGCTACTTCCTTAAGTACTCTGGGATACAGATTATCAGGCCCCAGGGATTTATTGGCCTTCAATCCCATCAATTTCCCTAACACAATTTCCCGCCTAATAAGTTTTGCTTCAGTTCCTCCTTCCCACTAGACCCTCGGTCCCCTGGTATTTCCGGAAGGTTATTTGTGTCTTCCTTCATGAAGACAGAACCAAAGTACTTGTTTAAGTGGTTCGCCATTTCTTTGTTCCCCATTATAAATTCATCTGAATCTGACTGCAAGGGACCTACGTTTGTTTTCACTAATCTTTTTCTCTTCACATATCTAGAAAAGCTTTTGCAGTCAGTTTTTATGTTCCCAGCAAGCTTCCTCTCATACTCTATTTTCCCCCTCCTAATTAAACCCTTTGTCCTCCTCTGCTGTATTACAAAATTTCTCCCAGTCCTCAGGTTTGCTGCTTTTTCTGGCCAATTTATATGCCTCTTCCTTGGATTTAACACTATCCTTAATTTCCCTTGTTAGCCACGGTTGAGCCACCTTCCCCGTTTTATTTTTACTCCAGACAGGGATGTACAATTGTTGAAGTTCATCCATATTTGCCATTGCCTATCCACCATCAACCCTTTAAGTATCACTCGCCAGTCTATTCTAGCCAATTCACGCCTCATACCATCAAAGTTACCTTCCCTTAAGCTCAGGACCCTAGTCTCCGAATTAACTGTGTCACTCTCTATCTTAATAAAGAATCTACCATATTATGGTCAATCTTCCCCAAGGGGCCTTGCACAACCAGATTGTTAATTAGTCCCTTCTCATTACACATCACCCAGTCTAGGATGGCCAGCCCTTGAGTTGGTTCCTCGACATATTGGTCAAGAAAACCATCCCTAATACACTCCAGGAAATCCTCCTCCACCGCATTGCTACCAGTTTGGTTAGCCCAGTCAATATGTAGATTCAAGTCGCCCATGATGACTGCTGTACCTTTATTGCACGCATCCTTAATTTCTTGTTTGATGCTATCCCCAACCTCAGTCCTACTGTTTGGTGGTCTGTACATAACTCCCACTAGCGTTTTCTGCCCTTTGGTATTCCATAGCTCCACCCATACCGATTGCACATTATCCAAGCTAATGTCCTTCCTTACGATTGCATTAATTTCCTCTTTAACCAGCAACGCCACCCCACCTCCTTTTCCTTTCTGTCTATCTTCCTAAATGTTGAATACCCTTGAATGTTGATTTCCCAGCCTTGGTCACCCTGGAGCCATGTCTCTGTGATGCCAATTACATCATATCCATTAACTGCTATCTGCGCAGTTAATTCGTCCACCTTATTCCGAATAGTCCTCGCATTGAGGCACAGAGCCTTCAGGCTTGTCTTTTTAACACACTTTGCCCCTTTAGAATTTTGCTGTAATTTGGCTCTTTTTGTTTTTTTCCTTAGGTTTCTCTGCCCTCCACTTTTACTTTTCTTCTTTCTATCTTTTGCTTCTGTCCCCATTCTACTTCCCTCCGTCTCCCTGCATAGGTTCCCATCCCCCTGCCATATTAGTTTAACTCCTCCCCAATAGCACGAGCAAATACTCCCCCTAGGGACATTGTTTTCAGTCCTGCCCAGGTGCAGACCGTCCGGTTTATACTGGTTCCCCAGAACCATCCGGTTTGTACTGGTCCCACCTCCCCCAGAGGCGTGAGTTCGGGGCCCGGAAGAGGCGAGGACCCAGGGGCAGCATGGGCCAGCCCACACTACAATCTATGGACAGTAGGAGTTTGTCTACACCAGGTTCGTGCAGCAGAGCTTGGTTTCCAGTCGTCTTGGTTAACCCTTGCCACTGGACCAACACCGTGCTCTGTCAAACCCGTGTGGTGGCTGGTGTGCAACGGCCACCCCACGTTTAAAGAATCCACGCACAGGCATCTTCCACCCTTCAATATGTAAATCAGGACATGGAATTTCAGGTCTCTCATCGAAACATCTGTGAACTCATCCCTTTTTGGTGCAGAAGCAAGTCATTCTCGATATGAGGACCGCCTAATAATAATACTATATACCTGTAGAAGCTTTTACTATCTGTTTTTATATTTCTTCCGAGTTTACTCTCATAATCCATCTTCTCTATCTTTATAATTTTTTTAGTTGTCCTTTGCTGGTTTAAAAAATGTTCCCAATCCTCAAAAACAAAATCAGATGATCTGCTCATTATCACATTGCTGTTTGTGGGAGCTTGCTGTGCACAAGTTGGCTGCCGTGTTTCCCACAGTACAACAGTGATTTCACTCGTATTGGACTGTTCAGCCACCTAAGGACTCATATTAGTGTGTAAGCAAGTCATCCTCGACTCCGAGGGATTGCCTAAGAAGAGAAGAGAAGAAGCTATATCAAGAAAAGCAGTGGAAACACCACTGTATACCTTCCTCCAGTCCGAAAAACAACCGTTCACCATTACTCTCTGTTTCCTGTCACTGAGCCAATCCCGTATCCATCCTGCCATGTCCCTTTTATTCCATGGTATTCACCTTTGCTGGTCTCTCTCTCACTCTATCTGTCTCACTCTCTCTTAATCCCTTCTGCTTTCTTTCTTTGTCTCTCATTTTGTCTCTCCCTTTTTCTCTTTCTCACTTTTGACATATGTTATGTTACTCAGTATTGGCTGAGGAGTCCAATTTGGGATCTACAGTCTCTGTCACAGGTGGGGCAGACGGTGGTTGGAGGGACGGGTGGGTGGGGGGCTTGGGTTGTCGTGCGCTCCTTCCGCTGTCTTGCGCTGTGGTGGCTGGTGTGCAACGGCCACCCCACGTTTAAAGAATCCACGCACAGGCATCTTCCACCCTTCAATATGTAGTTCAGGACCTAGAATGTCAGTTCCCTCATTGAAACACCTGTGAACTCATCCCTTTTTGGTGTGGAAGCAGGTCATCCTCGCTACGAGGGACTGCCTAATACTATACTACATGTCTTCAGCTTGCTGTTGGCGAAGTGACTCGAGGTATTCAGTGCCTTCCCGGATGCTTTTCCTCTGCTTTGAGTGGTCTTGGGCCAGGTGTCGGTGGGGATGTTGCACTTTATCAGGGAGGCTTTGAGAGTGTCCTTGAAGCGTTTCCTCTGCCCACCTGGGGCTCGCTTGCTGTGTCGAAGCTCCGAGTAGAGCACTTGTTTTGGGAGTCTCGTGTCAGGCTTGCGGACGATGTGGCCCGTCCAGCGGAGCTGATCAAGTGTGGTCAGTGCTTCAATGCTGGGGATGTTGGCCTGAGCGA
This sequence comes from Pristiophorus japonicus, assembly GCF_044704955.1. Lineage (NCBI taxonomy): Eukaryota > Metazoa > Chordata > Chondrichthyes > Pristiophoridae > Pristiophorus > Pristiophorus japonicus. The sequence continues at coordinate 220,296,016 of NC_091986.1, read as the reverse complement.
GAACACTGATGTTGGTGAGCTTATCCTGCCAATGGATTTGCAGCATCTTGCGGAGGCAGCATTAGTGGTACTTCTCCAATGTTTGAGGTGCCTGCTGTACATAGTCCATGGGGCCGAAATTGGTGAAGGCCTCCATCCGCCCAAGTGCCGCCCAAAGGGTGGTCTTTGGCCAGGGACTCCCAGGTGTCGGTGGGGATGTTGCACTTTATCAAGGAATGTTGGTGGCAGTGGGCGGTAAGGCCATCAATTTCGGGACCAATGTCTCTGAGCCATACAGGAGGGCTTTGTAGACCATGAGCTTGGTGTCGGGTTTGAGGTCCTGGTCTTCAAACACTCTCTTTCTCAGGCGATCGAAGGCTGCAGTGTTGGACCTTGTCATCAATGTCTGCCCTTGTTGACAGCAGGCTCCCGAGGTATGGAAAATGGTCCACGTTGTCCAAGGCCTCGTCGTGGATTATGATAACCGGGGGGCAGTGATGTGTGCCGGGGCAGGTTGGTAGAGGATCTTTGTCCTACGGATGTTTAGTGTAAGCCCCATGCTCTCGTATGCCTCGGTGAAGGTGTTGACGATGGCTTGGAGTTCGGCCTACGAGTGTGCAGACGCAAGCATCGTCTGCGTACTGCAATTCAATGACGGAGGGTGGGACGACCTTGGATCTGGCCTGGAGGCGGCGGAGGTTGAACAGATTCCTATTTGTCCTGTAATTTAGCTCTACTCCAGGGGGGAGCTTGCCGAGGGTGAGATGGAGCATTGCAGCAAGGAAGATCAAGAAGAGCGTTGGTGCGATGACACAGCCCTGCTTGACCCCGGTCCGAACATGGAATGGCTCTGTGCTGGATCCGTTGGTCAGGATCACGGCTTGCATGTCATCGTGGAGCAGGTGGAGGATGGTGACAAACCTTTGAGGGCAGCCAAATCAGAGAAGGACTCTCCATAATCCCTCATGGTTGATGGTGTCAAAGGCCTTTGTAAGGTCAAAGAGGGCCATGTACAAGAGTTGGTGCTGTTCCCTGCATTTCTCTTGTATGTGTCACGCGGTGAAGATCATGTCCATTGTGCCACTTAGTGGGCGGAGTCTGCATTGCGACTCTGGGAGGAGCTCTTCAGCCACAGGGAGAAGGCGATTGAGAAGGATTCTTGCAATGACTTTCCCGGTGGTCGACAGCAGGGAGATTCCTCTGTAGTTACCGCAGTCAGACTTGTCACCCTTCTTGAAGATGGTCACGATTACGGCGTCTCTCAGATCTCCCGGCATGCTCTCCTCCTTCCAGATAAGAGAAATGAAGTCATGAATTTGTGCCAGTAGTGCTTCTCCGCCATGTTTTAGTGCTTTGGCGGGGATTCCATCCACTTCTGATGCCTTTTTGTTCTTCAGTAGTCGGATGGCTTTTTCTACCTCGTGCTGGGCTGGGGTTGTGCTGAGATGGTGGCGGGTAGCATGCTGTGGGATGGAGTTGGAGACACTCGCATCGAAGACAGGGTCTCGGTTGAGGAGATCTTCGAAGTGCTCCTTCCAGCGGGCATTGACTGCCTCTCTGTTCTTGATGAGCACCTCTCCATTCTTGGCCAGCAGTGGGGTAGGGCCTCGGGTGCTTGGGCCGCAAGTGGTCTTGACTGCGCTAAAGGATCCTCGCACTTCGTGGTTATCGGCTTGCTACTGGATCTCCTGTGCTTTCTCCACCCACCATCTGTTCTTTAGGTCGTGGGTTTTATGTTGGACCTTTGCCTTCAGATGTCAGTAGAGCTGTTTTCTTGCTCTCGAGTTGTGTTGCTGTTTCCAGTTCAAGAACGCCTTGCGCTTGCGGCTTATTAGCTCCTGGATCTCTTGGTCGTTCTCGTCGAACCAGTCTTGGTGTTTCCTGGTCGAGTGACTGAGCATCTCTTCGCCAATGCTAATTATGGAAGCCTTGAGGGCAGACCAGGCACTGTGGACACTCTACTTCTGATTCACTGGGAGTCAACAGGTTGGTACAAGGCGCTGTCTGAAAGGGCTATCTCAGCAGAATCTTTGAGTGCTCCAGCGTTGATTTTCCTGTGGCATTGCTCCTGTTGCCATCGCTGTTTTGGGGCAATATTGATGACAGAGCAAATTAGGAGGTGGTCAATCCAGCAGTCATCAGTTCCTGTCATGGCGGGGGTGATGCACACTGATACGTTCACAATAAAGGATGAAACTGAGCACTGTGTAAGTGTGACCTTAGCTCCTTTAATAAGACTCCAGAGTGCATGTACCTTGTGGGTGGCCTGCTTATATACCGTGCTCCCAAGGGATGCTGGGATCCCTTGGGACTCCAACAGGTAGGCCCTTTGGTGGTAGTGTAATACAAATTACAAGGGGTTAAATACATAACATCACTCCCCCGTGAAGTCAATAGTACACTTATTTACAAGGTGAGACGATCTGGGGCTTTTCGCTCCCTTGTTGATTGTCTCGGTACGAATGCGGGTGTGGGCGAGTTGGTTAGTTCTTCACTGGGCTGTTGGGCAACTGGCCTTGCCGGGCTGCTGGGGATGGTAAGTTCGGCTTCGTGGTCAACCATGATGTCAGTTGCCACTTGTGTGTGTGTTGGAGGGTCAAAGTTGGTGGTGTCTTCTTCGGGTTGTTCGTAGCTGTTGGTGAACCGCAATTTGATTTGGTCCAAATGTTTTCTGCACGTTAGTCCGTTGGCCAATTTGACCTGAAACACCCTACTCCCCTGTTTGGCTAAGACCGTGCCAGCGAGTCATTTGGGACCATGTCCATAACTAAGTGCAAACACAGGATCATTGACCTCAATATCGCGTGACAAATTTGCGCAGTCATGGTACACACTTTGTTGATGCCGCCTGCCCTCCACGTGATCATGGAGATCAGGGTGGACAAGAGAGAGCCTTGTTTTGAGCGCCCTTTTCATGAGCAGCTCGGCTGGGGGAACTCCGGTGAGTGACTGGGGTCTGGTGCGGTAGCTGAGCAGCACATGGGATAGTCGGGTCTGCAGGGAGCCTTCCGACACACGTTTCAAGTTTTGCTTGATGGTCTGAACTGCCCGTTCTGCCTGGCCATTGGATGCGGGCTTGAACAGGGCAGATGTGACGTGCTTGATCCCATTGCGGGTCATGAATTCCTTGAATTCAGCACTGGTGAAACGCGGCCCATTGTCACTGACTAGGACATCAGGCAGGCCGTGCGTGGCAAACGTGGTTCATAGGCTTTCAATAGTGGCCGTGGAAGTGCTTACAGACATTATTGCACATTCAATCCATTTTGAGTAAGTGTCCATGACAACCAAAAACATTTTGCGTAGAAATGGGCCCGCATTGTCCACGTGGATCCACTGTTTGGAGGGCCACGACCACAAACTTAGCGGTGCCTCTCTGGGTTCAGTGCCCAGCTGAGAGCAAGTGTTGCACTGGCGCACGCATGACGCTAAATCTGAGTCGATGCCAGGCCACCACACGTGGGATCTGCCTACTGCTTTCGTCATTACTGTTGTGTATAAATCAAGAGTCTGACCAGATACTGTGAGCTCAAAAGTAAAGTGTGACAGTAGTCTTTTATTACAGGTCTCCAGAGTGCCACTCCAGCCTGTCAGGCCTCCTTAAGTACAGGTGCTCCCAAGGGATTGTGGGATCCCTTGGGACTCCAGGGGATGAGCCCTCTGGCGGTTACACAAGGTATTTACAGGTTTACAAAAATAACAATTACAATGCCTAGGTGGGTGCTGTGCAATTCACAAATGAACGGATCTCTGCCTTTCTTGGGCAAGATTGCCCACGCGATTGTCCCTCAACAGACAATCCGCTTGCAGGGACATGTCGTCTTTGCGCCTGTGGAATGGCTTAATTGCCTCCTGCATCTCCGCTGGAACGCTGGACCAGCTCCCATGGAGGACACAGTTTTTTTTACTAAGGGCAGTAAAGGATCCTGGCTGGTCCAGGTCCTGATCTGGCGGGCTGTAACGGATGACTTTTCGTTTTCGAATGCATCCATGACCATGAGCAAGTCCGCTGGCTGTGCCATTTCCACCCCGGTGGTGGGCAATGGCAGCTGACTGAGAGCATCTGCGCAGTTCTCTGTGCCCGGTTTGTGGCGGATTACATATTTGTATGCCGACAGTGTGAGCGCCTATCTTTGGATGCTGGCAGAGGCATTGGTGTTAATCCCTTTGCTCTCAGAGAACAGCCATATGAGTGGCTTGTGGTCAGTTTCAAGCTCAAACTTGAGGCCAAATAAGTACTGGTGCATTTTCTTTACCCGGTAAACGCACACCAGAGCCTCTTTTTCAATCATGCTGTAGGCCCTTTTGGCCTTGGACAAACTCCTGGATGTATAAGCGACCGGTTGCAAAATCCCCGATTTATTAGCCTGTTGTAACACACACCCGACCCCGTATGACAACGCATCGCAAGCTAGCACTAATCTTTTACAAGGGTCATACAAGACAAGCAGTTTGTTTGAACACAACAGTTTTCTGGCTTTCTCAAAGGCAGCCTCTTGTGAATTCCCCCATACCCAGTCGTCTCCCTTGCGCAGTAGCGCATGTAGGGGTTCTAGCAGGGTGCTTAACCCAGGTAGGAAATTACTGAAATAGTTAAGGAGTCCCAGGAACGACCGCAGCTCCATCACGTTCTGTGGTCTCGGTGCGTTGTTGATGGCCTCCGTCTTGGCGTCGGTGGGTTTGATGCCCTCTGCTGCGATTCTTCTTCCCAAGAACTCGACCTCCTGCACCAGGAACTACGAGCGTTTCAACCTGAGCCCCACGCGATTCAACCGACCAAGAACCTCTTTCAGATTCTTCAAGTGCTCAATGGTGTAGGAACATAGAAAATAGGTGCAGGAGTAGGCCATTCAGCCCTTCGAGCCTGCACCACCATTCAATAAGATCATGGCTGATCATTCCTTCAGTACCCCTTTCCTGCTTTCTCTCCATACCCCTTGATCCCCTTAACCGTAAGGGTCATATCTAACTTCCTCTTGCATATATCCAGTGAACTGGCATCAACAACTCTCTGCGGCAGGGAATTCCACAGGTTAACAACTCTCTGAGTGAAGAAATTTCTCCTCATCTCAGTCCTAAATGGCCTACCTCTTATCCTAAGACTATGTCCCCTGGTTCTGGACTTCTCCAACATCGGGAACATTCTTCCCGCATCTATCCTGTCCAGTCCCGTCAGAATCTTATATGTTTCTATGAGATCCCCTCTCATCCTTCTCGACTTCAGTGAATAAAGGTCCAGTTGATCCAGTCTCTCCTCATATGACAGCCCAGTCATCTCTGGAATCAGTCTGGTGAACCTTCGCTACACTCCCTCAATAGCAAGAACGTCCTTCCTCAGATTAGGAGACCAAAACTGTACACAATATTCCAGGTGAGGCCTGGAATGTACAGCTGCATTAATACCTCCTTGCTTCTATATTCAAATCCGCTAGCTTTGAAGGCCAACATACCATTTGCCTTCTTTACCGCCTGCTGTACCTGCGTGCCCACTTTCAGTGACTGATGAACCATGACACCCAGGTCTCGTTGCACCTCCCCTTTTTCTAGTCCGCCGCCATTCAGATAATATTCTGCCTTCATGTTTTTGCCCCCAAAATGGATAACCTCACATTTATCCACATTATACTGCATCTGCCATGTATTTGCCCACTCACCTAACCTGTCCAAGTCACCCTGCAGCCTCTTAGCATCCTCCTCACAGCTCACACCGCCACCCAGTTTAGTGTCATCTGCAAACTTGGAGATATTACACGCTATTCCTTCATCTAAATTGTTAATATACATTGTAAAGAGCTGGGGTCCCAGCACTGAGCCCTGCGGCAATCCACTAGTCACTGCCTGCCATTCTGAAAAGGACCCGTTTATCCCGGCTCTCTGCTTCCTGTCTGCCAACCAGTTCTCTATCCACGTCAGTACATTACCCCCAATACCATGTGCTTTAATTTTGCACACCAATCTCTTGTGTGGGACCTTGTCAAAAACCTTTTGAAAGTCCAAATACACCACATCCACTGGTTCTCCCTTGTCCACTCTGCTGGTTACATCCTCAAAAAATTCCAGAAGATTCATCAAGCATGATTTCCCTTTCATAAATCCATGCTGACCTGGTCCGATCCTGTCACTGCTTTCCAAATGCGCTGCAATTTCATCCTTAATGATTGATTCCAACATTTTCCCCACGTCTGATGTCAGGCTAACCGGTCTATAATTACCCGTTTTCTCTCTCCCTCCTTTTTTAAAAAGTCGTGTTACATTAGCTACCCTCCAGTCCATAGGAACTGATCCAGAGTCGATAGACTGTTGGAAAATGATCACCAATACATCCACTATTTTTAGGGCCACTTCCTTGAGTACTCTGGGATGCAGACTATCAGGCCCCGGGGATTTATCGGCCTTCAATACCATCAATTTCTTAACACAATTTCCCGCCTAATAAGGATATCCTTCAGTTCCTCCTTCTCACTAGACTCTCGGTCCTCTAGTCCATTTGGAAGGTTATTTGTGTCTTCCTTCGTGAAGACAGAACCAAAGTATTTGTTCAATTGGTCTGCCATTTCTTTGTTCCCCATTATAAATTCACCTGAATCCGACTGCAAGGGACCTACGTTTGTCTTCACTAATCTTTTTCTCTTCACATATTTATAGAAGCTTTTGCAGTCAGTTTTTATATTCCCTGCAAGCTTCCTCTCATACTCTATTTTCCCCCTCCTAATTAAACCCTTAGTCCTCCTCTGTTGAATTCTAAATTTCTCCCAGTCCTCAGCTTTGTTGCTTTTTCGAGCCAATTTATATGCCTCTTCCTTGGCTTTAACATTATCCTTAATTTCCTTTGTTAGCCACGGTTGAGCCACCTTCCCAGTTTTATTTTTACTCCAGACAGGTATAAACAATTGCTGAAGTTCATCCATGTGATCTTTAAATGTTTGCCACTGTTTATCCACCGTCAACCCTTTGAGTATCCTTTGCCAGTCTATTCTAGCCAATTCACGCCTCAAACCATCGAAGTTACCTTTCTTTAAGTTCAGGTCCCTAGTTTCCGAATTAACTTTGTCACTCTCCATCTTAATGAGGAATTTTACCATATTATGGTCACTTTTCCCCAAGGGAACAAGATTGCTAATTAGTCCCTTCTCATTACACATCACCCAGTCTAGGATGGCCAGCTCCCTGATTGATTCCTCGACATATTGGTCTAGAAAACCATCCCTAATACACTCCAGGAAATCCCTCTCCACCGCATTGCTACCAGTTAGGTTAGCCCAATCAATATGTAGATTAAAGTCGCCCATGATTACTGCTGTACCTTTATTGCACAACTCCCTTATTTCTTGTTTGATGCTGTCCCCAACCTCACTACTACTATTTGGTGGTCTATACACAACTCCCACTAGCGTTTTCTGCCCTTTGGAATTCCGCAGCTCCACCCATACCGATTCCACATCATCCAGGCTCCCGACCTGTAACCAGTATGTTGTCCTGGAAAACTACGGTGCGAGGAACCGACTTTAGCAGGCTCTCCATGTTCCGTTGGAAGATTGCTGTGGCCAACCGAACCCCGAACGGGCAACTGTTACAGATGAACAGACCTTTGTTCCTCCAGCTCCTGTGTCATTTGGGCCGAGGTCAGGTCCAGCTTGGTGAACATTTTCCCTCCAGCCAGGGTCGCAAATAGGTTGTCTGCCTTGGGTAGCGGGTACTGGTCCTGTAGCGAAAAATGGTTAATCCCTTTATAGTTCCCTCAAATTCTGACCGTGCCGTCCTCTTTAAGTACCGGGACAATCGGACTGGCCCACTCATTGAATTCCACCGGCACGATGATGCCTTCTCGCTGCAGCTTGTCCAGTTCAACTTCCACTTTCTCACGTATAAGGTACTGCCCGTGCCTTGTGGTGGATGAGTTGCGAACCGGAAACCAAATGGATCTGCACTTTCGCCCCCAAGAAGCTTCCAATGTCTGGTTCGAACATCGATGGAAACCTGCTCAGAACCTGGTCACATGAGGCATCGGCGACGGACAAAAGTGCTCGGATGTCATCCCAGTTCCAGCGGATGTTTCCCAGCCAGCTTCTGCCAAACAATGTGGGGCCATCCCCTTGGCACAATCCACAGCGGGAGTTTGTGTACTGCTCCATCATAGGAGACTTTAACTTCTGCACTGCCAATTATAGGGATTAGTTCCTTGGTGTAAGTCCTTAGTTTGGAGTGAATGGGGCTGAGCTTGGGCCTGTGTGCCTTTTTGCCCCTGAGCCTGTCGAAGGCCTTTTTACTCATTATGGACTGACACGCAGCCGTGTCCAGTTTCATCGATACTGGAATTCCGTTCAGTTGAACTTTCAATATTATTGGTGAACATTTCGTGGTGAATGTATGTACTCCGTACACTTCTGCCTCCTCGGTACGAGTCTCTAATTCAGCCTGATCCACAGTGGATCGATCTTCCTCTGCAACGTGGTGGTTTGCAGGGTTTGCAGCTCGCCTGCACATTCGATGGAGGTGTCCCATTGTTCTGCAACCGTTGTACGCATAGTGCTTAAAACGGCATTGATGGGACCGATGATCACCTCCACAGCATCAACAAGGTTTTAACTGCCTCGCATTAATGATTGATGGTGGATTCCGGATCATCTGAGGTTGGGCAGCAGTAGCGCCCTCTGGTGTACAGGTAAGGTGTTTACAGTGTCAGGTACATTCAGTATTACATAACAGTGTTACAGACTTCACACAACCAACAAACATGCATATATAACACAAATAAGAGAGGCAGACAGACAGAATGAGAAAGAGAGAGCAAGAGAGACAGAATGAGAGAGAAAGAGAGTGTGATGGAGAGGGTGAAGGGATTGTTCAAGTTCCAGGTATTATGGTGAGTAATTTTCATTAGGAAAGTTAGCTGACATTAGGACTGTTACTGGGCTCCATTACATTTTAATGAGGCTCATTGTTCTAGGGCAAGTACTGGATGCTATTAAACCCAACCTGCTGAGAAACTGGACACCCAAATATCTGGCTGGCTAAACCTGATCCCACGAGGCTTCCAGAACCTTCTCCAGGGCCCTGGAAGGTGATCAATAATACAAGAGGGCCGAGCAGCTTCCGGTAAGGAATCAGCATCGCTTCGCACCGTCTCAGAGAGACAGAGCTTCAGGCTGTTACAAAGGTAGGAATGGAAAGAAAGAGAGAGAAAGGGAGAAAGAAAGAGAGGAAGACTTGCATTTTCTAGCACCTTTTACAACCTCGGGACGTCCCAAAGCGCTTTACAGCCAATTAAGTACTTTTTGGAGTGTGGTCACTGTTGTAATGTGGGAAATGCGGCAGCCGATTTGCGCACAGCAAGCTCCCACAAACAGCAATGTGATAATGACCAGATAATCTGTTTTAGTGATGTTGATTGAGGGATAAATATTTGCCAGGACACCGGGGATAACTCCCCTGCTCTTCTTCAAAATAATGCCATGGGATCTTTTACTTCAAACTGAGAGGGCAGATGGGACCTCGGTTTGTCTCATCCAAAAGAGATCACCTCCGACAGTGTAGCACTCCCTCAGTACTGCCCCTCCGACAGTGCAGCGCTCCCTCAGTACTGCCCCTCCGACAGTGCAGCGCTCCCTCAGTACTGCCCCTCCGACAGTGAGGCACTCCCTCAGTACTGCCCCTCCGACAGTGCGGCACTCCCTCAGTACTGCCCCGCCGACAGTGTGCCGCTCCCTCAGTACTGTCCCTCCAACAGTGCGGCGCTCCCTCAGTACTGCCCCTTCAACAGTGCTGCACTCCCTCAGTACTGCCCCTCCGACAGTGCGGCACTCCCTCAATACTGCCCCTCCGACAGTGCGGCACTCCCTCAGTACTGCCTCTCCGACAGTGCGGCGCTCCCTCAGTACTGTCCCTCCAATAGTGCCGCGCTCCCTCAGTACTGCACTGGAGTGTCAGCCTACATTTATGTGTTAAAGTTCCTGGAGTGGGACTTGAACCCACAACTTTCTGATTCACAGGCGAGGGTGCTACCCACTGAGCCACAGTTTTAACACTAGTGGTTTTGATCGAGAGATATATATTCGACAGGACACCGGGGAGAGCTGCCCTGCTCTTCTTTGAAATAGTGCTCTGGGATCTTCTACATCTACTGGAGAGAGCAGACAGGGCTTTGGTTTAACGTCTCAACCTCAAGACGGCAGCTTCGACAGTGCGGCTCTCCCTCAGTACTGCCCCTCCGACAGTGCGGCGCTCCCTCAGTACTGCCCCTCCGACAGTGCGGCTCTCCCTCAGTACTGCCCCTCCGACAGCGCGGCACTCCCTCAGTACTGCCCCTCCGACAGTGCGGCTCTCCCTCAGTACTGCCCCTCCGACAGTGCGGCGCTCCCTCAGTACTGCCCCTCCGACAGTGCGGCTCTCCCTCAGTACTGCCCCTCCGACAGTGCGGCGCTCCCTCAGCACTGGCTGCGGGATGTCAGCCTAGATTTTTGTGCCCTTCTCTCAAGTGGGTACCCACTGAGCTACGGCTAACACCTGAGTGTTGTACCATTGAATTTCAGCAACAGCTACAGGTGAGTGAGTGACGGATGAGAGGTTCTGGAGGTAGAGAAAGCCTCGCTATTTAACGCAGTTTCTCAATCCTTACTTTGCTCTCTTTGACCCTGTTTCCCACCCCCCATCCTTCTCCCCCAGATGGTCTCTCCAGCTATCGCTCTCGCCTTCATTCCCTTCCTGATGACGCTCATTATCCGGTACCGCTACTACTTCCTGCTGTTCTGGCGGGCAGTCGTTGTCCGAAAGATTCAGGACTATGTGACCGGCTTGTCCAGGGAAGAGAGGGCCTTCCAGTACGTGATGATGCACGGCATCCCCGGGGATCCCGAGAACATCCTCAGCACCTTCGACACGTGGTGCTACCATTCGGAGTATCTGAGCAACATGGGACCGGAGAAAGGTAAAGAGGGTTGGCGGGATGGTTGGATGATGTACTACCTCAGCTAGGCTGCCAGTGGGGAGGCGCTACACAGGCACAGGATAGCTCTTTTAAACAGCCAGCACAGACACAATGGACAGAATGGCCTCCTTCTGCATTGTATCATTCAATGATTCCAAGAGGAGGCCATTCAGCCCCTTGATAATGGCAGGATAATCTTTTTTAGTGATGTTAGATGAGAGATAAATATTGGCCAGCACACCGGGGAGAACTTCCCTGCTCGTCTTCCAGTAGTGCCCTGGGATCTTTTATGTCCACCTGAGACTATAAGAACCTAAGAAATAGGAACAGGAGTAGGCCATACAACCCACCCAGCCTGCTCCGCCATTCAATAAGATCATGGCTAATCTGATCATGGACTCAGCTCCACTTACCTGCCCGCTCCTCATAATCCCTTATTCCATTATCGTTTAAGAAACTGTCTATTTCTGTCTTAAATTTATTCAATCTCCCAGCTTCCACAGCTCTCTGAGGCAGCAAATTCCACAAATTTATAACCCTCAGAGAAGATATTTCTCCTCACCTCAGTTTTAAATGGGCGGCCCCTATTCTATGATCATGCCCCCTAGTTCTAGTCTCCTCCATCAGTGGAAACATCCTCTATGCATCCACCTTGTCAAGCCCCCTCATAATCTTATACGTTTCGATAAGATCACCTCTCATTCTTCTGAATTTGAATGTATATAGGTCCAACCTACTCAACTTTTCCTCATAAGTCAACCCCCTCATCCCCGGAATTAACCGAGTGAACCTTCTCTGAACTGCCTCCAAAGCCTCCACTATAGACGGGGCCTCGGTTTAACGTCTCATTCGAAATACGGCACATCCGACAGTGCGGCACTCCCTCAGTACTGCCCCTCTGACAGTGCGGCGCTCCCTCAGCACTGCCCCTCCGACAGTGCGGCGCTCCCTCAGTACTGCCCCTCCGACAGTGCGGTGCTCCCTCAGTACTGCCCCTCCAACAGTGCGGCGCTCCCTCAGCACTGCCCCTCCGACAGTGCGGCACTCCCTCAGTACTGCCCCTCCAACAGTGCGGCGCTCCCTCAGCACTGCCCCTCCGACAGTGCGGCGCTCCCTCAGTACTGCCCCTCCGACAGTGCGGTGCTCCTTCATTGGGGTGCTCCCTCAGTACTGCTCCTCCGACAGTGCGGCGCTCCCTCAGTACTGCCCCTCCGACAGTGCGACGCTCCCTCACTACTTTTTGAAGTGCGGTCACTGTTGTAATGTATGAAACGCGGCAGCCAAGTTGTGCTCCCACAAAACAGCAATTCTTACTTTCTTTTCTCCCCCACCAAATTTCAGGCAAGATCCTGGAGCGACTGATCTACGAGAATGTTCCTCTGACGGTCCTGGAGCTGGGAACTTACTGCGGCTACTCGACACTCCGCATGGCCAGGACCCTACCCGTCAACGCCAGGCTCTACACCGTGGAGATGGACGAGAGTAATGCAGCGGTGGCCGAGAAGATAATTCGCCTGGCGGGATTCGATGAGGACACGGTGAGCCTTGCAGCTAAACCACCAACACAACAACAACTTGTATTTATATAGCGCCTTTAACGTAGTGAAATGTCCCAACGAATATTGTAAGACAAAACAAATTTGACACCGAGTCACATCAGAAAAACTTACGGCAGGTGACCAAAAACTTAGTCAAAGAGGTCGGTTTTAAGGAGCGTCTTAAAGGAGGAAAGGGAGGTAGAGAGGCGGAGAGGTTTAGGGAGGGAGTTCCAGAGCTTGGGGCCCAGGCAGCTGAACGCACGGCCACCGATGGTTGAGCGATTATAATCAGGGATGCTCAAGAGGGCAGAATTAGAGGAGCGCAGAGATCCCGGGGGATTGTGGGGCTGAAGGAGATTACAGAGATAGGGAGGAATGTCTTTGATAGGTCCTTACAATACAGTATAAATGCACACGAGGCCCATGCTTGAGAAGGTCAGTCTGTGAGCTGTCCTTTATTCCTTAGCACTCAAGTGATGAAGGTGGGTGGAGCTTCCCCTTTTGTACCTGAAGGTCCAGGTTAGGAGTGTCTCCCACCTAGTGGTCAGTGTTCTCACGGTGTGCAACTTAGGTCAGATTATACATGGGTTAAAATGCTGGTTGAATACATGACATCACCTCCCCCCCAAAGTCTTATTGGGATCACAGGTTGAGTCTCTCTGGTGGTTTACGCTCTCTTGTAGAGCGCTTGAGTTGGGGCCCCGGTTGTTGGGCGCTGGCCTGAGTGTCTGCTGTTTGCGGTGCCTCAGGCCTGTCCGGACTGCCCACAGTGACTGGGCTCTCCTCCCTTTGGTTCCGGTGTTCGGTCACCTGTGGTGGAGTGAACTCTACATCGTGTTCTTCCTCTGCTTCTTCTATGGGGTTGCTGAACCTCCTTTTTGTTTGATCCACATGTTTGCAGCAGATTTGTCCATTGGTAAGTTTAACTACCAGAATCCTATTTCCCTCTTTGGCAATCACAGTGCCTGCGAGCCATTTGGGCCCTGCAGCGTAATTGAGGAAAAAAACAGGATCATTTACATCAATACATCGCGCCCTCACATTCCTGTCATGGTAGTCATATTGTGGCTGGCGCCTGCTCTCGACAATTTCTTTCATGGTGGGGTGTATAAGGGATAGCCGGGTTTTGAGCGTCCTTTTCATTAGCAGCTCTGCGGGTGGAACCCCTGTGAGTGAGTGTGGTCAGGATCTATAGCCCAACAGGAGGCGTGATAAGCATCTTTGTAGGGAACACCCTTGGATTCTGAGCATCCCGTTTGATTATCTGCACTGCTCGTTCTGCCTGGCCGTTTGAGGCCGGCTTAAACGGTGCCGTTCTGACATGGTTAATTCCATTGCCTGCCATGAAGTCCTGGAATTCAGTGCTTGTGAAGCACGGGCCATTGTCGCTGACCAAGACGTCCGGTAGACCGTGGGCGGCGAACATTGCCCGTAGACTTTCTACCATGGCAGAGGATGTGCTTGAAATTAAAATGTCACTCTTGATCCATTTGGAGTAAGCGTCTACTACAACCAAAAACATTTTTTCCATGAAAGGACCTGCGTAGTCCACACAGATGTGTGACCAAGGCTTGGCGGGCCATGGCCAGGGGCTTCGCTGGGCGCATTGCCCAGCTGGGCACATGTGTTGCACCTGCGAACACAAAGTTCCAGATCTGTGTCTATCCCTGGCCACCAAACGTGTGACCTGGCAATTGCCTTCATCATGTCAATGCCCGGGTGCTCATTGTGGAGTTCTCTGATGAACACCTCTCTGCCCATCTGGGGCATGACTACGCGGTTTCCCCACAGTAGGCGATCGGCCTGAATTGAGATTTCATCCCTCCGCCTGTGAAATGGTTAAATTCCTCAGGGCATGCCCTGTACGTGGCTGCCCAGTCCCCATTCAGGACACATTTCTTGACTAGAGACAATAGCGGGTCTCTATTTGTCCAGACGTTAATCTGACGGGCTGTCACGGGTGAGCCTTCGCTTCCGAAAGCTTTAACAGCCATGACTATCTCAGCAACATGCTCGGTAGCCCCTTCAGTGGTGGCTAGTGGGAGCCTGCTGAGTGCATCGGCGCAGTTTTCGGTGCCCGGTCTGTGCCGAATTGTGTAGTCATAGGCAGCTAACATAAGTGCCCATCTCTGTATGCGGGCCGATGCGTTTGCATTTATGGCCTTGTTGTCGGCCAAAAGGAACGTTAGGGGTTTGTGATCTGTCTCCAGCTCAAATTTCCTGCCAAACAGGTACTGGTGCATTTTCTTTACAGCATATACACATGCGAGCGCCTCCTTTTCTACCATCCCGTAGCCCCTTTCTGCCTGGGACAGACTCCTGGAGGCATAAGCTACCGCCGGTAACTGACCCTTGACATTGACATGCTGCAACACACACCCGACACCATAGGACGACGCATCGCACGTTAACACAAGTTTCTTACATGGGTCGTATAGTGTTAACAGAGTGTTGGAACATAACAAATTGCGTGCTCTATTAAAAGCCCTTTCCTGGCTGTCCCCCCCAGACCCATTCGCGACCTTTGCGTAGGAGCACGTGTAGTGGCTCTAGCAGCATGCTCAATTTGGGAAGAAAGTTACCAAAATAGTTCAGGAGCCCCAGGAACGAACGCAGCTCCGTCGTGTTACGGAGTCTGGGTGCTCTCTGGATCGCTTCCGTCTTGGACGCTATCGGTCTGATCCCGTCTGCTGCTACCCTCATCCCCAGGAATTCTACCTCTGGAGCTAGGAAGACGCACTTCGCCTTTTTCAGTTGCAGCCCTACCCGGTCCAGTCTGTGTAGCACCTCCTCCAGGTTGTGGAGGTGTTCTTCAGTATCGTAAACCGTAATGAGGATGCCGTCCTGAAAAACCACCGTCCCTGGAATCGACTTGAGGAGGCTTTCCATATTTCGTTGGAAGATCGCGGCGGCCGAGTGAATCCCGAACAGACATCTGTTGTACTCAAACAACCCCTTGTGTGTCGTGATGGTGGTCAGCTTCTTCGACTCACTCGCCAGCTCCTGGGTCATGTAAGCTGAGGTCAGGTCCAATTTTGAAAAAGGTTTGCCACCGGATAGCGTTGCAAAGAGGTCCTCCGCTCTTGGTAGAGGGTACTGGTCTTGGAGTGACACCCGATTGATGGTGGCCTTGTAATCACCACATATCCTGACCGACCCATCTGCCTTGAGCACCGGCACGATCGGGCTCGCCCAGTCACTGAATTCGACTGGCGAGATGATGCCTTCCCTCAGCATGCGGTCCAATTCGCCTTCTATTTTTTCCCGCATCACGTACGGCACTGCTCTGGCCTTGTGGTGTACTGGCCTGGAGTCCGGGTTTATGTGAATCACTATCTTGGCCCCCATGAAAGTGCCAATGCCGGGTTGAAATAATGAGTCAAATTTGTCCAGGACCTGTGAGCATGATACTCGCTCCACAGAGGAAATTGCATTGACATCGCCCCATTTCCAGTTCATGACAGCAAGCCAACTCCTCCCCAGTAGTTCGGGACCGTCCCTTGGGACAATCCAGAGTGGCAGTCTGTTCTCCGAATCTTTGTGGGTCACAACTACCGTGGCGCTGCCTAGCACCGGAATGATCTGCTTTGTGCAAGTCCGTAGCTATGCGTCAATCGGCGATAATTTTGGCCTCCTGGCCTTGGATGCCCACAACTTTTCGAACTGTTTGATACCCATCAGGGACTGGCTGGCTCCCGTGTCCAGCTCCATTAATACTGGGATGTCATTATCAGTGGCGTCCTGGTGTATGAACTGTGTACGTGCTCCACATGAACTCGTTGAACTTCAGCTTCCAGCAATTTCCCCCAGCGTTCATTTCTGCAAGTATTTTGCTCATCTCTGCAAACTCAGGCTGAGTGTGTGCCTCCACGCCTCCAACATGAGCTGTTGTTGGAAACAAAAGGTCCCTTGCCTGACTGCCCCTGTGAATGTTCTTGAATACGCCATTAACAGGTGTTGATGGCCCGATTGCTGGCCGTATTGTCCCTTGCAATGGCATGAATCGCCGTTCAACTTGCCATTGTCTCTGTCGAACTCCACCTCTGGGTTCGACTACATGTTGGGGCATGCCCGATTGCCCTTGTCTGCCTGGAAAACTGTGTGCTGCTTTAACAATGTTGAATCTCTGTCCCAACCATTCCTTAACACAGTACCTCTCGTCTGTTCTGCTAGTGGCCATGCACGTGTGGTTTAAATCCCAGTTTCTCGTCGCCATTGATAGGTCCTTACAATACAGTATAGATGCACACGAGGCCCATGCTTGAGAGAAGGTCAGTCTGTGACCTGTCCTTTATTCCTTAGCACTCAAGTGATGAAGGTGGGTGGAGCGTCCCCTTTTGTACCTGAAGATCCAGGTTAGGAGTGTCTCCCACAAGTTCACCACCTAGTGGTCATTGTTCTCACAGTGTACAACCTAGGTCAGATTCTACATGGGTTACAATGCTGGTTGAATACATGACAGTCTTCAACTGCTTAGACCATAGAATCCCCTCCTAAACCTCTCTCTCTTCCATTAAGATTCTCCTTAAAACTCTGTGACCAATCTTTTTGTCACCTGTCCTAATATCAACAGTGTTAACACTCAGGTGGGATGTTTTACTGTTAAAAGCACAATATAAATGCGTGATGCTGTTGTTATGTTCGCAATGAATTTGCTCTTTAATTGTCTCCATTCTAAACTGGGAGCTTAATCCTCACTAAATTTCCCTGGTGTCAGCTGTGGCTCAGTGGGCAGCACTCTCGGGTCTCAGTCAGAAGGTCGTGGGTTCACATCCCACTCCAGAGTCTTGAGCATAACAATCTAGGCTACACTCCATTGCAGTACTGAGGGAGCGCCGCACTGTCGGAGGGGCAGTACTGAGGGAGCACTGCACTGTCGGAGGGGCAGTTCTGAGGGAGCGCTGCACTGTCGGAGGGGCAGTACTGAGGGTACGTCGCACTGTTAGAGGGAGCGCCACATTGTCGGAGGGGCAGTACTGAGGGAGCACTGCACTGTCGGAGGGGCAGTTCTGAGGGAGCGCTGCACTGTCGGAGGGGCAGTACTGAGGGTACGTCGCACTGTTAGAGGGGCAGTACTGAGGGAGCGCCGCACTATCGGAGGGGCAGTACTGAGGGAGCACTGCACTGTCGGAGGGGCAGTTCTGAGGGAGCGCTGCACTGTCGGAGGGGCAGTACTGAGGGTACGTCGCACTGTTAGAGGGGCAGTACCGAGGGAGCGCCACACTGTCGGAGGTGCCGTCTTTTGGATGAGATGTTAAACAGAGGCCCCGTCTGCTCTTTCAGGTGGATGCAAGAAGAGTTCCCCCCCGGGAGTGTTTGATGGGACAGTGTAGAGGGAGCTTTACTCTGTATCTAACCCTGTGCTGTACCTGCCCTGGAAGTGTTTGATGGGACAGTGTAGAGGGAGCTTTACTCTGTATCTAACCCCGTGCTGTACCTGCCCTGGGAGTGTTTGATGGGACAGTGTAGAGGGAGCTTTACTCTGTATCTAACCCCCTGTACCTGCCCTGGGAGTGTTTGATGGGACAGTGTAGAGGGAGCTTTACTCTGTATCTAACCCAGTGCTGTACCTGCCCTGGGAGTGTTTGATGGGACAGTGTAGAGGGAGCTTTACTCTGTATCTAACCCCGTGCTGTACCTACCCTGCGAGTGTTTGATGGGACAGTGTAAAGGGAGCTTTACTCTGTGTCTAACTTGTGCAGGAATGTAACACAGGATCAAAAGTTGGGCAATATTCCATTTCTAAATTCCTTTACCTGATGAGTACAAAATTGTACCCTCAGCTGTGATAAGTTAAGGTACTATTTGAACGTTCTTTAACACGGAATGGCTTGGACATATTTGCCGTTGACCAGGTGGAACAGATCATCAGTCCCTCGGATGAGGTGATCCCTCAGTTCAGGGAGAGGTTCGAAGTGGACAAGTTTGACTTTGTCTTCATGAACCAGTGGAAGCGCTGCTACCTGCGGGACCTGCAGTTACTGGAAGACTACAACCTGCTGCAGGAGGGCAGCATTATCCTGGCCGACAACGTCATCTTCACCGGCGCCCCCCACTTCATGCAGTACGCCAAGAGCTGTGGCAAATACCGCTGGAAGATCCATCGCACACACCTGGAGTACTTCCGTTACATCAGGGACGGGATGGCCGAACTCACCTTCACTGGGCTCAAATAGAGGACGCGTGATCTTTGACTCAAGAGACGGCGCGCAACGCGTGTTCAGGAAGAGGTCTGAGATCAGGAAGGGTTATTAAACTGAATCCAACCGTCTCACCTTCTCCCCCCAACTCCACCTTCTCCCCATATCCCCCAACTCCACCTTCTCCCCAACTCCACCTTCTCCCCATATCCTCCAAACCCACCTTCTCCCCATATCCCCCAACTCCACCTTCTCCCCATATCTCTCAACCCCACCTTCTCCCCATATCCTCCAACCCCACCTTCTCCCCATATCCCCCAACCCCACCTTCTCCCCATACCCCCCAACCCCACCTTCTCCCCATATTCCCCAACTCCACCTTCTCCCCATATCCTCCAACTCCACCTTCTCCCCATATCCTCCAACCCCACCTTCTCCCCATATCCCCCAACCCCACCTTCTCCCCATATCCCCCAACTCCACCTTCTCCCCATATCTCTCAACTCCACCATCTCCCCATATCCCCCAACCCCACCTTCTCCCCATATCCCCCAACTCCACCTTCTCCCCATATCTCTCAACTCCACCTTCTCCCCATATCCTCCAACCCCACCTTCTCCCCATATCCCCCAGCTCCATCTTCTCCCCATATCCCCCAACCCCACCTTCTCCCCATATCCCCCAACCCCACCTTCTCCCCATATCCCCCAACCCCACCTTCTCCCCATATCCCCCAACCCCACCTTCTCCCCATATCCCCCAACCCCACCTTCTCCCCATATCCCCCAACTCCACCTTCTCCCCATATCTCCCAACTCCACCATCTCCCCATATCTCTCAACTCCACCATCTCCCCATATCCCCCAACCCCACCTTCTCCCCATATCCCCCAACCCCACCTTCTCCCCATATCCCCCAACCCCACCTTCTCCCCATATCCCCCAACTCCACCTTCTCCCCATATCCCCCAACTCCACCTTCTCCCCATATCCCCCAACCCCACCTTCTCCCCATATCCCCCAACTCCACCTTCTCCCCATATCCCCCAACCCCACCTTCTCCCCATATCCCCCAACTCCACCTTCTCCCCATATCCCCCAACTCCACCTTCTCCCCATATCCCCCAACCCCACCTTCTCCCCATATCCCCCAACCCCACCTTCTCCCCATATCCCCCAACCCCACCTTCTCCCCATATCCCCCAACCCCACCTTCTCCCCATATCTCTCAACTCCACCTTCTCCCCATATCCTCCAACTCCACCTTCTCCCCATATCCCCCAACCCCACCTTCTCACCATATCCCCCAACCCCACCTTCTCCCCATATCTCTCAACTCCACCTTCTCCCCATATCCCCCAACCCCACCTTCTCCCCATATCCCCCAACTCCACCTTCTCCCCATATCTCTCAACTCCACCTTCTCCCCATATCCCCCAACCCCACCTTCTCCCCATATCCCCCAACCCCACCTTCTCCCCATATCCCCCAACCCCACCTTCTCCCCATATCTCTCAACTCCACCTTCTCCCCATATCCTCCAACTCCACCTTCTCCCCATATCCTCCAACTCCATCTTCTCCCCATATCCCTCAACCCCATCTTCTCCTCATATCCCCCAACTCCACCATCTCCCCATATCCCTCAACCCCACTGTCTCCCCATGTCCCTCAACCCACCTACCCATCTTCTCCCCATGTCCCTCAACCCACCTACCCATCTTCTCCCCATATCCCTCAACCCCACCTACCCATCTTTTTCCCATATCCCTCAACTTCACCTACCCTCTCCCCATATCCTCCAACTCCACCTACCCAACTTCTCCCCATATCCCTCAAATTCCTCCTCTTTCTAGAAAGTCATCCAATTGTCCCCTGACCCCACTGATTCTCCCCTTCAATCCCTGGGATCTTATTCCACAACTCAACTCTCCTTTGGGTGAGAGAGTGAACAACTTGCCTTTCGCACAGTTAGCAGTATTGAAGCACAGACAGTGCTTGTGGACCCAGTACGCTATTCTTATGTGACTGGACTAATAATCCAGAGGACATGAGTTCAAATCCCACCAAAGCAGGTTGAGAATTCAAACTCAATTTAAAACAATAAATAAAGATATGACTGGAAATATTAAAACTGGTAACGCTAAGAGTGACCACGAAGCTGTCGGATTGTCGTAAAAACCCAACTGGTTCACTAATGTCCTTTAGGGAAGGAAACTTGCCATCCTTTTTTGGATGCTAAGGGACTCAATGGATATGGGGATTGGGCGGGAAAGTGGAGTTGAGGTAGATCAGTCATGATCTCATTGAATGGCGGAGCAGGTTCTAGGGGCCGTCTGGCCTACTCCTGCTCCTATTTCTTATGTTTCTTATGTCCTTACCCGTTCTGGGTCAGCCATGATCATATTGAATGGTGGTGCAGGCTCGAAGGGCTGAATGGCCACCTCCTGCACCTATTTTCTATGTTTCTATATGTGACTCCAGTCCCGCACCAACATGGTTGACCCTTAACTGCCCTCTGAAGTGGCCACTCAGTCGTATCAAATGGTTCAAGAAGGCGGCTCACCACCACCTTCTTGGGGCAACTAAAAGCGACGCCCACAATCCTGTGCCTGCAGTCGATCCGAATGAACAATCTGACCATGTAAACATGTTAAACAAATCAAATGACAATTGGAACAATGGAGGTGAGCAAATTGTGTATTTCCTGAACTGTGGGGGTCTTTGCCTGGTCCTGAGCTGTGAAAAATAGCCAGACCGGGATGCAGATTCCATCCAGTTTGTGGAAACTGCTCACAATAACTGACCAATAACCCCATGTGTGTGTGCGTGTGAGTGAGAGAGTGTGTGTGCGTGTGAGAGTGTGTATGTGTGTATGGGTGAGTGAGAGTGTGAGTGTGCTTGTGTGTGTGAGTATGTGTTTGCGAGTGAGTGTATTTGTGAGTGTGTGTGTGTGTGTGTGTATGAGTGAGAGTGCGCGTGTGAGAGTGCGCGTGTGTGAGAGAGTGCGTGTGTGAGAGTGCGTGTGTGTGAGAGTGCGTGTTTGTGAGTGAGTATTTGTGAGTGTGTGTGTGTGTGAGAGTGCGTGTTTGTGAGTGAGTGTATTTGTGAGTGTGTGTGTGTGTGTGTGTGTGTGTGTGAGTATGAGTGTGAGTATTTGAGAGTGCGTGTGTGTGTGTGTGTGTGTGTGTGTGTGTGTGTGAGTATTTGTGAGTGAGTGAGTGAGTACTAATGCAATAATTGATGGATAATATAACCATGGAAAAAAATGATTCATTTTTGTCACCTCTCTAACCGGACTGAGAGCCACAGCATTTCCTCTTGATTTGCTAAAAAATTAGATTATTTCCAAAGTAAACAAGTCCATCTTATTAAACTTTGCTAACAATGTCAGTACCTGATACTTGAAATCACAGACATTTCCAGCACAGAAGGAGACCATCCGGCCCATCCTGTCTGTGCTGGCTGAAAAAGAGCTACCCAGCCTAAACCCACTTTTCAGCTCTTGGTCTGTAGCCCTGTAGGTTACGGCACTTCAAGTGCACATCCAAGTACTTTTTAAATGCAATGAGGTTTTCTGCCTCTACCACCCTTTCAGACCCCCACCTCCTCTCGATGAAAAAAGTTCTCAACTCCCCACTAATCCTTCCACCAATTACTTGAAATCTATGCCCCCTGGTTACTGACCTCCCTGCTGGGAGAAATTCCTTCCCATCCACTCTATCGAGCCCCCTAATCATTTTATACGCCTCAATTAAATCTCCCTTCAGCCTCCTCTGTTCCAAGGAAAGCCTATCCAATCGTTCCTCATAGCTAAAATTCTCCAGTCCAGGCAACATCCTCATAATTCTCCTCTGTACCCGCTCTAATGCAATCACATCTTTCCTGTAATGTGGTGATCAGAACTGCACGCAGTATTCCAGCTGTGGCCTGACGAGTGTTTTATACAGTTCAAGCATAACCTCCCTGCTCTTGTATTCTATGCCATGGCTAATAAAGGCAAGTATTCCGTAAACTTGTTTCACCTCCACCTCAACATACACTACCCTCCCAAGAAATGGAATACCCTTTCAATGTACCAACAAACAACTAGCCCTGCAATCTCCACTTTCAGCACTGTGAACCAGTACTTGCTGCACCCATCTGGGCAGCAACCCGATTTTACTGCCAAAATAATATCGTCAAATCAAAAAGATGCACGTAAGCCCAAAATAAGACAAAGGAAGCTGCTCAGCTCAGCGCAGAATCCTGCGTCACAAAGGTGAATTAGTCACCAGCTCACAGTTCTGTTTAATCCTATCTAGATAACTAGATGTCAAAGGATTGCCTTTGCTAATGCACTTCATTAAAAAAAGGAAAGATTTGCATTTATGTGGCGCCTTTCACCGCCTCAACACATCCCAAAACACTTTTCAGCCAACAAAGTGCTTTTTGAAGTGTGGTCACTGTTGTAATATGGGAAAAGCAGCAGTCAATTTACACACAGCAAGCTCCCACACACAGCAATGTGACAATGAGCCGATAATCTGGATTAATGATGTTGCTTAAGGGATAAATATTAGCCTCATGACTCTGGGAAAAACTCCCCTGCTCTTCTTCACAATAGTGTAGTGGGATCGTTAATAAAAAAAGAAAATGCTGGAAGTACATCACTCCCTCAGTACTGCCCCTCCGACAGTGCGGTGCTCCCTCAGTACTGCCCCTCCGACAGTGCGGCGCTCCCTCAGTACTGCCCCTCCGACAGTGCGGCGCTCCCTCAGTACTGCCCCTCCGACAGTGCGGCACTCCCTCAGTACTGCCCCTCCGACAGTGCGGAGCTCCCTCAGTACTGCCCCTCCGACAGTGCGGCGCTCCCTCAGTACTGCCCCTCCGACAGTGCGGCACTCCCTCAGTACTGCCCCTCCGACAGTGCGGCACTCCCTCAGTACTGCCCCTCCGACAGTGCGGCGCTCCCTCAGTACTGCCCCTCCGACAGTGCGGCGCTCCCTCAGTACTGCCCCTCCGACAGTGCGGCACTCCCTCAGTACTGCCCCTCCGACAGTACGGCACTCCCTCAGTACTGCCCCTCCGACAGTGCGGCACTCCCTCAGTACCACACTGCAGGGTCTGTTGGATGTTTGTGCTCAAGCCCCTGGAGTGGGACTGGAACCCACCACCTTCCAGTCTGGGGGACAGTCTGGTCAGGAAAGTGAGGGTTTCTGTCGCATTTACCTCAGATTTGTTGGTTTTGTGTGTTTTTAAAGGTGATGAAGTTATTAAAGTGACTGGAAACAGTCTCAGAGTAAAAGTTAACTGACCTGGTTTGAAATTCCGTGTATTTTATTTACACATTGCGGGGCCGGGTGGGGGAGGGGACAATTATTTGGCGGGTCCGGGTTTAAAATGGCCGCTCTTTGCTTGGATCCACCCGGGCACCGGAAGTGCTGCACCCTTGCACCGGAACCTTTCAGTCGCTTCGCTGGCGGCAGGGGACTGGATTCAGTGGAGGACCGACTTCCGGCGAGGTGGGGGGGAGCGGCAGTTGCTCAGGTAGGCGCGAACCTCCAGAGCGCCGCCGCAAACATCAGGCCCCGCCCTCAGCCCGTGAGCCCCGCCCACAGCCCGTGAGCCCCGCCCACATCCCCACGGGCCCCACCCACATCCCCACGGCCCCACCCACAACCTCCCCTTGCCCCGCCCACGGTCCCCGCCCACGCATCCTAGGCTCCGCCCTCAGCTAGCGGGCCCCGCCCCTTGCCACGCTCTTAGCCCCGCCCACAACCCCCCCGTGTCCCCTGCTGACCCCGCCCAGAACACCAGGCCCCGCCCCTTCCGCTCTGCCACTGTGGGGTGCCGGTGCCATTGGGCTGTGTTGGAGATTCTGCCCCTGTCGCTCTGTCCCCCTCCCCCTTCCAGGCCCAGCCCCCCTCTCTCTCTCTCTCTCTCTCTCTCTCTGTCCCCCCCAACCCCCCTCTCTCTGTCCCCCCCAGCCCCTCTCTCCCTGTCCCCCCCAGCCCCTCTCTCTGTCCCCCCCATCCCCCCTCTCTCTGTCCCCCCCAGCCCCTCTCTCTCTCCCTGTCCCCCCCAGCCCCTCTCTCTCTCTCTCTCTCCCTGTCCCCCCAGCCCCTCTCTCTCTCTTTCTCTCTCTCCCCCCCCAAGCACCTCTCTCTGCCCCCCCCCCCAAGCCCTCTCTCTCTCTGTCCCCAGCCCCCCTCTCTCTTTCCCCCCCAGCCCCTCTCTCCCTGTCCCCCCCAGCCCCTCTCTTCCCCCCCCAAGCCCTCTCTCTCTCTGCCCCCCCCCCAAGCCCCTCTCTCTCTCTCTGCCCCCCCCCCCAAGCCCCTCTCTCTCTCTGCCCCCCCCCAGCCCCTCTCTCTCTTCCCCCCCCCAGGCCCAGCCGCTCTCTCTCTCTTCCCCAGCCCCTCTCTCTCTTTCCCCCCCCCCCCCAGCCCCAGTCCCTCTCTCTGTCTGCCCCCCCCAGCCCCAGTCCCTCTCTCTCTCCCCCGCCCCCTCAGCCCCTCTCTCCCCCGGCCCGCCACCCAGCCCCTCTCTCTCTCTGTTCCGCCCCAGCCCCTCTCTCTCTCACTCTCTCTGTCCTGCCCCAGCCCGTTGGGTTGGACAAGCGACCCCCCTCCCCCCGGGCCCCCCCACATGTCCAGTCAGTGTCAATGAATAGCAACCTGCATTTATATAGTGCCTTTACTGTAGTTAAACCCCTAAGGCGCTTCACAGGGAGCGATTATCAAACAACATTTGACACCGAGCCCCATGAGAAGATATTCGGGCAGGTGACCAACAGCTTGGTGAAAGAGGTAGGGGTTCAGGAGCATCTTAAAGGAGCAAGGAGAGACGGAGAGGTTCCAGAGCTTGGGGCCCAGGCAGCTGAAGGTACAGCCAGATGGCAGAATTTCATTCAAATTCAAATTACATTCAAAAGTATCATTGGACAAATACTTGAAGGGTAAAAATTGCAGAGCTATGGGAAAGAGCAGAGGAGCTGGCGTGGGCCGAATGGCCTCCTCCTGTGCTGTATGATTCTAAGATTAGGCAGGGGGGCCCATTCCTGAGTGTTAGTCGGTGTGCCCTGGTGCTGAGTGTATGTGCGGATATCAGATGTGGGAAGGGTCGGGTTTGTTTCTGATGCCCCACAGCGGTTGAATAGCTGTTGCTCAGAACTGCTGCATGAAGACTGGTTATTGGAGCGAGAGAATTGAAGACCATCGAGACTCTGAGCCCTCGGGAGAGAAGTATAAAATTGTGGAAAGCTCCCAGATTCCCAGTACTGCTTTCTGTCCAAATAGATAAAAGACCAGTAAAAATTCCCTTTCTCGGTTAATTTGTAACAGCAGTTTATTATTCTCTCTCTCTCTAGGATGTCAACGCTTTTCCCCTCTCTCTTTCCCCGAGTGACGGAGTCACTGTGGTTTAATCTGGATCGACCATGTGTGGACGAAAATGAACTACAACAACAAGAGAACCAGCATCAGGCTTGGGTCAGTGTGTGTGCATGTGTGGTCGGTGTGTCTGTGAGTGAGTGTGTAGAGGGATGTGATCGGCACCTGGGAGAGGCGTAAGTTCAGGGCGCAGAAGAGGCGAGAGCCCAGGGGCAGCACGGGCCAGCCCACACTGCCCTATGTGCGCGCACTAGATCCGTGCAGCAGAGCAGGTCTCCAGTCGTCTTGGGTAATCCTTGCCACTGGACCAAGACCTAGTTCTGTTTAAAAAAAAAAATCCACGCACAGGCATCTTCCACCCTTCAAGATTTAGTTTGGAATCTGGAATATTAGGTCTTTCATTGAAACACCTGTAAACTCATCACTTTTTGGCATGGAAGCAAGTCATCCTCGCTTTGAGGGACTGCCTATGATGATGAGTGTGTCAGTGTATGCATATGTGTCTTGTGCGTATCGGTGTGTGCGCGCGTGTTAGTGTCGTGTCTGTGTGTCATTGTGTCAGTATTGTGCATGTCAGTGTTCCTTTGTCAGTGTCGGTGTATGCTTGCCTGTGGGTAATTAAATTTAAAACAGATTTTACAAGAAATGATGTTACTCGGAGTGATAAATGTTTATAATAACGTGAGGGATTGTGGTCAGAGGTTTGGGGTACTCAGGCTGTCGTTGGATACGGTGCTGGGCGAATAACATTTTTAGAATGTCAGGCTTAAGGGCCTCTTGCCCATAAGATTATGATCTGATGAATGTTCTTTCCCCCCCCCTCTCTCTCTCCCTCTGGCATTCTGTGCTCAGTTGCAGAGTATCGCTGAGAAGAACACTACCTTGGTCCCGATTGGAAAGCCTGCTTCCGAGGTGAGTGTCTGACTGGATCCCGGATTTCTGTGACAATCGCTATTGTCCGATTCGATGAGTTAGTTTTGCCCAACCAGGTTGGGGATATGCTGGTTGTAAAATGGGTCGTGTTAAAGGTGGGAGGGAGTTCCCCAGAGTTCCAGCGATGGCTTCAATGGGATGACAGTCATTGCATTTCAAAAACAATTCATTGTGTATGAAACTAAGCGACGATTAAATCCAGGTGTTTAAGACGATTAAAGGAGTTTTTAAAATTTATTCATTCATGGGATGTGGGTGTCGCTGGCAAGGCCGGCATTTATTGCCCATCCCTAATTGCCCCTTGAGAAGGTGGTGGTGAGCCGCCGCCTTGAACCGCTGCAGTCCGTGTGGTGAAGGTGCTCCCACAGTGCTGTTGGGGAGGGAGTTCCAGGATTGTGACCCAGCGACGATGAAGGAACGGCCGATATATTTCCCAGTCGGGATGGTGTGTGACTTGGGGAGGAACTTGGAGGTGGTGGTGATCCCATGCGCCTGCTGCCCTTGTCCTTCTAAGCGGTAGAGGTTGCGGATTTGGGAGGTGCTGCCGGAAGTTGCTGGGGTAGATAGAAACTATTTCCTTTGGTGGGGGGAGTCCAGAACAAGGGGGCATCACCTTAAAATTAGAGCCCGGCCGTTCAGGGGTGATGTCAGGAAACACTTCACATAAAAGGCAGTGGGAATCTGGAACACTTTCCCCAAAAGACTGGAACATTTCAAAACTGAGATTTGTAGATTTTTGTTGGGTAAGGGTATTCAGGGTTACAGAACCAAGGCGGGTAAATGGAGTTAAGATGCAGCTCAATTGTGATCTAATTGAATGGCGGAACAGGATCAAGGGGCTGAATGGCCTCCTCCTGTCCCCATGTGAAGTGCCTTGGGCTGATTTAGAGGGATCTGGTGCGATTATAAATGCAAGGCTTCTTTTGTTAAATCTTTAATGGTTCGAGTGGAATTGAAATGGAGGTTTTCCTGTACTGCAGTCGAGTCTCTTTTGTTTAATGGTATGTTGGGGTTGCCCACAGCAGAACTATGATGATGAGGAAGAGGAGGATGATGAAGATGACGAGGACAGTGAAGAGGACTCTGAGGAGGATGAAGACATGCAGGACATGGATGAGATGAACGATTACAATGAGTCGCCCGATGACGGAGAGATAAATGAGGTGCGCGGTGGCAATTAGGGCACAGGATGGCAGGGCGAGGGGCCCACATTACGCCATTACTTGTGTCACTGGGAGCGAATCAGAGAAATTTACAACACAGAAGGGGGCTATTCGGCCCATTGTGTCCGCACCGGCCGACAAAGAGCTATCCGGCCTAATCCCACTTTCCAGCTCTCGGTCCGTAGCCCTGTAGGTTACGGCACTTCAGGTGTTCATCCAAGTACTTTTTAAATGTGGTGAGGGTTTCTGCCTCTACCACCCTTTCAGGCAGTGAGTTCCAGACCCCCACCACCCTCTGGGTGAAGACATTTTCCCTCATATCTCCTCTAAACCTCCTCCCAATTACTTTAAATTTATGCCCCCTGGTTATTGACCCCTCTGCCAAGGGAAACAGGTCCTTCCTATCCACTCTATCCAGACCCCCTTATAATTTTATAAACCTCAATAAGGTCTCCCCTCAGCCTTCTCTGTTACAAGGAGAACAAACCCAACCTATCCAATCTGTCCTCATAGCTAAAATTATCCAGTCCAGGCAACATCCGCGTAAATCTCCTCTGTACGTTTTCCAGTGCAATCACGTCCTTCCTGTAATGCGGTAACCAGAACTGCACGCAGTACTCTAGCTGTGGCCTAACTAGTGTTTTATACAGTTCAAGCATAACTCCCCTGCCCTTGTATTCTATGCCTCAGCTAATAAAGGCAAGCATTCCGTATGCCTTCTTAACCACTTCATCTACCTGGCCTGCAACCTTCAGGGATCTTTGGACATGCACGAGAAGGTCCCTTTGTTTCTCTACACTTCTCAGTGTCCTACCATTTCATGTGTATTCCCTTGCCTTGTTAGCCCTCCCCAATGCATTACCTCACACTTCTCCGGATTAAGTTCCATTTGCCACTGTTCTGCCCACCTGACCAGTTGATTGATATCTTCCTGCAGTCCGCAGCTTTCTTCTTCATTCTCAACCACACAGCCGATTTTAGTATCATCTGTAAACTCCTAAACCCCTATATTTAAGTCTAGATCATTGATGTATACCACAAAAAGCAAGGGACCCAGTACTGAACCCTGCGGAACCCCACTGGAAACATCCTTCCAGTCACAAAAACACCCATCGACCATTACCATTACAGTGGAGGAGGATTTCCTGGAGTGTATTAGGGATGGTTTTCTAGACTGATATGTCGAGGAACCAACTAGGGAGCTGGCCATCCTCGACTGGGTGATGTGTAATGAGAAAGGACTAATTAGAAATCTTGTTGTGCGAGGCCCCTTGGGGAAGAGTGACCATAACATGGTAGAATTCTTTATTAAGATGGAGAGTGACACAGTTAATTCAGAGACTAGGGTCCTGAACTTAAGGAAAGGTAACTTCGATGGTATGAGATGTGAATTGGCTAGAATAGACTGCTGAATGAAACTTGAAAGGGTTGATGGTGGATAGGCAATGGCAAACATTTAAAGATCACATGGATGAACTTCAACAATTGTACATCCCTGTCTGGAGTAAAAACAAAACAGGGAAGGTGGCTCAACCGTGGCTTACAGGGGAAATTAGGGATAGTGTTAAATCCAAGGAAGAGGCATATAAATTGGCCAGAAAAAGCAGCAAACTTGAGGACTGGGAGAAATTTAGAATTCAGTAGAGGAGGACAAAGGGTTTAATTAGGTGGAGGGAAATAGAGTACGAGAGTAAGCTTGCTGGGAACATTAAAAACTGACTGCAAAAGCTTCTATAGATATGTGAAGAGAAAAAGATTAGTGAAGACAAACGTAGGTCCCTTGCAGTCAGAATCAGGTGAATTTAGAATGGGGAACAAAGAAATGGCGGGCCAATTGAACAAATACTTAGGAAGGAAGACGAAGGAAGACACATATAACCTTCCGGAAATACTAGGGGACCGAGGGTCTAGTGAGAAGGAGGAACTGAAGGAAATCCTTATTAGTCAGGAAATTGTGTTGGGGAAATTGATGGGACTGAAGGCTGATGGGGCCTGATAGTCTGTGTACCCAGTGTACTTAAGGAAGTAGTCCTAGAAATAGTGGATGCATTGGTGATCATTTTCCAACAGTCTATCGACTCTGGATCAATTCCTATAGACTGGAGGGTAGCTAATGTAACACCACTTTTTTAAAAAGGAGGGAGAGAGAAAACACAGAATTATAGACCGGTTAGCCTGACATCAGTAGTGGGGAAAATGTTGGAATCAATTATTAAAGATGAAATAGCAGCACATTTGGAAAGCAGTGACAGGATCAGTCCAAGTCAGCATGGATTTATGAGAGGGAAATCGTGCTTGACAAATCTTCTAGAATCTTTTGAGGATGTAACTAGTAGAGTGGACAAGGGAGAACCAGTGGATGTGGTGTATTTGGACTTTCAAAAGGCTTTTGACAAGGTCTCACACAAGAGATTACCGTGTAAAATTAAAGCACATGGTATTGGGGCTAATGTATTGACCTGGATAGAGAACTGGTTGGCAGACAGGAAGCAGAGAGTAGGGATAAAAGGGTCCGTCTCAGAATGGCAGGCAGTGACTAGTGGGGTGCCGCAGGGCTCAGTGCTGGGACCCCAGCTATTTACAATATACATCAATGATTTAGATGAAGGAATTGAGTGTAATATCTCCAAGTTTGCAGACGACACTAAGCTGGGTGGTGGTGTGAGCTGTGAGGAGGCTGCAGGGTGACTTGGACAGGTTAGGTGAGTGGGAAAATGCATGGCAGTTGCAGTATAATGTGGATAAATGTGAGGTTATCCACTTTGGTGGCAAAAACATGAAGGCAGAATATTATCTGAACGGCGGCAGATTATGAAAAGGGGAGGTGCAACGAGACCTGGGTGTCATGGTTCATCAGTCATTGAAAGTTGGCATGCAGGTACAGCAGGCGGTGAAGAAGGAAAATGGCATGTTGGCCTTCATAGCGAGGGGATTTGAGTATAGGAGCAGGGAGGTCTCAATGCAGTTGTACAGGGCCTTGGTGAGGCCTCACCTGGAATATTATGTTCAGTTTTGGTCTCCTAATCTGAGGAAGGACGTTCTTGCTATTGAGGGAGTGCAGCGAAGGTTTACCAGACGGATTCCTGGGAAGGCGGGACTGACATATGAGGAGAGACTGGATCGACTGGGCCTGTATTCACTCGAGTTTAGAAGAATGAGAGGGGATCTCATAGAAACATATAACATTCTGACGGGATTGGACAGGTTTGATGCAGGAAGAATGTTCCCGATGTTGGGGAAGTCCAGAACCAGGGGTCACAGTCTAAGGATAAGGGGTAAGCTATTTAGGACCGAGATGAGGAGAAACTTCTTCACTCAGAGTGTTGTTAACCTGTGGAATTCTCTACCGCAGAGAGTTGTTGAGGCCAGTTCGTTAGATATATTCAAGAGGGAATTAGATATGGCCCTGACGGCTAAAGGGATCAAGGGGTATGGAGAGAAAGCAGAAAGGAGGTACTGAGGTGAATGATCAGTCATGATCTTATTGAATGGCGGTGCAGGCTCGAAGGGCCGAATGGCCTGCTCTTGCACCTATTTTCTATGTTTCTATGTTTCTTCCTGCCTCTGAGCCAATTTTGGATCCAACTTGCTACTTTGCACTTGGATCCCATGGGCTTTTACGTTCGTGACCAGTCTGCCATGTGGGACCTTATTAAAAGCTTTGCTAAAATCCATATACACTACATCAAACGCACTGCCCTCATCGACCCTCCTGGTTGCCTCCTTGAAAAATTCAATCAACTTCGTCAGACATGACCTCTTAACATTTCAATGCTGACTGTCCTTGATCAATCCGTGTCTTAATTTATTCATTCTCGGGATGTTGGCGTCACTGGTATTTATTGCCCAGGCCTCGTTGCCCTGAGAAGGTGGTGTGGGACCACCTTCTTGAAGGGTTGTGAGTGGGTTTGACACGACTGAGTGGCCACTTCACAGAGCAATTAGGAGTCAACCACGTTGGGTGTGGGACTGGAGTCACATGTAGGCCCAGACAGGGTAAGGACGGCAGGTTTCCTTCCCGAAAGGACGTCAGTGACCCAGTTGGGTTTGGACAATCTGACGGCTTCATGGTCACTCTTATCAAGACCAGATTTTTTAATCTACGTCTAATTACCAAACAGCCACGGTGGGATTTTACGCATGTTCTGTGGATAATTAGTCCAGTTACATAACCTCAGTGCACTGTATTCTAAATGGGAGGACTGAGGTCCAATTTCTAGCCCTCTGTCTGTATGCATACTGAGATCTGCAGGTTCTCTCCGGCGAGGCAGGGTCGGAGCGTGTGGGTCAGTCCTTCGGCGGCAAGACAGCTTTTAACTCCCTCAACCTCTTGTTCCCTGTTCATCAATACGGAGGGTGGCAGTCAGGATCAATGGATGATCTGAGCAAGGGTGTTTAGGGATACAGAACCAAGGAGGGTGGGTAGAGTTAAAATGCAGATCAGCCATGATCTGATTGAAGAGCGGAACAGGCTCGAGGGGCTGAATGGCCTCCTCTTGTGCCTTTGTGAAGTGCTTTGGGGTGTGTCAGAAAGATAAGGTGCGATTTACAAAAGCAAGTGTTTCTTTGTTAAACTTTTAATGGGGCGAGTGGAAGGGAAGGGTCTACTTGCCTTAGAGATTCATTAGATTGATCTTTGGAATGAGGGGGTTGCCCTAGGATGAGAGATTGGGCCGATACTCTTCTGGAGTTTAGAACAATAGAGGCGATCTCATTGAAACATATAAGATTCTTAGAGTGATTGACGCGGTAGATGCTGAGAGGTTGTTTCCCCTGGCTGAAGAATCCAGAGCTAGGGGGCATAGTCTCAGTGATCGGTTATTTAGGACTGAGATGAGGAAGAATTTCTTCAGAGGGTTGTGAGTCTTTGGATTCTCTGCCCCAGAGGCATGTAGAGGCTCAATCGTTGAGTATATTCAAGGCTGAGATCAATGGGTTTTTGGATATTAAGGGAATCGAGGGATATGGGGATTGGGCAGGAAAGTGGAGTTGAGGTCGAAGATCAGCCATGATCTCATTGAGTGGCGGAGCAGGCTCGAGGGGCCGAATGGCCGACTCCTGGTCCTGATTATCAGGATCTTATGTTTATGATGAGATTCGCACCGTAGTCGAGTCTCTTTATTTATTCTTCTCTTTGGGTACGGCACTAACTCCCGCAAACTCTTGTTCCCTGCAGATCGACATGGAGGGCGCAGAGCAGGATCAGGATCAGTGGATGATCTAACAGGCCCACAACTCTCTACGTGCTCTTGAAACTGAGGGATCGCCTTCGATTTATTCTCCACGTTGACTTCTGGTATTGACCCTGGGGTCAGGACACGTGTGGAGAACAATGAATCCGACTCTAACCACTTCCTCCCCCCCCTCCCCCCACACATCGATATTTCCCCCTCCGTACAGTGACTGAGAACAAAGAGCTCCTTGTGATGGATGGCAAACTCACTCTTCTACACAGGAACAGGAGGAGGCCATTGAGCCCCTCGAGCCTGTTCCACCATTCAATTGGCTGATTTGCACCTCAATTCCATCTACCCACCTTGGTTTCGTAACCCTTGCTCATCAAAAATCTATCGCTCCCCGTTTTGAAATTTTCAGTTGCCCCCCAACATCCTGAAGTTTTTTTGTGGAGGAGTGTTCCAGATTCCCACCGCCCTTCCCCAGATCTGGAGAAACATTGTTGGTTGTTGACTCATTCTGCAGCAGGGCGTTGAGGTCCTGAGTTATCGTTTGTAGAGTCATGAACCGTTCGAGGGGAATCTCGAGTCGGCGCTGATCCCTCTGGAACGCAGTGTTGAGTTTCCTATCTCGGCTCTGCAGTTGGCGGAAGGGGAGGTGCCAACCGTGACCAAGTACACATCGAATTACACAGACTGAAGGCACAGAAACAAGCCATTTGGTGCAAGCGCTCCATGCCGGTGTTAATGCTCCCCACCAGCCCCCTCCCACCCCTCTCCATCTCACCCCATCAACATATTCTTCTATTCCTTTCTCCCTTATGTGTTTATCCAGCTTCCCCTTAAATGCATCGATACTATTCGCCTCAATCCCTCCCTGTGGTAGCGAGTTCCACATTCTCACCACGGAAAAAATTCTCCTCAGACTCTCACAATCAGCGAACTGAATCTAGCCTCGCTCATCATGTTACAGTGTTGTGATGTCAGTCTGTCCTGTACAATTGGTTGGGAAGATTTCTGCAGAATATGTAATAAAATGTTTTTTTTTTAAGTCTTGCTGCTCTTTTTATTGTATATTTATCATTCCACACTGTACCGTCAAATACTCCCAGGGCAAGTATAGCATGGGGCTAGATACAGAGTAAAGCTCCCTCTACACTGCCCTATCAAACACTCCCAGGGCAGGTACAGCACGGGGTTAGATCCAGAGTAAAGCCCCAGCTGTTAATGATTTAGACGAGGGGATTAAATGTAGTATCTCCAAATTTGCGGATGACACTAAGTTGGGTGGCAGTGTGAGCTGCGAGGAGGATGCTATGAGGCTGCAGAGTGACTTGGATAGGTTAGGTGAGTGGGTAAATGCATGGCAGATGCAGTATAATGTGGATAAATGTGAGGTTATCCACTTTGGTTGTAAAAACAGAGAGACAGACTATTATCTGAATGGTGACTGATTTGGAAAAGGGGAGGTGCAACGAGACCTGGGTGTCATGGTACATCAGTCATTGAAGGTTGGCATGCAGGTACAGCAGGCGGCTAAGAAAGCAAATGGCGAGGGGATTTGAGTACAGGGGCAGGGAGGTGTTACTACAGTTGTACAGGGCCTTGGTGAGGCCACACCTGGAGTATTGTGTACAGTTTTGGTCTCAACTTGAGGAATGACATTCTTGCTATTGAGGGAGTGCAGCGATGGTTCACCAAACTGATTCCCGGGATGGCGGGACTGACATATCAAGAAAGACTGGATCAACTGGGCTTGTATTCACTGGAGTTCAGAATGATGAGAGGGGATCTGATAGAAACATTTAAAATTCTGACGGGGTTAGACAGGTTAGATGCAGGAAGAATGTTCCCAATGTTGGGGAAGTGCAGAACCAGGGGTCACACACAGTCTAAGGATAAGGGGTAAGCCATTTAGGACCGAGATGAGGAGAAACTTCTTCACCCAGAGAGTGGTGAACCTGTGGAATTCTCTACCACAGAAAGTTGTTGAGGCCAATTCACTAAATATATTCAAAAAGGAGTTGGATGTAGTCCTTACTATTAGGGGGATCAAGGGGTATGGTGAGAAAGCAGGAATGGGGTACTGAAGTTGCATGTTCAGCCATGAACTCATTGAATGGCGGTGCAGGCTCGAAGGGCCGAATGGCCTACTCCTGCACCTATTCTCTCTGTTTCTATGTTTCTCTACACTGTCCCGTCAAACATTCCAGGGCACGTGCAGCATGGGGTTAGATGCAGAGTAAAACTCCCTCTACACTGTCCCATCAAACACTTCCAGGGCAGGTACAGCACGGGGTTAGATACAGAGTAAAGCTCCCTCTACACTGTCCCATCAAACACTTCCAGGGCAGGTACAGCACGGGTTAGATACAAAGTAAAGCTCCCTCTACACTGTCCCATCAAACACTTCCAGCGAGATACAGCAGGGTCAGAAACAGAAAGGAAGAAAAGTAAGACTTGCATTTATATAGCGCCTTT
Organism: Pristiophorus japonicus; assembly: GCF_044704955.1. Classification (NCBI taxonomy): domain Eukaryota; kingdom Metazoa; phylum Chordata; class Chondrichthyes; family Pristiophoridae; genus Pristiophorus; species Pristiophorus japonicus. The sequence continues at coordinate 220,260,316 of NC_091986.1, read as the reverse complement.
CACGACGACCGGAAATACAAAAGCGCTTTACAGCCAATTAAGTATTTTTTGAAGTGCAGTCACTGTTGTAATGTAGAAAATGCGGCAGCGAATTTGCACTCAGCAAGCTCCCACAAACAGCATTGTGATAAAGACTAGATAACCTGTTTTTGTTATGTTGATTTAGAGATAAAAATTGGCCAGAACACCGGGGAGAACTCCCCTGCTCTTTCTCAAAATAGTACTGTGGGATCTTTAATGTCCACCTGAGAGAGCAGGCAGTGCCTTGGTTTAATGTCTCATCCAAAAGACAGCACCTCTGACAGTGCAGCACTCCTTCAGTACTGCCCCTCTGACAGCACAGCACTCCCTCAGTACTGCCCTTCCGACAGTGCGGCACGCCCTCGGTACTGCCCCTCCGACAGCACAGCACTCCCTCAGTACTGCCCCTCCAACAGTGCGGCACTCCCTCAGTACTGCCCTTCCGACAGTGAAGCACTCCCTCAGTACTGCCCCTCCGACAGTGCGGCACTCCCTCAGTACTGCCCTTCCGACAGTGAAGCGCTTCCTCGGTACTGCCCCTCCGACAGTGCGGCACCCCCTCAGTAATGCTCCTCCGACACTGAAGCGCTTCCTCAGTAATGCTCCTCCGACAGTGCGGTGCTCCCTCAGTACTGCTCTTCCAACAGTGCAGCGCTCCCTCAGTAATGCTCCTCCGACAGTGCAGCGCTCCCTCAGTAATGCTCCTCCGACAGTGCAGCGCTCCCTCAGTACTGCCCCTCCGACAGTGCAGCACTCCCTCAGTACTGCCCCTCCAACAGTGCAGCACTCCCTCAGTACTGCCCCTCCGACAGTGCGGTGCTCCCTCAGTAATGCCCCTCCAACAGTGCAGCACTCCCTCAGTACTGCCCCTCCGACAGTGCGGCGCTCCCTCAGCACTGCACTGGGAGTGTCAGCCTAGATTTTTGAGCTCAAGTCTCTGGAGTGGGACACGAACCCACGACCTCCTGACTCAGAGGTGAGTGTGCTGCCCACTGAGCCACAGCTGAGAGGAGGCAATAGTTTCTCTCTCTCTCTCTCTATTCACTCCATCTTCATATTACTTGAATAATCTCTGTTAAATCTGCTCTTGGTCTCCTTTGCTACACTGAAAATAATCCCGGTACATCAGCCTAGAATTACTACAGACTGGGCTCCACACCTGAGGAAGGATTGTTCTCCTTTGAGGAGAGACAGTTAAGGAGAGACCCGATAGAGCAATTCAAAATTATGAGGGGTTTTGATATCAACAACAACTTGCATTTATATAGTGCCTTGAAGGTAGTAAATGTCCGAAGGTGCATCACACGAGTGTAATGTAACAAAACTCGACACCGAGTGTGGAAATGTATTTTTATCTAAGCTGATACCACGCGGTATTTTTGTGCCCTTTGCAATATTTAACAAAATGGAGTCCTGGTCCTTCCAGAAATTTCTGCATAAAGCAGTCGGTTTGCATAAACAGCTAAACCTGGTTTGAGATGGCTAATAGCCACCAGACAGCGAGGAGACAAGTCCTGCTGAGACAAGTACCCCCCATGGTGCTCTCCTATTGTCTATATGACACCAGTTCCACTCCACCCCACCCTTTTCGAAGTACTCAAACCAGCAGCCATTATCTCTTGTAGAGACCTCATCCATTTGATGCAAAAAGATAACTGACCAGGAAACTGGACAATCCTGACACAATGCAAGGCAGGTAATAGCTCATTACCACACTCTCATGGAGTAATGGCCGGCTGGCCAACTAATAGAAACATAGACATAGAAACATAGAAAATAGGTGCAGGAGCAGGCCATTCAGCCCTTCTAGCCTGCACCGCCATTCAATGAGTTCATGGCTGAACATGAAACTTCAGTACCCCCTTCCTGCTTTCTCGCCATAACCCTTGATCCCCCGAGTAGTAAGGACTTCATCTAACTCCCTTTTGAATATATTTAGTGAATTGGCCTCAACTACTTTCTGTGGTAGAGAATTCCACAGGTTCACCACTCTCTGGGTGAAGAAGTTTCTCCTCATCTCGGTCCTAAATGGCTTACCCCTTATCCTCAGACTGTGACCCCTGGTTCTGGACTTCCCCAACATTGGGAACATTCTTTCTGCATCTAACCTGTCTAAACCCGTCAGAATTTTAAACGTTTCTATGAGGTCCCCTCTCATTCTTCTGAACTCCAGTGAATACAAGCCCAGTTGATCCAATCTTTCTTGATAGGTCAGTCCCGCCATCCCGGGAATCAGTCTGGTGAACCTTCGCTGCACTCCCTCAATAGCAAGAATGTCCTTCCTCAAGTTAGGAGACCAAAACTATACACAATACTCCAGGTGTGGCCTCACCAAGGTCCTGTACAACTGTAGCAACACCTCCCTGCCCCTGTATTCAAATCCCCTCGCTATGAAGGCCAACATGCCATTTGCTTTCTTAACCGCCTGCTGTAACCCTGACAAAAGGAAATATCTGGAAACCATGTCAGGACAAGGATGTAGTAATTTATCTGTATTCACTGACTGCGAGACTGAGCCAATACACAGGGAGAGGCCATAACTTGGGTTTTACTGTATAAATATCTCGTGAAACTGTACCATTGCGGAGGTGTTCACTTAGCCATTGACTGAGTGTAACCTGCTCCTTGCTAGCAAGTAAATTAAAGAAACTTCTGCCGGAGCTGAAGGTGTCTGAGTTGTTTATCGGAGGGCGAGATTTCGACACGAGCCGCATGAGATGTTGGGACAGGTGGTTGGTCGAAGAGCTAGAAAGTGAAGTTTGCTCCAGTTATTTCAGGCAGTGTAAAGGCTGGGAGAGGAAAACTTACTTTGTGAGCAAATCAGCCAAAATAGAAAAGATAAGGTTCAGAAAGAAGAAACAGAGGAGCGACTGGATAAAGAAAGGAATTAGGATCAGTCTACAACCTTGAGACAGCTCCGATAAGAATGAAATCTGTGCAGCAGCTGTGGCTCTCGTCCTGTTTTACAATAGGAAGTCTGTTTGCCACAGCTGGCTGAAGAAGAAAATAAACTAGTCAGAACTACAGCTTCCCACTGTCAGCCATGGCTCAGTGGGTATCACACTTGTCTTTGAATCAGAAGATTGTGGGTTCAAATACCCACGCCTGAAACTTGAGCACATAATCCAGGCTGACCAGTGCTGAGGTGAGGTGGAATTTCTTCTCTCAGAGGGTTGTAAATCTATGGAATTCTCTGCCCCACAGAGCTGTGGAGGCTGGGTCATTGAATATATTTAAACATAGAAACATAGAAAGTAGCTGCAGGAGTAGGCCATTCGGCCCTTCGAGCCTGCACCGCCATTCAATATGATCATGGCTGATCATGCAACTTCAGTACCCCATTCCTGCTTTCTCTCCATACCCCTTGACCGTAAGGGCCATATCGAATTCCCTTTTGAATATATCTAACGAACTGGCCTCAACAACTTTCTGTGGTAGAGAATTCCACAGGTTCACAATTCTCTGAGTGAAGAAGTTTCTCCTCATCTCTGTCCTAAATGGCTTACCCCTTATCCTTAGACTGTGACCCCTGGTTCTGGACTTCCCCAACATCGGGAACATTCTTCCTGCATCTAACTTGTCTAAACCCGTCAGAATTTTATATGTTTCTATGAGATCCCCTCTCGTTCTTCTAAATTTCAATGAATATAAGCCTAGTCGATCTAGTCTTTCTTCATATGTCAGTCCCGCCATCCCGGGAATCAGTCTGGTGAACCTTCGCTGCACTCCCTCAATAGCAAGAATGTCCTTCCTCAGATGAGGAGACCAAAGCTGCACACAATACTCAAGGTGTGGTCTCACCAAGGCCCTGTACAACTGCAGTAAGACCTCCCTGCTCCTATACTCAAATCCCCTCGCTATGAAGACCAACATGCCATTTGCCTTCTTTACTGCCTGCTGTACCTGCATACCTCAATGACTGATGTACCATGACATCCAGGTCTCGTTGCACCTCCCCTTTTACTAATCTGTCACCATTCAGATAATAATCTGCCTTCCTGTTTTTGTAACCTCACATTTATCCACATTATACTGCATCTCCCATGCATTTGCCCATTCACCTAACCTGTCCAAGTCCCCCTGCAGCCTCCTAGCATCCTCCTCACAGCTCACACTGCCATCCAGCTTAGTGTCATCTGCAAACTTGGAGATATTACATTCAATTCCTTCATCTAAATCATTATTGTATATTGTAAATAGCTGGGGTCCCATCACTGAACCTTGCGGTACCCCACTAGTCACTGCCTGCCATTCTGAAAAGGACCCGTTTATTCCCACTCTGTGCTTCCTGTCTGCCAACCAGTTCTCTATCCACATCAATACTTTATCTCCAATACCATGTGCCTTAATCTGCACACTAATCTCTTGTGTGGGACCTTGTCAAAAGCCTTTTGAAAGTCCAAATACACCACATCCACTGGTTCTACCTTGCCCACTCTACTAGTTACATCCTCAAAAAATTCTAGAAGATTTGTCAAGCATGATTTCCCTTTCATAAATCCATGTTGACTTGGACCGATCCTGTCACTGTTTTCCAAAAGCGCTGCTATGACATCTTTAATAATTGATTCCAACATTTTCCCCACTCCTGATGTCAGACTAACCGGTCTATAATTACCTGTATTCTCTCTCCTTCCTTTTTTAGCTACCCTCCAATCCATAGGAACTGAACCAGAGTCTGTGGAAAGTTGGAAAATGATCACCAATGCATCCACTATTTCTAGGGCGACTTCCTCAAGTACTCTGGGATGCAGACTATCAGGCCCTGGGGATTTATCGGCCTTCAGTCCCTTCAATTTCTCTAACACCAGAGTTAGATTTTTGAGCGATAAGGGAATTAAGGGTTATGGGGAGCGGGCAGGGAAGTGGAGCTGAGCCCATGATCAGATCAGCCATTGAATGGGGAGCAGGCTCGAGGGGCCAAATGGCCTACTCCTGCTCCTATTTCTTATGTTCTTACGTTCTTATGTAAGGCGGTGTTGGACTTCGTCTGCCCTTGTTGTCAGTAGACTCCAGAGGTGTGGAAAATGGTCCATGTTGTTCAAGGCCTCGTCGCGGATTTTGATAATCGCAGGGCAGTGCTGTGTGGTGGGGGCAGGTTGGTAGAGGACCTTATTTTATGGATGTTTAGTGTAAGGCCCATGCTCTCGGTGAAGGTGTTTGTTATATTTGTAAACCTGTAAATACTTAGGTAGCCACCAGAGGGCCCAGCCCCTGGAGTCCCAAGGGATCCCACAATCCCTTGGGAGCACCTGTACTTAAGGAGGCCTCACAGGCTGGAGTGGCACTCTGGAGACCTGCAATAAAAGAGTACGGTCACATAGAAACATAGAAAATAGGTGCAGGAGTAGGCCATTCGGCCTTTCGAGCCTGCACCACCATTCAATAAGATCATGGCTGATCATTCCCTCAGTACCCCTTTCCTGCTTTCTCTCCATACCCCTTGACCGTAAGGGCCATATTTAACTCCCTCTTGAATATATCCAATGAACTGGCATCAACAACACTTTGCGGCAGGGAATTCCACAGGTTCACAACTCTCTGAGTGAAGAAGTTTCTCCTCACCTCAGTCCTAAATGGCTTACCCCTTATCTTTAGACTGTGTCCTCTGGTTCTGGACTTCCCCAACATCGGGAACATTCTACCCACATCTATCCTGTCCCATCCCGTCAGAATCTTATACGTTTCTATGAGATCCCCTCTCATCCTTCTAAACTCCAATGTATAAAGGCCCAGTTGATCCAGTCTCTCCTCATACGTCAGTCCTGCCATCCCGGGAATCAGTCTGGTGAACCTTCGCTGCACTCCCTCAATAGCAAGAACGTCCTTCCTCAGATTAGGAGACCAAAACTGAACACAATATTCCACTTTGAACTCACAGCATCCAGTCAGACTCTTTACTTATACATAACAACTGGCGACGAGGTACAGATGACAAACCCAATGATGCAGAGAACAGTGGGCATCCTGGAGACATTTTTGGAGGGAGATGATTGGGAAACCTTCGTGGAGCAACTCGACCAATATTTCGTGGCCAACGAGCTGGAAGGAGAAGCGAACACTGCCAAACGAAGGCCGATTCTCCTCACCGTTTGCGGGGCACCAACGTATGGCCTCATGAAAAATCTGCTTGATCCAGCGAAACCCACAGAGAAATCGTACGATGATTTGTGCACACTGGTCCGGGAGCATCTGAACCCGAAGGCGTGAACCTGATGGCGAGGTACTGGTTCTACACCTACAAAAGGTCTGAAGGCCAGGAAGTAGCGAGCTATGTTGCCGAGCTAAGACGCCTTGCAGGACATTGCGAATTTGAAGGACATTTGGAGCACATGCTCAGAGACTTCTTTGTACTTGGCATTGACCATGAAGTGATACTTCGCAAACTTTTGACTGGAGAGATACCAACCTTGAGTAAAGCCATAGCGATAGCCCAGGCGTTCATTGCCACCAGTGACAATACCAAGCAAATCTCTCAGCACACGAGTGCTGCTACAAGTACTGTGAACAAAGTGATGTTGCTTTTAAATCGCAACGTACAGGGCAGGCCCCACATGCCTGCAGCTGCACGTCCACAGATGTCTCAGAGTCCACCATCAAGGGTGATGAATGCAAGGCCACTAACACCTTGTTGGCGCTGTGGGGATGATCATCGTTTCTATTCATGCCGCTTCAAAGGATACATGTGCAAGGGCTGTGGAACAATGGGACACCTCCGACGTATGTGCAGGCGAGCTGCAAATCCTGCTAATCCTGCAAACCACCATGTTGCAGAGGAGGACAGATCCACGGTGGATCACGATGAACCAGAGCCTCAGACCGAGGAGGCGGAGGTATATGGGGTGCACACATTTACCACAAAGTGTCCCCCGATAATGCTGAAGGTTGAATTAAATGGACTCCTGGTGTCAATGGAGCTGGACACAGGCGCGAGCGAGTCAATTATGAGCAAAAAAACTTTTGATAAATTATGGTGCAGCAAGGCCTCAAGGTCAGTCCTGACTCCCATTCGCACTAAACTGAGAATGTACACAAAGGAACTGATTCCCATAATCGGCAGTGCTACCGTAAAGGTCTCCTACAATGGAGCGGTGCAAAAGCTACCACTGTGGTGGTACCGGGCGATGGCCCCACGCTGCTCGGCAGGAGCTGGCTGGGAAAGATACGCTGGAACTGGGACAGTGTCTGAGCGCTCTGATCTGTTGCCAACACTTCGTGTGCCCAGGTCTTAAACAAGTTCCCCTCGCTGTTTGAACCAGGCATCGGAAGTTCCAAGGAGCAAAGATGCAGATCCATTTGATTCCGGGGGCGTGACCCATCCATCACAAGGCGAGAGCGGTACCGTACATGGTGAGGGAGAGGGTGGAGATCGAGCTGGACCGGCTGCAACGAGAGGGCTTCATTTCGCCGATCGAATTCAACGAGTGGGCCAGTCCGATTGTTCCAGTCCTCAAGGGAGATGGCACAGTCAGAATCTGTGGTGATTACAAAGTAACTATCAATCGTTTCTCCCTGCAGGATCAATACCCACTACCAAAGGCAGACGACCTTTTTGCGACACTGGCGGGAGGAAAGACGTTCACGAAGCTGGACTTGACCTTGGCCTACATGACGCAGGAACTGGAGGAATCATCGAAGGGCCTCACCCCTGCATCAACACGCACAAAGATCTCTTCATTTACAACAGATGCCCACTCGAGATTCGATAAGCCGTGGCGATATTCCAGAAAAACATGGAAAGCTTACTGAAGTCGGTCCCGCACACAGTGGTCTTCCAGGACGACATCTTGTTTACAGGTCGGGACACAGTCGAGCATCTGCAGAACCTGGAGGAGGTTCTTAGTCGACTCAACTGCGTGGGGCTCAGGTTAAAACGCTCGAAGTGCGTTTTCTTGGCTCCTGAAGTGGCGTTCCTGGGGAGAAAAATTGCGGTGGACGGCATCAGGCCCGCCGATTCGAAGACCAGAGGTAATCGAGAACACACCAGGGCCACAGAACGTGACGGAGCTGCGGTCGGTTCTAGGACTCCTGAACTACTTTGATAACTTCTTACCGGATCTCAGCTCACTGCTAGAACCACAACACACCTTACTGCGAGACGAATGGGTATGGGGCAAAAGCTAAGAAAATGCCTTTGTAAAAGCTAGAGAATTGTTATGCTCAAACAAATTGCTTATGTTGTATGATCCATGTAAGCGTTTGGTACTTGCATGTGATGCGTTGTCATACGCGGTCGGGTGTATATTGCAACAAGCTAATGAATCTAGGAAATTGCAACCGGTTGCCATTGCATTCAGAAGGCTTATGGTCACTGATATCCCTCTTTTCCAAAAGTAAGGGGATAAATACAAATGCATCGGCCTGCATCCAGAGATGGGCGCTCACATTGTCCGCATACAACTACGCCATCCTCCACAGGCCAGGCACAGAAAACTGTACCGATGCTCTCAGTAGGCTGCCATTGCTCACCACGGGGGTGGAAATGGCATAGCCCGCAGATTTGGTCATGGTAATGGAAGCATTCGAGAGTGAGCAATCACCCGTTACCGCCCAACAGATTAGGACCTGGACGAGCCAGGACCCCTTTCTGTCCCGAGTAAAAAATTGTGTGCTTCACGGGAGTTGGTCCAGTGTCCCAGTGGAAATGCAGGAAGAGATAAAGTGGTTCCAGCGGCGCAAAGATGAAATGTCTATACAGGCAGACTGCCTTCTGTGGGGCAATTGAGTAGTGGTCCCCAAGAAGGGCAGGGACACTTTCATCAATGATCTCCACAGTACCCACCCAGGCATTGTAATGGTGAAAGCGATCGCCAGATCCCACGTGTGGTGGCCCGGTATCGATGCGGACTTAGAGAGTCCTGCGTGCACAAATGTAACACATGCTCGCAGTTAAGCAATGCACCCAGGGAGGCGCTACTAAGTTTATGGTCTTGGCCCTCCAAACCATGGTCCAGGGTTCATGTCGACTATGCAGGACCGTTTTTGGGTAAAATGTGGTTGTAGATGTGTACTCCAAATGGATTGAATGTGAGATAATGTCGGCAAGCACGTCCGCTGCCACCACTGAAAGCCTGCGGGACATGTTTGCCACGCACGGCCTGCCTGATGTCCTTGTGAGCGACAACGGGCCGTGCTTCACCAGTGCCGAGTTCAAAGAGTTCATGATTCGTAATGGGATCAAACATGTCACATCTGCCCCGTTCAAACCAGCATCCAATGGTCAGGCAGAGAGAGCAGTTCAAACTATCAAGCAGAGCTTGAAGAGGGTAACTGAAGGCTCACTGCAGACTCGCCTATCCCGAGTTCTGCTTAGCTACTGCACAAGACCCCACTCGCCCATGGGGATTCCACCCGCTGAACTGCTCATGAAAAGGGCACTTTAGACAATGCTCTTGTTAGTCCACCATGATCTACATGAACAGGTAGAGAGCAGGCGGCTTCAACAAAGTACATATGATAGCGCAAATGTGTCACGTGAAATTGAAATCAATGATCCTGTATTTGTGTTGAACTATGGACAAGATCCCAAGTGGCTTCCCGGCACTGTTGTGGCTAAAGAGGGGAGCAGGGTGTTTCGGGTCAAACTTTCAAATGGACTCATCCACCGGAAACACTTGGACCAAATCAAACTCAGATTCACGGACTATCCAGAGCAACCTACATTGGACCCGACCTTCTTTGACCCGGCAACACACACACCACTGGCAACCGATACCGCGATTGACCACGAAGCAGAACCCATTATTGTGTTCCTAACACAGATGAGACTGCACACAGGGAGGTTAAAGTAACAGTGACCTCAGTCTTTATAAGGACACTCCAGAGTCAGGAACAGGCCTTAGGGGCCGGCTTATATACAGTGCTCCCAAGGGATGCTCGGATCCCTTGGGACTTCAGGTGATGCGCTCCCTGGTGGCAGAACATGGGATTGCATGCTTTACAGATACACAGCATCACTCCCCCCCCCCCCCACCAAAGTCAAAGTGAAAACTATTTACAAGGTGAGGCGGTCGGGAGCCTTTCTTTCCCTGGTGGACCGCCTCGGTACAAATGTCTGTTCTGGTGTGTTGGCTGTGCCCTTGCTGGGCTGGCGTGTTGTTGGCCCTGCAGGGCTGCTGGGTGAGCCTGGCCTTGCTGGGCTGTTGGGCGTGATGGGTTCAATTTCCTGGTCCGGGGTGGTGTCGTTGATCCTTTGGGTGTGTGTTGTGGGCTCGAAAAATGTGGTGTCTGCTGTGGGTTGTTCAGGGTAGTCTGTAAGGAGGTGGCCTTGGAAATAGCGGATGCATTGACAGTCATTTTCCAACATTCCATTGACTCTGGATCAGTTCCTATCGAGTGGAGGGTAGCCAATGTAACCCCACTTTTTAAAAAAGGAGGGAGAGAGAAAACAGGGAATTATAGACCGGTCAGCCTGACCTCAGTAGTGGGTAAAATGATGGAATCAATTATTAAGGATGTCACAGCAGCGCATTTGGAAAATGGTGACATGATAGGTCCAAGTCAGCATGGATTTGTGAAAGGGAAATCATGCTTGACAAATCTTCTGGAATTTTTCCAGTAAAGTGGACAAAGGAGAACCAGTTGATGTGGTATATTTGGACTTTCAGAAGGCTTTCGACAAGGTCCCACACAAGAGATTAATGTGTAAAGTTAAAGCACATGGGATTGGGGGTAGTGTGCTGACGTGGATTGAGAACTGGTTGTCAGACAGGAAGCAAAGAGTAGGAGTAAACGGGTACTTTTCAGAATGGCAGGCAGTGACTAGTGGGGTGCCGCAAGGTTCTGTGCTGGGGCCCCAGCTGTTTACATTGTACATTAATGATTTAGACGAGGGGATTAAATGCAGTATCTCCAAATTTGCGGATGACACTAAGTTGGGTGGCAGTGTGAGCTGCGAGGAGGATGCTATTAGGCTGCAGAGTGACTTGGATAGGTTAGGTGAGTGGGCAAATGCATGGCAGATGAAGTATAATGTGGATAAATGTGAGGTTATCCACTTTGGTGGTAAAAACAGAGAGACAGACTATTATCTGAATGGTGACAGATTAGGAAAAGGGAAGGTGCAACGAGACCTGGGTGTCATGGTACATCAGTCATTGAAGGTTAGCATGCAGGTACAGCAGGCGGTTAAGAAAGCAAATGGCATGTTGGCCTTCATAGCGAGGGGATTTGAATACAGGGGCAGGAAGGTGTTGCTACAGTTGTACAGGGCCTTGGTGAGGCCACACCTGGAGTATTGTGTACAGTTTTGGTCTCCTAACTTGAGGAAGGACATTCTTGCTATTGAGGGAGTGCAGCGAAGATTCACCAGACTGATTCCCGGGATGGCGGGACTGACCTATCAAGAAAGACTGAATCAACTGGGCTTGTATTCACTGGAGTTCAGAAGAATGAGAGGGGACCTCATGGAAACGTTTAAAATTCTGACGGGTTTAGACAGGTTAGATGCAGGAAGAATGTTCCCAATGTTGGGGAAGTCCAGAACCAGAGGTCACAGTCTAAGGATAAGGGGTAAGCCATTTAGGACCGAGATGAGGAGAAACTCCTTACCCAGAGAGTGGTGAACCTGTGGAATTCTCTACCACAGAAAGTTGTTGAGGCCAATTCACTAAATATATTCAAAAGGGAGTTAGATGAAGTCCTTACTACTCGGGGGATCAAGGGGTATGGCGAGAAAGCAGGAAGGGGGTACTGAAGTTTCATGTTCAGCCATGAACTCATTGAATGGCGATGCAGGCTAGAAGGGCTGAATGGCCTGCTCCTGCACCTATTTTCTATGTTTCTATGACCCATCCATCACAAGGCGAGAGCGGTACTGTATATGATGAGAGAAAGGGTGGAGATCGAGCTGGACAGGCTGCAACGAGAGGGCATCATTTCGCCGATCGAATTCAATGAGTGGGCCAGTCCGATTGTTCCAGTCCCCAAGGGAGACGGCACAGTCAGAATCTGTGGTGATTATAAAGTAACTATCAATCATTTCTCACTGCAGGATCAATACCCGCTACCAAAGGCAGACGACCTATTTGCGACGCTGGCGGGAGGGAAAACGTTCACGAAGCTGGACTTGACCTCGGCCTACATGACGCAGGAGCTGGAGGAATCTTCGAAAGGCCTCACCTGCATCATCACGCACAAAGGTCTTTTCGTTTACAACAGATGCCTGTTTGGGATTCGATCAGCCGCGGCGATATTCCAAAGGAACATGGAAAGCTTACTGAAGTTGGTTACGCACACCATGGTCTTCCAGGACGACATCTTGGTTACAGGTCAGAAAACCATCAAGCACCTGCAGAACCTGGAGGAGGTTCTTAGTCGGCTTAATCATGTGGGGCTCTGGCTAAAACACTCAAAGTGCGATTTCCTGGCGCCTGAACTGGAGTTCCTGGGGAGAAGAATCGCGACGGACGGCATCAGGCCCACCGATTCGAAGACGGAGGCAATCAAAAATGCACCAAGACCACAGAACGTGTCAGAGCTGCGGTCATTTCTAGGACTCCAGAACTACTTTGGTAACTTCTTACTGGGTCTTAGCACATTGTTAGAACCCCTGCACTCTGTCCTGCGTAAAGGAGATGAATGGGTATGGGGTAAAAGCCAAGAAAATGCCTTTAAGAAAGCTAGGAAGCTGTTATGTTCAAACAAATTGCTTGTGTTGTATGATCCATGTAAACGTTTGGTACTAGCATGTTATGTATCGTCGTATGGCGTTGGGTGTGTGTTGCAACAAGCTAATGAATTTGGGAAATTGCAACCGGTTGCTTATGCATCCAGAAGTCTGTCTAAGGCCGAGAGGGCCTACAGTATGATCGAAAAAGAAGCGTTAGCATTTGTTTACAGGGTAAGGAAAATGCATCAATATCTGTTTGGGCTCAAATTTTAATTGGAAACTGACCATAAGCCACTTATATCCCTCTTTTCTGAAAATAAGGGGATAAATACGAATGCATCGGGTATCACATCCAGCGATGGGCGCTCAAGTTGTCCGCATACAACTACGCCATCCTCCACAGGCCAGGCACAGAAAACTGTGCCAATGCTCTCAGAAGGCCATTGGGGTGGAGATGGCACAGCCCGCAGATTTAGTTATGGTAATGGAAGCATTCGAGAGTGAGCAATCACCTGTTACTGCCCGACAGATTAGAACCTGGACGACCCAGGACCCCTTACTGTCCTTAGTAAAAAACTGTGTACTCCACGGGAGTTGGTCTAGTGTCCCGTTAGAGATGCAGGAAGAAATAAAGCCGTATCAGCGGCGCATAGATGAAATGTCCATACAGGCAGACCGCCTCCTATGGGGTAATCGGGCAGTTGTGCCAAAAAAAGGGCAGGGACACTTTCATTAGTGATCTCCACAGCACCCACCCAAGCATTGTAATGATGAAAGCGAGAGCCAGATCCCACGTGTGGTGGCTCGGTATCGATGCAGACCTGTGTGCACAAATGTAATACATGTTTCCAGTTAAGGAATGCACCCTTGGAGGTGCCACTAAGTTTATGGTCCTGGCCCTCCAAACTGTAGTCTAGGGTTCATGTCGACTATGCAGGCCCATTCTTGGGAAAAATGTTTTTAGTGGTTGTAGATGTGTACTCCAAGTGGATTGAATGTGTGATAATGTCAGCAAGCACGTCCGCTGCCACCATTGAAAGCCTGCGGGCCATGTTTGCCACGTACGGCCTGCCTGATGTCCTTGTAAGTGACAATGGGCTGTGCTTTACCAGTGCCGAATTCAAGGAATTCATGACCCGCAATGGGGTCAAACATGTCACATCTGCCCCGTTTAAGCCAGCGTCCAACGGTCAGGCAGAACGAGCAGTTCAAACAATCAAGCAGAGCTTGAAACGGGTAACTGAAGGCTCACTACAGACTCGCTTATCCCGAGTCCTGCTGAGTTACCGCACAAGGCCCCACTCGCTCACCGGGGTCCCTCCCGCTGAACTGCTCATGAAAAGGGAACTTAAGACAAGGCTCTCGTTAGTCCAGCCCGATCTACACGAGCAGGTAGAGAGCAGGTGGCTTCAACAGAATACATATCATGATCACGCAAATGTGTCACGCAAAATTGAAATAAATGATCCTGTATTTGTGTTGAACTATGGACAAGGTCCCAAGTGGATTGCTGGCACTGTTTTTGGTCAAAGAGGGGAGTAGGGTGTTTGTGGTCAAACTCGCAAATGGACTCACCTGCAGGAAACACTTGGACCAAACCAAACTCGGATTTACAGACTATCCAGAACAACCCACAAAAGACTCTACCTTTTTCGACCCTGCAACACACACACACAAGTGTCAACCGACCCAGCGGTTGACCACGAAGCAGAACCCATCACCCCCAGCAGCCCAGCAAGACTCACCACCCCCAGCAGCCCAGCAAGGCCAGCTGCGCAGCAGCCCAGCGAAGGCCCAACAAACGACTCACCAACACCAGCATTTGCACCGAGACGATCAACCAGGGAAAGGAAGGCCCCACACATCGACTCACATTGTAAATAGTTACACTATTGACTTTGGGGGTGGGGTGGAGGGGTGGGGGCAGGAGGGGGCATGTTGTTATGTATGTAAACCTGTAAATACCATGTCTAACCACCAGAGGGCTTACCCCCTGGAGTCCCAAGGGATCCCACAATCCCTTGGGAGCACCTGTATATAAGGAGGCCTCACAGGCTGGAGAGGCACTCTGAGATCTGTAATAAAGGACTGCGGTCACACCTTATTTTCACCTTGCAGTATCTAGTCTGACTCCTTATCCAACACATAACAACTGCCGACAAGATAAAGATGATGAACCCTAACGGAACAATGCAGAGAACTGTGGGCATCCTGGAGAAATTTTCGGAGGGAGATGATTGGGAAACCTTCGTGGAGCGACTCGACCAATACTTCGTGGCCAACGAGCTGGAAGGAGAAGGCAACACTGCCAAACGAAAGGCGATCCTCCTCACTGCTTACGGGACACCAACGTATGGCCACATGAAAAACCTGCTCGCTCCAGCGAAACCCACAGACAAGTCGTACGATGAGTTGTGCACACTGGTCTGGGAGCATCTAAACCCGAATTCTAAGGACACTTGAAGTACATGCTCAGGGACTTTTTTTACTTGGCATTGGCCATGAAGTAATATTTCGCAAACTTTTGACTGTAGAGACCCCAACCTTGAGTAAAGCCATAGCGATAGCCCAGGCGTTTATCTCCACAATACCAGATGAGGACAGATCCATGGTGGATCATGACGAACCAGAGCCTCAGACCGAGGAGGCAGAGGTATATGGGGTGCACACGTTTAACACAAAGTGTCCCCCAATAATGCTGAAGGTTGAATTAAATGGACTCCCGGTGTCCATGGAGCTAGACACGGGGGCAAGCCAGTCCATAATGAGTAAAAAAACTTTCGATAAGTTGTGGTGCAACAAGGCTTCAAGGCCAGTCCTGACTCCCATTCGTACCAAACTTAGAACGTACACAAAGGAACTGATTCCTGTAATTGGCAGTGCTACTGTAAAGGTGCACGAGTTACCACTCTGGGTGGTACAGGGCGATGGCCCCACGCTGTTCGGCAGGAGCTGGCTGGGAAAGATACGGTGGACCTGGGACGACATCCGAGCGCTGTCGTCTGTCAACGACACCTCATGTGCCCAGGTCCTAAACAAGTTCCCCTCGCTGTTCGAACCAGGCATCGGGAAGTTCCAAGGAGCAAAAGTGCAGATCCATTTGATTCCAGGGGCGCGACCCATCCATCACAGGGCAAGGGGAATACCTTACATGATGAGAGAGAGGGTGGAGATCGAGCTGGACAGGCTGCAACGAGAGGGCATCATTTTGCCAATCGAATTCAATGAGTGGGCCAGTCCGATTGTTCCAGTCCCCAAGGGAGACGGCACCGTCAGAATCTGTGGTGATTACAAAGTAACTATCAATCATTTCTCACGACAGGATCAATATCCGCTACCAAAGGCAGACGACCTATTTGCGACACTGGCGGGAGGGAAAACGTTCACGAAGCTGGACTTGACCTCGGCCTACATGACAAGGAGCTGGAGGAATCATCGAAAGGCCTCACCTGCATCAACACGCACAAAGGTCTCTTCATTTACAACAGATGCCCGTTTGGGATTCGATCAGCCACGGCGATATTCCAGAGGAACATGGAAAGCTTACTGAAGTCGGTCCTGCGCACCATGGTCTTCCAGGATGACATCTTGGTTACAGGTCGGGACACCGACGAGGGGATTAAATGCAGTATCTCCAAATTTGCGGATGACACTAAGTTGGGTGGCAGTGTGAGTTGTGAGGAGGATGCTATGAGGCTGCAGAGTGACTTGGATAGGTTAGGTGAGTGGGCAAATGCATGGCAGATGCAGTATAATGTGGATAAATGTGAGGTTATCCACTTTGGTGGTAAAAACAGAGAGACAGACTATTATCTGAATGGTGACAGATTAGGAAAAGGGGAGGTGCAAAGAGACCTGGGTGTCATGGTACATCAGTCATTGAAGGTTGGCATGCAGGTACAGCAGGCGGTTAAGAAAGCAAATGGCATGTTGGCCTTCATAGCGAGGGGATTTGAGTACAGGGGCAGGGAGGTGTTGCTACAGTTGTACAGGGCCTTGGTGAGGCCACACCTGGAGTATTGTGTACAGTTTTGGTCTCCTAACTTGAGGAAGGACATTCTTGCTATTGAGGGAGTGCAGCGAAGATTCACCAGACTGATTCCCGGGATGGCGGGACTGACCTATCAAGAAAGACTGGATCAACTGGGCTTGTATTCACTGGAGTTCAGAAGAATGAGAGGGGACCTCATGGAAACGTTTAAAATTCTGATGGGTTTAGACAGGTTAGATGCAGGAAGAATGTTCCCAATGTTGGGGAAGTCCAGAACCAGGGGTCACAGTCTGAGGATAAGGGGTAAGCCATTTAGGACCGAGATGAGGAGAAACTTCTTCACCCAGAGAGTGGTGAACCTGTGGAATTCTCTACCACAGAAAGTTGTTGAGGCCAATTCACTAAATATATTCAAAAGGGAGTTAGATGAAGTCCTTACTACTCGGGGGATCAAGGGTTATGGCGAGAAAGCAGGAAGGGGGTACTGAAGTTTCATGTTCAGCCATGAACTCATTGAATGGCGGTGCAGGCTAGAAGGGCTGAATGGCCTACTCCTGCACCTATTTTCTATGTTTCTATGTTTCTATGTGAACCGCAGCCTCGTTTGGTCCAGGTGCTTTCTGCAAATTTGTCCATTGTCTAGTTTGACTACAAGCACCCTATTCCCTTCTTTAGCTATCACCGTGCCCGCGATCCACTTGGGACCATGTCCATAGTTTAGCACATACACAGGGTCATTCAGATCAATTTCCCGTGATACAGTGGCGCGACCATCGTTTACATTTTGTTGCTGCCGCCTGCTCTCTACCTGATCATGCAGGTTGGGGTGGACCAGCGAGACTCTGGTTTTAAGTGTCCTTTTCATGAGTAGCTCAGCCGGGGGCACCCGTGTGAGTGAGTGGGGTCTTGTGTGGTAGCTGAGCGGTACTCAGGACAGGCGGGTTTGGAGTGAGCCTTCTGTGACTCGTTTGAGGCTCTGTTTGATTGTTTGTACTGCCCGCTCTGCCTGCCCATTGGAGGCTGGTTTAAACGGGGTCGAGGTGACATGTTTGATCCCATTGCGGGTCATGAATTCTTTAACTTCGGCACTGGTGAAACATGGCCCGTTGTCACTGACCAGTTTGTCAGGCAGGTCGTGGGTGGCAAACATGGCCCTCAGACTTTCAATGGTGGCGGTGGTGGTGCTTCCTGACATTATTTCACATTCAATTCATTTTGAAAAAGTATCCACCACCACCAGGAACATTTTACCGAGAAACGGGCCCGCATAGTCGACATGGATCCTTGACCATGGTCTGGAGGGCCAGGACCACAAACTTAGTGGTGCCTCTCTGGGTGCGTTGCTCAACTGAGCACACACACTGCATTGCCGTACACAGGACTCTAAGTCAGAGTCGATACCGGGCCACCACACGTGGGATCTGGCTATCGCTTTCATCATTACTATACCCGCGTGTGTGCTATGGAGATCCGAGATGAACGTCTCCCTGCCCTTTTTGGGTAGCACTACGCTGTTACCCCACAACAGGCAGTCTGCCTGAATGGACAGCTCATCCTTTCGCCGCTGGAACGGCTAGATTAGCTCTTGCATTTCAACGGGGATGCTGGCCCAGCTCCCATGCAGTACACAGTTTTTTTTACTAGGGACAGCAGAGGATCTTGGCTGGTCCAAGTCCTAATCTGGCAGGCTGTGACAGGGGATTTATCATTTTCAAACGCTTCCATGACCATCAACAAGTCTGCGGGCTGCGCCACCATCAACAAGTTTGCAGGCTGCGCCATTTCCACCCCCGTGGTGGGCAATGGTAGCCGACTGAGAGCATCTGCACAGTTCTCGGTGCCTGGCGGATGGTATAGTTATACGCTGATAGCGCGAGTGCCCACCTTTGTATGCGGGCTGAGGCATAAGTATTTATCCCCTTGTTTTCAGCGAACAGGGATATGAGGGACTTGTGATCGGTTTCCAGCTCAAATTTGAGGCCAAACAGGTACTGATGCATTTTCTTTACCCCGAACACACACGCTAATGCCTCTTTCTCAATCATGCTGTAGGTCCTCTCGGCCTTAGACAAGTTCCTGGAGGCATAGGCGACAGGTTGCAACTTCCCCACAACGTTAGCTTGTTGTAATACACACCGGAATCCATATGACAACGCGTCACATGCTAGCACAAGTCTTTTATACGCATTATACAATACAAGCAGCTTGTTGGAGCATAAAATGTTTCTGGCTTTCTCAAAAGCAATTACTTGTTTTTCTCCCCATACCCAGTTCTCACCTTTACGCAATAACACATGTAGGGGCTCTAAGAGGGTTCTTAACCCCGGTAGGAAGTTACCAAAATAGTTGAGGAGTCCCAGGAACGACCGCAGCTCCGTGACGTTCTGTGGACTGGGCACGTTCCTGATAGCCTCTGTCTTGGTGTCTGTGGGCCGAATGCCGTCCGCTGCGATCTTTCTCCTCAAAAACTCCACTTCTGTTGCCATGAAGATGCATTTCGACCTCTTCAGCCACAGCCCTACGTGATCCAGTCGCTGGAGGACTTCCTCCAGGTTTTGTAGGTGCTCGACGGTGTCCCGACCCGTGACCAATATGTCGTCCTGAAAAACCACCGGGCGTGGTATCGACTTGAGTAGGCTCTCCATGTTTCTCTGGAAGATCGCTGCAGCCGACCGAATTCCAAACGGGCATCTGTGGTAGATGAACAGTCCCTTGTGCGTGTTGATTCAGGTGAGGTCCTTCGAAGACTCCTCCAGCTCCTGCGTCATGTAGGCTGAAGTCAGGTCTAGCTTGGTGAACGTCTTGCCTCCTGCCAGCATCGCAAATAGGTCGTCTGTCTTAGGTAGCGGGTATTGGTCCTGTAGTGAGAAACGATTAATAGTTACTTTATAATCGCCGCAAATCCTGACCGTGCCATCCCTTTTGAGTACTGAAACAATCGGGCTGACCCACTCGCTGAGTTCCACTGGGGAGATGATGCCCTCGCGTTGCAGCCTGTCCAGCTCGATTTCCACTCTCTCACTCATCATGTGAGGTACCACTCGCGCCTTGTGGTGAATGGATCGTGCCTCTGGGACCAAGTGGATCCACACCTTCGCCCCGGAAAAGTTTCCAATGCCTGGCTCATAAAGGGAAGGAAATTTGTTAAGAACCTGGGTACATGAGGTCTCATCGACATGTGATAGTGCTCTGATGTCATCCCAGTTCCAGCGGATTTTGCCCAGCCAGCTCCTTCCAAGCAGTGTGGGGCCATCACCCGAGACAATCCAGAGTGGCAGTTTGTGCACCGTGCCCTTGTAGGTGACCTTGACCATGGCTCTGTCCAGGACAGTGATGAACTCTTTGGTGTATGTCCTCAGTTTCGTGTGGATGGGGCTCAGGGCTGGTCTGAGTGCCTTGTTGCACCACAGTCTCTCAATCATCTTTTTACTCATGATGGATTGACTAGCGCCAGTGTCCAGTTCCATGGCTATGGGTAAGCCATTCAATTTTACATTTAGCATTATAGGTAGACATTTCGTCGGAAATGTGTGCACCCCGTGTACTTCAGCATCTGCCTCCTCTCTCTGAGGCTCGAAATTGCTTTGATACACCATGGACCGATCTTCCTCTGCCACGTGTTGGTTAGCAGGTTTTGCAGAGCTTGCAGCTCATCTGCAAGCTCGTTGGAGGTGCCCCATTGTTCCACAGCTCTTGGAAACATACCCTTTGAAGCGGCATGAATAAGCCTCCACAACGCCAACAAGGTGTGAATTGCCTTGCATTCATCCTTTGTTGGGAGCTCTGAGTCATCTGGGTCACCTGAGACCTGCTGGCAGTTGCAGACTCGTGGTTTCTGCCCTGTACATTTCTGCTTGCAAATACAGTTCCAGTTAATGTATGAACATTGCTAGCATTTGTGTGCTAAGAGATTTGTTTGGTATTATCACTGATGGATCGCAATGGCCTTACTGAGGGTCGGTGTCTCTACAGTCAAAAGTTTTCGTCGGATGGTCTCGTGGCCAATGCCCAGTACAAAAAAGTCTCTGAGCATTTGCTCCAGGTAGCCACCAAACTCACATTGTCCTGCAAGTCGCCTTAGCTCGGCGACGTAGCTCGCCACTTCCTGACCTTCAGATCGCTGACACGTGTAGAACCGATACCTCGCCATCAGCACGCTCTCCCTCCAGTTAAGATGCTCCCGAACCGGTGTACACAGCTTCTCATACGACTTATCTGTGGGTTTCACCGGAGCCAGAATATTCTTCATGAGGCTGTAGGTCGGTGCCCCGCAGACCATGAGGAGGACCGCTCTCCTTTTTGCAGCGCTTCCTTCTCCGTCCAGCTCGTTGGCTACAAAGTACTGGTCTAGCCATTCGACATAGGCTTCCCAGTCCTCACCCTCCGAGAACTTCTCCAGGATGCCCACAGTTTGCTGCATCTTTGCGTTGGATTCGTATACTCGTCGCCAGTTATTGTGTTCCTAACACAGATGAGACTGCACACAGGGAGGTTAAAGTAACAGTGACCTCAGTCTTTATTAAGACACTCCAGAGTGAGGAACAGGCCATAGGGGCCAGCTTATA
Organism: Pristiophorus japonicus; assembly: GCF_044704955.1. Lineage (NCBI taxonomy): Eukaryota > Metazoa > Chordata > Chondrichthyes > Pristiophoridae > Pristiophorus > Pristiophorus japonicus. The sequence continues at coordinate 220,239,129 of NC_091986.1, read as the reverse complement.
TACAGTGCTCCCAAGGGATGCTGGGACTTCAGGGGATGCACTCCCTAGTGGCGGAACATGGGAGTGCATGCTTTACAGATACACAACACCCATCACCCGCAGCAGCCCAGCAGGACTCACCACCACCAGGCAGCCCAGCAAGGCCAGCTGCACAGTAGCCCAGCGAGAGCCCAACAAACTATTCACCAAAACCAGCATTTGCACCGAGTCGATTAACCAGGGAAAGAAAGGTGCCAGATCGACTCACCTTGTAAATAGTTACACCATTGACTTCGTATTTCGTATGCGGACAACCTGAGCGCGCATCTTTGGATGCGGGCCGATGCATTCGTATTCATCCCCTTACTTTGAGAAAAAAGGGATATCGGCGGCTTATGGTTGGTTTCCAATTAAAATTTGAGCCCAAACAGATATTGATGCATTTTCTTTACCCCATAAACACACGCTAACGCTTCTTTATCGATCATACTGTAGGCCCTCTCGGCCTTAGACAGACTTCTGGATGCATAAGCAACCGGTTGCAATTTCCCAAATTCATTAGCTTGTTGCAATACACATCCGACCCCATACGACAACGCATCACATGCTATTATCAAACGTTTACATGGATCGTACAACCCAAGCAATTTGTTTGAACATGACAGCTTCCTAGCTTTCTCAAAGGCATTTTCTTGGCTTTTACCCCATACCCATTCATCTCCTTTACGCAGGACAGAGTGCAGGGGTTCTCACAATGTGCTAAGACCCAGTAAGAAGTTACCAAAATAGTTCAGGAGACCTCGAAACGACCGCAGCTCCGTCACGTGCTGTGGTCTCGGTGCGTTTTTGATTGCCTCCGTCTTCGAATCCGTGGGCCTGATGCCTTCCGTCGCGATTCTTCTCCCCAGGAACTCCACTTCAGCTGCCAGGAAGACGTACTTCGAGCGTTTTAGCCAGAGCCCCACACGATTAAGCCGACTAAGAACCTCTTCCGTTCTGCAGGTGCTCGACGGTGTCCCGACCTGTAACCAAGATGTCGTCCTGGAAGACCATGGTGCGCAGGACCGACTTCAGCAAGCTTTCCATGTTCCTCTGGAATATCGCCGTGGCCGATCGAATCCCAAACGGGCATCTGTTGTAAATGAAGAGACCTTTGTGCGTGTTGATGCAGGTGAGGCCTTTCGATGATTCCTCCAGCTCCTTCGCCATGTAGGCCGAGGTCAAGTCCTGCTTTGTGAACGTTTTCCCTCCCGCCAGTGTCGCAAATAGGTCGTCTGCCTTTGGTAGCGGATATTGATCCTGTCGTGAGAAACGATTGATAGTTACTTTGTAATCACCACAGATTCTGACGGTGCCATCTCCCTTGAGGACTGGAACTATCGGACTGGCCCACTCATTGAATTCGATCGGCAAAATGATGCCCTCTCGTTGCAGCCTGTCCAGCTCGATCTCCACCCTCTCTCTCATCATGTAAGGTATTCCCCTTGCCCTGTGATGGATAGGTCGCGCCCCTGGAATCAAATGGATCTGCACTTTTGCTCCTTGGAACTTCCCGATGCCTGGTTCGAACAGCGAGGGGAACTTGTTTAGGACCTGGGCACATGAGGTGTCGTTGACAGACGACAGCGCTCGGATGTCGTCCCAGGTCCACCGTATCTTTCCCAGCCAGCTCCTGCCGAACAGCGTGGGGCCATCGCCCTGTACCACCCAGAGTGGTAAATCGTGCACCTTTACAGTAGCACTGCCAATTACAGGAATCAGTTCCTTTGTGTATGTTCTAAGTTTGGTACGAATGGGAGTCAGGACTGGCCTTGAAGCCTTGTTGCACCACAACTTATCGAAAGTTTTTTTACTCATTATGGACTGGCTTGCCCCCGTGTCTAGCTCCATGGACACCGGGAGTCCATTTAATTCAACCTTCAGCATTATCGGGGGACACTTGTGTTAAACGTGTGCACCCCATATACCTCTGCCTCCTCGGTCTGAGGCTCTGGTTCGTCATGATCCACCATGGATCTGTCCTCATCTGCAACATGATGGTTTGCAGGATTAGCAGGGTTTGCAGCTCGCCTGCACATAAGTTGGAGGTGTCCACAGCCCTTGCAAATGTATCCTTTGAAACGGCATGAATGGAATCGATGATCACCACCGCAGTGCGAACAAGGTGTTAATTGCCTTGTATTCACCGCCCTTGATGGCGCACTCTGAGTCATCTGCGGACATGCAGCTACAGGCCATGTAAGTCCTGCCCTGTACATTTCAATTAAAAAACAACGTTACTTTGTTCACAGTACTTGCAGCAGCACTAGTGTGCTGGGAAATTTGTTTGGTATTGTCACTGGTGGAGATAAACGCCTGGGCTATCGCTATGGCTTTACTCAAGGTTGGGGTCTCTACAGTCAAAAGTTTGCGAAATATTACTTCATGGCCAATGCCAAGTAAAAAAAGTCCCTGAGCATGTACTTCAAGTGTCCTTAGAATTCGGGTTTAGATGCTCCCAGACCAGTGTGCACAACTCATCGTACGACTTGTCTGTGGGTTTCGCTGGAGCGAGCAGGTTTTTCATGTGGCCATACGTTGGTGCCCCGTAAGCAGTGAGGAGGATCGCCTTTCGTTTGGCAGTGTTGCCTTCTCCTTCCAGCTCGTTGGCCACGAAGTATTGGTCGAGTCGCTCCACGAAGGTTTCCCAATCATCTCCCTCCGAAAATTTCTCCAGGATGCCCACAGTTCTCTGCATTGTTCCGTTAGGGTTCATCATCTGTATCTTGTCGGCAGTTGTTATGTGTTGGATAAGGAGTCAGACTAGATACTGCAAGGTGAAAATAAGGTGTGACCGCAGTCCTTTATTACAGATCTCAGAGTGCCTCTCCAGCCTGTGAGGCCTCCTTATATACAGGTGCTCCCAAGGGATTGTGGGATACCTTGGGACTCCAGGGGATAAGCCCTCTGGTGGTTAGACATGGTATTTACAGGTTTACATACATAACAACATGCCCCCTCCTGCCCCCACCCCTCCACCCCACCCCCAAAGTCAATAGTGTAACTATTTACAATGTGAGTCGATGTGTGGGGCCTTCCTTTCCCTGGTTGATCGTCTCGGTGCAAATGCTGGTGTTGGTGAGTCGTTTGTTGGGCCTTCGCTGGGCTGCTGTGCAGCTGGCCTTGCTGGGCTGCTGGGGGTGGTGAGTCCTGCTGGGCTGCTGGGGGTGATGGGTTCTGCTTTGTGGTCAACCGCTGGGCCGGTTGACACTTGTGTGTGTGTGTTGCAGGGTCGAAAAAGGTAGAGTCTATTGTGGGTTGTTCTGGATAGTCTGTAAATCCGAGTTTGGTTTGGTCCAAGTGTTTCCTGCAGGTGAGTCCATTTGCAAGTTTGACCACAAACACCCTACTCCCCTCTTTGACCAAAACAGTGGCAGCAATCCACTTGGGACCTTGTCCATAGTTCAACACAAATACAGGATCATTTATTTCAATTTCGCGTGACAAATTTGCGCGATCATGATATGTATTCTGTTGAAGCCACCTGCTCTCTACCTGTTCGTGTAGATCGGGCTGGACTAACGAGAGCCTTGTCTTAAGTTCCCTTTTCATGAGCAGTTCAGCGGGAGGGACCCCGGTGAGTAAGTGGGGTCTTGTGCGGTAACTAAGCAGGTCTCGGGATAAGCAAGTCTGCAGTGAGCCTTCAGTTACCCGTTTCAAGCTCTGCTTGATTGTTTGAACTGCTCGTTCTGCCTGACCGTTGGACGCTGGCTTAAACGGGGCAGATGTGACATGTTTGACCCCATTGCGGGTCATGAATTCCTTGAATTCGGCACTGGTAAAGCACAGCCCATTGTCACTCACAAGGACATCAGGCAGGCCGTACATGGCAAACATGGCCCGCAGGCTTTCAATGGTGGCAGCGGACGTGCTTGCCGACATTATCACATATTCAATCCACTTGGAGTACACATCTACAACCACTAAAAACATTTTTCCCAAGAATGGGCCTGCATAGTCGACATGAACCCTAGACCACAGTTTGGAGGGCCAGGACCATAAACTTAGTGGCACCTCCAAGGGTGCATTCCTTAACTGGGAACATGTATTACATTTGTGCACACAGGTCTGCATCGATACCGAGCCACCACACGTGGGATCTGGCTCTCGCTTTCATCATTACAATGCTTGGGTGGGTGCTATGGAGATCACTAATGAAAGTGTCCCTGCCCTTTTTTTGGCACAACTGCCCGATTACCCCATAGGAGGCAGTCTGCCTGTATGGACATTTCATCTATGCGCCGCTGATACGGCTTTATTTCTTCCTGCATCTCTAACGGGACACTAGACCAACTCCCGTGGAGTACACAGTTTTTTACTAAGGACAGTAAGGGGTCCTGGGTCGTCCAGGTTCTAATCTGTCGGGCGGTAACAGGTGATTGCTCACTCTCGAATGCTTCCATTACCATAACTAAATCTGCGGGCTGTGCCATCTCCACCCCAATGGCCTTCTGAGAGCATTGGCACAGTTTTCTGTGCCTGGCCTGTGGAGGATGGCGTAGTTGTATGTGGACAACTTGAGCGCCCATCTCTGGATGCGATACCCGATGCATTCGTATTTCTCCCCTTATTTTCAGAAAAGAGGGATATAAGTGGCTTATGGTCAGTTTCCAATTCAAATTTGAGCCCAAACAGATATTGATGCATTTTCCTTACCCTGTAAACAAACGCTAACGCTTCTTTTTCGATCATACTATAGGCCCTCTCGGCCTTAGACAGACTTCTGTATGCATAAGCAACCGGTTGCAATTTCCCAAATTCATTAGCTTGTTGCAACACACACCCAACGCCATACGACGATACATAACATGCTAGTACCAAACGTTTACATGGATCATACAACACAAGCAATTTGTTTGAACATAACAGCTTCCTAGCTTTCTTAAAGGCATTTTCTTGGCTTTTACCCCATACCCATTCATCTCCTTTACGCAGGACAGAGTGCAGGGGTTCTAACAATGTGCTAAGACCCAGTAAGAAGTTACCAAAGTAGTTCTGGAGTCCTAGAAATGACCGCAGCTCCATCACGTTCTGTGGTCTTGGTGCATTTTTGATTGCCTCCGTCTTCGAATCGGTGGGCCTGATGCCGTCCGTCGCGATTCTTCTCCCCAGGAACTCCAGTTCAGGCGCCAGGAAATCGCACTTTGAGTGTTTTAGCCAGAGCCCCACATGATTAAGCCGACTAAGAACCTCCTCCAGGTTCTGCAGGTGCTTGATGGTTTTCTGACCTGTAACCAAGATGTCGTCCTGGAAGACCATGGTGTGCGTAACCAACTTCAGTAAGCTTTCCATGTTCCTTTGGAATATCGCCGCGGCTGATTGAATCCCAAACAGGCATCTGTTGTAAACGAAAAGACCTTTGTGCGTGATGATGCAGGTGAGGCCTTTCGAAGATTCCTCCAGCTCCTGCGTCATGTAGGCCGAGGTCAAGTCCAGCTTCGTGAACATTTTCCCTCCCGCCAGCGTCGCAAATAGGTCGTCTGCCTTTGGTAGCGGGTATTGATCCTGCAGTGAGAAATGATTGATAGTTACTTTATAATCACCACAGATTCTGACGGTGCCGTCTCCCTTGGGGACTGGAACAATCGGACTGGCCCACTCATTGAATTCGATCGGCGAAATGATGCCCTCTCGTTGCAGCCTGTCCAGCTCGATCTCCACCCTTTCTCTCATCATATACAGTACCGCTCTCGCCTTGTGATGGATGGGTCGTGCCCCTGGAATCAAGTGGATCTGCACTTTTGCTCCTTGGAACTTCCCGATGCCTGGTTTGAATAGTGCGGGGAACTTGCTTAGGACCTGGGCACATGAGGTGTCGTCGACGGATGTCGTCCCAGTTCCAGCCAGCTCCTGCCGAACAGCGTGGGGCCATCGCCTGGTACCACTCAGAGTGGTAACTCGTGCACCACTTCATCGTAGGAGACCTTTACGGTAGCACTGCCACTTATGGGAATCAGTTCCTTTGTGTTCGTTTTAAGTTTGGTACGAATGGGAGTCAGGACTGGCCTTGAAGCCTTGCTGCACTACAACTTATCGAAAGTTTTTTTACTCATTATGGACTGGCTTGCCCCCGTGTCTAGCTCCATGGACACCGGGAGTCCATTTAATTCAACCTTCAGCATTATCGGGGGACATTTTGTGTTAAACGTGTGCACCCCATATACCTCTGCCTCCTCGGTCTGAGGCTCTGGTTCATCATGATCCACCATGGATCTGTCCTCCTCTGCTACATGGAGGTTTACAGGATTAGCAGGGTTTGCAGCTCGCCTGCACATGCGCTGGAAGTGTCCCATTGTTCCACAGCCCTTGCAAACGTTTCCTTTGAAGCGGCATGAATGGAATCGATGATCACCCCCGCAGCGCCAACAAGGTTTTAATTGCCTTGTATTCACCACCCTTGATGGTGGATTCTGAGTCATCTGCAGACATGCAGCTACAGGCCGTGTAAGTCCTGCCCTGTACATTTCGATTCGAAAACAGCGATACTTTGTTCACAGTACTTGCAGCAGTACTAGTGTGCTGGGAAATTTGTTTGGTATTGTCACTGGTGGCAATGAACCCCTTGGGCTATCGTTATGGCTTTACTCAAGGTTGGGGTCTCTACAGTCAAAAGTTTGAGAAGTATTACTTCATGGCCAATGCCAAATACAAAGAAGTCCCTGAGCATATGCTCCAACTGTCCTTCAAATTCGCAATGTCCTGCAAGGCACTTTAGCTCGGTGATGTAGCTCGCCTTCAGACCTCTTGTACGCGTAGAAACGATACCTCACCATCAGAACGCTTTCCTTAGGGTTTAGATGCTCCCGGACAGTGTGCAGAACTCATCGTACGACTTGTCTGTGGGTTTTGCTGGAGCGAACAGGTTTTTCATGAGGCCATACGTTGGTACCCCGCAAACGGTGAGGAGAATCGGCCTTCGTTTGGCAGCGTTCCCTTCTCCTTCCAGCTCGTTGGCCACGAGGTATTGGTCAAGTCGCTCCACGAAGGTTTCCCAATCATCTCTCTCCAAATATTTCTCCAGGATGCCCACAGTTCTCTGCATTGTTGTGTTAGGGTTCGTCATCTGTATCTTGTCGGCAGTTGTTATGTCTTGAATAAAGAGTCAGATCTCAGAGAGCCTCTCCACCCTGTGAGGCCTCCTTATATACAGGTGCTCCCAAGGGATTGTGGGATCCCTTGGGACTCCAGGGTATAAGCCCTCTGGTGGTTAGACATGGTAATTACAGGTTTACATACATAACACTGTGTAAGTCACGTATGAACGTTTCTCTGCCTTTCTTGGCGAGGACTACGCGATTACCCCACAAAAGACAGTCCGCCTGTAAGGACATTTCGTCTTTGCACCTGTGGAACGGCCTAATCTCTTCCTGCATCTCTGCTGGGACGCTGGACCAGCTCCCATGGAGGACACAATTTTCTTTTACCAGGGACAGTAAAGGATCCTGGCTGGTCCAGGTCCTGATCTGGCGGGCTGTAACGGGTGACTTTTCGTTTTCGAACACATCCATCACCATGAGCAAGTCTGCCGGCTGTGCCATTTTCACCCCGGTGGTGGGCAATGGTAGCCGACTGAGAGCATCAGCAAAGTCCTCTGTGCCCGGTCTGTGGCGGATTACATAGTTGTATGTCGAGCGCCCATTTTTGGATGCAGGCAGAGGCATTGGTGTTAATCCCTTAGCTCTCTGAGAATAGCGATATGAGCGGCTTATGGTCAGTTTCAAGCTTAAACTTGAGACCAAACAAATACTGGTGCATTTTTTTCACCCCGTAAACGCACGCCAGAGCTTCTTTTTCAATCATGCTGTAGGCCCTTTCGGCCTTGGACAGACTCCTGGACGCATAAGCGACCGGTTGCAAAATTCACGATTTGTTTGCCTGTTGTAACACACACCCGACCCCGCATGAAGACGCATCGCAAGCTAACACTTATCGTTTACATGGGTTATACAGAACAAACAGTTTGTTTGAACATAACAGATTTCTGGCTTTCTCAAAGGCAGCCTCTTGTGAATTCCCCCACAGCCAGTCATCTCCCTTGTGCAGTAGCACGTGCAGGGTTCTAGCAAGGTGCTTAAACTGGGTAGGAAATTACCCAAATAGTTGAGGAGTCCCAGGAACGACTGCAGCTCCGTCATGTTCTGTGGTCTCGGCACGTTCTTGATGGCCTCCGTCTTGGCATCGGTGGATCTGATGCCGTCTGCCGCGATTCTTCTTCCCAAGAACTCAACCTCTGGCGCCAGGAAAACACACTTCGAGCATTTCAACCTGAGTCCCACGCGATCTAGCCGACTTAGAACCTCTTCCAGATTCTTCGAGTGTTCGATGGTGTTCCGACCTGTGACCAGTATGTCGTCCTGGAAAACCACGGTGTGTGGAACCGACTTTAGCAGGCTCTCCATATTCCGTTGGAAAACTGCTGGGGCCAAACGGACATCTGTTGTAGATGAACAGACCTTTGTGCGTGTTGATGCAGGTGAGGCCTTTCAAAGATTCCTCCAGCTCCTACGTCATGTAGGCCAAGGTCAGGTCCAACTTGGTGAATGTCTTCCCTCCAGCCAGGGTCGTAAATAGGCCGTCGGTCTTGGGTAGAGGGTACTGGTCCTGTAGCGAAAAACGGTTAATCGTTACTTTATAGTCCCCACAAATTCTGACCGTGCCATCACCTTTGAGTACCGGGGCAATCGGACTGGCCCACTTGTTGAATTCCGATGATGCCTTCTCGCTGCAGCCTGTCCAGCTCAATTTCCACTTTCTCTCGCATCATGTACGATATCACCCGTGCCTTGTGGTGGATGGGTCATGTAGCAGGAACCAAGTGGATCTGCACTTTCGCCCCGGAAAAACTTCCAATGCCCGGCTCGAACAAGGATGGAAATCTGCTCAGAATCTGGGCACATGAGGCGTCGTCAACGGACGAAAGCGCTCGGATGTCGTCCCAGTTCCAGCGGATTTTTCCCAGCCAGTTTCTGCCGAACAATGTGGGGCCATCCCCTGGCACGATCCATAGTGAGAGTTCGTGCACTGCTCCACCATAGGAGACTTTTACTGCTGCACTGCCAATTACTGGGATCAGCTCTTTAGTGTAAGTTCTCAGCTTGGTGTGAATGGGGCTGAGCTTGGGCCTGTGGGCCTTGAAGCACCACAGCCTGTCGAAGGCCTTTTTGCTCATTATTGACTGACTCGCACCCGTGTCCAGTTCCATGGATACTGGAATTCCGTTCAGTTCAACTTTTAACATTATTCCCTTCAGTACTCGAGTCTCTAGTTCAGCCTGATCCACCATGGATCAATCTTTCCTCTAAAACGTGGTGGTTTGCAGGGTTTGCAGCTCGCCTGCACATTCGCTGGAGGTGTCCCATTGTTCTGCAGCTGTTGCACGCATAGAAACATAGAAACATTGAAAATAGGTGCAGAAGTAGGCCATTCGGCCCTTCGAGCCTGCACCTCCATTCAATAAGATCATGGCTGGTCATTCAACCTCAGTACCCCTTTCCTGCTTTCCCTCCATACCCCTTGATCCCTTTGGCCTTAAGCACCATATCTAACTCCCTTTTGAATATATCTACGAACTGGCCTCAACAACTCTCTGCGGTAGGGAATTCCACAGGTTAACCACTCTCTGAGTGAAGAAGTTTCTCTTCATCTCAGCCCTAAATGGCTTACCCCTTATTCTTAGACTGTGACCCCTGGTTCTGGAACTCCCCAGCAACAGGAACATTCTTCCTGCCTCTAACCTGTCCAATCCCATCAGAATTTTATATGTTTGTGTGAGATCCCCTCTCATTCTTCTAAATTCCAGTGGATACAAGCCAAGTTGATCCAGTCTCTCCTCATATGTCAGTCCTGCCATCCTGGGAATCAGTCTGGTGAACCTTCGCTGCACTCCCTCAATAGCAAGAACGTCCTTCCTCAGATTAGGAGACCAAAACTGAACACAATATTCCAGGTGTGGCCTCACCAAGGCTCTGTACAACTGCAGTAAGGGCTCCCTGCTCCTATATTCAAATCCTCTCGCTATGAAGGCCAACATGCCATTTGCCTTCTTCACCGCCTGCTGTACCTGCATGCCAACCTTCAATGACTGATGTACCATGACGCCCAGGTCTCGTTGCACCTCCCCTTTTCCTAATCTGTCACCATTCAGATAATATTCTGTCTTCCTGTTTTTGCCACCAAAGTGGATAGCCTCACATTTATCCAAATTATACTGCATCTGCCATGCATTTGCCCACTCACCTAACCTGTCCAGTCACCCTGCAGCGTCTTAGCGTCCTCCTCACAGCTCACACTGCCACCCAGCTTAGTGTCATCTGAAAACTTGGAGATATTACACTCAATTTCTTCATCTAAATCATTGATGTATCTTGCAAATATCTGTGGTCCCAGCACTGAGCCCTGCGGCATCCCACTAGTCACTGCCTGCCATTCTGAAAAGGACCCGTTTATACCAACTCTCCGCTTCCTGTCTGCCAACCAGTTCTCTATCCACATCAATACATTACCCCCAATACCATGTGCTTTAATTTTGCACACCAATCTCTTGTGTGTGACCTTGTCAAAATCCTTTTGAAAGTCCAAATACACCACATCCACTGGTTCTCCCTTGTCCACTCTATTAGTTACATCCTCAAAGAATTCTAGAAGATTTGTCAAGCATGATTTGCCTTTCATAAATCCATGCTGACTTGGATCGATTCTGTCACTGCTTTTCAAATGCGCTGCTATTTCATCTTTAATAATTGATTCCAACATTTTCCTCAACTGATGTCAGGCTAACTGGTCTATAATTCCCCGTTTTCTCCCTCCTTCCTTTTTCTAAAAGTGGTGTTACATTAGCTACCCTCCAGTCCATAGGAACTGATCCAGAGTCAATAGAATGTTGGAAAATGATCACCACTATTTCTAGGGCCACTTGCTTAAGTATTCTGGGATGCAGCCTATCAGGCCCTGAGGATTTATTGGCCCTCAATCCCATCAATTACCCAAACATAATTTCCTGATTAATAAGGATTTCCTTCAGTTCCTCCTTTTCGCTAGATCCTCGAATCCCTAGTATTTCCGGAAGGTTATTTGTGTCTTCCTTAATGAAGACAGAGCCAAAGTATTTGTTCAATTGGTCTGCCATTTCTTTGTTCCCCATTATAAATTCACCTGATTCTGACTGCATTGTCTTCACTAATCTTTTTCTCTTCACATATCTATAGAAGCTTTTGCAGTCAGTTTTTACGTTCCCTGCAAGCTTCCTCTCGTACTCTATTTTCCCCCTCCTAATTAAACCCTTTGTCCTCCTCGACTGAATTCTAAATTTCTCCCAGTCCTCAGGTTTGCTGCTTTTTCTGGCCAATTTATATGTCTCTTCCTTGGATTTAACACTATCCCTAATTTCCCTTGTTAGCCACGGTTGAGCCACCTTTCCTGTTTTATTTTTACTCCAGACAGGGATGTACAATTGTTGAAGTTCATCCATGTAATCTATAAATGTCTGCCATTGCCTATCCACTGTCAACCCTTTAAGTATCATTTGCCAATCTATCCGAGAAGTTACCTCATACCATCGAAGTTACCTTTCCTTAAGTTCAGGACCCTAGTCTCTGAATTAACTGTGTCACTCTCCATCTTAATAAAGAATTCTACCATATTATGGTCACTCTTCCCCAGGGAGCCTCGCACAACAAGATTGCTAATTAGTCCTCTCTCAGTACATAACACCCAGTCTAAGATGGCCAGCTCTCTAGTTGGTTCCTCGACATATTGGTCTAGAAAGCCATCCCTAATACACTCCAAAAAATCCTCCTCCACTGCATTGCTACCAGTTTGGTTAGCCCAATCTATATGTAGATTAAAGTCGCCCATGATAACTGCTGTACCTTTATTGCACACATCCCTAATTTCTTGTTTGATGCTATCCCCAACCTCACTACTACTGTTTGGTGGTCTGTACACAATTCCACTAGCGTTTTCTGCAGCTCTACCATACAGATTCCACATCATCTAAGCTAATGTCCTTTCTTAATATTGTGTTCATTTCCTCTTTAACCAGCAATGCTACCCCACCTCCTTTTCCTTTCTGTCTATCCTTCCTGAATGTTGAATAACCCTGGATGTTGAGTTCCCAGCCTTGGCCACCCTAGAACCATGTCTCCGTAATCCCAATTATATCATAATCGTTAATAGCTGCCTGTGCAGTTGATTCATCCACCTTATTATGAATACTCCTCGCATTGAGGCACAGAGCCTTCAGGCTTGTCTTTTTAACACTCTTTGTCCCTTTAGAATTTTGCTGTAATGTGGCCCTTTTTGATTTTTGTCTTGGGTTTCTCTGCCCTCCACTTTTACTATTCACCTTTCTATCTTTTGCTTCTGCCCCCATTTTATTTCCCTCTGTCTCCCTGCATCGGTTTCCATCCCCCTGCCATATTAGTTTAACCCCTCCACAACAGCACTAGCAAACACTCCCCCTAGGACATTGGTTCCTGTCCTGCCCAGGTGCAGACTGTCCGGTTTGTACTGGTCCCACCTCCTCTAGAACTAGTTCCAATGTCCCAGGAATTTGAATCCCTCCCTGCTGCACCACTCCTCAAGCCACGTATTCATCTGAGCTATTCTGCGATTCCTACTCTGACTAGCATGTGGCACTGGTAGCAATTCTGAGATTACTACCTTTGAGGTCCTACTTTTTAATTTAACTCCTAGCTCCCTAAATTCAGCTTGTAGGACCTCATCCCGCTTTTTACCTATATCATTGGTATCTATATGCACCACGATAACTGGCTGTTCACCCTCCCCCTCAAGAATGCCCTGCAGCCGCTCCGAGACATCCTTGACCCTTGCACCAGGGAGGCAACATATCATCCTGGAGTCTTGGTTGCTACCGCAGAAACGCCTATCTATTCCCCTTACAATAGAATCCCCTATCACTACAGCTCTCCCACTCTTTTTCCTGCCCTCCTGTGCAGCAGAGTCACCCACGGTGCCATGAACTTGGCTGCTGCTGCCCTCCCCTGGTGAGCCATCTCCCCCAACAATATCCAAAGCGGTGTATCTGTTTTGGAGGGAGATGACCGCAGGGGACTCCTGCACTACCTTCCTACTCCTGCTCTGCCTGATGGTCACCCATCCTCTATCTGCCTTTGTAACCTTTACCTGCGGTGTGAACAACTCACTGAACGTGCTATCCGCGACATCCTCAGCATCGCGCATGCTCCAGAGTGAATCCATCCGCAGCTCCAGTGCCGTCATGCGGTCTAACAGGAGCTGCAGCTGGATACACTTCCTGTGCACATAGTCTTCAGGGACACTGGAAGCATCCCTGATTTCCCACATGGCACAGGAGGAGCATGACACGAGTCTAGGCTCTGCTGCCATGACTTAACCCTTAAAATAACCTAATTTGGCAACAATGCCAAATGTTTCTTACTGACAAGATAAGGAAAAAAGAAAAACTAGTGCATAGTGCTTGAAGCGGCATTGATGGACCCGATGATCACCTCCACAACGCCAACAAAGTGTTAACTGCCTCGCATTAACAATTGATGGCGGACTCTGGGTCATCTGAGGTCGTTCAGCAGCCGGCATGTACGTTCTGCCATGCATATTCCTGCTCAAAAACGATGTTACTTTGTGCATAGTATTGATCGAAACCTCTTTATGCTGCAAAATTTGTTTGGTGTTATCGCTGGTGGACATAAATGGCTGGGCTATCGTTATGGCTTTGCTCAGGTTCGGTGTTTAAACAGTCAATAGTTTGCGAAGGATAACCTCATGGCCAATGCCAAGCACAAAAATGTCTCTCAGCATTTGTTCAAGAAATCCATCAAATTCGCAATGTCCTGCAAGGCGCCTTAGTTCGGCGACGTAGCTCGCCACTTCCTGGCCCTCCGACTGTTAACACGTGTAGAACCGATAACTCGCCGTCAAACCGCTTTCCTTAGGATTTAGGCATTCCCGGACCAGCGTACACAATTCTTCATAGGATTTGGTTGTTGGTTTTACTGGAGCTCGAAGATTCTTCATAAGGCCATAGGTTGTTGCCCCACAGACGGTGAGGAAGATCGCCCTTCGTTTGGCAGCGTTCTCGTCCCCTTCCAGCTCGTTGGCCACGAAGTATTGGTCGAGTCTCTCCACGAAGTCCTCCCAATCATCCCCCTCTGAGAACTTCTCCAGAATACCAACTGTTCTTTGCATTTTCACGCGGTTGTTCGTTACCTCGTCGCCAATTATTACGCTTATAATAAAGAATGAAACTGAGTACTGTGAGCAATGAGTAAGTATGACCTTACCTCCTTTTATTAGACTTCAGAGTGCAGGTACCGCGTGGGAGGCCTGCTTATATACAGTGCTCCCAAGGGATGCTGGGATCCCTTGGGACTCCAACAGGTAGGCCCTCTGGTGGTGATTTGATGGTGGTGGTGCCGAGAGTTAAATACATAACAGAAGTCATGTTTGACAAATTTGCTGGAATTATTTGAGGATGTAACGAACAGGGTGGATAAAAGGGAACCAGTGGATGTGGTGTATTTGGATTTCCAGAAGGCATTTGACAAGGTGCCACATAAAAGATTACTGCACAAGATAAATGTTCACGGGATTGGGGGTAATATATTAGCATGGATAGAGGATTGACTAACTAACAGAAAACAGAGAGTTGGGATAAATGGTTCATTCTCGGGTTGGTAATCAGTAACTAGTGGGGTGTCGCAGGGATCAGTGCTGGGACCCCAACTATTTACAATCTATATTAATGACTTGGGGGAAGGGACTGAGTGTAATGTAGCCAAGTTTGCTGATGATACAAAGATGGGAGGAAAAGCAATGTGTGAGGAGGACACAAAAAATCTGCAAAGGGACACAGACAGGCTAAGTGAGTGGGCAAAAATTTGGCAGATGGAGTATAGCGTTAGAAAGTGTGAGGTCATGCACTTTGGCAGAAAAAAAATCAAAGAGCAAGTTATTATTTAAATGGCGAAAAATTGCAAAGTGCTGCAGTACAGCAGGATCTGGGTACCTGTGCATGAAACACAAAAGGTTAGTATGCAGGTACAGCAAGTGATCAGGAAGGCCAATGGAATCTTGGCCTTTATTGCAAAGGGGATGGAATATAAAAGCAGGGAAGTCTTGCTACAGTTATACAGGGTATTGGTGAGGCCATACCTGGAATACTGCGTACAATTTTGTTTTCCATATTTACGAAAGGATATACTTGCTTTGGAGGCAGTTCAGAGAAGGTTCACTTGGTTGATTCCAGAGATAAGGGGGTTGACTTATGAGGAAAGGTTGAGTAGGTTGGGCCTCTACTCATTGGAATTCAGAAGAATGAGAGGTGATCTTATCGAAACGTATAAGATTATGAGGGGGCTTGACAAGGTGGATGCAGAGAGGATGTTTCCACTGATGGGGGAGACTAGAACTAGAGGGCATGATCTTAGAATAAGGGGCCGCCCATTTAAAACTGAGATGAGGAGGAATTTCTTCTCTCAGTGAGTTGTGGATCTGTGGAATTCGCTGCCTCAGAGAGTTGTGGAAGCCGGGACATTGAATAAATTTAAGACAAAGATAGACAGTTTTTTAATCAATAAGGGATTAAGGGGTTATGGGGAGTGGGCAGGGAAGTGGACCTGAGTCCATGATCAGATCAGCCATGATCATATTAAATGGCGGAGCAGGCTCAAGGGGCCGTATGGCCTACCCCTGCTCCTATTTCTTATGTTTTTATGTAGAGTACTGCACGCAATTCTGGTCACATTACAGGAAAGATGTGATTGCACTGGAGAGGGTTCAGATGAGATTTACAAGGATGTTGCCTGGACTGGAGAATGTTAGCTATGAGGAAAGATTGGATAGGCTGGGTTTGTTTTCTTTGGAACAGAGGAGGCTGAGGTGAGTCCTTATTGAGGCGTATACAATTATGAGGGGCCTAGAGTGGATAGGATAGACCTATTTTCCCTTAGCAAAGTGGTCAATAACCAGGGGGCATAGATTTAAAGTAATTGGTAGGATGGGACTTGAAGAGAAATGTTTTCACCCAGAGGGTGGTGGGGGTCTGGAACTCACTGCCTGAAAGGGTGGGAGAGGCAGAAACCCTCACCACATTTAAAAAGTACTTGGATGTGCACCTGAAGTGCTGTAACCTACAGGGCTACGGACCAAGAGCTGGAAAGTGGGATTAGGCTGGGTAGCTCTTTGTCGGCTGGCTTGGACCCGATGGACCGAATGGCCTCCCTCTGTGCTGTAAATTTCTATGATTCTAAGAACCTGTTTGCCTCTCTCTCCTGTTTAAAACCTATCCCTTCGCCCAAGCTTTTGGTTATCTGCCCTAATACCTACTTATGTGGCTTGGTGTCAAATTTTTTGTCTGAAATCGTTCCTGTGAAGAGCCTGGGCTTGTTTTACTCGGCTAAAAGTGTTGTAACATAGAAGATAGGTGCAGGAGTAGGCCATTTGGCCCTTCAAGCCTGCACCATCATTCAATATGATTATGGCTGATCATTCAACCTCAGTACCCCACCCCAGGCTTCTCTCCATACCCACTGATCCCTTTAGCCGTAACGGCCACATCTAACTCCCTTTTAAATATATCCAACGAACTGGACTCAACAACGTTCTGTGGTAGAGAATTCCACAGGTTCACAACTCTCTGGGTGAAAAAGTTTCTCCTCATCTCAGTCCTATGTGGCTTACCCCTTATCCTTAGTCTGTGTTCCCTAGTTCTGAACTTCCCCAACATCGGGAACATTCTTCCTGCACCTAACCTGTCCAGTCCCGTCAGAATTTTATACGTTTCTATGAGATCCCCTCTCATTCTTCTAAATTCCAGTGAGTATAAGCCTAGCCGATCCAGTCTTTCCTCATATGTCAGTCCTGCCATCCCGGGAATCAGTCTGGTGAACCTTCGCTACGCTCCTTCAAGAGCAAGCACGTCCTTCCTCAGATTAGGAGACCAAAACTGCACACAATACTCAAGGTGTGGCCTCACCAAGGCCCTGTACAACTGCAGTAAGACCTCCCTACTCCTATACTCAAATCCCCTCGCTATGAAGGCCAACATGCCATTTGCTTTCTTTACTGCCTGCTGTACCTGCATGCCGACCTTCAATGACTGAGTACCATGACACCCAGGTCTCGTTGCACCTCCCCATTTAATAATCTGTCACCATTCAGATAATAATCTGCCTTCCTGGTTTTGCCACCAAAGTGGATACCCTCACATTTATCTACATTATACTGTATCTGCCATGCATTTGCCCACTCACCTAACCTGTCTTAGCATCCTCCTCGTAGTTCGCACTGCCACCCAGCTTAGTGTCATCTGCAAACTTGGAGATATTACATTCAATTCCTTCGTCTAAATCATTATTGTATATTGTAAATAGCTGGGGTCCCAACACTGAACCCTGCGGCACCCCACTAGTCACTGTCTGCCATTCTGAAAAGGACCCGTTTATTCCCACTCTTTGCTTCCTGTCTGCCAACCATTTCTTTATCCATGTCAATACATTACCCCCAATACCATGTGCCTTAATTTTGCACACTAATCTCTTCTGTGGGACCTTGTCAAAAGCCTTTTGAAAGTCCAAATACACCACATCCACTGGTTCTCCCTTGTCCACTCTGCTAGTTACATCTTCAAAAAATTCTAGAAGATTTGTCAAGCATGATTTCCCTTTCATAAATCCATGCTGGCTTGGACCGATCTTGTCACTGTTTTCCAAATGTGCTGCTATTACATCTTTAATAATTGACTCCAGCATGTTCTCCATCACCGATGTCAGGCTAACTGGTCTATAATTCCCTGTTTTCTCTCTCCCTCCTTTTTTAAAAAGTGGGGTTACATTAGCTACCCTCCAATCCATAGGAGCTGATCCAGAGTCCATGGAATGTTGGAAAATGGCCACCATTGCATCCGCTATTTCTAGGGCCACTTGCTTAAGTACTCTGGGATGCAGACTATCAGGCCCTGGGGATTTATCGGCCTTCAGTCCCTTCAATTTCCCTAACACAATTTTCTGACTAATAAGGATTTCCCTTAGTTCCCCCTTCTTGCTAGACCCTCGGTCCCCTAGTATTTTCTGGAGGTTATTCGTGTCTTCCTGAGTGAAGACAGAACCAAAGTATTTGTTCAATTGGTCTGCCATTTCTTTGTTCCCCATTATAAATTTACCTGATTCTGACTGCAAGGGACCTACATTAGCCTTCACTAATCTTTTTCTCTTCACATATCTTTAGAAGCTTTTGCAGTCAGTTTTTATGTTCCCTGCAAGCTTACTCTCATACTCTATTTTCCCCCTCCTAATTAAACCCTTAGTCCTCTTCTGCTGAATTGTAAATTTCTCCCAGTCCTCAGGTTTGCTGCTTTTTCTAGCCAATTTATATGCCTCTTCCTTGGATTTAACACTTTTCCTAATTTCCCTTGTTAGCCACGGTTGAGCCACCTTCCTTTTTTATTTTTATGCTACACAGGGATGTACAATTGTTGTAGTTCATCCATGTGATCTTTAAATGTCTGCCATTGCCTATCCACCATCAACCCTCTATCCTAGCCAATTCACGTCTCATACCATCGAAGTTACCTTTCTTTAAGTTCAGGACCCTAATCTCTGAATTAACTGTGTCACTCTCCAGCTTAATGGAGAATTTTACCATATTATGGTCACTCTTCCCCAAGGGGCCTCGCACGACCAGATTGCTAATGAATCCTCTCTTACACAAGACCCAGTCTAGGATGGCCTCTAGTTGGTTCCTCGACATATTGGTGAGAAAACCACCCTTATACACTCCAAGAACTCCTCCTCCACAGTATTGCTACCAGTTTGGTTAGCCGAATCAATATGTAGATTAATGTCGCCCATGATAACTGCTGTACCTTTATTGCACTTATCCATAATTTCCTGTTTGATACCATCCCCAACCTCACTACTGTTTGGTGGTCTGTACACAACTCCCACTAACGTTTTGGCAGCTCTACCCATAAAGATTCCACATCATCCATGCTAATGCCCTTCCTTACTATTACGTGAATCTCCTCTTTAACCAGTAACGCTACCCCAACTCCTTTTCCTTCCTGTCTATCCTTCCTGAATATTGAGTACCGCTGGATGTTGAGGTCCCAGCCTTGGTTACCCTGGAGCCATATTCCGTAATCCCAATTACCTCATATTCTTTAACAGCTATCTGCGCGGTTAATTCATCCACCTTATTACGAATGCCCCTCGCATTGAGATACAGAGCCTTCAGGCTTGTATTTTTAACACTCGTTGTCCTTTTAGAATTATGTTGCTGTAAAGTCCTGTCCCCTCAGTACAGATTCACACGAGGCATGTAATGAAGTCAAGGTCACTCTGGACCTGCACCTTTATTACACAGCTCTGGAATACTGCACTTGCCTGAGACCTGTCCTTATATACCTGTCTCCTGCAAGTGCACCCCTGGTGGTAAGGAATGCTGGTGGTTACAGGTCATATCTTATTACAGTCATGTATAGCATGTTAGGATACAGTTATATATAATAATGTAAGATACATGACATCACCCTCGCCCAAGGTCTTATTGTCTTTATAGGTTCAGTCTCTCAGGTGGTCTACGCTCTCGCGCGGAGCATCTGAGTTGTGGTTCAGTTGTTTGCCTTGATGTCTGTTTTTCTTTGGGTGTGATTGTTGTTGACTCGCCTGGGCTGTCTGTTGGGATTGCCCTTTCCTCAAGTTGTTCCCTCTGTCTGTCCACCAGGTGTGGTTCGAGTTCCACATTGTAGTCTGCCTCTGGTTCCGCAGTGTTGTTGATAAATCTGCTTTTGACTTGGTCTACATGCCTCCGGCAGGTTTGGCCATTGTCCATTTGTACCACCAGTAGCCTGTTTCCTTCCTTGCCCGTTACTGTCCCTGCAAGCCATTTGGGACCCCTGCCATAGTTTAGTACAAACACTTTGTCCCCTATCTCATTCCATCTTCCCCCTCGAATTTCTGTCATGGTACTCAGTCAGCTTACGGCGCTTTGCCTCAACGATTTCGTGCATGTCTGGGAGGATTAATGAGAGCCTTGTTTTTAAAGTCCTTTTCATCAACAGTTGCGCGGGGGGAGTCCCAGTCAATGAGTGCGGACGAGATCTGTATGCCAGCAGCAGTCGTGACAGGCGACCCTGCAGTGTGGGACCTTGGATCTTAAGCATGCCTTGTTTAATGATTTGCACTGCTCTCTCCGCCTGGCCGTTGGAGGCCGGCTTAAACGGCGCCATCTTGACGTGATTTATGCCGTGGTCAATTATAAAGTCTTGGAATTCTGCGCTGGTGAAGCACAGACCATTGTTGCTGACCAATATGTCAGGGATTCCGTGCATTGCAAACATGGTTGCGAAGCTCTCCACAGTGGTGGAGGTTGTGCTCGAGTTTAAAATGGTGCATTCGATCCTTTTTGAAAATGCATCTACAACTACGAGGAACATTTTGCCCATGAATGGGCCCGCATAGTCTATGTGCACTCGTGACCACAGTTTGGTAGGCCAGGGCCAGGGGTTCAGGGGAGCCTCCCTGGGGGCATTGCTGAGTTGGGCACAAATGGTGCACCGTCGGACGCAGAGCTCCAAGTCCGCGTCAATACCAGGCCACCAGACGTGGGATCTGGCTATGGCCTTCATGAGAACGATCCCCGGGTGCTCGCGGTGGAGCTTCCGGACAAATGCCTCTCTACCTCGCAGAGGCATGGCTACTCGGCTGCCCCACATTCACAGATACACTACATTAATTTGCTCTGTCAATTCATAGTCACAGATCCTATGTGAACATGCACGTACTTACACTGAGAACTGAACATTAACAGTTTATAGTAACACACAAGCATTCGGACTGGATATCCCTCTTTCAATCCTTGTAGAGTTGGGGTGGGATTGCCTGCTGACCTGGCCCTGCCATGACCCTGGCTCAGTCTTAGATGAGACCTTCAGTGGGATATTTGTTGAGCCTTCAGAGCTCTTCTACCCTATTAATGCGATCAGCATCACTTCTAGTTCTACAACAGCAGCCTGGGGATAGGGGAAAGGTTTTAATTCCTCGGGGCAGGTATCGCGAGCCTCTGCCCAGTCACCGGTTAGGACACATCTTTTTACTAAGGATAACGTGGGGTCGCTGGCCGTCCAGGCTCTGATTTGGTGAGCCGTCATGGGCGAACCTGTGGACTCAAAGGCATTGATTTCCATGACTATCTCACAGTCCTGTTTGTCAGACCCTTCCGTGGTCGCCAGGGGTAGCCTGCTGAGCGCGTCGGCACAGTTGTCTGTGCTTGGTCTGTGCCTTATGGTATAGTTGTAGGACGCCAGCATGAATGCCCACCGTTGAATTCGCGCCGAGGCGTTGCCGTTTATTGCCTTGCTCTCGGATAGGAGGGACGTGAGGGGCTTGTGGTCGGTTTCTAACGCGAACTTGGCCCCAAAAAGGTATTGGTGCATCTTTTTGACACTGTACACGCACGCGAGCGCCTCCTTCTCTACCATTCCGTACCCGCGCTCCTCCCGCGAAAGTGACCTGGAGGCATAAGCTATGGGTTGTAATTTGCCCGCACTATTGGCATGTTGTAAAATGCACCTGACCCCATACACTGACGCATCACATGTGAGAACTAGCTTTTTACCTGGATCAAAGAAAGTCAAAACACTGTTGGAACACAGAAGGTTGCGTGCCTTATTGAAGGCGCGTTCCTGGGCGTCCCCCCAAAACCAATCGCACCCCTTCCTGAGTAGCACATGGAGAGGCTCCAGCAGCGTGCTTAAGTTCTGCATAAAGTTCCCAAAGTAATTGAGTAGCCTGAGAAAGGCGCGCAGTTCTGAGACATTCCGGAGCCTGGATGCTAGGCGAATTGCTTCTGTTTTGGACTCTGTTGGGCGGATTCCATCAGCGGCAATCCTTCTGCCCAAAAATTCAACCTCGGGTGTGAGAAACAGGCACTTGGATTTCTTAACTCGTAGGCCTACCTGATCCAACCGCTTTAGTACTTCCTCCAAATTATGGAGATGGGAGTCGGTGTCCCTGCCTGTGATAAGTATGTCGTCTTGAAATACAACTGTCCCCGGGATGGACTTGAGCAGACTCTCCATGTTGTGCTGGAATATGGCAGCTGCCGACCTGATGCCGAATGGGCATCGATTGTACATGAAAAGACCTCGATGTGTGTTGATGGTGGTGAGTAGCTTGGATTCCTCGGTCAATTCTTGCATCATATATGCAGATTGAGGTCTGGTTTTGAGAAAAGTTTACCTCCAGCCAATGTGGCAAATAAATCCTCCGCTCTGGGCAGCGGGTACTGGTCCTGTAGGGAGACTCTGTTTATGGTAGATTTGTAGTCCCCACAGATTTGTACGGATCCATCAGGCTTCATGACTGGGGCAATGGGACTTGCCTAGTCGCTAAATTCCACAGGTGATATAATGCCTTCCCGCAGAAGCCTGTCTAGTTTGTGTTCAATCTTTTCCCTCATCACATAGGGTACAGCTCTGGCCTTGTGATGGACCGGTCTCGCATCCTGTGTGACGTAGATTTTGACTTTGGCCCCTTTGAAAGTGCCCACACCTGGCTGAAAGAGATGTTCAAATCAATTTATAACTGTTGAGCAGGAGGTCCGTTCCTCTAATGACATGGCATGGACATCATCCCATTTCCAGTTTAGTTTTGCCAGCCAGCTTCTCCCCAGCAGTGCTGGGGGGTCTCCGGGGACAATCCACAGGGGAAGTCGGTTCACTGTCCCTTTGTGTGTGACAGAGAGCATGGCGCTGCCGAGGACTGGTACGATTTCTTTGGTATAGGTCCTTAGTTTGGTGTCGACCCTTGTGAGTTTTGATCTGTCTCTTTTATGCGGCCACAGTTGTTCAAATTGTTGAGCGCCCATGAGAGATTGACTCGCTCCCATATCCAGCTCCATGTTGACAGGTATCCCGTTGAGTAGGACCCTCATCATTATAGGAGGCATCTTGTTGTAGGAGCAGCGGCCATTGATCGTGTTGACCCGCTGTACATCGGTGTCCCGGGTACTGTCCCCACCATTTTCTGGTCCGCTTTCCGACCCATCCGATTCATATACCAGCTGAGCTGCCGTTTTTTTGCACATGCAGGCCAGATGTCCTGTATATTCACAGTTTCTGCAAACAGCCTGCTGAAATTGACATCCCCTTGACGAGTGCCCACCCCCACACCTCCAGCACAGACCGCTTCCATTGTTTCCAAAGAATGAGCTGCGTCTGGCCGATCTCTCTTGAGCTTCTCTCAGTTTGTAGTTGATTGCTCGCATTGTGGGTTGATGAGGTGTGAACGGCCGTTCCTGTGGCCCTTGATGGCTTCTGGCGCCACTGCCTGCTGTCGAGAGCCTGTTCTCCCGGTTTTGTCTGTGTGTGGGGGTAGCAGCTTGTTTCACGCTGTGAACTCCTTGTTCCGATATTTCGTTAGTTGTCGTACCTGCATTGTAAATCAACCTCGTTTCTTCTTTCCCTGCCAAGAATGTCTGTGCAACCAGTGCTGCTGTCTCTAAGGTCAGGTTCTTGGTCTCTATGAGCTTTCGGAATATGCCTGCGTGGCCTATTCCTTCAATGAAAAAGTCTCTCAGCATTTCTCTCCTCAGTTCATCGGAGAACTCACATAAACTAGCCAACCTCCGAAGTTCCGCCACGAAGTCGGGTATGCTCTGGCCCACACAGCGTCTGCAGTTGTGGAACCTGTGTCTGGCCATGTGTAGACTGCTCGCTGGCTTCAGGTGGTCTCTTACCAGTGTGCTCAACTCTTCAAACGACTTGCTTGCTGGTTTCTCGGGTGCCAGCAGATCCTTCATTAAAGCGTATGTTTTCGAGCCACAGCTAGTCAAGAGATGGGCTCTTCTGCTTTGTCGTCTCCTAACCAGTCTTTGGTTACAAAGCTTTGCTGGAGCCTTTCTGTAAAGTCCTCCCAATTGTCTCCAGCATTGTACTTTTCATCTGACCCGTTGTTCGCCATTCTGTGGATTCTGTAATCCCGTAACTCGTCGCCACTGTAAAGTCCTGTCCCCTCAGTACAGATTCACACGAGGCATGTCGTGAAGTCAAGGTCACTCTGGACCTGCACCTTTATAAGTGCAGCTCTGGAATGCTGCACTTTGCCTGAGACCTGCCCTTATATACCTGTCTGGGACAGGTATCCAGTGTCTCCTGCAAGTGCACCCCCTGGTGGTAAGGTATGCTGGTGGTTACAGGTCATCTCTAGTTACAGTCATATATAATAATGTAAGCTACATGACAGTTGCAATGTGTAGAAATAGAACATTTTTTTTTGTTTGGTGGGGGGGGGGGGGATCTTATAATACAAATTATTGTTGGTGTGCAGCCCCGCAGTGTAGCGAAGGCGTTTAGTGTGGCAAAAGCTGACGCAAGCGCATGTGGCTGGGGCCATGGGGGGCCTTTGGGGGAGGGGCGGGGGACGAATGTGTTGCGCTAGTTGGAGCTGGAGCTGGTCGGGGCCACCAGGGCTCAGGTGAGAGGATCCCGGTGACCATGCGGGGCAACCCTGGCCGCACCGGTGTGTGTGTGTGACTGGGACTGGGATTGCACGGCTCTGTGTGTGTGTGACTGAGAGACAGCATAATAGATGCGGGGCAGCTTTAGCAGCAAGCAGCGGAAGAACGTGGCTGGGGGCTGGATTTGCAAGGACAGCTGTGTCCTGCAATCTTGAGAAATATTATATATTTTTTGGATTGCTTGACACTCTCCCCCGAAAAAAAAAGCCCCAAAAATGCTTTTACAAGCACAGGTTTTTGCTGTTTGCAGACTGTCTGTAAAGTGGCAGCACGAGGATGAATGGTTGTCAGCAGCCTTTAATTGTGTTTTAAAAATAGATCGGCAGGCTGGCAATGTGCGCAGACCTGCATTTCTATAGCGCTTCTCACAATCTCAGGACGTCCCAGAGCACTCTACAGTCAATTCAGCACTTTTTTTTGGAAGTCCAGTCACTCGTGAAGTCACTGTAGGGATCTCAGCATTCAATCTGGGCACAGCATGCGTCCACAACAGCGATGTGACAATGAGCAGATAATCTGATTTTAGTGATGTCTTTAGTGCTGATAAATATTGGTCAGGACACCGGGGAGAACTCCCCTGCTCTTCAAAATAGTGGCCGTGGGATCTTTTATGTCCACCTGAGAGAGAGCAGACGGGGCCTCAGTTTAGCATCTCGTCTGAAAGACGGCACTTTCGACAGTGCAGCGTTCCCTCAGTGCTCATCATCATCATCACGGGCAGTCCCTCGGAATCGAGGGAGACTTGCTTCCACTCTAAAAGTGAGTTCTCAGGTGGCTGAACAGTCCAATACGGGAATTACAGTCTCTGTCACAGGTGGGACAGACAGTGGTTGGAGGAAAGGGAGGGTGGGGAGTCTGGTTTGCCGCACGCTCCTTCCGCTGCCTGCGCTTGCTTTCTGCATGCTCTCGGCGACGAGACTCGAGGTGCTCAGCGCCCTCCCGGATGCTCTTCCTCCACTTAGGGCGGTCTTTGGCCAGGGACTCCCAGGTGTCGGTGGGGATGTTGCATGTATCCAGGAGGCTTTGAAGGTGTCCTTGAAATGTTTCCTCTGCCCACCTGGGGCTCGCTTGCCATGTAGGAGTTCCGAGTAGAGCGCTTGCTTTGGAAGTCTTGTGTCAGGCATGCGAACAATGTGGCCTGCCCAATGGAGATAGTCGAGTGTGGTCAGTGCTTCGATACTGAGGATGTTGGCCTGATCGAGAACAGGAATGTTGGTGCGTCCATCCTTCCAGGGAATTTGTAGGATCTTGCGGAGACAGCATTGGTAGTATTTCTCCAGCGATTTGAGGTGTCTACTGTATATGGTCCACGTCTCTGAACTATACAGGATGGCGGGTGTCACTACTGCCCTGTAGATCATGAGCTTGGTGCAAGATTTGAGGGCCGAACACTCTCTTCCTCAGGCGGCACACTGGAGGCGGTGTTGGACCTCGTCGTCGATGTCTGCCCTTGCTGATGGTAGGCTCCCGAGGTATGGAAAGTGGTCCACGTTGTCCAAGGCCACGCCATGGATTTTGATGAACGGGGGCAGTGCAGTATGGCGGGGTCAGGTTGGTGGAGGACCTTTGTCTTACGCATGTTTAGTGTAAGGCCCATGCCTGTGTGAAGATGTTGATGATGGCTTGGAGTTCAGCTTCTGAATGTGCGCAGACACAAGCATCATCCGTGTACTGTGGTTCGATGACAGAGGATGGGAAGTGTTATGTATGTAAACCTGTAAATACTATGTCCAACCACCAGAGGACTTATCCCCTGGAGTCCCAAGGGATCCCAATCCCTTGGGAGCACCTGTATAGAAGGAAGCCTCACTGTAATAAAGGACTACGGTCACACCTTACTTTGAGCTTGCAGTATCTAGTCTGACTCCTTATTCAAGACATAACATGAAAGTCTTGGATCTGGCCTGGAAGCGATGAAGGTTGAACAGGTTCCCACTGGTTCTATAGTTTAGTTCCACTCCATTATGTATGAATATCAACAAATATGATGTGATTGAGATTACGGAGACGTGGCTCCAGGATAATCAGGGCTGGGAACTCAACATCCAGGGGTATTCAACATTCAGGAAGGATAGAATAAAAGGAGAAGGAGATGGGGTAGCATTGCTGGTTAAAGAGGAGATTAATGCAATAGTTAGGAAAGACATTAGCTTGGATGATGTGGAATCTATATGGGTAGAGCTGCAGAACACTAAAGGGCAAAAAACGTTAGTGGGAGTTGTGTACAGACCTCCAAACAGTAGTAGTGATGTTGGGGAGGGCATCAACCAGGAAATTAGGGGTGCATGCAGTAAAGGTGCAGCAGTTATAATGGGTGACTTTAATATGCACATAGATTGGGCTAGCCAAACTGGAACCATACGGTGGAGGAGGATTTCCTGGAGTGCATAAGGGATGGTTTTTTCTAGACCAATATGTCGAAGAACCAACTAGGGGGGAGGCCATCTTAGACTGGGTGTTGTGTAATGAGAGAGGATTAATTAGCAATCTCATTGTGCGAGGCCCCTTGGGGAAGAGTGACCATAATATGGTGGAATTCTGCATTAGGATGGAGAATGAAACAGTTAATTCAGAGACCATGGTCCAGAACTTAAAGAAGGGTAACTTTGAAGGTATGAGGCGTGAATTGGCTAGGATAGATTGCCGAATGATACTTAAGGGGTTGACTGTGAATGGGCAATGGCAGACATTTAGAGACCGCATGGATGAACTACAACAATTGTACATTCCTGTCTGGCGTAAAAATAAAAAAGGGAAGGTGGCTATCAAGGGAAATCAGGGATAGTATTAAAGCCAAGGAAGTGGCATACAAATTGGCCAGAAATAGTAGCGAACCCGGGGACTGGGAGAAATTTAGAACTCAGCAGAGGAGGACAAAGGGTTTGATTAGGGCAGGGAAAATGGAGTACGAGAAGAAGCTTGCAGGGAACATTAAGGCGGATTGCAAAAGTTTCTATAGATATGTAAAGAGAAAAAGGTTAGTAAAGACAAACGTAGGTCCCCTGCAGTCAGAATCAGAGGAAGTCATAACGGGGAACAAAGAAATGGCAGACCAATTGAACAAGTACTTTGGTTCGGTATTCACTAAGGAGGACACAAACAACCTTCCGGATATAAAAGGGGCCAGAGAGTCTAGTAAGGAGGAGGAACTGAGGGAAATCCTTATTAGTCTGGAAATTGTGTTGGGAAAATTGATGGGATTGAAGGCCGATAAATCCCCAGGGCCTGATGGACTGCATCCCAGAGTACTTAAGGAGGTGGCCTTGGAAATAGCGGATGCATTGACAGTCATTTTCCAACATTCCATTGACTCTGGATCAGTTTCTATGGAGTGGAGGGTAGCCAATGTAACCCCACTTTTTAAAAAAGGAGGGAGAGAGAAAACAGGGAATTATAGACCGGTCAGCCTGACCTCAGTAGTGGGTAAAATGATGGAATCAATTATTAAGGATGTCGCAGCAGTGCATCTGGAAAAAGGTGACATGATAGGTCCAAGTCAGCATGGATTTGTGAAAGGGAAATCATGCTTGACAAATCTTCTGGAATTTTTTGAGGATGTTTCTAGTAAAGTGGACAAGGGAGAATCAGTTGATGTGGTATATTTGGACTTTCAGAAGGCTTTCATAGAAACATAGAAACATAGAAAATAGGTGCAGGAGTAGGCCATTCAGCCCTTCTAGCCTGCACCGCCATTCAATGAGTCCATGGCTGAACATGAAACTTCAGTGCCCCCTTCCTGCTTTCTCGCCATACCCCTTGATCCCCGAGTAGTAAGGACTTCATCTAACTCCCTTTTGAATATATTTAGTGAATTGGCCTCAACTACTTTCTGTGGTAGAGAATTCCACAGGTTCACCACTCTCTGGGTGAAGAAGTTTCTCCTCATCTCGGTCCTAAATGGCTTACCCCTTATCCTTAGACTGTGACCCCTGGTTCTGGACTTCCCCAACATTGGGAACATTCTTCCTGCATCTAACCTGTCTAAACTCGTCTGAATTTTAAACGTTTCTATGAGGTCCCCTCTCATTCTTCTGAACTCCAGTGATCCAGTCTTTCTTGATAGGTCAGTCCCACCATCCCGGGAATCAGTCTGGTGAATCTTCGCTGCACTCCCTCAATAGAAAGAATGTCCTTCCTCAAGTTAGGAGACCAAAACTGTACACAATACTCCAGGTGTGGCCTCACCAAGGCCCTGTACAACTGTAGCAAGCAGTGACTAATGGGGTGCCGCAAGGTTCTGTGCTGGGGCCCCAGCTGTTTACATTGTACATTAATGATTTAGACGAGGGGATTAAATGTAGTATCTCCAAATTTGCGGATGACACTAAGTTGGGTGGCAGTGTGAGCTGCGAGGAGGATGCTATGAGGCTGCAGAGTGACTTGGATAGGTTAGGTGAGTGGGCAAATGCATGGCAGATGAAGTATAATGTGGATAAATGTGAGGTTATCCACTTTGGTGGTAAAAACAGAGAGACAGACTATTATCTGAATGGTGACAGATTAGGAAAAGGGGAGGTGCAACGAGACCTGGGTGTCGTGGTACATCAGTCATTGAAGGTTGGCATGCAGGTACAGCAGGCGGTTAAGAAAGCAAATAGCATGTTGGCCTTCATAGCGAGGGGATTTGAGTACAGGGGCAGGGAGGTGTTGCTACAGTTGTACAGGGCCTTGGTGAGGCCACACCTGGAGTATTGTGTACAGTTTTGGTCTCCTAACTTGAGGAATGACATTCTTGCTATTGAGGGAGTGCAGCGAAGGTTCACCAGACTGATTCCCGGGATGGTGGGACTGACCTATCAAGAAAGACTGGATCAACTGGGCTTGTATTCACTGGAGTTCAGAAGAATGAGAGGGGACCTCATAGAAACGTTTAAAATTCAGACGGGTTTAGACAGGTTAGATGCAGGAAGAATGTTCCCAATGTTGGGGAAGTCCAGAACCAGGGGTCACAGTCTAAAGGATAAGGGGTAAGCCATTTAGGACCGAGATGAGGAGAAACTTCTTCACCCAGAGAGTGGTGAACCTGTGGAATTCTCTACCACAGAAAGTTGTTGAGGCCAATTCACTAAATATATTCAAAAGGGAGTTAGATGAAGTCCTTACTACTAGGGGGATCAAGGGGTATGGCGAGAAAGCAGGAAGGGAGTACTGAAGTTGCATGTTCAGCCATGAACTCATTGAATGGTGGTGCAGGCTAGAAGGGCTGAATGGCCTACTCCTGCACCTATTTTCTATGTTTCTATGTCTATGTTAATAAAGAGTCAGACTGGATACTGTGAGCTCAAAGTAAAGTGTGACCGTAATCTTTTATTGCAGGTCTCCCTAGTGCCCCTCCAGCCTGTGAGGCCTCCTTAAGTACCTGTGCTCCCAAGGGATTGTGGGATACCTTGGGACTCCAGGGGATGAGCCCTCTGGTGGCTATACAAGGTAAATACAAGTTTACATATATAACACACTCCAGCGGGGAGTTTGTTGAGCGTGAGATGGAGCATTGCAGCGAGGAAGATCGAGAAGAGGGTTGGCACGATGACGCGGCCCTGCTTGACCCCATGGATTGGGTCTGTGGTGGATCCGTTGGTCAGGATCACGGCCTGCATGTCATCGTGGAGCAGGCGGAGGATGGCGACAAATTTTTGGGGGCAGCCGAAACGGAGGAGGATGCTCCGTAATCCCTCGTGGTTTACAGTGTCAAAGGCCTTTGTGAGGTCAAAGGCGGCCAAGTACAAGCTGTTCCCTGCATTTCTCTTGCAGCTGTCACGCTGTGAAGATCATGTCCATTGTACCCCGTAGTGGACGGAATCTGCATTGTGACTCTGGGAGGAGCTCTTCAGCCACAGGGAGAAGACGGTTGAGGAGGATTCTAGCGAAGACTTTCCCAGTGGCCGCCAACAGAGAGATTCCTCTGGAGTTGCCGCAGTCGGACTTGTCCCGTTTTTTTAAAGATGGTCACGATTATGGTGTAAGGGATAAATTGTAAGAGTTGCAAATTGTAGGGGATAAATTGTAGGAGTTGCAAATAGCTGGTCAGAACAATGCTGAAGATAGTGAACTAATCAGTATTAGGTCTGAGAAATTGCCAATGTATGTAACACTTGCTTATGTAGGTATAGCACAAAGCAATAACGCATTGAACTGTATCCTTAACCTTAGTAACACTTAAACAGCCGAAGTCAGCAGTTTTTGATTAGAAGTCTCTGAGGAAGAGATAAGGAAGCCAGTATTTTGGTACAGTTACTCTCGGCGACACAAAGGCTGGGGTAGAGGGCAAATAATGGAACAACACAATGATGGGAGATGGACAGTTGCATATACCACTCGGAGCCAGTCTGATAAGAGTCGGCAAATCAATGTAACTTTGCTGCTAGCAATAGACCTATCGATGATTTTGTAGGAGGGTAGCTCGTCTCCAAAACCTGTATAAATTATATTTATATTTCGAAGGTTTAGACTGAACCTTCCCATGCATTGCTTGAAATAAAGCTGGTAAATCTGAGGTTTTGATTATTTACTTCCATGGTCGTTATACAGTGGGAGCTGGGCGAGGTGTCGATTATCTATATCAGATAGTCCGCTCCCGAGGGAGAGAAGCCTCCTTTTTACCCCTACAACGGCATCTCTCAGATCTCCAGGCGTGCACTTCTTCCAAAGGGAGATGAGCTCATGCATTCGAGCCGATAATGCCTCTCCGCCATACTTTAGTGCCTCAGCGGGGATTCCATCTACTCCCGATGCCTTGTTCTTGAGCTGACAGTCTTTTCTACCTCGTGCAGGACTTGGGTTTTGCTGAGATGGTGGCGGGTACCATGCTGCGGGATGGAGTCGAGAACACTCGTGTCAAAGGCAGAATCTCGATTGAGGAGATCTTCGAAGTTCCCCTTCCAGCGGGTCCTGACTGCCTCGGTGTCCTTGACGAGTGTCTCCCTGTTCTTGGCCAGCAGTGGGGTGGGGCCTTGGGTGCTTGGGCCGTAGATGGACTTGACTGTGGTGAAGAATCCTCCCACATCATGGCTGTCGGCCAGCTGCTGAATCTGTGCTTTCTCCACCCACCATCTATTCTTTAGGTCGCGGAATTTTTGTTGGACCTCGGCCGTCAGCTGTCGAGCTGCTTTGCTGCTCCCGAATTGGGTTGTTGCTTTAGGTTCAGAAATGACCTTGCGGTTTATTCGCTCCTGGATCTCCTGGTCATTCTCATCAAACCATTCCCAGTGTCTCCTGGTTGAGTGATCGAGCGTCTCTTCGCAGGCACTGGCTATGTGGCCTGGAGGGCAGACCAAGCGCTGTGGGCATTCTGCGTCTCGGGGTTATCGAGGGTCGCCAGGTTGGCAGTGAGATGCTGGCTGTATAGGGCTCTCTTAGCTGGGTCTTTGAGTGCCCCGGCGTTGCTTCTGTTGCCGTCGTCGATTTGGGGCTATATTGATGTTGATGACTGAACGGATTAGCCGGTCTCCTCAGCACTGCACTAGAAGTGTCAGCTTAGATTTTGTGCTCGAGTCTCGGGCGTGGGACTTGAACCCACAACCTGACTCGGAGGTGAGGGCAACGTGTGCAGAGAGGGCATTGCGCGGAGCGAGGAGCAATGGATGCATTGAGGACTCTGCTGCCCAGAACGTTCGAATGGGCTCCAGTCTTTAAACCAAACTCCTGGTGTGTCCCTGTAAATGAGAGACACAGATCTGTGACTGATGGTGGGGGGGTCCAATCTGTCTGGTTTCAAAGTTGGTCTAATTTGGGGAATAATTGGCCTCCTCTGATTGTTACCATTGGTTGGAAAAATTCTGGTTTCCTAAGTTTTAATTAAATAGTTAAAAATATTGTACAATTTCAAAGGCTGGCATCTGTATGAAAGTAGGAAGCGAGTGGTTTTGTGATTTGTTGAAATCATAGTGTGGGTGTGTGAAAGAAAGAAAGAAAAGAATGACTTGGATTTATATAGCGCCTTTCACAACCACTGGACATCTCAAACCGCTTTACAGCCAATGAAGTAGTTTTGTAGTGTAGTCACTGTTGTAATGTAAGATAAATAAGAGAGGAAGCGAGAAATGATAGTGCGTGCGTATAGTGACAGGTCAGAGGGGCTCGGGGCTGTGACAGGTACCTGAGGACAGGTGAGAGGGGCTCGGGGCTGTGACAGGTACCTGAGGACAGGTGAGAGGGGCTCGGGGCTGTGACAGGTACCTGAGGACAGGTGAGAGGGGCTCGGGGCTGTGACAGGTACCTGAGGACAGATGAGAGGGGCTCGGGGCTGTGACAGGTACCTGAGGACAGGTGAAAGGGGCTCGGGGCTGTGATGGGTACCTGAGGACAGGTGAGAGGAGCTCGGGGCTGTGACAGGTACCTGAGGACAGGTGAGAGGGGCTCGGGGCTGTGACAGGTACCTGAGGACAGGTGAGAGGAGCTCGGGGCTGTGTCAGGACTGGATGGAAGAAAAAAGTTGAGGATAAATAAGAGCAACAGGAAAGTTAAGATTTAATCTTTAATTCCAGCAGCCTTTGTGCGTGACAGATAATCGTATATTTAACATGTAAGCATTGCCGTAGAAACCACTCAAGCAAACGAGACAACGAGACCCAGACTGACCTTTTAAAACTATGTTGTATTTGCAGTCATAGTGACCACTTCAGAACTGAGGGTTTAGCAAAGAAGGTCGGCATTGTTCTCCCCACACCCTCTCGCTGTCTCTCCCTCCCCCTCCCCTCGCTGTCTCTCCCCCCTCCCCTCGCTGTCTCTCCTCCCCCTCGCCCCCCCTCGCTCCTCCCCCATTGTCCCCCTCGCCCCCCCCGTTGACCCCCCCCTCGCTGTCTGTCTCCTCCCCCCCTCGCTGTATCCCCCCTCTCGCTGTCTCTCCCCCTCGCTGTCTCTCTCTGCCCCCCCGTCACTCGGTCCCCCCTCTCACCATCTCTCTCCCCCGCCCCCACCCCCCCCCCACCGTCCTCGCTGTCCCTCTCTCTCTCTCCCCCGCCCTCGCCGTCTCTCTCTCTCCCCCCGCCCTCGCCGTCTCTCTCTCTCTCTCCCCCCGCCCTCGCCGTCTCTCTCTCTCTCTCTCTCCCCCGCCCTCGCCGTCTCTCTCTCTCCCCCCGCCCTCGCAGTCTCTCTCTCTCTCCCCCCGCCCTCGCCGTCTCTCTCTCTCTCTCTCCCCGCCCTCGCAGTCTCTCTCTCTCCCCCCGCCCTCGCCGTCTCTCTCTCTCTCTCCCCCCGCCCTCGCAGTCTCTCTCTCTCTCTCTCTCTCCCCCCGCCCTCGCAGTCTCTCTCTCTCTCTCTCCCCCCGCCCTCGCAGTCTCTCTCTCTCTCTCTCTCTCCCCCCGCCCTCGCAGTCTCTCTCTCTCTCCCCCCGCCCTCGCCGTCTCTCTCTCTCTCTCTCCCCGCCCTCGCAGTCTCTCTCTCTCCCCCCGCCCTCGCAGTCTCTCTCTCTCTCCCCCCGCCCTCGCAGTCTCTCTCTCTCTCTCCCCCCGCCCTCGCAGTCTCTCTCTTTCTCTCTCTCCCCCCGCCCTCGCAGTCTCTCTCTCTCTCTCTCCCCCCGCCCTCGCCGTCTCTCTCTCTCTCTCCCCCCGCCCTCGCAGTCTCTCTCTCTCTCTCTCCCCCCGCCCTCGCCGTCTCTCTCTCTCTCCCCGCCCTCGCAGTCTCTCTCTCTCTCTCTCCCCCCGCCCTCGCAGTCTCTCTCTCTCTCTCTCCCCGCCCTCGCAGTCTCTCTCTCTCTCTCTCCCCCCGCCCTCGCCGTCTCTCTCTCTCTCCCCGCCCTCGCAGTCTCTCTCTCTCTCTCTCCCCCCGCCCTCGCAGTCTCTCTCTCTCTCTCCCCCCGCCCTCGCCGTCTCTCTCTCTCTCTCTCCCCCCGCCCTCGCAGTCTCTCTCTCTCTCTCCCCCCGCCCTCGCAGTCTCTCTCTCTCTCTCTCCCCCCGCCCTCGCAGTCTCTCTCTCTCTCCCCCTGCCCTCGCAGTCTCTCTCTCTCTCTCACCCCCCGCCCTCGCAGTCTCTCTCTCTCTCTCTCCCCGCCCTCGTCGTCTCTCTCTCTCTCTCTCCCCCCGCCCTCGTCGTCTCTCTCTCTCTCTCTCCCCCCGCCCTCGCAGTCTCTCTCTCTCTCTCTCCCCCCGCCCTCGCAGTCTCTCTCTCTCTCTCCCCCCGCCCTCGCAGTCTCTCTCTCTCTCTCCCCCCGCCCTCGCAGTCTCTCTCTCTCTCTCCCCCCGCCCTCACAGTCTCTCTCTCTCTCTCTCCCCCCGCCCTCGCAGTCTCTCTCTCTCTCTCCCCCCGCCCTCGCAGTCTCTCTCTCTCTCTCTCCCCCTGCCCTCCAGTCTCTCTCTCTCTCTCTCCCCCCGCCCTCACCGTCTCTCTCTCTCTCCCCCCGCCCTCGCCGTCTCTCTCTCTCTCTCTCCCCCCGCCCTCGCAGTCTCTCTCTCTCTCCCCCCGCCCTCACCGTCTCTCTCTCTCTCCCCCCGCCCTCGCAGTCTCTCTCTCTCTCTCTCTCTCCCCCCGCCCTCGCAGTCTCTCTCTCTCTCTCCCCCCGCCCTCGCAGTCTCTCTCTCTCCCCCCGCCCTCGCCGTCTCTCTCTCTCTCCCCCCGCCCTCGCCGTCTCTCTCTCTCTCTCCCCCCGCCCTCGCCGTCTCTCTCTCTCCCCTCGCCCTCGCTCTCGCCGTCTCCCCCTCGCCCCCTCTCCTTCGCGCCTCGCCCCCTTTCCCTCGCGCCCCCCCTTTCCCTCGCGCCCCCTCTCGCACGCGCCCCCCTCACCTCCTCTCTCGCGCGCGCCCCCCTCGACCCCTCTCTCGCTGTTCCCCCGCCCCACTCTCTCGCTCCAGAGCTTAGGGCCTGAGTTTGTTGTGCCCAAATTGCCTGCCCCGTTTCCCACATTACAACAGTGACTGCACTTCAGGATTACTTCATTGGCTGTAAAGCGCTTTGAGATGCTTGGTCGTCGTGAAAGACGCTATATAAATCCAAGTGTTCCTTATGTGGCTCGGTGTTAATTTTGGCTGTTTACGCTCCGGTGAAATACCTTGAGATGTCGACTATGTTAAAGACGCTCTATTGTTGTTAAAGACAGAGCGCATTGGATTTAAAATATTCATCAAACTGCTCAGTGATTATTCTGAAAAATAAACATGGTTTGATGTTTATTCCAGGTTGTGGAGGAGGCCAGTGTCTGATTTACTGGCATGGGAGATAGATTTAGTAATAGGTTAAATAGAAGGAAAGTTTAATGGCTTGTGCACTTTGGATCCAAGTGAGTGATTGGAAGTGACCCTATGTTGAGATAATAAGCTATTACCAGGCGCTGGTTTCCGGGGAGGAGAGGAGCGGTGTTGAGGGACGGCAGGGCAGAGATCGCTGCTCTCTGGGACGGGAACACTCTCTCTCCAGTAGCTGCTGCCTCTCGCCCCGAGTGTCAAGCGAGGGAGGGTGTCAGGAGCTTGGGTCAAAACTTCTCGAGGAACTGATGACAGTGCCAGGTCTGTTTGCTCACTTGTAACCGTGCTCTTTCTTTTCTGTCAGTTTGTTTTCCGTCAAACACCTTTGAATCTCGACTCTCTCCCTCTTGGGAGCTTTCCCGCACAGCATCTGCCCCTCTCATTCTTCCGCTTCCGTCAAATATCTAAAGTCCATGTCGAGGGAGCTTTACTCTGTATCTAACCCGTGCTGTACCTGCCCTGGGAGTGTTTGATGGGACAGTGTAGAGGGAGCTTTACTCTGTATCTAACCCCCTGTACCTGCCCTGGGAGTGTTTGATGGGACAGTGTAGAGGGAGCTTTACTCTGTATCTAACCCCCTGTACCTGCCCTGGGAGTGTTTGATGGGACAGTGTAGAGGGAGCTTTACTCTGTATCTAACCCCGTGCTGTACCTGCCCTGGGAGTGTTTGATGGGACAGTGTAGAGGGAGCTTTACTCTGTATCTAACCCCGTGCTGTACCTGTCCTGGGAGTGTTTGATGGGCAGTGTAGAGGGAGCTTTACTCTGTATCTAACCCGTGCTGTACCTGTCCTGGGAGTGTTTGATGGGACAGTGTAGAGGGAGCTTTACTCTGTATCTAACCCCGTGCTGTACCTGTCCCGGGAGTGTGTGATGGGACAGTGTAGAGGGAGCTTTACTCTGTATCTAACCCCGTGCTGTACCTGTCCTGGGAGTGTTTGATGGGACAGCGTAGAGGGAGCTTTACTCTGTATCTAACCCCGTGCTGTACCTGCCCTGGGAGTGTTTGATGGGACAGTGTAGAGGGAGCTTTACTCTGTATCTAACCCCGTGCTGTACCTGCCCTGGGAGTGTTTGATGGGACAGTGTAGAGGGAGCTTTACTCTGTATCTAACCCGTGCTGTACCTGCCCTGGGAGTGTTTGATGGGACAGTGTAGAGGGAGCTTTACTCTGTATCTAACCCCCCTGTACCTGCCCTGGGAGTGTTTAATGGGACAGTGTAGAGGGAGCTTTACTCTGTATCTAACTCGTGCTGTATCTGCCCTGGGAGTGTTTGATGGGACAGTGTAGAGGGAGCTTTACTCTGTATCTAACCCCATGCTGTACCTGCTGTTGGAGTGTGTGATGGGATAGTGTAGAGGGAGCTTTACTCTGTCTCTAACCCCGTGCTGTACCTGCCCTGGGAGTGTTTGACGGGACAGTGTAGAGGGAGCTTTACTCTGTATCTAACCCCATGCTGTACCTGCCCTGGGAGTGTTTGATGGGATAGTGTATAGCGAGCTTTATTCTGTCTCTAACCCTGTGCTGTACTCATTGCTAATGGATCAAAATGAAAGTGTTTACCCACCATGGATAACAGTCACCTTGATGAACAGAAATGCTTCCAGGAACAAATTCCTGGAGAGATAGCGCTGTTGTGGATTTCTGTCTCATTCCTTACAAAGATTTGATTCTCCAAGGCCTGCGTGGAGCAGACACAACACAGGGCGACCAGGAGATAGGGAGACGATCACAGCTTTATCATCTCGCTGTGTTTTTTGTCTTGACCTCTTGTGAACAAAGGAGCGGATTTAAAATCAGAAAATACCTGAAATATACATCATCCTTATCAGCATCTGGCGGAGGGTAGATGATGAACCATGAACTCTTAGCCAGAACTGACTGGCAAAATCCTGTTACGCGAGGTCTCATTGAGGTATTTAAGATGATTAAAGGATTCAATAGGATGGATAGAGGGAAAATATTTGCTCTGGTGGAGCCATGATCTTGTTGAATGGCGGAGCAGGCTCGAGGGGCTAGATGGCCTACTCCTGTTCCTAATTCTTATGTTCTTATGTTCTTATGTAGTCCAGAACAAAGGGGCATAACTTTAAAATTAGACCCAGATCTTTCAGAATTAGGAAACACTTCTACACACAAAGGGTGGTAGTAGTTTGGAATTCTCTTCCTCAAACGGCAATTGATGCCAGATCAATTATTAATTTTAAATCTGAGATTGTTATCTTTTTGTCAATCAAAGGTATTAAGGGATACAGGCCCTGTACAACTGCAGCAAGACCTCCCTGCTCCTACATTCAAATCCTCTCGCTATCAAGGCCAACATGCCATTTGCCTTCTTCACCGCCTGCTGTACCTGCATGCCAACTTTCAATGACTGATGTACCATGACACCCAGGTCTCATTGCACCTCCCCTTTTACTAATCTGTCACCATTCAGATAATAATCAGTTCTCCTGTTTTCACCACCAAAATGGATAACCTCACATTTATCCACATTATACTGCATCTGCCATGCATTTGCCCACTCACCTAACCTGTCCAAGTCATCCTGCAGCCTCTTAGCATCCTCCTCACAGCTCAAACCGCCACCCAGTTTAGTGTCATCTGCAAACTTGGAGATATTACACTCAATTCCTTTTTCTAAATCATTAATGTACATTGTAAATATCTGGGGTCCCAGCACTGAACCTTGCGGTGCCCCACTAGCCACTGCCTGCCATTCTGAAAAGGACCCGTTTATTCCTAGAGCTGCGCATGGTGCTGCAGGAGAGCAATGGCTGCGAAGCCCCATCGCTGATTGCAGTACGGGCAGGCACAGCAGGAGGGGGTGAAGGAGCGGCAAGAGTCCGTAGAGGGAAGTAACTGGGGCCCAGGAGAGGCGTGAATCGGGGGCCCAGAAGAGGCGAGGGCCCAGGGGCAGCACGGGCCAGTCCACACTGCGATATGTGTGGGCGCTCGGTCTGTGCAACAGAGCTGGTCCCCAGTTAGTCTTGGTTAACCCTTGTCTCTGGACCAAACCTGTATGGTGGCTGGTGTGCAACAGCCACCACACATTGAAAAAAAATCCAAGCACAGGCATCTTCCACCCTTCACGATATAGTTCGAGACCTGGAATGTCAGGTCCTTCATTGAAACACCTGTGAACTCATTCCTTTTTGGCGTGGAAGCAAGTCATCCTCGATTCGAGGGACTGCCTATGATGATGATGAAACGAGCTTGGCAGGGGGATGGGAACCTGAAAATAGATTCAGTAGGGAGAGGAGTAAAGCTGGAATTAGAAAGCAAAAATAAAGAAAGTGAGTTTGAAGGAGAGAGGAAACAAGCAGGAAAAAAGGGTAAAAAAAACAAATTTAAAGGCAATTTGTCTAAATGCACGTAACATTTGTAACAAAATAGATGAGTTGACGGCACAAATTGAGACAAATGGGTATGATCTGATAGTCGTTACAGAGACGTGGTTGCAAGTTGACGAGGACTGGGAATTAAATATTTGACAATCCGGAAGGACAGACAAAAAGGAAAAGGAGGTGGGGTAGCTCTATTGATAAGGGATGGAATTACTGCAATAGTGAGGAACGATATTGGCTCAAATGATCAGGATGTTGAAACAGTTTGGGTGGAGATAAGGAATAATAAGGGGAAAAAGTCACTGGTGGGTGTAGTCTATAGGCCCCCTAACAGGAGCAACTCTGTTGGTCGGAGCATAAACCAGGAAATAGTGGGGGCTTGTAAAAAGGGAACAGCAATAATCGTGGGTGATTTCAACCTCAATATTGATTGGACAAATCAAATTGGTCAGGGTAGCCTTGAGGAAGAGTTCATAGAATGCATAAGGGACAGGTTCCTTGAGCAGTATAGAAACATAGAAAATAGGTGCAGGAATTGGCCATTCGGCCCTTCGAGCCTGCACCGGCATTCAATAAGATCATGGCTGATCATTCATCTCAGTACCCCTTTCCTGCTTTCTCTCCATACCCCTTGATCCCTTTAGCCGTAAGGGCCATATCTAACTCCCTCTTGAATATATCCAATGAACTGGCCTCAACAACTCTCTGTGGCAGGGAATTCCACAGGTTAACAACTCTCTGAGTGAAGAAGTTTCTCCTCATCTTGGTCCTAAATGGCCTACCCCTTATCCTAAGACTATGCTCCCTGGTTCTGGACCTCCCAACATTGGGAACATTCTTCCCGCATCTAACCTGTCCAGCCCCGTCAGAATCTTATATATTTCTATGAGATCCCCTCTCATCCATCTAAACTCCAGTGAATAAAGGCCCAGTTGATCCAGTCTCTCCTCATATGACAGTCCAGCCATCCCTGGAATCAGTCTGGTGAACCTTCGCTGCACTCCCTCAATAGCAAGAACGTCCTTCCTCAGATTAGGAGACCAAAACTGAACACTGTATTCCAGGTGAGGCCTCACTAAGGCCCTGTACAACTGCAGTAAGACCTCCCTGCTCCTATACTCAAATCCCCTAGCTATGAAGGCCAACATACCATTTGCCTACTGTATCTGCATGCCAACTTTCAATGACTAATGAACCATGACACCCAGGTCTCGTTGCACCTCCCCTTTTCCTAATCTGCCGCCATTCAGATAATAATCTGCCTTCATGTTTTTGCCCCCAAAATGGAAAACCTCACATTTATCCACATTATACTGCATCTGTTATGCATTTGCCCACTCACCTAACCTGTCCAAGTCACCCTGCAGCCTCTTAGCGTCCCCCTCACAGCTCACACCGCCACCCAGTTTAGTGTCATCTGCAAACTTGGAGATATTACACTCAATTCCTTCATCTAAATCATTAATGTATATTGTAAAGAGCTGGGGTCCCAGCACTGAGCCCTGCGGCACCCCACTAGTCACTGCCTGCCATTCTGAAAAGGACCCATTTATCCCGACTCTCTGCTTCCTGTCTGCCAACCAGTTCTCTATCCACGTCAGTGCATTACCCCCAATACCATGCGCTTTGACTTATCTTGGCAAAGGTCTTTTGAAAGTCCAAATACACCACATCCACTGGTTCTCCATTGTCCACTCTGCTAGCTACATCCTCAAAAAATTCCAGAAGATTTGTCAAGCATGATTTCCCTTTCATAAATCCATGCTGACTTGGACCGATCTTGTCACTGCTTTCCAAATGCACTGCTATTTCATCCTTAATGATTGATTCCAACATTTTCCCCACTACTGATGTCAGACTAACTGGTCTATAATTACCCGTTTTCTCTCTCCCTCCTTTTTTAAAAAGTGGTGTTACATTAGCTACCCTCCAGTCTATAGGAACTGATCCAGAGTCGATAGACTGTTGGAAAATGATCACAAATGCATCCACTATTTTTAGGGCCACTTCCTTAAGTTCTCTGTGATGGAGACTATCAGGCCCCGGGGATTTATCAGCCTTCAATCCCATCAATTTCCCTAACACAAT
This sequence comes from Pristiophorus japonicus, assembly GCF_044704955.1. Classification (NCBI taxonomy): domain Eukaryota; kingdom Metazoa; phylum Chordata; class Chondrichthyes; family Pristiophoridae; genus Pristiophorus; species Pristiophorus japonicus. Next base: position 220,197,989 of record NC_091986.1, on the reverse strand, counting down.
TTCCCACCTAATAAGGATATCCCTCAGTTCTTCCTTCTCACTCGACCCACTGTCCCCTAGTATATTCAGAAGGTTACCTGTGTCTTCCTTCGTGAAAACAGAACCGAAGTATTTGTTCAATTGGTCTGCCATTTCTTTGTTCCCCATTACAAATATGTAACGGAACCAACCAGGGGGCAGGCTATCTTCAATCTGGTCCTGTGTAATGATTTTCCAGCGTTCACGATATTTTGTTTTTATTTTAAAATGTTAGAAACCCTTGTGAACGGTGCTCTTTTTAAAAAAAAAAAATCTCTCTCTCATTCACTCACTCGCGCTCTCCTTTTGTGCAGGAAGATGTTCCGGCTGTTGGTTTTGGGCCTTACACTGACTGTGACAGCAGCCAACGATATCCTCAACATCTGCATGGATGGCAAACACCACAAGACACAGCCAGGATACGAGGGAAAACTCTACAGACAGGTAAAGCGGGGAGGGGGCGAGAGGACAGGCCAGTCTCTGCTTTTATTCCCCCCCCTGCCAACCGCAGTTATGCTCCGTTTCCCTACTGACGGCCCACTGTTGCAGTGTTCTTGGTCTGGCAATAGCCGGTGTGAGAGAGTGGCAGTGTAGGGATGTGAGCCCCACTTTATTGTTCTTTGGTCCGCTCCTCAACAACAACAGCTTGCATTTATGTAGCGCCTTTAACATAGTAAAACGTCCAAAGGCGGTTTATAGGAGCGATTATAAAACACAATTTGACAACGAACCACATAAGGAGACTTTAGGACAGATGACCCAAAGCTTGGTCAAAGAAGCAGGTTTCAAGGAGAGTCTTGAAGGAGGAGAGAGTGGCGGGGAGGTTTAGGCAGCGAGTTGCAGAGCAGGGTCATTGGCAAGAGGCCAGAATACATGGAGCGTGGAGATCTCGGAGGGTTGTCGAGCTGGATGGCATTACAGAGACAGAGGGGCGAGGCCATGGAGGGATTTGAAAACAAGGGTGAGAGTTTTAAAATCGAGGCATTGTCTGATCGGCAGCTAATGTTGTCTCACTCCCTGGAGGACAGTTCCACCAGCCACTGGTAGCCCCTCCCAAGTGCCCGATCTTTGTGTGTGAGTCTGGACGGTGGAGTGCTATTTGACTCTGGAGGGCATCACTGTTGACTCCGAACCTAACCCCACATGTATGTTTTTCAGCAGGGCATTAGTTTGTAATGACCTGGAGCACGAACTTCTGTTTTTCCTCTTGCATAGGAACAGGAGGAAGCCATTCAGCCCCTCCAGCCTGTTCTGCCATTCTATTAGATCACGGCTGATCTGTATCTTAACTCCATCTAGCCGCCTTGGTTCTGTAACCCTTAATACCCTTACGTAACAAAATCTATTGATCTCAGTCTTTGAATTTTCAATTAACTCCCATCCTCAACAGCTTTTTGCGGGGGGAGAGAGTTCCAGATTCCCAGCACCCTTTGTGTGAGGTGCTCCCTGACATCACCCCTGAACGGCCTGGCTCTAATTTTAAGGTTCTGCCTCTTGTTCTGGACTCCCCCCACCAGAAGAAATAGTTTCTCTCTGTCTACCCTATCAAATCCTTTAATCATCTTAAACACCTCGATTAGATCACCCCTTTAATTACATCGCATTACTTGATATTTACAGCACAGAAACAGACCATTTGGCCCAGCTGGTCCGTGCCGGTGTTTATGCTCCACACCAGCCTCCTCCCATCCCTCTTCATCTCACCCTATCGGCATATCCCTCAATTCCTTTCTCCCTCATGTGTTTATCTTCCCCTTAAATGCATCTATGCTATTCACCAAAACCACTCCCTGTAATAGCGAGTTCCACATTCTCACCACTCTCTGGGTAAAGAAGTTTCCCCTGAATTCCCTATTTACCGGTGATGATCTTATATTGATGGCGCCCCTAGTTTTAGTCTTCCCCACAAGTCTTCATTGCTGCTTCAGCTGTGATCGGCTAAACCAAAACACAGTACAGTTTGAACTTGCGATCTTGTTCGTGTGTGTGTGTGTGTGTGGGGGGACGTGCGGCTCAGTTTCACACTCCTGACCCCTGCCCTCTTGGGCAGGAACGGAAGATAATGGGAACTGCCTGAGCCATTGGTCCGTTGAACCACTTTTCTCCCCTTTCATCGATCCTCCTACCCGCACCCCCCCTTTTTATTCCGTGCTTGGCCCTTGGTGCCTGTATATTTCATTGAAGGTGACTTAACAAGCTGATAAGATAGCTGACGGTGACCTTGTTGTCAGTATATTTCCTGGATATTGCGAAGCAATTTATTTACAATCTGGATTGGGTGCAGCACATTCCTGATAATTGGTTCAACCTTGATGCTGACGAGTCTTCGTTTCTGGGCACAGTGGGTTAATCTTCAACTATTGGAGCAGGACTCCATTCTAGCAAGTGCTGTATTCGGTTAATATTAAATTAGCGGAGGGAAGACTCCATTCTAGCGAATGCTGTATTCTTTTCAAGTACGTTCCTTAATCCTTCCGGCTTTTCAGGACAGTTTTAACTGGCATTTCTCTTCCAAATGGGAGGCCCTCGCTATCCTGTCAGCTCGTGATCTTGTTAGATGAATAAAGCCCCAAGCCCCATCGAGTTTGCCTTTTACCAATCTTGTTAGTCAGACGATATAGCAATAATGGAGTTGTTGAATCATCATAGAATTCAACAACAACTTGCATTTATATAGCGCCTTTAATGTAGTAAAACGACACAAGGCGCTTCACAGGAGTGTTATCAGGCAAAATTTGATACTGAGCCACATAAGGAGATATTAAGAACAGAAGAAATACATAGAAAATAGGTGCAGGAGTAGGCCATTTGGCCCTTCGAGCCTGCACCGCCATTCAATAAGATCATGGCTGATCATTCCCTCAGTACCCCTTTCCTGCTTTTTCTCCATACCCCTTGATCCTTTTAGCTGTAAGGGCCATATCTAATTCCCTCTTGAATATATCCAATGAACTGGCATCAACAACTCTCTGCGGCAGGGAATTCCACAGGTTAACAACTCTGAGTGAAGACGTTTCTCCTCATCTCAGTCCTAAATGGCCTACCCCTTATCCTAAGACTATGTCCCCTGGTTCTGGACTTCTCCAACATCGGGAACATTCTTCCCGCATCTAACCTGTCCAGTCCCATCAGAATCTTATACGTTTCTATGAGATCCCCTCTCATCCTTCTAAACTCCAGTGAATACAGGCCCAGTTGATCCAGTCTCTCCTCATATGACAGTCCAGCCATCCCTGGAATCAGTCTGGTGAACCTTTGCTGCACTCCCTCAATAGCAAGAATGTCCTTCCTCAGATTAAGAGACCAAAACTGAACACAATATTCCAGGTGAGGCCTCACTAAGGCCCTGTACAACTGCAGTAAGACCGCCCTGCTCCTATACTCAAATCCCCTAGCTATGAAGGCCAACATACCATTTGTCTTCTTCACCGCCTGCTGTACTTGCATGCCCACTTTCAGTGACTGATGAACCATGGCACCCAGGTCTCGTTGCACCTCTCCTTTTCCTAACCCTGCAGCCTCTTAGCGTGCTCCTCACAGCTCACACCGCCACCCAGTTTAGTGTCATCCGCAAACTTGGAGATATTACACTCAATTCCTTCATCTAAGTCGTTAATGTATATTGTAAATAGCTGGGGCCCCAGCACTGAGCCCTGTGGCACTCCACTCATCACTGTCTCCCATTCTGAAAAGGACCCGTTTATCCCGACTCTCTGCTTCCTGTCTGCCAACCAGTTCTCTATCCACGTCAGTACATTACCCCCAATACCATGCGCTTTGATTTTGCACACCAATCTCTTGTACGGGACCTTGTCAAAAGCCTTTTGAAAGTCCAAATACACCACATCCACTGGTTCTCTATTGTCCACTCTGCTAGTTACATCCTCAAAAAATTCCAGAAGATTCGTCAAGCATGATTTCCCTTTCATAAATCCATGCTGACTTAGTCCGATCCTGTTACTGCTTTCCAAATGCGCTGCCATTTCATCCTTAATGATTGATTCCACATTTTCCCCACTACTGATGTCAGGATAATTACCCGTTTTCTCTCTTCCCTCCTTTTTTAAAAAGTGGTGTTACATTAGCTACCCTCCAGTCCATAGGAAATGATCCAGAGTCGATAGGCTGTTGGAAAATAATCACCAATGCATCCACTATTTCTAGGGCCACTTCCTTAAGTACTCTGGGATGCAGACTATCAGGCCCCGGGGATTTATCGGCCTTCAATCCCATCAATTTCCATAACACAATTTCCTGCCTAATAAGGATATCCTTCAGTTCCTCCTTCTCACTAGACCCACTGTCCCCTAGTACATTCGGAAGGTTATTTGTGTCTTCCTTTGTGAAGACAGAACCAAAGTATTTGTTCAATTAGTCTGCCATTTCTTTGCTCCCCATTATAAATTCACCTGAATCCAACTGCAAGGGATCTACATTTGTCTTCACCAATCTTTTTCTCTTCACATATTTACAGAAGCTTTTGCAGTCAGTTTTTATGTTCCCTGCAAGCTTCCTCTCGTACTCTTAATTAAACCCTTAGTCCTCCTATGTTGAATTCTATATTTCTCCTAGTCCTCAGGTTTGTTGCTTTTTCTAGCCAATTTATATGCCTCTTCCTTGGCTTTAACACTATCCTTAATTTCCCTTGTTAGCCATGGTTGAACCACCTTCCCCATTTTATTTTTACTCCAGACAGGGATATACAATTGCTGAAGTTCATCCATGTGATCTTTAAATGTTTGCCATTGCCTATCCACCGTCAACCCTTTAAGTATCCTTTGCCAGTCTATTCTAGTCAATTCACGCCTCATACCGTCGAAGTTACCTTTCCTTAAGTTCAGGACCCTAGTTTCCGAATTAACTGTGTCACTCTCCATCTTAATAAAGAATTCTACCATACTATGGTCACTCTTCCCCAAGGGGCCTCGCACAACAAGATTGCTAATTAGTCCCTTTGCATTACACATCACCCAGTCTAGGATGGCCAGCTCTCTAGTTGGTTCCTCGACAAATTGGTCGAGAAAACCATCCCGAATACACGCCAGGAAATCCTCCTCCACCGCATTGCTACCAGTTTGGTTAGCCCAATCTATATGTAGATTAAAGTCGCCCATGATAACTGCTGTACCTTTATTGCACACATCCCTTATTTCTTGTTTGATGCTGTCCCCAACTTCACTACTACTGTTTGGTGGTCTGTCCACAACTCCCTAAATGTTTTCTGCCCTTTGGAATTCCGCAGCTCCACCCATACCGATTCCACATCATCCAAGCTAATGTCCTTCCTTACTATTGCATTAATTTCCTCTTTAACCAGCAACACCACCCCGCCTCCTTTTCCTCTCTGCCTATCCTTCCTAAATGCTGAATACCCCTGGATGTTGAGTTCCCAGCCTTGGTCACCCTGGAGCCATGTCTCCATGATGCCAATTATATCATACCCATTAACTGCTATCTGCGCAGTTAATTCGTCCACCTTATTCCGAATACTCCTCGCATTGAGGCACAGAGCCTTCAGGCTTGTCTTTTTAACACACTTTTCCCCTTTAGAATTTTTCTGTAATGTGGCCCTTTTTGTTTTTGCCTTTGCCTTGGGTTTATCTGCCCTCCACTTTTACTATTCTCCTTTCTATCTTATGCTTCTGCCTCCATTTTATTTCCCTCTGTCTCCCTGCATAGGTTCTCATCCCCCTGCCATATTAGTTTAACTCCTCCCCAACAGCACTAGCAAACACTCCCCCAAGGACATTGGTTCCGGTCCTGCCCAGGTGCAGACCGCCCGGTTTGTACTGGTCCCACCTCCCCCAGAACCGGTTCCAATGTCCCAGGAATTTGAATCCCTCCCTTTTGTACCACTCCTCAAGCCACGTATTCATCTGAGCTATCCTGCGATTCCTACTCTGACCAGCACGTGGCACTGGTAGCAATCCTGAGATTACTACTTTTGAGGTCCTACTTTTTAAACTTAGCTCCTAGCTCCCTAAATTCGTCTTGTAGGACCTCATCCCGTTTTTTGCCTATATCGTTGGTACCAATGTGCACCACGAGAAGTGGCTGTTCACCCTCCCTTTTCAGAATGTCCTGCACCCGCTCCGAGACATCTTTGACCCTTGCACCAGGGAGGCAACATGACATCCTGGAGTCTCGGTTGCGGCCGCAGAAACGCCTATCTATTCCCCTTACAATCGAATCCCCGATCACTATAGCTCTCCCACTCTTTTTCCTGCCCTCCTGTGCAGCAGAGCCACCCACGGTGTCATGAACTTGGCTGCTGCTGCCCTCCCCTGATGAGTCATCCCCCTCAACAGTACCCAAAGTGGTGTATTTTTTTTGCAGGGGGATGACCACAGGGGACCCCTGCACTACCTTCCTTGCACTGCTCTTCCTGCTGGTCACCCATTTACTATCTGACTGTGTAACCTTTACCTGCGGTAAGACCAACTCACTAAACGTGCTATTCACGTCATTCTCAGCATCGTGGATGCTCCAGAGTGAATCCACCCGCAGCTCCAGTGCCGCAATGTGGTCTGTCAGGAGCTGCAGGCGGATACACTTCCCGCACACGTAGTCGTCAGGGACGCCTGGAGTTCCCACATAGTACAGGAGGAGCATATCACATGTCCGAGCTGTCCTGCCATGACTTAACCCTTAGATAAACTTAATTTGGCAACAACAATGTTAAATGTTACTTACTGATATCGAAAAGAAAAAGAAAAACTACTTACCAATCACCAGCCAATCACATACCCCCTTGGCTGTGACGTCACCTTTCAATTTCTTTGTACTTTTTTGCCTTCGCAACCTGCTGCAGCTGCACCGGCTAGGCCTCTCGCCGACTCACCGACGCTGGGCCTTTTTATAGGCCTCCCCACGCTGCCTCACCGACGCAGCTCGATCTCCCGCTGCCTCTCGCCGAACTCACCAACGCTGGGCCTTTTTATGGGCCTCCCCACGCAGACAGACAAAAGAATGAGAGGTGATCTTATTGAAACTTAAAAGATAATGAGGGGGCTCGACAAGGTGGATGCAGAGAGGATATTTCCACTCATAGGGGAAACTAAAACTAGGGGACATAGTCTCAGAATAAGGGGCCGCTCATTTAAAACTGAGATGAGGAGGAATTTCTTCTCTCGGAGGGTTGTAAATCTGTGGAATTCTCTGCCCCAGAGAGCTGTGGAGGCTGGGACATTGAATAAATTTAAGGTGGAGATAGACAGATTTTTGAGCGATAAGGGAGTAAAGGGTTATGGGGAGCGGGCGGGGAAGTGGACCTGAGCAGGAGCAGGAGTATGCCATACGGCCCCTCGAGCCTGCTCCGCCATTTAATACGATCATGGCTGATCTGATCATGGACTCAGCTCCACTTCCCTGCCCACTCCCCATAACCCTTTATTCCCTTATCGCTCAAAAATCTGTCTATCTCCGCCTTAAATATATTCAATGACCCAGCCTCCACAGCTCTCTGGGGCAGAGAATTCCACAGATTTACAACCCTCTGAGAGAAAGTCCTCCTCATCTCAGTTTTAAATGGGCTGAGACTATGTCCCCTAGTTTTAGTTTCCCCTATGAGTGGAAATATCCTCTCTGCATCCACCTTGTCGAGTCCCCTCATTATCTTATGTTTCGATAAGATCACCTCTCATTCTTCTGTCTGTCTCCGCCTTAAATATATTCAGTGACCCAGTTTCCACCGCTCTCTGGGGCAGAGAATTCCATAGATTTACAACCCTCTGAGAGAAGATGAGTATAGACTCAACCTATCTTCATAAGTCAGGGAACCTCCTCATCTCTGGAATGAACCAAGTGAACCTTCTCTGAACAGCCTCCAATGCAAGTATATCCTTTCTGAAGTACAGAGACCAAAACTGTACGCAGTACTCTAGGTGTGGCCTCACCAATACCCTGTACAGTTGTAGCAGGACCTCTCTGCTTTTATACTCTATCCCCCTTGCAATAAAGGCCAACATTCCATTTGCCTTCCTGATTACTTGCTGTACCTGCATACTAACCTGTAGGACCCAAGGTCTCACTGTACTGCAGCACTTTACAATTTTTCTCCATTTAAATTATAATTTGCTTTTCTGCTTTTTCTGCCAAATGGATAACCTCACATTTTCACACATTATACTCCATCGGCCAAATTTTTTGTCCACTCACTGAGTCTGTCTATATCCCTTTGCAGATTTTCTTGTGTCCTCCTCACAATTTGTTTTCCCACCCATTTTTGTATCATCAGCAAACTTGGCTACATTACACTCGGTCCCTTCATCCAAATCATTAATATAGATTGTAAATAGTTGAGGCCCCAGCACCAATCTCTGCGGCACCCCACTAGTTATTGTTTGTCAATCTGAAAATGACCCATTAATCCCGACTCTCTGTTTTCCGTTAGTTAGCCAATACTCTATCCATACTAATATATTACCCCCAACTCTGTGAACTTTTATTTTACACAGTAACCTTTTATGTGGCACCTCATCGAATGCCTTCTGGAAATCCAAATACACCACATCCACCGGTTCCCCCTTACTCACCCTAGGACAGTTTGGTCACAGAGGTAAGTTTTAAGGAGCGCCTTCATGCAGGAGAGAGAGGCGGAGAGGTTTAGGGAGGGAATTCCAGAGCTTAGGGCCCAGGTAGCTGAAGGCACGACCGCCGATGGTGGAACGATTAAAATTGGGGATGCACAAGAGGCTGGAATTGGAGGGGCGCAGAGATCTCGGAGGGTTGCAGGGCTGGAGGAGGTCGCAGAGATACGGAGGTATTGGGACAGGTGACCAAAAACTTGGGTCAGTCAATCTCTATCATTGAGTCTACAACTGACCCAGACAGGAGGCGAGGAAAACCCCCAGTGGTGTGGCGCTTTGGGAACCAAAGGTTCAAGGTCACCTATTCCTCCCAAGCACGCTACGCTCACCAAATGTTATGTCTCAAATTACTGTATCCCAAAATACTATTCTCTTCGTACCTGCTTTGCTGGTCTTCATTTAAAGATTGCTCTCCAGTGGTACAGCTTGGAGCCATGGGTGCACATTTGTCCCCGCTCTTTCGCTGCCTCCTCTATAGAAACATAGAAAAATGGTGCAGGAGTAGGCCATTCGGCCCTTCGAGCCTGCACCACCATTCAATAAGATCATGGCTGATCATTCCCTCAGTACCCCTTTCCTGCTTTCTCTCCATACCCCTTGATCCCTTTAGCCGTAAGGGCCATATCTAACTCCCTCTTGAATATATCCAACGACCTGGCCTCAACAACTCTCTGCGGCAGGGAATTCCACAGGTTCACAACTCTCTGAGTGAAGAAGTTTCTCCTCATCTCAGTCCTAAATGGCTTACCCCTTATCCCTATCCCTGCAGCTGACTCACCCAGAGTCCAGGCATTTCCCAGACAGCCGCTCCGCAGTATTTGTGCGCGTGTCCGCGCGTCTGGGTCAAGTCTGAACCAACCAGGAGGAAAGTGAGAGTTACTCTCTGGGGGCTACACCTCCCTGCCCCTCCTACTGACCGCATCAAACACAGTGTTGCAGCAAGTGAAGCGAGACAGAAATAGGATCAGTGTTTTTTAAAAAATCTCTTCATTCCTGGGATGTGGGCGTCGCTGGCAAGGCCGGCATTTATTGCCCGTCCCTAATTGCCCCTTGAGAAGGTGGTGGTGAGCCGCCTTCTTGAACCGCTGCAGTCCGTGTGGTGAAGGTGCTCCCACAGTGCTGTTAGGGAGGAAGTTCCAGGATTGTGACCCAGCGGCGATGAAGGAACGACCGATATATTCCCAAGTCAGGATGGGAACGTGGAGGTGGTGGTGTTCCCATGCACCTGCTGCCCTTGTCCTTCTAGGCGGTAGAGGTTGTGTGTAAAGGTATATAATAGCTAAGTGTGTAATAGATTAGAACCTTGAGCTTACAACCTCTGTTCCTATTCAGCTTTCATCATTCTAGCAGAATCCAGGAGAATGGGAGTTCAATTCCCACCTCAGCAATTTGAGAATTTTAATTCAGTTTTAACAAAGAATCTGGAAATAAAAAGGTGGTGTCAGTAAAAGTGATCACGAAGCTGTCGGATTGTCATATAAAAACCCAACTGGTTCACGAATGTCCTTTAAGGAAGGAAATCTGCCGTCCTTACCTGTTGTGGGCCTATAAGAACACAGGAAATAGGAGCAGGAGCCCCTCAAGCCTGGCTGATCTTTGACCTCAACTCCACCTTCCCCCCGCCACCCCCCCCCGATCACCATATCTCTTGATTCCCCGCGATTCTGTCCCCATCCCAAAAGAAAGACTTACATTTCTACAGCTCCTTTCATGACCTTCGGACGTTCCAAAGTGCTTTACAGCCAATGAAATACTTTGAAATGTAGTGACTGTTATAATGTAGGAAATGCAGCAGCCAATTTGTACACAGCAAGCTCCCACAAACAACAATGTGATAATGACCAGATAATCTGTTTTGATGATGTTGCGGGATAAATATTGGCCAGGACACCGGGGGAGAACTCCCCTGCTCTTCTTCGAAATAATGACCGTGGGATCTTTTACGCCCACCCGAGGGGCACAGGTATACCTTGATGAGATGCCTCCCTTAAGCATGTTGTGGAAAGCCTGGGTGTCTTTGATCTGTTCTGATGACTTGCCCTGCTTGCTTTTCTTTGACATGTGCAGTGTGAGCCGTGGAGAGAAAATGCCTGCTGTAAGGCCAACACCAGTGAGGAGGCGCACAAGGACGTGTCCAACCTTTACAATTTCAACTGGAATCACTGTGGCATCATGACGGGACAGTGCAAGAGACACTTTATCCAGGACACTTGCCTGTATGAGTGTTCCCCCAACTTGGGTCCCTGGATCGAAAAGGTAAGCAGCACGGTCCTGCACTTTGATTGTTCAGAAGTCAAATAAATGAGATTTATAGAGGGAGCATTCCTCTGTATCTAACCCGTGCTGTACCTGCCCTGGGAGTGTTTGATGGGACAGTGTAGAGGGAGCTTTACTCTGTATCTAACCTCGTGCTGTACCTGCCCTGGGAGTGTTTGATGGGACAGTGTAGAGGGAGCTTTACTCTGTATCTAACCCGTGCTGTACCTGCCCTGGGAGTGTTTGATGGGACAGTATAGAGGGAGCTTTACTCTGTATCTAACCCCGTGCTGTACCTGCCCTGGGAGTGTTTGATGGGACATTGTAGAGGGAGCTTTACTCTGTATCTAACCCGTGCTGTACCTGCCCTGGGAGTGTTTGATGGGACAGTGTAGAGGGAGCTTTACTCTGTATCTAACCCCGTGCTGTACCTGCCCTGGGAGTGTTTGATGGGACAGTGTATAAGAGCTATCTAACTTAAGTGTACCCATTTTGTAGTGTGAATGGATGACAAGAGTGGAACGTTATGATTTATACCTGTTTGGCCTAGACGGCATTTTGAGTTACTTTGTTATTTTGTTGATATATGATCAAGATCAGATTACAAAGAGATAATTGCCAGTTAATTTCGAGTCATCTAAGAATGTTGATTAAGACATTATGTTGGAATATATAAGAACATAAGAAATCGGAGCAGGAGTAAGCCAAAGGTTACTCCACAAGATAAAAGTTCACGGGGTAATATATTAGCATGGATAGAGGATTGGCTAACTAACAGAAAACAGAGAATCAGGATAAACGGTTCGTTCTCTGGTTGGCAATCAGTAACTAGTGGGGTGCCGCAGGGATCAGTGCTGGGACCCCAACTATTTACAATCTATATTAACAACTTGGAAGAAGGGACTGAGTGTAACGTAGCCAAGTTTGCTGACGATACAAAGATGGGAGGAAAAGCAATGTGTGAGGAGGACACACAAAATCTGCAAAAGGACAAGTGAATGGGCAAAAATTTGGCAGATGGAGTAGAATGTTGGAAAGTGTGGGGTCATGCACTTTGGCAGAAAAAAGTCAAAGAGCAAGTTATTATTTAAATGGAGAAAGATTGCACAGTGCTGCAGTACAGCGGGACCTGGGGGTACTTGTGCATGAAATACAAAAGGATAGTATGCAGGTGCAGCAAGTGATCAGGAAGGCCAATGGAATCTTGGCCTTTATTGCAAGGGGATGGAGTATAAAAGCAGGGAAATCTTGCTACAGCAGGGTATTGATGAGGCCACACCTGGAATATTGCGTGCAGTTTTGGTTTCCATATTTATGAAAGGATATACTTGCTTTGGAGAAGGTTCACTAGGTTGATTCCGGAGATGAGGGGGTTGACTTATGAGGAAAGTTTGAGCAGGTTGGGCCTCTGGAATTCAGAAACATAGAAACATCGAAAATAGGTACAGGAGTAGGCCATTTGGCCCTTCGAGCCTGCACCACCATTCAATATGATCATGGCTGATCATGCATTTCATTACCCCATTCCTGCTTTCTCTCCATATCCCTTGATGCCTTTAGCCGTGAGGGCCACATCTAACTCCCTTTTGAATATATCTAACGAACTGGCCCCAACAACTTTCTGTGGTAGAGAATTCCACATGCCCACAACTCTCTGAGTGAAGAAGTTTCTCCTCATCTTGGTCCTAAATGGCTTACCCCTTATCCTTAGACTGTGACCCCTGGTTCTGGATTTCCCCAACATCGGGAACATTCTTCCTGCATCTAACCTCTCCAATCCCGTCAGAATTTTATGTTTCTGTGAGATCCCCTCTCATCTAAATTCCATTGAATACAAGTCTAGTCGATCCAGTCTTTCTTCATATGTCAGTCCTGTCATCCCGGGAATCAGTCTGGTGAACCTTCGCTGCACTCCCTCAATAGCAAGAATGTCCTTCCTCAGATTAGGAGACCAAAACTGTACACAATATTCAAGGTGTGGCCTCACCAAGGCCCTGTACAACTGTAGTAAGACCTCCCTGCTCCTATACTCGAGTCCTCTCGTTATGAAGGCCAACATGCCATTTGCTTTCTTTCCTGCCTGCTGCACTTGTATGCCAACCTTCAATGACTGATGTACTATGACACCCAGGTCTCGTTGCATTTCTCCCTTAACCAATCTGTCACCATTCAGATAATAATCAGTCCTCCTGTTTTTACCACTAAAGTGGATAACCTCACATTTATCCACATTATACTGCATCTGCCATGTAATTGCCCACTCACCTAACCTGTCCAAGTCACCCTGCAGCCTCTTAGCATCCTTCTCACAGCTCACACTGCCACCCAGCTTAGTGTCATCTGCAAACTTGGAGATATTACATTTAATTCCTTTGTCTAAATCATTAATGTATATTGTAAATAGCTGAAGTCCCAGCACTGAACCTTGCGGTACCCCACTTGTCACTGCCTGCCATTCTGAAAAGGACCCATTTATTCCTACTCTTGGCTTCCTGTCTGCCAACCAGTTCTCTATCCATGTCAATACATTACCCCGAATACCATGTGCTTTAATTTTGCACACTAATCTCTTATGTCATCATCATCATAGGCAGTCCCTCAGAATCGAGGAAGACTTGCTTCCATTCTAAGCGTGAGTTCTTGGGTGGCTGTACAGTCCAATACGAGAACCACAGTCTCTGTCACAGGTGGGACAGATAGTTGTTGAAGGAAAGGGTGGGTGGGGAGTCTGGTTTGCCGCACGCTCCTTCCGCTGCCTGCGCTTGATTTCTGCATGCTCTCGGCGACAATACTCGAGGAGCTCAGCGCCCTCCCGAATGCACTTCCTCCACTTAGGGCGGTCTGTGACTAGGGTCAATAGCCTTTTGAAAGTGTAAATACACCACATCCACTGGCTCCCCCTTGTCCACTCTACTAGTTACATTCTCAAAAAATTCTAGAAAATTTGTCAAGCATGATTTCCCTTTCATAAATCCATGCTGACTTGGACCGATCCTGTCACTGCTTTCCAAATGCGCTGCTATTACATCTTTAATAATTGATTCCAACATTTTCCCCACCATCGATGTCAAGCTAACCGGTCTATAATTCCCTGTTTTCTCTCTCCCTCCTTTTTAAAAAAGTGGGGTTACATTAGCTACCCTCCAGTCCATAGGAACTGATCCAGAGTCTATAGAATGTTGGAAAATGATCACCAATGCTTCCATTATTTCTAGGGCCACTTCCATAAGTACTCTGGGATGCAGACTATCAGGCCCTGGGGATTTATCGGCCTTCAATCCCATCAATTTCCCTAACACAATTTGCTGACTAATAAGGATTTCCTTTGGTTCCTCCTTCTCGCTAGACTCTCGTTCCGCTAGTATTTCTAGAAGGTTATTTATGTCTTCCTTAGTGAAGACAGAATCAAATTATTTGTTCAATTGGTCTGCCATTTTTTTGTTCCCCATTATGACTTCACCTGACTCTGACTATAAGGGACCTACATTTGTCTTCAGTAATCTTTTTCTCTTCATGTAGCTGTAGAAGCTTTGCAGTCAGTTGTTCTTATCGAAACGTATAAGGGGCTTGACAAGATCGATGCAGAGAGGATGTTTCCACTGCTGGGGGAGACTAGAACTAGAGGGCATGATCTTAGAATAAGGGGCCGCCCATTTAAAACTGAGATGAGGAGGAATTTCTTCTCTGAGGGTTGCAAATCTGTGGAATTCGCTGCCTCAGAGAGCTATGGAAGCCGGGACATTGAATAAATTTAAGACAAAAATAGGCAGCTTCTTAAACGATAAGGGGTTATGGGGAGCGGGCAGGGAAGTGGAGCATGATCAGATCAGCCATGATCTTATTGAGTGGCGTAGCAGGCTCGAGGGGCCGTATGGCCTATTCCTGCACCTATTTCTTATGTTCGTAAGTTTTTATACTGCATACAGATTTGGTTTCCATATTTACGAAAGGATATACTTGCTTTGGAGGCATTTCAGAGAAGGTTCACTAGGTTGATCCCGGAGATGAGGGGGTTGATTTATGAGGAAAGGTTGAGGAGGTTGGGCCTCTGCTCATTGGAATTCAGAAGAATGAGAGGTGATCTTACCGAAACGTATAAGATTATGAGGGGGCTTGACAAGGTGGATGCAGAGAGGATGTTTCCACTGATGGGGGAGACTAGAACTAGGGGGCATAATCTTAGAATAAGGAGCCGCCCATTTAAAACTGAGATGAGGAGGAAGTTCTTCTCTGAGAGTTGTAAATCTGTGGAATTCGCTGCTTGAGAGCTGTGGAAACCGGGACATTGAATAAATTTAACACAGAGACAGTTTCTTAGCCTATAAGGGGTTATGGGGAGCGGGCAGGGAAGTGGACCTGAGTCCATGATTGGATCAGCCATGATCGTATTAAATGGCGGAGCAGGCTCGAGGGGCCGTTTGGCCTATTCCTGCTCCTATTTCTTATGTTCTTATACGGCCCCTCGAGCCTGTTCTGCCATTCAATACGATCATGGCTGATCTTTGACCTCAACTTCACTTTCCCGCCCGATCCCCATATCCTTTGATTCCCCTAGAGTTCAAAAAATCGATCTCAGCCTTGAATATACTTGATGACTGAGCATCCACAGCCCTCTGGGGTAGAGAATTTCAAAGATTCACAACCCTCTGAGTGAAGAAATTCCTCCTTATCTCAGTCCTAAATGGACGACTCCTTATCCTGAGACATCCTCCCTGCATCTACCCTGTCAAGCCCTGTAAAAAAATTTAGATGTTTCAATGAGATACCAAACAAATTGGCGATCTAGGGTGTGTACTCTCACTTCATCCTTATCATAGGCAGTCCCTCGGAATCGAGGAAGACTTGCTTCCACTCTTTAAAATGAGTCCTTAGGTGGCTGAACAGTCCAACACGAGAACCACAGACTCTAACACTGGTGGGACAGACAGTGGTTGGGGGAAAGGGTGGGTGGGACTGGTTTGCCGCACGCTCCTTCCGCTGCCTGCGCTTGATTTCTGCATGCTCTCGGCGATGAGACTCGAGGTGCTCAGCGCCCTCCCAGATGCACTTCCTCCACTTAGGGCGTTCTTTGGCCTCCTAGGTGTCAGTGGGGATGTTGCACTTTATCAGGGAGGTTTTGAGGGTGTCCATTTAATGTTTCCTCTGCCCACCTCTGGCTCGTTTGCCGTGAAGGAGTTCTGAGTAGAGCGCTTGCTTTGGAGTCTTGTGTCAGGCATGCGAACAGTGTGGCCTGCCCAGTGGAGCTGATCAAGTGTGGTCAGTGCTTCAATGCTGGGGATATTGGCCTGGTTGAGGACGCTAATGCTGGTGCGTCTGTCCTCCCAGGGGATTTGTAGGATCTTGCAGAGACGTTATTGCTGGTATTTCTACAGCGATTTGAGGTGTCTACTGTACATGGTCCATGCCTCTGAGCATACAGGAGGGCGGGTGTTACTATAGCCCTGTAGACCATGAGCTTGGTGGCAGTTTTGAGGGCCTGGTCTTCAAACATTCTTCCTTAGGGGGCCAACGGCTGCACTGGCCTGCTGGAGGCGGCGTTGGATCTCATCATCAATGTCTGCACTTGTTGATAAGGGGCTCCCGAGGTATGGGAAATGGTCCACGTTGTCCAGGGCCGCGCCACTTACCACTTGATTGTGAGATTATAGTATGTTATTTATAGTGAAGTTGCACTCCAGTTCATAGGGGAAGCCTGTTACTGGTGATGTGGAACCCAAGGGAATATTGAGTGAGAACATGAAATTCAAAACAGTGCTTGGTCCCCGAGCATCGAGTTCCCCCTCGGGGAACAGTGCCAATTTTCAAGATTCCTCCCGATGCCGAACTCGTTTTTAGGTTGATGCGTATTTACCCCAGTCTGGGCGGGCTTGGTTTTTGAAAAATGACTTGTCATTTGCCTGTCTGTGTGGCAGGTTGATCAATCTTGGAGGAAGGAACGGATCATAAAAGTCCCGCTCTGCAAGACAGACTGCGAGGAATGGTGGGACGACTGTCAGAAGGACTACACATGCAAGGACAACTGGCACAAGGGGTGGGATTGGAGCACGGGTGAGTGTCAGGCTCTGGCCCCTGGGGTCTGTATCCTTCCTTCCTCCAACTCTCAGTTTGGGTTCGTGGCAGAAAATATCGGAAACTCGTAGCTGTGTGGCAGGTCTGAATGGGAAAAGAACGCAAGAATATAAGAAATAAAAACAGAAAACGCTGGAAATACTCAGCAGGTGTGGAAACAGTTCTGATGAAAGAAACTTTAACTGTTTCTCTCTCCACAGATGCTGCCTGACCTGCTGAGTATTTCCAGCGTTTTCTGTTGTTATTTCCGATTTCCAGCATCCGCAGTATTTTGCTTTTGTATAAGAAAAGAAATCGGAGCAGGTGTCGGCCAAGTGACCCTTCGATCCTCCTCCATCATTCAATAATATCATGGCTGATCTTCTACCTCAACTCCACTCACTCGCCAAAAATTCATCTATCTCAGCCTTGAATATATGATTCAGCATCCACAGCCCTCTGGGGCAGAGAATTCCAAAGATTCACATCCCTCGGAGTGAAGAAATTCCTCCTCATAATCCTAAATGGCCGACCCCTTATCCTGAGACTGTGACCTCTGGTTCTAGACTCTCCAGCTCGGGGGGGGGAAACAGCCTCCCTGCATCTACCCTGTGAAGCCCATTAAGAATGTTATATGTTTCAATGAGATAGAAAAGTTAATATCTTGATTTCCCATCTTCTTCAAATCAACCCATCTTTGGGCTCAATTTTCCCCCAAACCCTTTTTTTGGCGCACTTACCCGAGATGCGCTGACTTTGTGCGCTGGAAACGCCGCGAAAAAAATGTGCCCCCATCCTGGCCGCTCTGCCAAATGTCCCGGGTCCTAGTACGGCGTATATAGAGCAGTGTGGAGCGGAGCTACAGCCATGTGCCGAAAACAGTGCCGGCAGCTGCCTACATGCGCAGTATTGTCGGGTCCGATGTGTGCGCATGCTCTGTAGCGACGAAACTTGGCACTTGGGCAGTATCTCTCTCTTCTCCCTCCCCCGCCCCCAACCCACCCCCCCCTCCAACGATGCCGTGTTCGGTCGCTCTGCTTCCGCAACCCCCACCGTTCATTTGCAGCCACCCCTATCTCTGGACGGCTGGACTCCTGGTACGTGTCTTGCCGACCCTATCCCAGGCCGAATGGCCTCACGCACAGGCCGGCCCGCTGCATTCCCGGGCCAACTTCCCTCCCCTATCCCTGACTTTTCAGTTAAAACTTACTCCAAATCGACTTAGGTCAGCGTATGTGGCCAGCTCTGTGAAAGCTTGCGGGCAGTTTAGAAAGTGGCGCACATTAGTACATCGGCATAAATGGCCAAAACTGCCGTAAGTGTCTGGGAACGCCCCCTTTTGGAAAAAAAATCAACTAAAAAGAATCGTACCTAACTGATTTACTCTGGAGCAAGTTTACTGGGGAAAGTCATGGCCAAAATTGAGCCCTTTATCGTTAAAGATACTGACACTCCTTCTGTACCGTTCTGTTTTCAATCCGGATCTCCAGCATTTGCATCTCTTTTTATCTCTGTCCTATCCTGAAAGTGCTGGCACTTGGGAGTGGTTTTCACACTTGGCAATTGCCTTTTGATAGCTGGAGGGCGAGCCTAGCAAGTGAATGTCTTTACAGGCCATTTGGCTATTGATGGGTCCATCCGAGCTGGGCCTAGTCATGCTCCCACCCAATATCCACACACGATCTATTACAACAAGGATCGTTGCTTCACATTCAGGAATGCCGGGGCTACGAACGTCACAAGTGGAACTCTCTCCGTCACCTGTGCAGTGATCGGCTAACCCGCTTTGGATCCAGCTGCGAACCTGGGCAATTCCGATCTGTGTGGCCCTGTGTCAGCTGTGGCTCAGTGGGCAGCACCCTCGCCTCTTGAATTTAGAAGGTCATGGGTTCGAGTCCCACTGCAGAGACTTGAGTCCATAATCAAGGCTGACATTCCAGTGCAGCGCTGAGGGAGCGCTGCACTGTCGGAGGTGCCGTCTTTTGGATGAGATGTTAAACCGAGACCTCGTCTGCTCTCTCAGGTGGACGTAAAAGATCCCATGGCACTATTTTGGAGAAGAGCAGGGGAGTTCTCCCCGGTGTCCTGGGGCCAATATTTATCCCTCAATCAACGTCACTAAAACAGATGATCTGGTCATTATCACATTGCTATTTGTGGGAGCTTGCTGTGTGCAAATTGCATTCCGTATTTCCTACATTACATAATAGGAGCAGGAGTAGGCCATTTGGTCCCTTGAGCCTGCTCTACTTACAATTGTGACTATACTTCAAAAAGGTATTTAATTGGCTGTAAAGTGCTTTGGGATATCCTGAGTTCTTGAAAGGTGCTTTCTATCCTTCCTGCCTGCTCTCCACTCCCGCACCCCCCCTCCTTGATAATGGTCAGTTGGGACGCTTGCTTTTTGACTTGCAATGATTTGTGGGCCCTTTTCATTACTGTGATTCTGTATTTTTTTTTAAATTCTCCCCTTTAGGAATAAACCGCTGTCCAACTGGTTCAGAATGCCGAAAGTTTTCGGAAGTATTCCCAACTCCAAAGGCCCTTTGCGAGAAAGTGTGGAGCTACTCCTTCCAGTACACTCAGTACGATCGGGGCAGCGGGAGGTGCATCAGCATGTGGTTCAAGGCGGGCTCGAAGCCCAACCCCAATGTGGAGGTGGCGCGGTATTACGCCATCCAAAAGGGCCTGATTGCATCTTCCTCCATCGTCAAACTGTCTGTCCCGCTGGTGCTGACCGGACTCCTGGTCTCCACTTTGTCCTAGCTTCACGGGCGAAGCCAGGAAGGAGTGGACTGATGAAACACAACGCCTCCCTTCTTGTGAATTTCCTTCAGCACTTCTGCTTTTAAAGTATTACTGATTTAACCAGCCTTTGATACCAAATGTAATCATTTGCTTCTCTCATCGAGCAGCTGAGCCGATTTCTTAATTTCAAGGTCATCTGGCCACCGCACAGGCACAGAAACCCACAAGTGGGGAGGGGTGAAAAGAAATAAAGAACTTGCATTTCTGTAGTGCCTTTCAGAGCATCCCAAAGCACTTTACAGTCAAAGACGAACTTTTTAAATAACAGGTTATCTCTGCAACCTCCTTCAGTCCTACAACCCTGCGAGATCTCTGTGCTCCTCCAATTCTGGCCTCTTATCCATCCTTGATTTTAATCGCTCCACCATTGGTGGCTGTGCAGCTGCCTGGTAACTAAGCTCTGGAATTCCCTCCTTAAACCTCACCATCTCTCTACCAACGTTCTTTTTAAGCTCCTTAAAGAGCTGCGCACCCCCCAAAAGTGAAAGGGAACATTGTTCTCTGCCTCTCTGCTCCTTTAAGACACTCATTAAAACCTACCTCTTTGACCAAGCTTTTGGTCACTTGGCCTAATATCTCCTTGTGTGGCTCGGTGTCAAAGTATGTTTGATAAAGCTCCCGTGTAACTCCTTGGGACGTTTTAACTACCTGTAAACGAAGCCTCCCTGCCTGGCTATACCTTCCACCACTTACCACGCCCAGATCGCCGTGGTGGTGTGACTCTCATCACCAAATCATACTTTGATCTGTCCCCCTGCTCCTCTGGCATGTTCTCATCCTTTGAACATCTCACCGTATTGCATCCCTTTCACCTCTCATTTAAAATTCTCGTTCTTTACTGCCCCACCCCAAGTACCATAACATTTTTATCACTGAGATATCTTCACTGTTTTCTCCCTCAGCCTCAGCACTGAACAACTTCTCATCTTCTGTGATTTCAGCCTCCATCTCAATTCATCATGCTTTCTCTCCTTTGAGTTCACTAGCCTCTTATCCTCCCTTAATCTCTCCCTCCATGTAAATTCCTCAACCCATATTTACGGCCAGCCCCTTGACCTTGCCATCTCTCGTGGCCTCGCTATTCCTACCATGTCAATTGCAGATAAGGCCATCTCAGACCACTTCCTCGAATCGCTCTCCACCCACATTCCCCTTCCCTCACCCAACCCAACTTCCTTCTGTGACCGTCCCTGGAAAAAATTCTCTCCTGACTTTCTTACAACTGCACTTATCAACTCCCAACTGTCCAGCTTGTGGCCCTCCATTCACCGTGACGTTTCTGCACACCCTCACCACCACCTTTGATGCCCTAGTCCCTATTAAAACAATTACTCTCTCCCACCCTGGTCGTTCCCCCGGTACATCCTTCATCACTCCCTCAAGTCCAAGGGACACAGACTTGAACGTATGTGGCAAACAACTGGTTTAGCCATTCACCGCCAGATCGGGCTGGACCACATAAAGCACCATCGGGTCCTGCTCTTGTCTGCCAAAACTGCTCACTATTCCAGGATCATTCCGGAATGTAAAGATAACCCCCGGCTACTATTCTCCACTGCTTATCGTCTCCTTTAACCCCTCTCCCCTGTCTCCACCCTCACCTCCGACAATAAGTGTGAGGAGCACATGGACCTCTTTAAGATTGAGACCATCGATCAGCTGCCTCTGCCTCTTCCTTTCCTTCCCCGAGCCCACTGGGCCAAACTCCCTCTGAGGCTCCCCCCTGCCCTAGCCCTGAACTCTCATCTTTCTCAAGTTTTTCTCAGATCTCCCGTCTTGATCTCTCCAAGCTCGTCCTGTCCATGAGACCCACTTCCTGCTCCCTTGAGCCTATTCTCACTAAACTGCTGACCACACAACTTCCTTTTTTGGCTCCCATGTTAGCTGACACTATTAACGGTTATCTCTCCTCAGGTACTGTTCCCCTCTCATTCAAATCTGCCGTCATCACCGCTCTCCTCAAAAAGCCAACCCTTGACCCCACTGTGCTTGCAAGCCACTGCCCCATCTGCAAACTCCCTTTCCTCAAGTCCTTGAACGTGTTGTCACCTCCCAAATCTGTGCCCATCTTTCCCGGAACTCCATGTTTGACTCCCTTCAATCTGGTTTCTGCCCCTGCCACAGTATCGAAACGGCTCCCATTAAAGTCACAAATGGCATCCTTTGTGACAGTGACAAAGGTAAACTACCCCTCCTCGTCCTTCTCGACCTGTCTGCGGCCTTGGCCACTCCATCCTCCTCCAACGCCTCTCCACCATCGTCCAGCTGGGTGGGACTGCACTCGCCTGGTTCCATTCTTATCCATCTAATGGTAGCCCGAGAATCTCCTGCAACAGCTTCTCTTCCCGCCCCCACATCGTTACCTCTGGTGTTCCCCAAGGATCTATCCTTGGCCCCCTCCTATTTCTCATCTATATACTGTGCATTGGCGACATCATCCGAAAACATGCACGCTGACGACACCCAACACTACCTCACCATCACTTCTCTCCACCCCTCCTTGGTCTCTAAATTGATACAAAGATGGGTGGGAAAGCAAATAGTGAGGACACAAAACTTCTGCAAAGGGATATAGACAGGCTAAGTGAGTGGGCAAAAATTTGGCAGATGGAGTATAATGTGGGAAAATGTGAGGTTATCCACTTTGGCAGAAATAATAGAAAAGCAAATTATAATTTAAATGGAGAAAAATTGCAAAGTGCTGCAGTACAGAGAGACCTGAAGGTCTTCTGCATGAAACACAAAATGTTAGTGTGCAGGTACAGCAAGTAGTCAGGAAGGCAAATGGAATGTTGGCCTTTATTGCAAGGGGGATAGAGTATAAAAGCAGAGAAGTCCTGCTACAACTGTACAGGGTATTGGTGAGGCCACACCTGGAGTACTGCGTACAGTTTTGGTCTCCGTATTTAAGGAAGGATATACTTGCATTGGAGGCTGTTCAGAGAAGGTTCACTAGGCTGATTCTGGAGATGAGGGGGTTGACTTATGAAGATAGGTTGAGTAGGTTGGGCCAATACTCATTGGACTTTAGAAGAATGGGAGGTGATCTTATTGAAATATATAAGATAATGAGGGGGCTCGACAAGGTGGATGCAAAGGGGATATTTCCATTCATAGGGGAAATTAAAACTAGGGGACATAGTCTTAGAATAAGGGGCCGCTCATTTAACTGAGATGAGGAGGAATTTCTTCTCTTAGGGTTGTAAATCTATGGAATTCTCTGCCCCAGAGAGCTGTGGAGGCTGGGTCATTGAATATATTTAAGGTGGGGATCGACAGATTTTTGAGCGATAAGGGAGTAAAGGTTATGGGGACCGGGCAGGGAAGTGGAGCTGAGACATTGATCAGATCAGCCAGGATCTTATTGAATGGCGGAGCAGGCTCGAGGGGCCGAATGGCCGATTCCTGCTATTATTTCTTATGTTCTTAAATTGTCAGACTGCTTGTCCGACATCCAGTAATTGAATATTGGGAAGACCGAAGCCACTGCCGTTGGTCCCCGCCACAAACTGCATTTCCTAGCCACCGACTCCATCCCTCTCCCTAGCATCTGTCTGAGACTCAACCAGACTGCTCGCAACCCGGGTCCTATTTGACCCTGAAATGAGCTTCTGGCCACATATCCACAGTATAACTAAAACCGCCAATTTCCACCTCCGCAACATTGCTCGCCTCTGCCCCTGCCTCAGCTCATCTGCTGCTGAAGCCCTCATCCCATGCCTTTGTTACCTCTAGACTTGACTACAATGCACTCTTGGCTGGTCTCCCACATTCTATCCTACGTAAATCTGAGGTCATCAAAATCTCGGCAGCCCGTGTCCTAACTTGCACCAAGTCCCGCTCATCCATCACTCCTGTGCTCGCTGACCTACATTGACACCCGGTTAAGCAATGTCTCGATTTCAAAATTCTCATCCCTCCCTAATCTCTATTCTCCTTCAGCCTCACAACACCCCCCACCCCTCCCCCCGAGATGTCTAAGCTCCTCAAATTCTGTCCTCTTGAGCATCCCTGATTATAACGGCTCTACCATTGGTGGCCGTGCCTTCAGCTGCCTGGGCCCCAAGCTCTGAAACTCCCTCCCTAAACCTCTCCGCCTCTCTACCTCTCTTTCCTTCTTTATGACGCTCCTTAAAACCTACCTCTTTGACCAAGCTTTTGGTCATCTGCTGTAATTTCTTCGTATGTGGCTCGGTGTCAAATTTATTTGTTTTGTCTTGGAACACTGCTGGGAAGCGCCTTGGGACGTTTCACTACATTAAAGGCGCTACATAAATGCAAGTTGATGACAAGCCTATCAGATTTTTTTTTTGAAAACCTGACCAATAAGTGTGATTTACTTGTGCCTTGGTCAATAAAACATGCACAACAATTTCCTGTCTGTTGTAATTCAAATGTCACCCTTAACGTTCTACATCGAACTTCAAAGAAGATAGAGAACCTCACCAGGAGACACACCTTGTGTCAAAATGTTTGCAGTCTTCTAACTAAATTGGTATGAACTTAGCTACAGTTCGCTTAACACCAGCCTTTATCGTTGGTCTTTGCATCTACCGAGTGGTTACTTAACAGCAATTTGACTACGTAGCATCAAAGGGTTTAATACCTATACTTCAGCAGCAGAATAATACCTTGCGTTTTCCATTGTTTGACCCAAGGGTCAGGCTTGGCTCAGTGGGTATCGCTCTTGCCGGAAGGTGTGGGTTCAAGCCCCACAAGATTCGAGCCCATAAGCCAAGCTGACACTCCCAGTGCAGTGCTGAGGGAGTGCCGCACTGTCAGAGGGGCCATCTTTCGGGCGAGACTTTAAACCGACGCCCTGTCTGTTCTCTGAGGTGGACGTAAAAGATCCCATGGCCACTATTATGAAAAAGAGCAAAGGGGTTCTCTTTGTTCTCCTGGCCAACTTTTATCCCTCAACCAACACCTTTTCAAAAAATAAAATAAAACACAGATTAGCTCGTCATTTAGTTAATTGCTCTTTGTGGGAGCTTGCTGTGCACAAATTGGCTGCCGTGTTTCCTACATTACGACAGTGATTACACTTCAAAAAGTACTTCATTGGCTGAAAAGTGCTTTGGGACGTCCTATGGTTGTTATTGTGTAATATCTTGGAGGGCTGTAGAGCTGGAGGAGATTGGGAGGGGCGATAGGGAGGGGTGAGGCCAGGGGGGATTTGAAAACAAGGATAAGAATTTTCGAATCGAGATGTTGCTGGACCGGGAGCCAGTGTAGGTGATGGGTGAATAGGATATGGGTCACAAAGTTTTGGATGAGCTCAATTTTATTTGGCAAATTATAAAAACCTGTCATGATTTTGAACACCTTTATCAAATCTCCTCTTAACCTTCTGTGATCCAAGGCGAACAAACCCAGCTTCTCCAGTCTCTCCACATAACTGAAATCCCTCATTCCCGGTACCATTCTGGTAAATCTGCTCCGCGCCATCGCCAGGGTTTTGCCCAGAATTGAACACACTACTCCAGCTGGAGCCTAACCAGTGTTCTCTAAAGGTTTAACATAGCGTTCTTGCTTTTGCATTATATTCATCTCTTTAAGATGCATTTCATGTTGAATTTGAAGTATTAGTTCAAATTAAGTCAAGAGAAAGTGGAACATAAATTTGGTGAAACAACACTGGGACAAATTAAATTTGCGAATATACAGAATTGACAGCAGGATAAGACCAGGCCAGTTGGTCCATCAATCCTGCGCCACACCAGGATGATGGCTCAAGCATTGTGCCTAAACAATTTTACCCACCCATCCCATTCTTTCCCCCACCCACCCCACTCTCCCCCCAGCTCCCATACTCTTCCCACCCCTCCCCTCTCCCCACCCCCCTCCCTACTCTTTCCCCGTAGCTATGTAGCCTTCTGGTATGCAAAAAATCTCGGTGTCAATAATGGAAAAAATACTCTGGGAAATTCCTTTCTGACCCCCTCGGGCAATGGAAACCAGTCCTAGAGGTCACACGGACCAAGTGTTCTCTATAAATACACTTGCCTTCCATCACAACAACAACAACTTGTATTTATATATCGCTTTTAATGTAGTGAAACGTCTCTGGGCGCTTCACAGGAGTGTTATGAGACAAAAAATTTGACACCAAGCCATATAAGGAGAAATTAGGGCAGGTGACCAAAAGCTTGGTCAAAGAGGTAGGTTTTAAGGCGCGTCTTGAAGAAGGAAAGAGAGGCGGAGAGGTTTAGGCACGGAGCTCCAGAGATTGGGGCCTACGCAACAGACGGCCACCAATGGCTGAGCGATTATAATCAACGATGCTCAAGAAGGCAGAATTAGAGGAGCGCAGACATTTTGGCTGGGTTGTGGGGCTGGACGAAATGAGAGAGATAGGGAGGGGAAAGACCATGGAGGGGTTTGAAAACAAGGATGCGAATTTTGAAATCGATGCATTGCTTAACAGAGAGCCAATGTAGGTCAGCGAGCACAGGGGTGATGGATGAGCGGGACTTGGTGCGAGTTAGGACACAGGGCAGCTGAGTTTTGGATCACCTCTAGTTTACGCAGGGTAGAATGTGGGAGGCCAGCCAGGAGTGCGTTGGAATAGTCAAGTCGAGAGGTAACAAAGGCACGGATGAGGCAAGGGCAGAGAGGGGTGATGTTACGGAGATGGAAATAGGTGGTTTTAGTTACGCTGTGGAAAAGTGGTCGAAAGCTCATTTCATAGAAACATAGAAAATAGGTGCAGGAGTAGGCCATTCGGCTCTTCGAGCCTGCACCACCATTCAATGATCATGGCTGAACATGCAATTTCAGTACCCCATTCCTGCTTTCTCTCCATACCACTTGATCCCTTTAGGCATAAGGGCCACATCTAACTCCCTTTTAAATATATCTAACGAACTGGCCTCAACAACTTTCTGTGGTAGAGAATTCCACAGGTTCACAGTGAAGAAGTTTCTCCTCATCTCGGTCCTAAATGGCTTACCCCTGTCAGGAACCGATTCCGTTCCCTCTGGAGGCCTGAGAGTCAGCACCCACCACAACAGCCAGCAACACATTCCAGAGGCTCATTGCTCTCGAGGAAAAGAAGAACTGCCCGGCATCCAGTCTACTCCCACTGTTGCATAAGAACTGCCTTACTCCTGTGATAACTGGACTCCAAGGGTTAAATTATGAGGAGAGAATACACAAACTAGGGTTGTATTCCCTGGAATTTAGAAGGTTAAGGTGTGGTTTGAAGTTTTCAAGATATTATGGGGAACGGATAGGGTAGATAGAGAGAAACTATTTCTGCTAGTTGGAGAGTCGAGGACTCGGGGGCATTGTCTAACAATTAGAGCCAGACCTTTCAGGAGTGAAATTAGAAACTTTCTTAGGAACTTTCTTCCACAAATGGCAATTGGTGCGAGATCAATTGTTAATTTTAAATCTGAGATTGATAGATTTCTGTTAACTAGAGGCATTAAGGAATAAGGGGCAAATATGGGCATATGGAGTTTGATCACAGATCAGCCACAATGTCAATGAATGGTGGAACAGGCTCGAGGGACTAAATGGCCTCCTTCTGTTCCTATAAATGTTTGGAATATTCTGTCTGATGGTAGAGGCAAAAAGAATGCGGATATTCAAAATATATTGGGGGAGTCAAGGCATGGGGGGAATAAGCTTTAAGAACACAAGATATAGGAGCAGGAGTCGGCCATTTGTCCTCTCGAGACTGCTCCGCCATTCAATACGATCATGACTGATCCAATCATGGACTCTGGTCCACTTCCCCGCCCACTCCCCATAACCCTTGACTCCCTGTGATAGACCAGATGAACATTTCTGTTCTCTGTGATCTGTTTTATGTTATGCAACTCTGTTTAAATTTCAAAAACCAAAGGCCCATCTCACCCAGGGTGGCAGTCGGGGGCATCAGCAACTCTTGGGCCAGGGAGCGGGGAATTAGTCAGGATTCCTCCTCTTGAATTCTATCCGGTGACCTTTGCTTGCATGGAAGTCAGGAGCTCACAAACCCTGTCGAGACTAATGATCGTCACATGGGTGAGGTACTGAAGGATCGTCATTTCTCGGGATCTGGATCCGACGGTTTTAGGAGGGGTGAGGCAAACATAAATGGATGAAGAAAAAATATGAAAAGAGTTAAGTTTGTGTAAATTATCAGATCTAACATAGAAACTGCAATTGCTGTAATCAACTTACCTTTCTCGCAGAAGAATCATCATAACTCAGTGATAAAAAAGTGTCATAACTCAGTGTAATGGTCAGGATGGGAGCAGCAATACCGACACGACTGTTATACAATCGGTGTCATTACCAGATGGTTACAGTGCGGTGGGCCGATGCACTTTAAATGTGACTCCTACAATCATCATCATCATAGGCAGTCGCTCAGAATCGAGGAAGACTTGCTTCCACTCCAAAAGTGAGTTCTCAGGTAACTGAACAGTCCAATACGGGAATTATAGTCTCTGTCACAGGTGGGACAGACAGGTGGGAATTAGTCAGGATTCCTCCTCTTGAATTCTATCCGGTGACCTTTGCTTGCATGGAAGTCAGGTGAAAGCAGTCAAGGAGCTCATAAACCCTGTCGAGACATTGAGGGAAAGGGAGGGTGGGACTGGTTTGCCGCACGCTCCTTCCGCTGCCTGCGCTTGTTTTCTGCACGCTCTCGGTGATGAGACTCGAGGTGCTCAGCGCCCTCCCAGATGCACTTCTTCCACTTAAGACAGTCTTTGGCCAGGGACTCCCAGGTGCCAGTGGGGATGTTGCACCTTATCAAGGAGGCTTCGAGGGTGTCCTTGAAATGTTTCCTCTGTCCACTTGGGGATCGCTTGCCGTGTAGGAGTTCCGAGTCGAGCGCTTGCTTTGGGAGTTTTGTGTTGGGCATGCGGACAATGTGGCCCGCCCAATGGAGCTGATTGAGTGTGGTCAGTGTTTTGATGGTGGGGATGTTGGCCTGATCGAGAACACTGATGTTGTTGCGTCGATCCTCCCAGGGGATTTGCAGGATCTTGCGGAGACATCGTTGGTGGTATTTCTCCAGCGATTTGAGGTGTCTGCTGTATATGGGCCACGTCTCTGAGCCATACAGGAGGGCGGGTATCACTACAGCCCTGTAGACCATGAGCTTGGTGCCAGATTTGAGGGCCTGGTCTTCACTCTCTTCCACAGGCGACCGAAGGCTGTGCTGGTGCACTGGAGGCGGTGTTGGACCACGTCGTCGGTGCCTGCCCTTGCTGATACAGGCTCCCAAGGTATGGAAAATGGTCCACGTTGTCCAAGGCCACGCCGTGGATTTTGATGACGGGGGCAGTGCTGTGTGGCAGGGACAGGTTGGTGGAGGACCTTTGTCTTACGGATGTTTAGTGTAGGGCCCACGCTTTTGTATGCCTCGGTGAAGATGTTGACGATGGCTTGGAGTTCAGCCTCTGAATGTGTGCAGACACAAGCGTCGTCCACGTACTGTAGTCCGATGACAGAGGATGGGACGGTCTTGGATCTAGCCTGGAGACGACGTAAGGGTGAACAGGTTCCCACTGGTTCTATAGTTTAGTTCCACTCCAGCGGGGAGCTTGTTGAGCGTGAGTTGGAGCATTGCAGCGAGTAAGATCAAGAATGATTAAGAAAGGGAAGATAGACTATGAAAGTAAACTAGCACAAAATATAAAAACAGCTCGAGTTTCTATAGGTATATAAAAAGGAAAAGAGTGGCTAAAGTAAATGTTGGTTCCTTAGAGGACAAGATCGGGGAATTAGTAATGGGGAACATGGAGATGGCAGAAATTCTGAACAAATATTTTGTATCAGTCTTTACGGTAGAGGACATTAACAATATTCCAACAGTGGATAGTCAAGGGGCTTTGGGGGGGCGCGGAACTTAAAACACAATCACAATCACTAAAGAGGTGGTACTCAGTAAGTTATTGTTATATATGTGGACTTGTATTTACTCTGAACAGCCACCAGAGGGTTCATTCCCCGGAGTCCCAAGGGCACAGGTATTTAAGAAGGCTTCACAGGTTGGAGAGGCACTCTGGAGATCTGCAATAAAAGACTAAGGTCACACTTTACTTTGAGCTCACAGTGTTCAGTCTGACTCTTTCTCCATACATTACAACTGGCGACGAGATACAGATAGCGAACCCAAAGATGCAGAGAACAGTGGGCATCCTGGAGAAATTCTCGGAGGAAGATGATTGGGAAACTTTTGTGGAGCGACTGGACCAATACTTCGTGGCCAACGAGCTGGATGGAGAAGAGAGCGCTGCCAAACGCAGAGCGATCCTCCTCACCGTCTGTGGGGCACCAACGTATGGCCTCGTGAAGAATCTGCTCACTCCAGCGAAACCCACGGAGAAATCGTACGACGATTTGTGCACACTGGTCCGAGAGCATTTGAACCCGAAGGAAAGCGTTCTGATGGCGAGGTACCGGTTCTACACCTACAAACGGTCTGAAGGCCAGGAAGTGGTGAGTTATGTCACCGAGCTGAGACGCCTTGCAGGACATTGCAAATTTGAAGGACATTTGGAGCACATGCTCGGAGACTTTTTCGTACTTGGCATTGGCCACGGAACAATATTTCGCAAACTTTTGACTGTAGAGACCCCAACCTTGAGTAAAGCCATAGCGATAGCCCAGACATTCATTGCCACCAGTGACAATACTAAGCAAATCTCTCAGCACACAAGTGGTGCTACAAGTACTGTGAACAATGTGATGTTGTTTTCGAATCGTAACGTACAGGGCAGGTCACACATACCTGCAGCTACACGTCCGCAGATGTCTCAGAGTCCACCATCAGGGGTGATGAATGCAAGGCCATAAACACCTTGTTGGCGCTGCGGGGGTGATCATCGTTTCCATACATGCCGATTCAAAGAGTATGTTTGCAAGGGCTGTGGAACAATGGGACACCTCCAACGCGTGTGCAGGTGAGCTGCTAAGCCTGTTAAACCTGCAAACCACCACGTTGCAGAGGAAGTCAGATCCATGGAGGATCACTGCAAACCAGAGCCTCAGATACAGGAGGCAGAGGTACACGGGGTGCACACATTCATCATGAATTGTCCCCCGATAATGCTGAATGTTGAACTAAATGGATTCCCGGTGTCAATGGAGCTGGACACTGGCGCGAGCCAGTCCATCATGGGCAAAAAGACTTTCGAAAGGTTGTGGTGCAACAAGGCGTCAAGGCCAGTCTTAACTCCAGTTTGCACGAGACTAAACTTACACTGAAGAACTGATTCCTGTAATCGGCAGCGCTAGTGTAAAGGTCTCCTACGATGGAACGGTGCACAAGCTACCACTCTGGGTGGTACCGGGCGATGGTCCCACGCTGCTCGGCAGGAGCTGGCTGGGAAAGATACGCTGGAACTGGGACGGCGTCCGAGCGCTATCGCCCGCTGACGATACTTCGTGTGCCCAGGTCTTAAACAAATTTCCTTCGCTGTTCGAATCAGGCATCGGGAAATTCCAAGGAGTAAAAGTGCAGATCCACCTAATTCCGGGGGCGTGACCCATCCATCACAAGGCGAGAACAGTACCGTACATGATGAGAGAAAGGGTAGAGGTCGAGCTAGACCGGCTGCAACGAGAGGGCATCATTTCACCGATCGATTTCAGCGAGTGGGCCAGTCCTATTGTCCCAGTCCTCAAAGGAGACGGCACCATCAGAATCTGTGGTGAATACAAAGTAACTATCAATCGTTTCTTCCTGCAGGGCCAATACCCACAACCAAAAGCCGATGACCTCTTTGCAACGCTGGCGGGAGGAAAGACGTTCACGAAGTTGGATCTGACTTCAGCCTACATGACGCAGGAACTGGAGGAATCATCGAAGGCCCTCACCTGCATCAACACGCATAAAGGTATTTCTGTTTATAACAGATGCCCGTTTGGAGTCCGATCAGCGGCGCGATATTCCAGAGAAAGATGGAAAGTTTACTGAAGTCGGTCCCGCACACCGTGGTCTTCCGGGACAACATCTTGGTCACAGATCAGAACACAGTCGAGCATCTGCAGAACCTTGAGGAGGTTCTTAGTCGACTCAACCGCATGGGGCTCAGGTTAAAACGCTCGAAGTGCATTTTCCTGGCACCTGAAGTGGAGTTCCTGGGAAGGAGGATTGCGGCGGACGGCATCAGGCCCACCAACATGAAGACGGAGGCAATCGAGAACACACCGAGGCCACAGAACGTGACGGAGCTGCGGTCGTTTCTGGGACTCTTGAACTACTTTGGTAACTTCTTACCGGGTCTCAGCACACTGTTAGAACCACTGCATGTCTTAGTACAAAAAGGGGACGAATGGGTTTGGGGCAAAAGCCAAGAAAATGCCTTTGTAAAAGTGAGAAAATTGTTATGCTTGTGTTGTATGATCCATGTAAGTGTTTGGTACTAGTATGTGATGTGTCGTCATATGGCGTCGGGTGTGTATTGCAACAAGCTAATGATTTCGGGAAACTGCAACCGGTTGCTTATGCATCCAGGAGTCTGTCTAAGGCCGAGAGAGCCTACAGCATGATTGAAAAAGAAGCGTTAGCGTATGTCTATGGGGTAAAGAAAATGCATCGATACCTGTTTGGGCTAAAATTTGAATTGGAAACTGACCATAAGCCACTTATATCCATTTTTTCCGCGAGTAAAGGGACAAATACCAAAGCATTGGCCCGCATCCAGAGATGGGCGCTCACGTTATCCTCATACAACTATGCCATCCGCCACAGGCCAGGCACAGAAAACTGTGCCGATGCTCTCAGTAGGCTGCCACTGCTCACCACTTGGGTGGAAATGGCGCAGCCCGCAGATCTAGCCATGGTTAAGAAAGCATTTGAGAGTGAGCAATCACCCGTCACTGCCTGGCAGATCAAAACCTGAACAAGCCAGGACCCCTTATTATCGCTAGTCAAAAGCTGTGTGCTTCACGGGAACTGGTCCAGTGTCCCGGTGGAAATGCAGGAAGAGATAAAGCCGTTCCAGCGGCGCAAAGATGAAATGTCTATACAGGCAAATTGCCTTCTGTGGGGCAATCGAGTAGTGGTCGCCAAGAAAGGCAGAGAGACCTTCATCAATGACCTCCACAGTACCCACCCAGGCATCGTAATGATGAAAGCGATAGCCAGATCCCACGTGTGGTGGCCCGGTATCGATGCGGACTTAGAGTCCTGTGTTCACAGACGTAATACATGCTCGCAGTTAAGCAATGTACCCCAGGGAAGCGCCGCTAAGTTTATGGTCTTGGCCCTCCAAATCATGGGCTAGGGTACATGTCGACTATGCAGGCCCGTTCTTGGGTAAAATGTTTCTTGTGGTTGTAGACACGTACTCCAAGTGCATTGAATGTGAGATAATGTCGGCTAGCATGTCCACTGCACGACTGAAAGCCTGCGGGCCATGTTTGCCACTCACGACTTACCCGATGTCCTGGTGAGCAACAACGGGCCATGTTTTACCAGTGCTGAGTTGAAAAAATTCATGACCCGTAACGGGATCAAACATGTCACATCTGCCCCGTTTAAACCAGCATCCAATGGTCAGGCAGAGAGAACACTGCAAACCATCAAGCAAGGCTTGTAGAGGGTAACTGAAGGCTCACTGCAGACTCGCCTATCCCGAGTCCTGCTTAGCTACCGCACGAGACCCCACTCACTCACTGGGATCCCATCTGCTGAACTGTTCATGAAAAGAGCACTTAAGACAAGGCTCTCGTTAGTTCACCCTGATCTACATGAACAGGTAGAGAGCAGACGGCTTCAACAAAGTGCATACCATGATAGCGCAAATGTGTCACGCGAGATTGAAATCAATGATCCTGTATTTGCATAAAATTATGGACATGTTCCCAACTGGCTTCCCGGCACTGTCGTGGCCAAAGAGTGTTTCAGGTCAAACTTTCAAATGGACTCATTCACCGGAAATACTTGGACCAAATCAAACTCAGATTCACGGACTACCCTGAGCAACCCACCTTGGACCCTACCTTTTTTGATCCCCCAACACACACACCAGTGGTAACTGGCACCACAGTTGACCATGAAGCAGAACCCATCATCCACAGCAGCCCTGCAGGGCCCAACACATCAGGCAGCCCAGCAAGGCCAGCTGCACAGCAGCCCAGCGAGGGCCCAACAAATGACTCAACAACATCAGCTTTCACACCGAGACGATCAACCAGGGCAAGGGCCCCAGATCGACTCACACTGTAAATAGTTACACTATTGACTTTGGGGGAGAATGTTGTTATATATGTATACTTGTATTTACTCTGAACAGCCACCAGAGGGCTCATTCCCCGGATTCCGAAGAGATACCATAATCCCTTGAGAGCACAGGTATTTAAGAAGGCTTCACAGGTTGGAGAGGCACTCTGGAGACCTGCAATAAAAGACTACGGTCACACTTTACTTCGAGCTCACAGTGTTCAGTCTGACTCTTTCACCATACAGTTATCATCATCATCATAGGCAGTCCCTCGAAGCGAGGATGACTTGCTTCCACGCCAAAAAATGATAAGTTCACAGGTGTTTCAATGAAGGACCTAATATTCTAGATCCCGAACTACATCGTGAAGGTTGGAAGATGCCTGTGCGTGGATTTTTTTAACGTGGGGTGACCGTTGCACACCAGCCACCACACGGGGCTTGACAGAGCGAGGTCTTGGTCCAGTGGCGAGGGTTAACCAAGACGACTGGAGACCAGCTCTGCTCAGTAAGATAATGGGACTAAAGGCAGATAAATCTGCTGGACCTGATGGCTTGCATCCTAGAGTCTTGAGAAGTAACGGCAGGGATTGTGGATACATTGGTTGTAATTTACCAAAATTCCCTAGATTCTGGGGAGGTCCCAGCAGTTTGGAAAACTGCAAATGTAACGCCCCTATTTAAAAAAGAGGCAGACAAAAAGCAGGAAACTATAGACCAGTTAGCCTAACATCTGTGGTTGGGAAAATGTTGGAGTCAATTATTAAAGAAGCAGTAGCAGAACATTTAGAAAAGCAAAATTCGATCAGGCAGAGTCAGCAGGATTTATGAAGGGGAAGTCATGTTTGACA
Organism: Pristiophorus japonicus; assembly: GCF_044704955.1. NCBI lineage: Eukaryota > Metazoa > Chordata > Chondrichthyes > Pristiophoridae > Pristiophorus > Pristiophorus japonicus. The sequence goes on along the minus strand of NC_091986.1, from coordinate 220,163,247 downwards.
AATTTGCTGGAATTCTTTGAGGATGTAACAAACAGTGTGGAGAAAGGGGAACCAGTGGATGTGGTGTTTTTGGATTTCCAGAAGACATTCGATAAGGTGCCACATAAAAGGTTACTGCACAAGATAAAAGTTCACAGGTTTGGGGGTAATATATTAGCATGGATAGAGGATTGGCTAACTAACAGAAAACAGAGAGTCGGGATAAATGGTTCATTCTCGGGTTGGCAATCAGTAACTAGTGGGGTGCCGCGGGGATCAGTGCTGGGACCCCAACTATTTACAATCTATATTAACAACTTGGAAGAAGGGACTGAGTGTAATGTAGCCAAGTTTGCTGACAATACAAAGATGGGAAGAAAAGCAATGTGTGAGGAGGACACAAAAAATCTGCAAAAGGACATAGACAGGCTAAGTGAGTGAGCAAAAATTTGGCAGATGGAGTATGACGTTAGAAAGTGAGGTCATGCACTTTGGCAGAAAAAAAATCAAAGAGCAAGTTATTATTTAAATGGAGAAAGATTGCAAAGTGCCGCAGTACAGCAGGACCTGGGGGTACTTGTGCATGAAACACAAAAGGATAGTATGCAGGTATAGCAAGTGACCGGGAAGGCCAATGGAATCTTGGCCTTTATTGCAAAGGGGATGGAGTATAAAAGTAGGGAAGTCTTGCTACAGATATACAGGGTATTGGTGAGGCCACACCTGGAATACTGCGTGCAGTTTTGGTTTCCATATTTACGAAAAGATATACTTGCTTTGGAGGCAGTTCAGAGAAGGTTCACTCGGTTGATTCCGGAGATGAGGGGGTTGACTTATGAGGAAAGGTTGATGAGTAGGTTGGGCCTCTACTCATTGGAATTCAGAAGAATGAGAGATGATTTTATTGAAATGTATAAGATTATGTGGGGGCTTGACAAGGTGGATACAGAGAGGATGTTTCCACTGATGGGGGAGACTAGAACTAGGGGGCATGGTCTTAGAATAAGGGGCCGCCAATTTAAAACTGAGATGAGGAGAAATTTCTTCTCTCAGAGGGTTGTAAATCTGTGGAATTCGCTGCCTCAGAGAGCTGTGGAGGCTGGGACATTGAATAAATTTAAGACAGAAATAGACAGTTTCTTAAACGATAAGGGGATAAGGGGATAAGGGGTACCCAGTAGAGGACGGAATCTGCATTGTGACTCTGGGAGGAGCTCTTCAGCCACAGGCAGGGAAGTGAAGCAGAGTCCATGATCAGATCAGCCATGATCTTATTGAAGCAGGCTCGAGGGGCTGTTTGGCCTACTCCTGATCCTATTTCTTATATTGTTATGTAAGAGGGCTGGTGCGTTGACGCGGCCCTGCTTGACCCCAGTCTGGACATGGATTGGGTCTGTGGTGGATCCGTTGGTCAGGATCACGGCCTGCATGTCATCGTGGAGCAGGCGGAGGATGGTGACAAATTTTTGGGGGCAGCCGAAACGGAGGAGGATGCTCCGTAATCCCTCGTGGTTTACAGTGTCAAACAGCCTTTGTGAGGTCAAAGGCGGCCATGTACAAGCTGTTCCCTGCATTTCTCTTGCAGCTGTCACGCTGTGAAGATCATGTCCATTGTACCCCGTAGTGGACGGAATCTGCATTGTGACTCTGGGAGGAGCTCTTCAGCCACAGGGAGAAGACGGTTGAGGAGGATTCTAGCGATGACTTTCCCAGTGGCCACCAACAGAGAGATTCCTCTGGAGTTGCCGCAGTCGGACTTGTCCCGTTTTTTTAAAGATGGTCACGATTACGGTGTAAGGGATAAATTGTAAGAGTTGCAAATTGTAGGGGATAAATTGTAGGAGTTGCAAATAGCTGGTCAGAACAATGCTGAAGATAGTGAACTAATCAGTATTAGGTCTGAGAAATTGCCAATGTATGTAACACTTGCTTATGTAGGTATAGCACAAAGCAATAACGCATTGAACTGTATCCTTAACCTTAGTAACACTTAAACAGCCGAAGTCAGCAGTTTTTGATTAGAAGTCTCTGAGGAAGAGATAAGGAAGCCAGTATTTTGGTACAGTTACTCTCGGCGATGTGCAGTCTGGGGTAGAGGGCAAATAATGGAACAACACAATGATGGGAGATGGACAGTTGCATATACCACTCAGAGCCAGTCTGATAAGAGTCGGCAATACAATGTAACTTCGCTGCTAGCAATAGACCCATCGATGATTTTATAGGAGGATAGTCGGATTTGACCCTTTTTTAAAGATGGTCACGATTACGGCATCTCTGAGATCTCCAGATATTCACTCGTCCTTCCAGATGAGAGAGATGAGATCATGCATTCGTGCCAATAGTGCCTCTCCGCCTGCTCCTGAATCCTTGTTGTTCTTGAACTGATGGATGGCCTTTTCTACCTCATGCAGGGCTGGGGTTTTGCTGAGATGGTGGTGGGTAGCATGCTGCGGGATGGAGTCGAGGACACTCGTGTCAAATTCGCAGAGTCTCGATTGAGGAGATCTTCGAAGTGCTCCTTCAAGCAGGCCCTGACTGCCTCGGTGTCCTTGACGAGTGTCTCCCTGTTCTTGGCCAACAGTGGGGTGGAGCCTTGGGTGCTTGGGCTGTAGGTGGACTTGACTGTGGTGAAGAATCCTCGCATGTCCTGGGTGTCGGCCAGCTGCTGAATCTCCTGTACTTTCTCCACTCACCGTCTATTCTTTTGGTGGCGGGTTTTTTGTTGGACCTCGGCCTTCAGCCGTCTGTAGAGCTGCTTTGCTGCTGCTGAATTGGGCTACTGCTTTCGGTTCAGAAATGCCCTTGCAGTTTATTAGCTCTTGGATCTCCACAGTCCTTGTATTTCCTGGTTGAGTGACCAAGCGTCTCTTCGCAGGCACTGGTTATGGTGGCCCTGAGGGCAAATCAAGCACTGTGGGCACTCTGCATCTCGGAGTTATCGAGGGTCGCCAGGTTGGCAGCGAGGCGCTGGCTATATAGGGCTCACTTAGCTGGGTCTTTGCGTGTCCTGGCATTGATTTTTCTGCGACATTTCTTCTGTTGCCATTGTCGCTTTGAGGCTACATTGATGTTGATGACGGAACGGATTAGCCAGTGGTCCGTCCAGCAGTCGTCAGCTCCTGTCGTGGCGCGGGTGATGCGCACGTCCTTGCGGTCCCTCGCTCGAACGATGATGTAGTCGAGCAGGTGCCAGTTCTTGGAGCAAGAGTGTTGCCACGATGCCTTGTACTTGACCCTCTGGCAGAACAAGGTGTTGGTGATGACAAGGTCATGTTCTAGGCAATTTGTCAGGAGCAGGGTACCGCCGGAGTTGGTTTTCCCTACCCCCTCTCTGCCGACCACACATCACAAAAGGTCTGTGTCCTTCCCGACCCTGGCGCTGAAGATTAGTTTGTTGTTCGTAGGGACGCAGGACAGGGCGGCAGATTAGGAAAAGGGGAGGTGCAACGAGACCTGGGGGTCATGGTGCATCAGTCATTGAAAGTTGGCATGCAGGTACACCAGGCATTTGAAGAAGGCAAATGGTATGTTGGCCTTCATAGCTAGGGGATTTGAGTATAGGAGCAGGGAGGTCTTACTGTAGTTGTACAGGGCCTTGGTGAGGCCTCACCTGGAATATTGTGTTCAGTTTTGGTCTCCTAATCTGAGGAAGGACGTTCTTGCTACTGAGGCAGTGCAACAAAAGTTCACCAGACTGATTCCCAGGATGGCGGGACTGACATATGAGGAGAGACTGGATCAACTGGGCCTTTATACACTGGAGCTTAGAAGGATGAGAGGAGATCTCATAGAAACGTATAAGATTCTGACGGGACGGGACAGGTTAGATGCGGGAAGAATGTTCCCGATGTTGGGGAAGTCCAGAACCAGGAGACAGTCTTAGGATAAGGGGTAGGCAATTTTGGACTGAGATGAGGAGAAACTTCTTCACTCAGAGAGTTGTTAACCTGTGGAATTCCCTGCCGCAGAGAGTTGTTGATGCCAGTTCATTGGATATATTCAAGAGGGAGTTAGATATGTCCCTTACGGCTAAAGGGATCAAGGGGTATGGAGAGAAAGCAGGAAAGGGGTAGTGAGGGAATGATCAGCCATGATCATATTGAATGGCGGTGCAGGCTCGAAGGGCCGAATGACCTACTCTTACACCTATTTTCTATGTTTCTATGTTTCTATGTTAGCCCTCCCCAAATGCATTACCTCACGCTTCTCCGGATTGAATCCCATTTGCCAGTGTTCTGCCCACCTGACCAGTTCATTGATATCTTCCCACAGTGTACAGCTTTTTTCGTCATTATCAACCACACAGCCAATTTTATCATCTGCAAACTTCTTAATTATACCCTCTATACTCAAGTCTAAATCATTGATATATCCCCCAAAATCAAGAGACCGAGTACTGAGCCCTGCAGAACCCCACTGGAAACAGCCTTCTAGTCACAGAAACACATTACCCTCTGCTTCCTACCTCTAACCCAATTTTGGATCCAACTTGCCACTTTGCCTTGGATCCCATGGGCTTTTACTTTCGTGACCAGTCTGCCATGTGTGACCTTATCAAAAGCCTTGCTAAAATCCATGTACACTACATCAATGCACTACTCTCATCGATCCTCCTGGTTACTTCATCAAAAATTCAATCAAGTCAGTCAGACACAACCTTCCCTTAACAAATCCATGCTGACTGTCCTTGATTAATCAGTGTCTTTCTAAGTGAAGATTTATCTGTCCCTCAGAATTTTTTCCAATAATTTTCCCACCACCGAGGTTAGGCTGACTGGCCTGTAACTACTCGGCCCATCCCATTTCTCCCTTTGTAAACAGAGGTACCACGTTAGCAGCCCTCCACTACCACACCTGTAGCCAGAGAGGGTTGGAAAATTATGGTCAGAGCCTCTGCTATTTCCTCTTTTGCTTCTCTTAACAGCCTGGGATACATTTCATTTATTTTAAGTTTCCATATTGTGTACAGCAGCCATTTCACCCCCTTGCCCCCTGCCCCACAGTGGGGAGCGAGTATTGGGTTCATAAAGTGAGTGGATGGCCTAGCCTGCACTGTCACACTCCCACCAGCAATCACGGCACAGATCTGCAGCCTACATATTTGTACATCACCAGCAGGCGGTGCTGTCACGCTGTATTGCCAGTGCCACCCTGACTGCACAAAATAACAGGAATTAATCATCATCATCATAGGCAGTCCCTCAGAATCGAGGAAGACTTGCTTCCACTCTAAAAGTGAGTTCTTTGGTGGCTGAACAGTCCAATGTGAGAGCCACAGACTGTGTCACAGGTGGGACAGATAGTCGTTGAGGGAAGGGGTGGGTGTGGAGTCTGGTTTGCCGCACGCTCCTTCCGCTGCCTGCACTTGATTTCTGCTCATGCTCTCGGCATTGAGATTTGAGTTGCTCAGCGCCCTCCCGGATGCACTTCCTCCACCTCGGGCGGTCTTTGGCCAGGGACTCCCAGGTGTCGGTGGGGATGTTGCACTTTATCAGGGAGGCTTTGAGGGTGTCCTTGTAGCGTTTCCGCTGCCCACCTTTGGCTCGCTTGCCATGTAGGAGTTCCGAGTAGAGCGCTTGCTTTGGGAGTCTCGTGTCTGGCATGCGGACAATGTGGCCTGCCCAGCGGAGCTGGTCGAGTGTGGTCAGTGCTTCAATGCTGGGGACGTTGGCCTGAATGAGGACGCTAATGTTGGTGCGCCTGTCCTCCCAGCGGATTTGTAGGATCTTGCGGCGACATCATTGGTGATATTTCTCCAGCAACTTGAGTTGTCTACTGTACATGGTCCATGTCTCTGAGCCATACAGGAGGGCGGGTATCACTGCAGCCCTGTAGACCATGAGCTTGGTGGCAATTTTGAGGGCCTTATCTTCAAACACTCTTTTCCTCAGGCGGCCGAAGGCTGTACTGGCGCACTGGAGGCGGTGTTGGATCTCGTCGTCGATGCCTGCTCTTGTTGATAGGAGGCTCCCGAGATATGGGAAATGGTCCACGGTGTCCAGGGCCGCGCCGTGGATCTTGATGACTGGGGGGGGCAGTGCTGTACGGTGAGGACAGGCTGGTGGAGGACCTTTGTCTTACGGATGTTTAGCGTAAGACCCATGCTTTCGTACACCTCAGTAAATACGTCCACTATGTCCTGGAGTGCAGTCTCTGTATGGGCGCAGACGCAGGCGTCGTCCGCGCACTGTAGCTCGACGACAGAGGTTGGGGTGGTCTTGGATCTGACCTGGAGACGGCGCAGGTTGAAGAGGATCCCACAGGTTCTGTAGTTTAGTTCCACTCCAGCGGGGAGCTTGTTGACTGTGAGATGGAACATGGTGGCGAGAAAGATTGAGAAGAGGGTTGAGGCGATGACGCAGCCCTGTTATACACAGCAACTGAATGCAGATTGACACAAAGCGACTTTGCCAAGTGCTATTTTGTGCTGAATTTAGGATATTGATCCATTCTCCCCAAAAGGCTGTGAATGCTGGTGGGCAATTGGAATATTCAAGACTGGGGATCGATAGGTTTGGTTAGGTAAGGGTATCAAGGGACACGGAGCAAATATGGGTAAGTGGAGTTGAGGTACAGATCAGCCGTGATCTAATAAAATAACGGAGCAGGCTCGAGGGGCTGAATGGTTTACTGTTCTTATGTTCCAGTCAAAAGCAGAGTTGCGACTCATTTCAACAACAAAAATTTGCATTTATATAGCGACTTTAACATAGTAAAACGTCCCAAGGGGCTTCACAGGAGAGTTGTTAAACAAAGTTTGACACCGAGCCACATAAGGAGATAATACGACAGGTGACCAGAGCTTGGGACCTAGGCAGCTGAAGCCGCGGCCACCAATGGTGGCGAGATTAAAATTGGGGATGTGCAAAAGGCCAGAATTGGAGGAGGGCAGAGATCTCGGAGGGTTGTAGGGCTTGAGATTACAGAGAGGGGGAGGGGTGAGGCCATGGAAGGATTTGAACACAAGGATGAGAATTTTAAAATGGAGGCTTTGCTGGATCAGGAAACATAGAAACATAGAAAATAGGTGCAGGAGTAGGCCATTCGGCCCTTCGAGCCTGCACCACCATTCAATAAGACCATGGCTGATCATTCACCTCCGTACCCCTTTCCTGCTTTCTCTCCATACCCCTTTATCTCTTTAGCCGTAAGGGCCACATCTAACTCCCTCTTGAATACATCTAATGAATTGGCCTCAACAACTCTCTGCGGTAGGGAATTCCACAGGTTAACAATTCTCTGAGTGAAGAAGTTTCTTCTCATCTCAGTCCTAAATGGCTTACCCCTTATCCTTAGACTGCGACCCCTGGTCCTGGACTCCCCCAACATCGGGAACATTCTTCCTGCATCTAACCTGTCTTGTCCCGTCAGAATTTTATATGTTTCTGTGTGATCCCCTCTCATTCTTCTAAACTCCAGTGAATACAGGCCCAGTCGATCCAGTCTCTCCTCATATGTCAGTCCTGCCATCCTGGGAATCAGTCTGGTGAACCTTCGCTGCACTCCCTCAATAGGAAGAATGTCCTTCCTCAGATTAGGAGACCAAAACTGAACACAATATTCCAGGTGAGGCCTCACCAAGGCCCTGTACAACTGCAGTAAGACCTCCCTGCTCCTATACTCAAATCCCCTAGCTATGAAGGCCAGCATGCCATTTGCCTTCTTCACCGCCTGCTGTACCTGCATGCCAACTTTCAATGACTGATGAACCATGGCACCCAGGTCTTGTTGCACCTCCCCTTTTCCTAATCTGCCGCCGTTCAGATAATATTCTGCCTTCATGTTTTTGTCACCAAAGTGGATAACCTCACATTTATCCACATTATACTGCATCTGCCATATAATTGTCCACTCACCTAACCTGTCCAAGTCACCCTGCAGCCTCTTAGCATCCTCTTCACAGCTCACACCGCCACCCAGTTTAGTGGCATCTGCAAACTTGGAGATATTACACTCAATTCCTTCATCTAAATCATTGATGTATATTGTAAATAGCTGGGGTCCCAGCACTGAGCCCTGCGGCACCCCACTAGTCACTGCCTGCCATTCTGAAAAGGACCCGTTTATCCCGACTCTCTGCCTACTGTCTGCCAACCAGTTCTCTATCCACGTCAGTACATAACCCCCAATACCATGTGCTTTAATTACACACCAATCTCTTGCGTGGGACCTTGTCAAAAGCCTTTTGAAAATCCAAATACACCACATCCACTGGTTCTCCCTTGTCCATTCTACCAGTTACATCCTCAAAAAATTCCCGGTCCAGCAAAGCCTCCATTTTAAAATTCTCATCCTTGTGTTCAAATCCCTCCATGGCCTCACCCCTCCCCCTCTCTGTAATCCCCACAACCCTCCGAGATCTCTGCCCTCCTCCAATTCTGGCCTTTTGCACATCCCCAATTTTAATCTCGCCACCATTGGTGGCCGCGGCTTCAGCTGCCCAGGTCCCAAGCTCTGGTCACCTGTCGTACTATCTCCTTATGTGGTTCGGTGTCAAACTTTGTTTAATAACCCTCCTGTGAAGCCCCTTGGGACGTTTTACTACATTAAAGGCACTATATAAATGCAAATTGTTGTTGTTGAAATGAGTCACAACTCAGCTTCTGACCGGAACATAGGAACAGTAGATCATTCAGTCCCTCGAGCCTGCTCCGCTATTTTATTAGGGAGCCAATGTAGGTCAGTGAGCTCAGGAAGTTGATGGGTGAATGGGATTTTAGTGTGAGTTAGGATATGGGCAGCAGAATCAGTCTCATATTTCACCTTTAAATCAGTTAGTTCGCTGTTTAATCATTTACAAACTTACGGACTTCGGACTTTCTTTAGTGATGGTTCTGATGGTTGGTTAATGTATCAAACAATCACCATTGCTGTAGGATAGTTAGGCAATGATAGGCAGAAATTGGTGCTTATTCTGAAGGGTTTAGCATGTTGGTCTGTATTCAGGTACCAGATTACAGGATATCCACACAGATCCTCCAGTTCACCATTGACATGGGACGCAGCCAGTTGTTCCCATTTCATATCCTTATAGAATCATAGAATGATACAGCACAAAAGGAGCCCTTTCGGCCCATCGTGTCTATGCCAGCTCTGTGACAGAGCGATCCAGTTTGTCCCGCTCCTGCTCTTTCCCTGTAGCTCTGTAAACTTTTCTGATATGTCCTTGCAAAACAGTATAAATGCACACGAGGCCCATGCTTGAGAGAAGGTCAGTCTGTGACCTGTCCTTTATTCCTTAGCACTCAAGTGATGAAAGTGGGTGGAGCTTCCCCTTTTATACCTGAAAGTCCAGGTTAGGAGTGTCTCCCACAAGTTCACCACCTAGTGGTCATTGTTCTCACAGTGTACAACTTAGGTCAGATTATACATGGGTTACAATGCTGGTTGAATACATGACATTTTCCCTTCAAATATTTATCCAATTCTCTTTCCAAAGTTACTATTGAATCTGCTTCCACCGCCCTTTCTGGCAGCGCGTTCCCGATCAACAACAACCTGCTGTGCAAAAAGAATGTCGCCTTTGGCACTTTGGCAGAAAAAAATCAAAGAGCACGTTATTATTTAAATGGAGAAAAATTGTAAAGTGCTGCAGTACAGCGGGACCTGGGGGTACTTGTGCATGAAACACAAGGATAGTATGCAAGTGATCAGGAAGGCCAATGGAATCTTGGCCTTTATTGCAAAAGGGATGGAGTATAAAAGCAGGGAAATCTTGCTACAGCTATACAGGGTATTGGTGAGGCCACACCTGGAGTACTGCGTGCAGTTTTGGTTTCCATATTTATGAAAGGATATACTTGCTTTGGAGGCAGTTCAGAGAAGGTTCACTAGGTTGATTCCGGAGAAGAGAGGGTTGTGTTATGAGAAAAGGTTGAGTAGTTTGAGCCTCTACTCATTGGAATTCAGGTGATCTTATCGAAACGTATAAGATAATGAGGGGCTTGACAAGGTGGATGCAGAGAGGATGTTTCCACTGATAGGGAAGACTAGAACTAGGGGACATAATCTTAGAATAAGGGGCCGCCCATTTAAAACTGAGATGAGGAGAAATTTCTTCTCTCAGAGCGTTGTAAATCTGTGGAATTCGCTGCCTCAGAGAGCTGTGGAAGCTGGGACATTGAATAAATTTAAGACAGAGATAGACAGTTTCTTAACCGATAAGGGAATAAGGGGTTATGGGGAGCGGGCAGCGAAGTGGACCTGAGTCCATGATCGGATCAGCCATGATCGTATTAAATGGCAGAGCAGGCTCGAGGGGCCGTATGGCCTACCCCTGCTCCTATTTCTTCTGTTCTTATGTTCGCATGTCACCTCTGGTTCTCTTGCCAATCACCTTAAATCTGTGTCCTCTGTGACCCTCCTGCCACTGGAAACAGTTTTTCCTTATTTACTCTATCAAAACCCTTCATGATTTTGAACACCTCTATTAAATCTCCTCTTAGCCTTCTCAGCTTGAAGGAGAACAGCCCCAGCTTCTGCAGTCTGTCCACATAACTGAAGTCCCTCATCCCTGGTACCAATTTAGTAAATCTCCTCTGCACTCTTTCTTAGTCACTCTGTTATCGTATTTCTTGAGCCGATAATTATTTTTCCTGTGATTGAATATAATTATTAGAATTATTTTCTGATTAATTCACCAATCAAATTCTACAAAAGCAACCAAAAGTGACCAATCACCTTCGACTATTCCTCAGCCCGGGCCCCACCTTCTTCCTGGATCAAATATCATTTTGGTTGCCCCGTTGGAGGCTTCTTTCTGCCAGTTATTGCTCAGAGGATGAAGATTGAGAGTAATCGTCCTCAGCTCACTCATCAGTCACTGCGCTGGGAACAGGAGCGGGGCTGTCACCGGGACTGGACAGGCCAACATTTACACTAACAATCCTGGGATTCTGCGGGCAAGGCCAGAAGAGATTCACTGTACAATAGTGTTAGAGTGTGATGTAAATTACTGAGGACAAAGCAGCCCGCTTGTATGGCACCCCATCCACCACCTTAAACATTCACTCCCTCCACCACCAGCGCACCGTGGCTACAGTGTGTACCATCTATAGGATGCACTGCAGCAACTCGCCAAGGCTTCTTCAGCAGCACCTCTCAACCCCGCGACCTCTATTGTTGTGTATGCATGCCTGTTTACTGTGTGATGTCTGTAACACTGTTATGCAATACTGAATGTACCCTCACACTGTACACACCTTGCCTACACCAGAGGGTGCTACTGCTGGAGACCTAAGGGTTGCCCGCACACTGCAGGTAACTCAGTATAAAAAGGAACACAGTTTAAGTATCATACCCTGCCTCGTGGAGTCATTACTAAAGGTGCCTACATACGCTACAACTGGCGACAGGAATACGAAGTCACGAACTACACGCTCAACATGTCTAACCTCAGCAACTTTCAGCAATTTACAGAGGGGGAAGATTGGGATGCTTTTGTGGAAAGATTGGAACAGTTCTTTGTAGCCAACGACCTGACGGGGACACACCGGCCGCACTACCGAACAAACGCAGGGCCATCCTGCTTAGCAGTTGTGGGCCCACCATCTACAGTCTCGTCAGGGACTTACTAGCCCTGAAGAAGACAACCACCAAGAGCTATGAGCAACTTGTAACAATCATACAGGAACAACTAAAACCGAAAGAAAGCATCCTCCCAGCCAGGCACCGGTTCTACACTTACCGGCGACCTGAGGGCCAAGAAATTGCTCAGTATGCTGCACACTTAAGAAGACTAGCTGCACCGTGTGATTTTGGCGACCACCTTAATGAAGCACGAAGGGACATATTTGTCATCAGAATCGGCCACGAGGGCCTCCTGCACAAGTTGCTCTCTGCCGACATCACGGTCACCCTGCAGAAAGCAATTCAAGTGAGCCAGGCCTACATGGTTTCGGCCAGCGACTCCAGGCGAATACTGACCCAGGACTCTAAACCGACGAGAGCAGTGCACTGCATTGATACTTCTAAGGGCAGAAACACTGCCCCGAGTTCCACAACCCCGAGTCCGCCACATGGGGCAAACCGGCTAGTCCCGTGCTGGCGCTGTGGAGGAAACCACAGGGCCCACCAGTGCCGCTACAAAGACTATGCATGCAAAGAGAAAAGGCACCTTCAAAGGATGTGCAGAGAAAGTTTTACTCACCGCGTCTCTGATGAGTTGGCTGATCTCCGGGGCTCCGACACAGAGGAAGGTGAAGTTGCCCAACCCCTGGAAGAAGAGTATGGAACTCATACCTGCTCCACTGAAAGTTCTCCGTGGGCGATGAAAGTAGACGTTGACGGGGTCCCAGTTTCTATGGAGAGCGACACAGGGGCGAGCCAGTCTGTGATGAACCAAGCGACCTTTGAAGAACTTTGGATGAATCCCGCCAATCGAACACAACAGCAGCCTATCCAAGCGAAGCTGCTCCCAGGCCTCCGGGCTCTGGCAATCGACCTCGAACATGGATCCATTGCAGCATCCGGAGGTTCCACTGCCCATAGCACCCCGGCGAAATCTCTGAGACCGAGGATCCAAACTCCACTTTCCGGGCTGGGGCAGCACGCCAAGAGGTGAACATCGACGAAAGAAATGGATTCCCAACATCCAGGATCGAAACTGTGGAAGAAAAGAGCACCACAGCCTACCTGCAGCAAGACCAGAAAATGGCTGCAGCACCACAAGCAGCAGAACCTGTCATCAAAATGGCTTCTGCCATGTCACGAGTGAACATGGAGGAGCATCACGTGACACCGAGCGGCCAATCGGATTTGAAGGCTCCCTTAAAGGAGACCAGTAATCAAAGAAATTTAAAGGGGAAGTTTCAACTATTTGAGTACACGGACTTTAAAGCTAAAGATGCGATTAAGGGGTGCAAGTATGAAAATGTATGCAATGTAACAATGAATTGTGATGCTGGTTTAACTAATGTGACTAATGAGATGAATGCAGGTGTCAGTAAGTTTAAGAACAAGTTTGTTACGCTTAACAATCATGATAGAGAATGCGAAATGCCTCATGTAACCATATCTGTTTAAACCAGGACACCCAAAAGTGGTGCAAAGGCTAGAATGTATAATGCAGGCTCGACTATGTGTGATCAGAGCCAAGGTGTCATGTATACCAGTAGGACACTGCCAAAGGACATTGGGTCCTACAGGGACCATGCGGCCCAGCGACGACTCCACGAGGCAAACAGACACAACGCTCACCATAACCTCCCATAGCCCACCACTGATCACCTCCTCTGGGCAGGGCAATAAGGATATGAAAAATGCTTAGGGGGGGGAAGTGTTGTTGTGCATGCATGCCTATTTACTGTGTGATGTCTGTAACACTGTTATGCAACACTGAATGTACCCTTATGCTGTACACACCTTGACTGTACACCAGAGGGTGCTGCCGCTGGAGACCTAAGGGTTATCTGCATACTGCAGGTAACCCAGTATAAAAAGGAACACACAGCTTGTTGTCCTCACTCAGGAGCTGCAAATAAAGGACTACAGGTCTGCACAGTTTAAGTATCATAGCCTGCCTCGTGGAGTCAATACTAAAGGTGCCTACATACGCTACATCTACCACCTAGAAGGACAAGGGCAGCAGGCTCATGGGAACACCACCACCTCCACGTTCCCTTCCAAGTCACACACCATCCTGACTTGGAAATATATCGGCCGTTCCTTCATTGTCGCTGGGTCAAAATCCTGGAACTCCCTCCCTAACAGCACTGTGGGAGCCCCTTCACCACACGAGCTACACGAGTTCAAGAAGGCGGCTCATCATCACCTTAAAGGGAAACTGGAGATGGGCAATAAATCGCTTTGCCAGCGATGCCCACATCCTGAGGGATGATAAAAAAAATTAATGAGTCATTGGTGTACCACATTTTTGGCTCTCTCTGCACATGCGCAGTCGATCGCGTCGATCCTGTGCTGCAAAGGTCAGGGGATCCATTTCATGGCCCGGGGGGGGGGGGGAGAACGCAATTGAAGGGGTGAGACAGGAGCTCGGAGGAGGGGACAAGGTCAGTGGTTTGGTGGGTAGCGTGAGGAGGGGGGGGGGGGAAGGTCAGGAACTCGGAGATGGGGAGCATGGAGAGAACAGGGAGGATGGGGGAAGAACGGATTCTAGGTCTAAAGGGTGGGGCGGGGGGGATTGAAAGTGAGAACGTGATCCAGATGGGAAGATGGATCACATTCTCCCTATTCTGTTAGACATGGATTACGTTCTTCCAAACCCACCCCACCTCCTTTACACCCTGAAATCCTGAAGTCTTGATTCTGTCAGTATTCACTTCATACCAAATAAACCTGTTAACAATCCATGCGTAAAGCCCCATCTATGGGGGTGTGGGAGAAGGTCAACAACATGTTTGGAGGGGGGGGAGGAGAAGGTCAGGAACCTGGGGGAGGGGGGGGTTGCAGGACAGGGGGGGGGGGGGGTGACCGGGGTGGGGGGAAGTCCTAACCCGTGAACGTGAGCCTTGACTGTTCCCTGAAAGCAGTACTATAAGAATGAATGGATCAAATTGCACACTGCAAAGTACATGATTACGAAGGTAGGTAGGATCTAATTACTGATTCCAGACAAACTCCTGGGTGTATCTTGTCCTCCAAAGGAATCAATCAGAAAGCTGGTCTTGTCATTCAAGGGGACCAATCAGAACATTGGTGTTGCAAATACGCACGACCAAAAGATTACGCATGCGTGAAGCACCTTGGGACATTTTTGTTTGATAAAGCCGCTATATAAATGCAAGTTGTTTTTCTTGTTTATATATGCATATATGCTACATAAAAGAGGACAGGTTTTATACTAGGCTTGTATTCCCTCAAAAATAGAAGGTTAAGGGGTGATCTAATTGATCTTTAAGATGATTAAAGGAGTTGATAGAGTAGATAGAGAGAAACTATTTTCTCTGTTGGGGGGGAGTTCAGAACAAGGGGTCATCATCTTAAAATGATAGCTTGGCTGTTTGGGGTGAAGACATGAAGCATTTTTAAAAAATTTTATTCGTTCATGGACGTGGGCATCACTGGCAAGGCCGGCAGTTATTACCCACACCTCATTGCCCCTTGAGAAGGTGGTGGTGAGCCGCCTTCTTGAACCGCTGCAGTCCGTGTGGTGAAGGTGCTCCCACAGTGCTGTTAGGGAGGGAGTTCCAGAATTTTGACCCAGCGACGATGAAGGAACGGCCGATATATTTACAAGTCAGGATGGTGTGTGACTTGGAGGGGAACGTGGAGATGGTGGTGTTCCCATGCGCCTGCTGCCCTTGTCCTTCTAGGCGGTAGAGGTCGTAGGTTTGGGAGGTGCTGTTGAAGAAGCCTTGGTGAGTTGCTGCAGTGCATCTTGTAGATGGTACACACTGCAGCCACGGTGTGCCGGTGGTGGAGGGAGTGAGTGTTGAAGGTGGTGGATGAGGTGCCAAACAAACGGACTGCTTTGTCATGATGATCACCACCTGACTTGTGCCTTGTAGATGGTGGAAAGGCTTTGGGGAGTCAGGTGGTGATCATCATCATAGGCAGTCCCTCGGAATCGAGGAAGACTTGCTTCTACTCCCAAACTGAGTTCTTTGATGAGATACGAGAGCCACAGACCCTGTTACAGGTGAGACAGACATTTGTCGAGGGAAGGGGTGGGTGGGGCTGGTTTGCCGCGCGCTCCTTCCGCTGCCTGCGCTTGGCCTCTTCATGCTCTTTGCGTCGAGACTCGAAGAGCTCAGCGCCCTCCCGGATGTACTTTCTCCACCTCGGGCGGTCTACGGCCAGGGTCTCCCAGGTGTCAGTGATGATGTCGCACTTTACCAGGTAGGCTTTGAGGGTGTCCTTATAATGTTCCCGCTGCCATCCTTTGGCTCGTTTACCATGAAGGAGCTCCGCATAAAGCATTTGCTTAGGGAGTCTTGTATCTGGCATGCGAACTATGTGGCCTGCCCAGCGAAGCTGATCGAGTGAGGTCAGTGCTTCATACTGGGGATTTTAGCCTGGTCGACGACACTGATGTTGGTGTGCCTGTCCTCCCAGGGGATTTGCAGGATCGTGCGGGGACATCGTTGGTGATATATCTCCAGCGACCTCAGGTGCCTTCTATACATCGTCCATGCCTCAGATCCATACAGGAGGGTGGGTATTACTACAGTCCTGTAGACCATGGGCTTGGTGGTAGATTTAAGGGCCTGGTCTTCAAACGCTCTTTTCCTCAGACAGCCGAAGGCTGCACTGGCGCACTGGAGGTGTTGTTGAATTTGCATCAATGTCTGCCTTTGTTGATAAGAGGCTCCCGAGATCTGGGAAATGGTCCACGTTGTCCAGGGCCGCGCTGTGGATCTTGATGATTGGAGGGCAATGCTGTGCGGCGGTGACAGGCTGTTGGAGGACCTTTGTCTTACAGATGTTAATCGTAAGGCCCATGCTTTCATATGCCTCAGTGAATACATTGACTATATCCTGGAGTTCATACTCTGAATGTGCACAGACGCAGGCGTCCGCATACTGCAGCTCAACGACAGAGGTTGGGGTGATCTTGGACCTGGCCTGGAGGCGGCGTAGGTTAAACAGCTTCCCACTGGTTCTGTAGTTTAGTTCCACTCCAGCGGGGAGCTTGTTGATTGTGAGGTGGAGCATGGCAGCGAGGAAGATTGAGAAGAGGGTTGGAGGGATGATGCAGCCCTGTTTGACTCCGGTCCGGACATGAATTGGGTCTGTAATGGATCCGTTGGTAAGGATCACGGCCTGCATGTCATCGTGAAACAGGCGAAGGATGTTGACAAACCTTTGGGGGCATCCGAAACGGAGGAGGGCGCTCCATAGACCCTCACAGTTGACAGTGTCAAAGGCCTTTGTAAGATCGAAAAAGGCCATGTATAAGGGCTGATGCTGCTCCCTGCATTTTTCCTGCAACTGTTGAGCTGCAAAGATCATGTCTGTTGTGCCACGTAGGGGACGAAATCCGCATTGTGATTCCGGGAGGAGCTCCTTGGCCACAGGGAGAAGGCAATTGAGGAGAACTCTAGCGACAACTTTCCCAGTGGCTGATAGCAGGGAGATTCCCCTGTAGTTGCTGCAGTCGGACTTGTCCCCTTTTTAAAAAATGGTCACAATCACTGCATCTCTGAGATCTCCCGGCATGCTCTCCTCCCTCCAGATGAGAGAGATGAGATCATGTATCCGCGCCAACAGCACCTTTCTGCCATACTTTAGCGCCTCAGCAGGGATTCCATCCGCACCCATAGTTTTGTTATTCTTGAGCTGTTTTATGGCTTTGCCTACCTCATGCAACGTTGAGGTCTCACTGAGATGGTGGCGGGTCACATGCTGCGGGATGGAGTCCAGAACACTCGAGTCAAAGGCAGAGTCTCGATTGAGGAAATCTTCAAAGTGCTCCTTCCATCGGGCCCTGACAGCCTCGGTGTCCTTGATGAGCGTTTCCCCGTTCTTGGCCAGGAGTGGGGTGGGGCCTTGGGAGTTTGGACCGTAGGTGGTCTTGACTGCAGCGAAGAACCCTCGTATATTGTGGCTGTCTGCCAGTTGTTGTATCTCCTGTGCTTTCTCCATCCACCACCTGTTCTTTAGGTCCCGGGTTTTTTGTTGGACCTGAGCCTTGAGCCGTCTGTAATGTTGTTTTGCAGCTCCCGAGTTGGGTTGTTGCTTGAGGCTCAGAAATGCTTTGCGCTTGCGATCTCTTAGTTCTTTGATCTCCTGATCATTTTCATCAAACCAGTCCTGATGTTTTCTGGTTGAGTGGCCAAGTGTCTCTTCACAGGCATTGGTTATAGAGGCCTGGAGGGAAGACCAAGCGCCATGAGCATTCAGCATCTCAGGGTCATCAAGGCACGCCAGATTGGCTGTGAAGCGCTGGCTTTATAGGGCTCTCTTAGCTGGGTCTCTAAGTGCCCCGTCATTAACTTTTTTGTGGAACTGCTTCTGCTGTCTCCTCTGCTTTGGGGCAATGTTAATGTTGATGACGAATCGGATTTGGTGATGGTCCATCCAGCAGTCGTCAGCTCCTGTCAGGGCGCGGGTGATGCGCACATCCTTGCGATCCCTGGCTCGGACGATGACATAGTCAAGCAGGTGCCAGTGTTTGGAGCGAAGGTGATTCCACGATGCCTTGTATTTGTCCCTCTGGCAGAACAGGGTGTTGGTGATGAGGAGTTCATGTTCTAGACATTTTGTCAGGAATAGGGTACCGTTGGAGTTGGCTTTCCCTACCCCATCTCTGCCAATCACGCCTCCCCAAAGGGTTGTGTCTTTACCGACCCTGGCATTAAAATCACCCAGGAGGATCAATTTGTCGCCCGTGGGGACACGGGACAAGAATGTCTTGAGGTTGGAATAAAAACCCTCTTTAGCCTCATCCGTTGCATCAAGTGTAGGAGCGTACCCACTGATGACTGTGACACATTGGTCCGGGGTAGAGTAATGCGAAAAGTTATGAGGCGTTCGTTAACCCCACAGGAGGAGCCTTTGAGCTGGTCAACCAGCTCATTCATGACGGCAAAGCCGACTCAATGAAGGCGGCGTTCTGCCTCTGGTTTCCCTTTCCAGAAGAAGGTGTAACCTCCACCATGTTCCTTCAACTGACCTTCCCCTGCCCGCCGGGTCTCGCTTAGGGCGGTGATGCCAATGTCAAAATGTCTGAGTTCCCGGGCAACTATGGCAGTGCGGCGTTCCGGCCTGTTGCTGTTGGGATTGTCCATGAGGGTCCTGACGTTCCAGGTCCCGAACTTCATACTGACGAAGTGGAAGAAGCCTGTGCGTGAGTTCTTTTAACGTGGGGTGGCCGTTGCACCCCGGAAACCACACGGGGCTTAGCTGAGCAAGGTCTTGGTCCAGTGGCAAGGGAGGTCCAAGACAACTGGAGACCAGGCACAGCTCGATAAGCCGAATTGCCCATGGCAAAGTGTTGGCCGCAAGCTCGGCACCGAGTAGCGCCATTGATGGTAGATGGCCCGAGGCTTGGTTGGGGGGCCAGGCATTAGGAAGATGACCTCCAAAGCTATTTTAAAAGTTAAAAGTTAATAAAGATTCCCAATTTATTTAAAAAGTTTCGAAGAGTTGTTAAAAAGTCGAAGATGTAAATCAATAATAGGTTATAAAAGTTTCCCCAGTTTAAGAAGTTTCTAAAGGTTGTTAACAAGTTAAAGATGTAGATCAATGATAGATGTTTGAGAGTATTTCAATTAAAAGTCTAAAATGTAAGTTTTAAAAGTTCTCCCAAATTGTTTAAAAAGTTTAAAAGTTGATTAAAAGTCCAAAAGTTAATTAAAAGTTGGTGAGGAGTTTAAGACGTTGGGTTGAACGCCGCCGTCGCGATCCCTTCGGCTGGTTCAGCACTGGCCTCGGAGTCCCTTCAGCCGGTTCCACGTCCCCCTGAGTCTGTCAGCAAAATGAACACCTGGTGTGCGACCACAGGGACAGGCGTGGGCAGGGGTGGAGTCCTTTCGGCCGGCGCGGGGTCCCTTCTGCAACTGCAAGGTAACATTTATTTGCTATCACGCTGGGGCTGCTCAGGACCCGCTGTGTGTTTTGTCCCACTGGGGCCCGGGACAGGTGTGGATTCCTTTCGGCCCGGGACAGAAGCGGCTGGCGCGGGGTCCCTTCAGTCCAGGACAGAAGTGGCCGGTGCGGGAAGTCTCCCTACTCCTCTGGCTGGTCCAGTTAAGTTTCTGGCCAATGGTGACCCCCCAGGATGTTGGTGTGGGGGATTCGGCGATGGTAATGTAATTGAATGTCATGGGGCTGATGGTTAGACTCTCGCTTGTTGGAAATAGTCATTGCCTGGCACTTGTGTTGATGCGAATGTTACTTGCCACTTATCAGCCCAAGCCTGAATGTTGTCCAGGTCTTGCTGCATGCGGGCACGGACTGCTCCATTATCTGAGGAGTTGCAAATAGAACTGAACACTATGCAGTCATCTGTGAACATACCCACTTCTGACCTTATGATGAAGGGTAGATTATTGATGAAGCAGTTGACGATGGTTGAGCCTAGGACACTGCCCTGAGGAACTCCTGCAGCGATGTCCTGGGGCAACCATCTTCCTTTGTGCTAGGTCTGACTCCAGCCAGTGGAGAGTTTTTCCCCTGATTCCCATTGACTTCAGTTTTATTAGGGCTCCTTGATGCTATACTCAGTCAAATGCTGCCTTGATGTCAAGGGCAGTCACTCTCACCTCACCTCTGGAATTCAGCTCTTTTGTCCATGTTTGGACCAAGGCTGTAATGAGGTCTGGAGCTGAGTGGTTCTGGTGGAACACAAACTGAGCATCAGTGAGCAGGTTATCGGTGAGTAAGTGCCGCTTGATAGCACTGTCGACAACACCTTCCATCACTTCGCTGATGATTGAGAGTAGACTGATGGGGCAGTAATTGGCCGGATTGAATTTGTCCTGCTTTTTGTGGACAGGACATACCTGGGCAGTTTCCCATATTGTCGGGTAGATGCCAGTGCTGTAGCTGCACTGGAACAGCTTGGCTAGAGGCGCGGCTAGTTCTGGAGCACAAGTCTTCAGTACAACAGCCGGGATGTTGTCGGGGCCCATAGCCTTTGCTGTATCCAGTGCGCTCCGCCGTTTCTTGATATCACGTGGGGTGAATCGAATTGCCTGAAGACTGGCTTTTATGACGATGGGGACCTCAGGAGGAGGCCGATATGGATCATCTACTTGGCACTTCTGGCTGAAGATGGATGCAAACACTTCAGCCTTGACTTTTTCACTCATGTGCTGGGCTCCTCCATCATTGCAGATGGGGATATTCACGGAGCCTCCTCCTCCCATTAGTTGTTTAATTGTTCACCACCATTCACAACTAGATATGGCAGGACTGTAGAACTTTGATCTGATCCATTGATTGAGGGATCGCTTAGCCCTGTCTATAGCATGCTGCTTCTGGATTTTAGCATGCATATAGTCCTGTGTTGCAGCATCTCCAGATTGGCACCTCATTGTTAGGTACAACTGGTGCTGCTCCTGGCATGCTCTTCTACACTCCTCATTGAACCAGAGTTGGCCCCCTGGCTTGATGGTAATGGTAGAGGGAAGGATATACTGGGTCATGAGGTTACATATTGTGGGGAAATACAATTCTGCTGCTGCTGATGGCCCACAGCGCCTCATGAATGCCTAGTTTTGAGCTGCTAGATCTGTTCCAAATCTGCCCCATTTAACACGGTGGTAGTGCCACACAACACGATGGAGGGTATCCTCAAAGTGAAGATGGGACTTGGTCTCCACAATGACTATGCGGTGGTCACTGCTACCAATGCTGTCAAAGACAGATACATCTGCAACAGGTAGATTGGTGAGGATGAGGTCAAGTAGGTTTTTCCCTCATATTGGTTCCCTCACCACCTGCTGCAGGTCCAGTCTGGCAGCTATGTCCTTCAGGACCCGGCCAGCTCGGTCAGTAGTGCTGCTCGGTCAGTAGTGGTCTTGGTGATGGACATTGATGAGCACTTTCTTCACACAATGGGTAGTGGAAATCTGGAACTCTCTCCTTCAAAAAGCTGTTGAGGCTGGGAGTCACTTGAAAATGTCAAAACATAGAAACATAGAAAATAGGTGCAGGAGTAGGCCATTCAGCCCTTCGAGTCTGCACCACCATTCAATAAGATCATGGCTGATCATTCACCTCAGTACCCCTTTCCTGCTTTCTCTCCATACCCCTTGATCCCTTTAGCCATAAGGGCCACATCTAACTCCCTCTTGAATATATCCAACAAACTGGCATCAACAACTCTCTGCGATAGGGAATTCCACAGGTTAACAACTCTCTGAGTGAAGAAGTTTCTCCTCACCTCGGTCCTAAATGACTTACCCCTTATCCTTAGACTATGTCCCCTGGTTCTGGACTTTCCCAACATTGGGAACATTCTTCCTGCATCTAACCTGTCCAGTCCCATCAGAATTTTATATGTTTCTATGAGATCCCCTCTCATCCTTCTAAACTCAGTGAATACAAGCCCAGTCGATCCAGTCTCTCCTCATATGTCAGTCCTGCCATCCCGGGAATCAGTCTGGTGAACCTTCGCTCAATAGCAAGAACTGACATTGATAGATTTGTCGCTTGCCATTTTAATTCTCCATCCCACTCTGACCTCTGTCTCCTCCACTGTTCCAATGAAGCTCAACAGAAGCTTGAGAAACAGTATCTCTTTCGATTAGAGACTTTACAACCTTCCGGACTCCACATCGAGTTCAACAATTTCAGATCATAACCACTGCTTCCATTTCCTTGTACAGCGGGTGCTGGTAATAATTCTGCCATAGCGTTGACAGCTCCTCTGGATCCATCTTTTTCTCCTTTACTTGCCCCATTACCACCCTTACCAACGGATCCATCACAGACCTAATCCACATCCGGACCGGGGTCAAACAGGGCTGTGTCATCGCCCCAACCCTCGTCTCAATCTTCCTCGCTGCCATGCTCCACCTCACAGTCAACAAGCTCCCCGCTAGAGTGGAACTAAACTATAGGACATGTGGGAACCTGTTCAACCTTCGCTGTCTCCAGGCCAGGTCCAAGACCACCCCAACCTCTGTCATCGAGCTACAGTACACGGACGACGCCTGCGTCTGCACCCATACAGAGACTGAACTCCAGGTCATAGTCGAAGTATTTACCGAGACAGACAAAAGCACAGGCCTTACGCTAAACATCCGTAAGACAAGGGTCCTCCACCAGCCGCACAGCACTGCCCCCCAGTCATCAAGATCCATGGCGCAGCCCTGGACAACGTGGACCATTTCCCATTCCTCCGGAGACTCTTATTAACAAGAGCAGACATTGATAACGAGATTCAACACCACCTCCAGTGCGCCAGTGCAGCCTTCAACCGCCTGAGGAAAAGAGTGTACGAAGAACAGGCCCTATAATCTGCCACCAAGCTCATGGTCTACAGGGCTGTAGTAATACCCGCCCTCCTGTATGGCTCAGAGACATGGACCATGTACAGTAGACACCACAAGTCACTGGAGAAATACCACCAACAATATCTCCGCAAGATCCTACAAATCCCCTGGGAGGACAGATGCACCGATATTAGCATCCTCGACCAGGCTAACATCCCCAGCATTGAAGCATTGACCACACTCGACCAGCTCCGCTGGGCAGTCCATATTGTCCGCATGCCAGACACGAGACTCCCAAAGCAAGCGCTCTACTGGGAACTCCTTCAAGATAAACGAGCCAAAGGTGGGCAGAGGAAACATTACAAGGGCACCCTCAAAGCCTCCCTGATAAAGTGCAACATCCCCACTGACACCTGGGAGTCCCTGGCCAAAGACCACCCTAAGTGGAGGAAGTGCATCCGGGAGGGCGCTGAGCACCTCGAGTCTCATCGCCGAGAGCATACAGAAATCAAGCGCAGGCAGCGGAAGGAGCGTGCGGCAAACCAGTCCCACCCACCCCTTCCCTCAACCACTGTCTGTCCCACCTGTGACAGAGTCTGTGGCTCTCGTATTGGACTGTTCAGCCACCTAAGGACTCATTTTAAGAGTGGAAGCAAGTCTTCCTCGATTCCGAGGAACTGCCTATGATGACAGTGATGATGATTTTGTCAGGT
Source organism: Pristiophorus japonicus (assembly GCF_044704955.1). Classification (NCBI taxonomy): domain Eukaryota; kingdom Metazoa; phylum Chordata; class Chondrichthyes; family Pristiophoridae; genus Pristiophorus; species Pristiophorus japonicus. Next base: position 220,139,708 of record NC_091986.1, on the reverse strand, counting down.
AATCTCTCCTGCCTTCCACCCTATCATAGACCTCCCCTTTAGTTCTTTCCTTCCCTCCTCCTTACCCTGCCTCTGTACTTGCTTAAAACTTGTTACATCTCTAACTTTCTCCAGTTCTGACGAAAGGTCATCGACCTGAAACGTTAACCATGTTTCTCTTCACAGATACTGTCTGACCTGCTGATTGTTCCCAGCATTTTCTGTTTATCTGCAGTATTTTGCCTTAGTACTGATAGATTTTTGTTGGGTAGGGGTTTTAAGGGTTACAGAACCAAGGCAGCTGGATGAGATTCAGATATAGATTGGCCATGATCTAATTGAATGGCAGATCGGGTTCGAGGGGCTGAATGGCCTCCTCCTGTTCCTGTGTTCTTATGTAAAGCACACTCGCTAAGGTTTTTCGCTTGTGTGCTTGCCGAGATGTGTTTTCCCCCTCATTCATTTTAATGGATAGGGAAATTATAGGATCGCAAGCACAGAAGCTAAAAACCCAGCCACTGTATGTTACTCTCCCATGTAATAGATATAGAAAATATAATGTAATATAAATGATAGAATTAAAAAATGATGTTAAATTCCCGCTGCATGCACAGTGACAGCAGTATATACTATATGGGAGTGCTATGGCCTATGATCCAGAGGATATTATTATATAGTTGACCCTCTGAGTCAATGGGCATAACGCTCCCATTCAAAACCATGAGAAAATAAGAATTAGGAGCAGGAGTCGGCCGTACAGCCCCTCAAGCTGCTCCGCCATTCAATAAGACCATGGCTGATCTTCTACCTCAACTCCACTTTCCCACCCGATTGCCATTTCCCTTGATTCCCCAAAAATCTATCGATCTCAGTCTTGAATATACTCAATGATTCAGCATCCACGGTCCTCTGGAGCAGAGAATTCCAAAGATTTACAACCCTATGAATGAAGAAATTTCTCCTCATCTCAGTCCTAAATGTTCGATCCCTCATCCTGAGGCTGTGAGCCCTGGTTCTAGACTCTCTCGCCAACAACAGCAGCAACTTGTATTTATATAGCGCCTGTAACAGACGTCCCAAGGCGTATCAAACACAATTTGCCAAAATCCAGAGGAAACAGCCTCCCGGCATCTACCTTGTCAAAGAATTTTATATGTTTCAATGAGATCATCTTTCATTCTTCTAAACTCCAGAGAATATCGGCCCAAACTACTCAATCTCTCCTCATAGGACAGCCCTCTCATCCCATCAATCAATCCAGTGGAATCTTTGTTGCACCGCCTCCAAGGCATGTATTTCCTTCCCTAGTTAAGGAGACCGAAACTGTGCACATAGATCATATATTGCTATTGCTGTGCAAGATACGGGAATTTAATTGAGACAAAACTATGATCATCAAATACTCAAAGCCGAAAATTCCCCCAAGGGGCAAAAGCAGAAAACAAAACACGCGAAACTGTTCATTATTTGTTGGCTGGATGAAAACTTTTGACAACTGTAAAATGGAAGGCCATGTATGTGTGTGGGAGCTGCTTCCTCTTTGTCCTTGAGCAGCTGTCAGGGAGAGAGAGGGGCACCACCGCATGCTGACTGATGGGCCTTTGTGCACACGATTCCAGCACAACTCCGCCCTCCATTTGCAGACGCGTGCTGTCTGCCACTCGGATCAGCCCCTGGTCGATCCGCCCACGAGGCAGAGGCACAGGCCTGTCTCTGACGGGGACACGGGGCGGGAAATTTACAACAGTTAGACCTGCAGGAGCTGCCAAAGTACAGCAGTGCTCGGGGAGCCAGGGTTATTTTTAGCACCAGCTCCTTGCCAAGTAGGCATGACTCAGACTGACGAGACTGCGCTGGAGGCTGGCTGCGTGTCTGAAGCTGCTATCAAGCGTATGAGTGTCCTGGCCAATATTTATCTCTCAACCAACACCACTAAAAACAGATTAGCTGCTCTTTGCTCTTCGTGGGACCTAGCTGTGTGCAAATTGCAAATCCAGGCTGACACTCCAGTGCTCTTCTGCACTTCTCATTGAACCAGAGTTGGTCTCCTGGCTTGATGGTAGTGGTTAGTGAGTGATATGCCGGGCCATGAGGTTACAGATTGTAATGGAATACAATTCCGCTGCTGCTGGTGGCCACTATGTCTCATGGATGTCCGGTTTTGAATTGCTCGATTTGTTTTGAATGGTAGTGCCATACAACATGATGGAGGGTGTCCTCAGTGTGAAGACGGGACTTGGTCTCCACAAGGACTGTGCGGTGGCCACTGCTACCACTGCTGTCACGACAGCTGCATCTGCGACAGGTAGATTGGTGAGGACGAGGTCAAGTAGCTTTTTCCCTCGTGTTGGTTCTCTCACCGCCTGCTGCAGGCCCAGTCTGGCAGCTATGTTCTTCAGGTCTCGGCCAGCTCGGTCAGTATTGGTGCTACCGAGCCACTCTTGGTGACGGACATTGAAGTCTCCCACTCAGAGTACATTCTGTGCCCTTGCTACCCTCAGTGCTCCTTCCAAGTGGTGTTCAACAAGCAGGAGGTTTTCTTGCCCATGTTTGATCTGAAGCCATGAGACTTCATGGAATCCAGAGTCAATGTTGAGGACTCCCAGGGACACTCTCTCTCGACTGTATACGACTGTGCTGTCACCTCCGGTGGGTCTCATCATAGGCAGTCCCTCGGAATCGAGGAAGACTTGCTTCCCCTCTAAATGCGAATTATTAGGTGACTGAACAGTGCAATATGGGAATTACAGTCTCTGTCACAGGTGGGACAGACAGTGGTTGACGGAAAGGGTGGGTGGAGAGTCTTCCGCTGCCTGCGCTTGCTTTCTGCATGCTCTCGGCGATGAGACGCGAGGTGCTCAGCGCCCTCCCGGATGCTCTTTCTCCATTTGGAGTGGATTCCCAGGTGTCGGTGGGGATGTTGCATTTTATCAAGGAGGCTTTGAGGGTGTCCTTGTAACATTTCCTCTGCCTACCTGGGGCTCGCTTGCCGTGTAGGAGTTCCGAGTGGAGCGCTTGCTTTGAGAGTCTTGTGTCAGGCATGCGAACAATGTGGCCCGCCCAACGGAACTAGTCAAGCGTGGTCAGTGCTTCGATGCTGGGGATGTTGGCCTGATGAGGACATTAATGTTAAGGCGTCTGTCCTCCTAGGGGATTTGCAGGATCTTGCAGAGACATCGTTGGTGGTATTTCTCCAGCGATTTGAGGTGTCTACTGCATATGGTCCACGTCTCTGAGCCATACTGGAGGGCGGGTATCACTACAGCCCTGTAGACCATAAGTTTGGTGCCAGATTTGAGGGCCTGATCTTTAAACACGCTCTTCCTCAGGCGGCCGAAGGCTGCACTGGCGCACTGGAGGTGGTGTTGAACCTCGTCATTGATGTCTGCCCTTGCTGATAATAGGCTCCCGAGGTATGGAAAGTGATCCACGTTGTCCAGGGCCGTGCCGTGGATCTTGATGACTGGGGGGGCAGTGCTGTCTGGCGGGGTCAGATTGGTGGAGGACCTTTGTCTTACAGATGTTTAGTGTAAGGCCCATGCTTTTGTATGTCTCAGTGAAGATGTTGACTATGACTTGGAGTTCAGCCTCTGAATGTGCGCAAACGCAAGTGTCATCCGCGTACTGTAGCTCAACGGCAGAGGTGGGTCTGTCCTGCTGGTGGGTCAGTACATACCCAGAGATGGTGATGGAGGAGTCTTGGCGGAAAGGTATAATTCTGTGAATATGACTATGTCAGGCTGTTGCTTGACTAGTCTGTGGGACAGCTCTCCCAATTTTGGCACAAGACCCCAGAGGTTAGTGGTGAAGACATTGCAGGGTCGACTGGGTTGGGTGTGCCGTTGTCATGTCCGAAGCTAGTGCCGAGGTGGATCTGGCGTGGTCCGTCCGATATTAGAATTATTAAATAGGGGAGTTGGGAAAAGCACCAGTAAATGGGGGAATTGGGAGAGGGTATTTAGAATCATTGAACAGTTACAGCACGGAAGGAGGGCAGTTGACCCGTCGAACCCGTGCTGGCTCTCTGCAAGAGCACCTCAGCCAGTCCCACTCCCCCGCCCTTTCCTCATAGCCCTGCAATTTTTTTTTCTTTCAGGTACTATTCCAACTCCCTTTTGAAAGCTGTGATTGAGTCTGCCTCCCCCACCTTTTCAGACAGTGCATTCCAGATCCTAACCACTCACTGTGTAAAAAAGCTTTTTCTTATGTTGCCTTTGGTTCTTTTGCCAATCATCTTAAATCTGTGCCCTCTAGTTCTCGACCTTACTCCTAATGGGAATAGTCTCTCTCTCTCTACTCTGTCCAGGCCCCTCATGATTTTGAACACCTCTATCAAATCTCCTCTCAACCTTCTCTGCTCCAAGGAGAACAACCCCAGCTTCTTCAGTCGATTTTGAGGATGTTTCCAGTAGAGTGGACAAAGGAGAACCAGTTGATGTGGTATATTTGGACTTTCAGAAGGCTTTCGACAAGGTCCCACACAAGAGATTAATGTGCAAAGTTAAAGCACATGGGATTGGGGGTAGTGTGCTGACATGGATTGAGAACTGGTTGTCAGACAGGAAGCAAAGAGTAGGAGTAAATGGGTACTTTTCAGAATGGCAGGCAGTGACTAGTGGGGTACCGCAAGGTTCTGTGCTGGGGCCCCAGCTGTTTACACTGTACATTAATGATTTAGACGAGGGGATTAAATGTAGTATCTCCAAATTTGCGGATGACACTAAGTTGGGTGGCAGTGTGAGCTGCGAGGAGGATGCTATGAGGCTGCAGAGCGACTTGGATAGGTTAGGTGAGTGGGCAAATGCATGGCAGATGAAGTATAATGTGGATAAATGTGAGGTTATCCACTTTGGTGGTAAAAACAGAGAGACAGACTATTATCTGAATGGTGACAGATTAGGAAAAGGGGAGGTGCAAAGAGACCTGGGTGTCATGGTACATCAGTCATTGAAGGTTGGCATGCAGGTACAGCAGGCGGTTAAGAAAGCAAATGGCATTTTGGCCTTCATAGCGAGGGGATTTGAGTACAGGGGCAGGGAGGTGTTGCTACAATTGTACAGGGCCTTGGTGAGGCCACACCTGGAGTATTGTGTACAGTTTTGGTCTCCTAACCTGAGGAAGGACATTCTTGCTATTGAGGGAGTGCAGCGAAGGTTCACCAGACTGATTCCTGGGATGGCGGGACTGACCTATCAAGAAAGACTGGATCAACTGGGCTTGTATTCACTGGAGTTCAGAAGAATGAGAGGGGACCTCATAGAAACGTTTAAAATTCTGACGGGGTTAGACAGGTTAGATGCAGGAAGAATGTTCCCAATGTTGGGGAAGTCCAGAACCAGGGGACACAGTCTAAGGATAAGGGGGAAGCCATTTAGGACCGAGATGAGGAGGAATTTCTTCACCCAGAGAGTGGTGAACCTGTGGAATTCTCTACCACAGAAAGTTGTTGAGGCCAATTCACTAAATATATTCAAAAAGGAGTTAGATGAAGTCCTTACTACTAGGGGGATCAAGGGGTATGGCGAGAAAGCAGGAATGGGGTACTGAAGTTGCATGTTCAGCCATGAACTCATTGAATGGCGGTGCAGGCTAGAAGGGCCGAATGGCCTGCTCCTGCACCTATTTTCTATGTTTCTATGTTTCTATGTTTCTATGATCCACGTAACCGAAGTCCCTCATCCCTGGAACCATTCTCGTAAATCTTTTCTGCACCCTCTCTGAGGCCTTCACATCCTTCCTAAAGTGCAGTGCCCAGAATTGGCCACAATACTCCAGCTGCAGGCCAAACCAGTGTTTTATACAGGTTCATCATAATTTCCACACTTTTGTATTCTATACCTCTATTCATGAAACCTAGGATCCCGTAAGCTTTTTTAGCCGCTTTCTCAACCTGCCCTGCCACCTTCAACGATTTGTACACATATACCCCCAGGTCTCTCTGTTCATGCACCCACTTTAGGATCGTACGCTTTCGTTTATATTTCCTCTCCTCATTCTTTCTACCAAAATGTATCACTTCACACTTTTCTGTGTTAAATTTCATCTGCCATGTGTCCGCCCATTCCAGCAGCCTGTCTATGTCTTCTTGCACTCTATCACTTTCCTCTGCGCTGTTCACTATACTTCCAAGTTTTGTGTCATCTACAAATGTTGAAATTGTGCCCTGTACACTCAAGTCCAAGTCATTAACGTATATCAAGAAAAGCAGTGGTCCAGTACCTTCCTCCAGTCCGAAAAACAACCATTCACCACTACTCTCTGTTTCCTGTCACTTAGCCAATTTTGGATGCAGGCTGCCACTGTCCCTTTTATTCCAGGGGCTTCAACTTTGCTGGCAAGCCTATTATATGGCACTTTGTCGAACGTCTTTTGGAAATCCATGTACATTACGTCAATTGCATTGCTCTCATCAACCCTCTCTGTTACCTTATCAAGGGCTGAATTTTGCCCAGCACTGAGCATCGTTTTTCGCCGCCCAACGATTTTTCTGCCGCAGAAGTTTAGTTTAGAGATTCCCCAATTATGGGGTGCAGGCGTCGACTACCAGCAGCTGAATATTTGGTGACATAGGAAGGACAGACAGAAAGGAAAAGGAGGTGACGTTGCTGGTTAAAGAGGAAATTAATGCAATAGTAAGGAAGGACATTAGCTTGGATGATGTGGAATCTGTGGGCCCAAGTTTCGAGCCGCGCCTAGAACGGCGCAGTCCCGACCTGGACGCCCGTTTTTCACAAAGTGCGCCTAAAAAAACCCTCCAGATTCTCCAGCTCCCTGCAGGTCCTCTGGCCCTCAGCGCAGCCAGCACGAGCTGTGTGGGGGGGGGGCGGAGCCAGGTCCCTGCGCTGAAAACAGTGCCGGGACCTCTGCACATGCGCGCTACAGTGGGCACGCATGTTCAGTAGCTCCAGGCGCCCGAAACTGTGTGGGAGGGGCCCGAAGCACGCAGCCACTAGCCGTGGCCCAATGGCCTCACTGGGACCGCGTGCATAAGGCTCCTCCCACGGCCAGCTCCTGCTTCCTCCCAACCCGACTCGACTCCCGCTTCCCGCCTCCGGACCGGACCCGACCCGACCCGACTCCTGCTCCCCCCCCCCACCCGGACCCGATACCGACCTGACTCCCGCTTCCCCCCCCCCACCCGGACCCGACCCGACCCGACTCCTGCTCCCCCCCCCCCACCCGGACCCGACACCGACCTGACTCCCGCTCCCCCCCACCCCCCCCCCCCGACCGGACCCGACACCGACCCGACTCCCGCTCTCCCCCCCCCCCCCCTCCGCCCCCAGAATGGATCCGACCTGACCTCCCTCCCCCCGACCTGACCTCCCTCCCCCCGATCTGACCTCCCTCTCCCCGACCCGAACCGAACCGACCTCCCTGCCACCACCCCCCCGACCCGCGCTCCCCCCGACCCGACCCAACGCCACCTACCTGTAAATCTGGTGCTGGGGACAGGCCCTGCCCGAAGTCTCGGGCCCGGCCCGTTCAGCCTCCCTCCCCCTTCTCCTTCCCCCCCCCCCCCAATCTTCTTCCCCCCCATCTCCTTCCCCCCGCCCCCAATCTCCTTCACCCCCAATCTCCTTCCCCCCCCAATTTCCTCCCCCCCAATCTCCTTCCCCCCCTAATTTCCTTCCCCCCCACAATCTCCTTCCCCAATCTCCTCCCCCCCATCTCCTTCCCCCCATCTCCTTCCCCCCAATCTCCTTCCCCCCCCAATCTCCTTCCCCCCCAATCTCCTTCCCCCCCTCAATCTCTTTCCCCCTCCCCAATCTCCTTCCCCCCCAATCTCCTCCCCCCCAATCTCCTCTCCCCACAATCTCTTTCCCCCCCAATCTCCTCCTCCCCCCGATCTCCTTCCCCCCATCTCCTTCCCCCCCATCTCCTTCCCCCATCTCCTTTCTCCCCCTTCTCCCCTTTATCCCCTTCTTCCCCCCTCCCCCCTTCTCCCCCCTTCTCCCCCCTCCTCCACCCTTCTCCCCCCTCCCCTTTCTCCCCCATCCCTCCCCCTTCTCCCCCATCCCTCCCCCTTCCCTCCCTCTGCTCCCCCCTCTCTCCCTCTACCCCTCTCCTCCCCCTCCCCTCGCTGTCAGAAACACAGACACTGACAGACAGAGAATGAGAGACACACACACAGACAGACAGAGAGATAGAGACACTGACAGAGACACACTGGGGGGGGCATCCCAGCACGCGGTTGGAGGGCTCCTGGTGCTGCAGTCGGTAAGTGAAAAATTTTTATTTATTGATTTAAAAAAAAAAATATTTCTTATTAATTTTTTTGATTGATTTATTGGTTGATTTATTGATGTATTTATCATTTATTATTGATGATGGCTCTTTATTTGTAAAACTGAAGTGTTTAATGTTTGTAAACTTCCCTTTAAACCCCCCCACCATTCCCTACGCCTGATTTGTAACCTACGCCTGATTTTCTAAAGTGTAGACAAGGTTTTAAGTGAGTTTGGAGTAAGTTTTCACTCACGAAACTTTGAAATCAGGCGTAAGTGGCCGGATACGCCCCCTTTTGAAAAACAAATTCTGTTCCAAAGTGAAACTGTTCTAACTGACTAGAACTGGAGCAAACTAAATTACGAAAATTCCGATTTCTAAGTTACTCCGTTCTACACCAGTTGCTCCTAAAAATCAGGAGCAAATCATGTGGAAACTTGGGGCCTGTATGGGTGGAGCTATGGAATACCAAAGAGCAGAAAACGCTAGTGGGAGTTGTGTACAGACCACCAAACAGTAGTAGTGAAGTTGGGGACAGCATCAAACAAGAAATTAGGGATGCGTGCAATAAAGATACAGCAGTTATCGTGGGCGACTTTAAACTACATATTGATTGGGCTAACCAAACTGGTAGCAATGAGGTGGAGAAGGATTTCCTGGAGTGTATTAAGGATGGTTTCCGAGACCAATATGTCGAGGAACCAACTCGAGGGCTAGCCATCCTGGACTGGGTGATGTGTAATGAGAAAGGACTAATTAACAATCTTGTTGTGCGAGGCCCCTTGGGGAAGAGTGACCATAATATGGTAGAATTCTTTATTAAAATGGAGAGTGATACAGTTAATTCAGAGACTAAGGTCCTGAACTTAAGGAAAGGTAACTTCGATGGTATGAGACGTGAATTGGCTAGAATAGACTGGCGAGTGATACTTAAAGGGTTGACGGTGGATAGGCAATGGCAAAAATTTAAAGATCACATGGATGAACTTCAACAATTGTACATCCCTGTCTGGAGTAAAAATAAAACGGGAAAGGTGGCTCAACCGTGGCTAACATGGAAAATTAAGGATAGTGTTAAAGCCAAGGAAGAGGCATATAAATTGTCCAGAAAAAGCAGCAAACCTGAGGACTGGGAGAATTTTGTAACACAGCAGAGGAGGACAAAGGGTTTAATTAGGAAGAGGAAAATAGAGTATGAGAGGAAGCTTGCTGGCAACATAAAAACTGACTGCAAAAGCTTCTATAGATGCGTGAAGAGAAAAAGATTAGTGAAAACAAACGTAGGTCCCTTGCAGTCAGATTCAGGTGAATTTATAATGGGGAACAAAAAAATAGCGGACCTGTTAAACAAATACTTTGGTTCTGTCTTCACGATGGAAGACACGAATAACCTTCCGGAAATACTAGGGGACCGAGGGTCTAGTGGGAAGGAGGAACTGAAGGAAATCATTATTAGGCAGGAAATTGTGTTGGGGAAATTGATGGGATTGAAGGCCGATAAATCCCCGGGACCTGATAGACTGCATTCCAGAATACTTAAGGAAGTAGCCCTAGAAATAGCGGATGCATTGGTGTTAATTTTCCAACAGTCTATCGACTGTGGATCGGTTCCTATGGACTGGAGGGTAGTTAATGTAACACCACTTTTTAAGAAAGGAGGGAGAGAGAAAATGGGTAATTATAGACCGGTTAGCCTGACATCAGTAGTGGGGAAAATGTTGGAATCAAATATTAAAGATGAAATAGCAGCACATTTGGAAAGCAGTGATGGGATCGGTCCAAGTCAGAATGGATTCATGAAAGGGAAATCCTGCTTGACAAATCTCCTAGAATTTTTTGAGGATGTAACTGGTAGAGTGGACAAGGGAGAACCAGTAGATGTGGTGTATTTGGGCTTTCAAGAGGTTTTGACAAGATCCCACACAAGAGTTTGGTGTGCAAAATTAAAGCACATGGTATTGGGGGTAATGTACAGACGTGGATAGAGAACTGGTTGGCAGACAGGAAGCAGAGAATCAGGATAAACAGCTCCTTTTCAGAATGGCAGGCAGTGACTAGTGGGGTGCCGCAGGGCTCAGTGCTGGGACCCCAGCTATTTACAAAATACATTAATGATTTGGATGAGGGAATTGAGATTAATATCTCCAAGTTTGCAGATGACACTGTTGGGCGGGGGGGGAGGGGTGCGGGGGTGGTGTTGTGGGTCTCTATGAGGGGTCAGGTTCCCTTCTGACCAACATGAGCGGTTTCGAATCGCTCCCCCTCCCTTGGGTTCTGTACTCTGGATTTATTTGGGGGGTGTGACAAAAGTGCAGAGGACACTGGTTTGATGCAAAGAACTTTATTTTTATTACAGTCAAAGTAATACAGGCGTATTACTTTGGTAAGAAAATACAAGGCCAAACTTACAATCACTCTAACAAAGAACAATACAAGGAAAGGTACAAGGTCAAACTTAAAATCACTCTAATAAAGTACCATACACTACACATTCAAAGGGGGTTGCAGTAAAATTATACCTCCCACCTCCCAATACCTAATTCTAGCTAGGTTAGACTCCAGGGCAGGCAGGGACTTTGGCTTACCAATCCTTTTGATAGTTAATGGTAGATGGTGATGTTCTTCCTTCCTTCAGGACTTCAAGACTTTGAGGCTGGAGAAGTTAGTTTACCACTGTCGCGTTGGTTTCTCTTCTTGTCTTGATGAGGTAGTAGCAACCAACTCTCACCTTTCTTTCTTCTCTCTCCTCTCCCTTGCCTCTCTCTAACCTCTGTTGAAAACAGTGGCCAGTTATATGATTTCAGTGTTCTAATCTTGCCACCCAATCTGTTCACAATCCTTTGTATAATTTTGGCGGGCTTGGTTCTTCTTTGTAATATTTTGGCGGGCTCGTTAAAGTTGATGTGTCTTGGGTGGGTTGATGTTCGAAAACTGTTTCCTGATGGAAATATTAGTTTGGTAATTGCAATGTTCTTTGGTGCTTAGTCTTTCGCATACAGGCTGTTTTGGGCCTCTTTGTGATGTATATGCTGAAATGGTTTGTCTAGAACCATGTTAATTGGGAGCTATCTCCAGATGATACTGTGATGGTAATGTCTCTTGTGGAGGAAGATTTCCAAATACTCATTCTTCCAGACATGTTAATTCAGTCCTCACACCCAGACAGTTCCAATAATCAAGTGAGCTTCTTTTGTTCCCTAGGTCCGCCCACAGGCTTGAATTTGTCTTGTAAAAGTTCATAATTCTATTAAAGTTCGTAGTTTCTTCCATAAGCACTTTAGAGTTCCAAACTTTTCGGTAGATAGTCCCAAATTAAATTTCCTTTCGAATGAGCCCAAACACGAGGGGTTCTGGTGAATTTTGCTCTCTGCAACACTAAGCTGGGTGGCGGTGTGAGCTGCGAGGAGGACGCTAAAAATCTGCAGGGTGACTTGGACAGGTTTGGTGAGTGGGCAAACGCGTGGCCGATGCAGTATAATGTGGATAAATGTGAGGTTATCCACTTTTGTGGCAAGAACATGAAGGCAGAATATTATCTGAATGGTGACAGATTAGGAAAATGGGAGGTGCAACGAGACCTGGGTGTCATGGTACATCAGTCATTGAAAGTTAGCATGCAGGTACAGCAGGCAGTGAAGAAGGCAAATGGTATGTTGGCCTTCATAGCTAGTGGATTTGAGTATAGGAGCAGGGAGGTCTTACTGCAGTTGTACAGGGCCTTAGTGAGACCTCACCTGGAATATTGTGTTCAGTTTTGGTCTCCTAATCTGAGGAAGGACGTTCTTGCTATTGAGGGAGTGCAGCGAAGGTTCACCAGACTGACTCCCGGGATGGCAGGACTGACATATGAGGACAGACTGGATCGACTGGGCCTGTATTCACTGGAGTTTAGAAGGATGAGAGGGGATCTCATAGAAACATAAAATTCTGACGGGACTGGACAGATTAGATGCAGGAAGAATGTTCCCGATGTTGGGGAAGTCCAGACCAAGGGACATAGTCCAAGGATAAGGGTTAGGCCATTTAGGACTGAGATGAGGAGAAACTTCTTCACTCAGAGAGTTGTTAACCTGTGGAATTCCCTACTGCAGAGAGTTGTTGATGTTAGTTCATTGGATATATTCAAGAGGGAGTTAGATATGGCCCTTACGGCTAAAGGGATCAAGGGGTATGGAGAGAAAGCAGGAAAGGGGTACTGAGGTGAATGATCAGCCATGATCTTACTGAATGGTGGTGAAGGTTCGAAGGGCCGAATGGCTTATTCCTGCACCTATTTTCTATGTTTCTATGTTTCTATTCTGGTGCTGGTGGATGTTGAAAAGTACAATATGTGCCATTTCGGGACATAAGACCAAGTTTCCTGATTAGCGATATTTTTTAAATCAGCGCACAGACACTAGAAACACTGTAGGAAAAACCCTTACCTGCAGTTAAAGAAAGCTGTGCTGGCCAGCTCCTGTCCCCAGCCGAATGCACTCCCTGGTTATTTTAGAGAAACTTTATGGAACCTTATATAACTTCAAAAATAAAATAAATGAAAGAAAACTTACCATTGCTGCTTCTCCCTCGATGATAGAACTGTAAGCATTCAAATAATAAATAATTCTTCACGACCTTTTTCTTCGATGTCCTAAGTGGCCCAAAATTTTCAAAGATGTTCCTGACTTCTGGCAATCCTTAAAAATCGAAACTGCAGGTACAATCATCTGATAAATAATCTTCTTCAACCGAAAAATATCAAGGGCAGCCTTCTCGCAATCCTCCCTGCAGCCAACTCGACTAGCTGCTAACCCCGGCTGAATATCCTCCACGCACGCGGCCCGCTGCTATCCCAGGCCGAAGGTCCTCCACACAAGACAGTGCAAGGCACTCTAGGAACATTTTTAATAAAGACTGGACATTAAATTTTATTTTTTTAATAATCCCCATCAAATTTTTATTGTTGTAAGACTGTGTTGGAATGCTTAGGTGGACAATAATGAACAATAATATATTTTAAGGGATATTAATTAGTATAAAAATGTCTTTATACAATGGAATAGTGTCTTATTTTTGTCAAACTTGTCAAATGGCCTCATTCATTGTGACCTATACGTTTAAATGAAACAGAGGCATGATCCTGCACGAAGGTGTTCATGGATCGACTGGGTCAGGGTCTCTGATACATGCACCATGGTCCTGCGTTGCATGTATTAGTGACCCAGAACAAGTCATGAACACCGTTATACTGGAACCTGCCCCTGTTTCATTTAAATTTATAGGTTATAAGGAATGAGGCCATTTGACATTTTGAGTCCGTTCCTGTCATGTATGTAACCTTCATGTAACAACACTACAATACTGCAGATACTTGAGAAATGCACACCTTGACCACAGCGGGTGAACTTGCGGGAGACACTTCTCACCTGGTCATCCAGATATATAAAAAGGGAGTTCCCACACAGGATCATCACTTCTTGGTCCTGTGAATAAAGGTGCAGGTCACAGAGTGACCTTGTCCATAGAATGTGCCTCGTGTGGATTTGTGGTATTGTGTAAGGACTTTACAGTGGTGACGAGAAACGGGAATCAACGATCTACGAGAATGGCCACTGGTAGCACAGAGGAACGGTACTGTGTTGGTGAGGACTGGGACGATTTCATTGAGAGGTTTCAGCAGAGCTTTGTCACAAAGGACTGGCTGGGAGATGCAGCGACCGACAAGCGAAGGGCTCATCTACTGACCAGCTGTGGATCTAAGACTTACGCGCTCATGAAAGACCTGCTAGCACCCGAGAAGCCGGTGGACAAAACCTTTGAAGAGCTCAGCAAGCTAATCAGTGAGCACCTCAAACCGGCGAGCAGCGTACACATGGCCCGATACAGATTTTATACTCACCGACGTCAGGAAGGACAGAGCATACCGGACTTCGTTGCGGACCTCTGCCGCTTGGCCAGCCTCTATAAGTTCACAGACGCCTGCAGGGGGGAGATGCTAAGGGATTTCTTTATTGAGGGCATCGGTCATGCCGGGATTTTCAGAAAGTTAATCGAGACCAAGGACTTGACCTTGGAAGCGGCGGCGTTGCTGGCTCAGACTTTTATGGCGGGGGAGGAGGAAACCAAGATAATATACGCGCGCAACTCTGCCTCCAATGTGGCGATGGATCAGGGGGTCAATATCATAAACGCGACTCAGAGCCCAGCAGGCAGGCAAGGGCAGTTCGACACAACCCAGGCAGCCATAGACCCCAGAACAGGTTTTCAACACAGACAATGGCAGGCTGAACGGACATTTACGCCATCCTAGTGGACAATGCGTTCTGGGATGGGGACATTGACACCCAGTAACAGGGTGCTCAAGAGCAGTCAAAGGGACAATCAGCGAGGAATGCCCGGTAACAGCTCTTTTGTTCACAACAATGGGAATCTCAGTTCATGCTGGAGGTGTGGGGGCAGACATGCTGCCAGGACTTGCAGGTTTCAACAGTTCGCCTGCAGAAATTGTAACCTCACTGGCCATTTAACCAGAATGTGCAGGAAGCCTGCGACCAGGCTAATTTACAAGGCGGATGGACCAGAAGAGGGGTCTGCGAGGCAGGATGATGCGTGGGGCAAATCAATGGACGCTGAAGTTCAGCGGATTCATGTAGCAAACATTCACAACTCATATACCAAAACGCCACCTATGATGATGAAGGTCCTATTAAACGGCATCCCGGTACGCATGGAGCTGGACACGGGGGCCAGCCAGTCACTCATGAGTGTTCAACAATTCGAAAAGCTGTGGCCACTTAAAGCTAGCAGACCCAAACTAGAACGCATTGAGACTCAATTACGGACATACACCAAAGAAATCAGGCCAGTGCTCGGCAGTGCAATGTTAGCTGTCACCCACAATGGATCAGTGAACCGGCTGCCACTCTGGATTGTCCCGGGCAATGGTCCTACACTGTTGGGGAGGAGCTGGTTAGCTGAGATGAACTGGAAATGGGGGGATGTGCACACAGTGTCATCTGTGGAGCGAAGTTCATGCTCACAGGTCCTACAGCAATTTGAGTCGCTATTCCAACCTGGCGTTGGGACGTTCAAAGGTACCAAAGTAGTGATTCGCATCACCCCGGACACCAGACCAGTGCACCACAAAGCCAGTGATGTGCCGTATGTGATGCGGGAGAAAATTGAAAGCGAATTGGACCATTTGCTGAGAGAGGGCATCATCTCGCCCGTTGAATTCAGTGACTGGGCGAGCCCCATTGTTCCCGTCCTAAAAGCAGATGGCTCGGTCAGGATCTGTGGTGACTACAAGGCCACTATCAACCGGGTGTCCCTACAAGACCAATACCCGCTTCTGAGAGCGGAGGATCTTTTTGCCACGCTGGCAGGCGGCAAGTTGTTCACCAAGTTGGACCTCACTTCAGCCTACATGACCCAAGAACTGGCCGACGAATCCAAACTACTGACCACAATCACCACGCAGAAGGGACTGTTTGTTTACAACAGGTGCCCGTTTGGCATTCGATCAGCGGCCGCGATCTTTCAAACACACATGGAAAGCCTGCTCAAATCCATTCCTGGAACGATCGTATTCCAGGACGATATCCTCATCATGGGTTGGGAAACCGAGGAACACCTCGACAACCTGGAAGAGGTGCTATGCCGGGTAGGCCTGTGACTCAAGAAACCTAAGTGTGTGTTTTTGGCTCCTGAAGTCGAGTTTCTGGGCAGGAGGGTTGCTGCAAATGGGATTCGGCCCACCGAATCCAAAACAGAGGCGATTCGACGAGCACCCAGGCCCTGCAACACATCGGAGTTGCGCTCATTTCTGGGACTTTTGAACTATTTCGGGAACTTCCTGCCGAACTTAAGCACATTGTTGGAGCCGCTACACGTGCTCCTGCGTAAGGGTTGCGATTGGCTTTGGGGGGACTGTCAAGAACGGACTTTCAATCGGGCGGGTAACCTACTCTGTTCAAATAAGTTGTTGACCCTGTACAACCCCTGTAAGAAATTGGTTCTGACATGTGATGCATCGTCCGATGGGGTTGGGTGCGTGTTGCAGAAGTGTAATGCTGAAGGGCAACTACAACCTGTGGCTTATGCCTCCAGGTCGCTCTCTCAAGCAGAACGGGGATATGGGATGGTTGAGAAGGAAGCACTCCCATGTGTCTATGGGGTGAAAAAGATGCACCAGTACCTTTTTGGCAGGAGGTTCGAATTAACAGACCACAAGCCGTTAACATCCGTGTTGTCAGACAGCAAGGCTGTCAATGCCAATGCATCAGCTCGCATACAACGATGGGCTCTCACGCTGGCTGAGTATGACTACACCATCCGGCACTGGCCGGGCAATGAAAATTGCGCTAACGCGCTCAGCAGGCTTCCATTGGCCACCACCGAGGGGGCAGCGGAGCAAAGCGCTGAGATGGTCATGGCTGTTGATGCCTTTGACAGCGCAGGCTCCCCCATCACAGCCCGCCAGATCAAAATCTGACCAACAGAGATCCGCTCTTATCTTTGATTAAGAAATGTGTCCTGACTGAGGATTGGGTGCCCGCACACGGAGCATGCCCTGAGGAGGTCAGACCATTTCACAGGCGGGTGGATGAGCTCTCCATCCAAGCCGACTGCCTACTATGGGGCAGCCGGGTAGTCATGCCCCAGGGAGCAGGGAAGCTTTCATCAGGGAATTCCACAGCGAGCACCCAGGCATCGTGCTGATGAAGGCCATTGTCCGGTCACACGTTTGATGGCCGTGAATTGATTCAGACCTGGAACACTGTGTTCGCAGGTGCACGACGTGTGCCCAGCTGGGTAATGCCCCCAGGGAGGCCCCGCTCAGCCCATGGTCCTGGCCCACCAGGCCATGGTCATGTATTCACGTAGACTACGCGGGCCCGTTCATGGGGAAAATGTTTCTCATCGTGGTTGATGCGTACTCGAAATGGATCGAGTGCATCATTTTGAATTTGTGCACGACATCCACCACTGTGAAGAGTCTTTGCGGCTCACGGTTTGCCGTGATAATGGCCCATGTTTCACGAGCTATGAATTCCGGGAGTTCATGTCGGGTAATGGCATCAACCATGTCAGGACAGCACCGTTCCAGCCGGCCTCCAATGGCCAGGCGGAACGTGCGGTCCAAATCATAAAACAAGGGATGTTCAGGATTCAAGGTCCCTCCCTTCAATGCTGCCTATCGCGCCTCCTGCTGGCCTATAGGTCCCGACCGCACTCGCTCACGGGGGTCCCGCCTGCAGAGCTCTTTATAAACGTACACTCAAAACTCGGCTGTCCCTCATTCATCCTGTCTTGTCCGACATTGTTGAGGGCAAGCGCCAGTCCCAAAATGAGTACCATGACCGTAATTCAAGGGGGAGATGTATAGAAAATGGTGACCCCATATTTGTTCTCAATCACACTTTGGGGCCCAAATGGCTCGAACGTACTGTAATAGACAAAGAGGGGAATAGGGTCATTGTGGTCAAACTTAACAATGGACAGATATGCTGCAAGCATCTGGACCAAGTAAAAAAAAGGTTCAGCATGGACACTGAGGAACCTGAGGAAGATCATGAGATGGTATTCACACCATCGCCAGTGAACGAGCAACAAGAACATTCAGCAGCATGCACAGTCCCTGCGGCCAGCCCGGACAGGCCGGAATCACCACAGGGGACAGACACGCAGGCCAGGGCTCAACAGCCAGAGCCCCAACTGCGGCGCTCCACGAGGGAGCGCAGACCACCCGAAAGACTTAACCTGTGACCCCTATAAGACGTTGGGGGTGGGGGGGGGTAGGTGATGTTATGTATGTAACCTTCATGTAACAACACTGCAATACTGTATATACTTGAGAAATGCACACCTTGACCACAAGGGGTGAACTTGTGGGAGACACTCCTCACCTGGTCAGCCAGGTATATAAAAAGAGAGTTTCCACACAGGATCATCACTTCTTGGTCCTGTGAATAAAGGTGCAGGTCACAGAGTGACCTTGTCCATAGAATGTGCCTTGTGTGGATTTGTGGTATTGTGCTAGGACTTTACAGTTCCTTTATCCAAAAATATTTTGTAGTGCTGCATTAAAAAATGAAGTGCAGGAGTCAGGTTAAAAGTCCAAAACAAATACGTTGATTAAACATTTGTATAAAACAGTTGTACTTAGCTTAACATGACTTATCTTTAAACTTTCATAACTTTAAAAACTGTAATGCACCACGTGGCAAACTTTCAAAAGAACAATCAACCAAACAAGCCAACAAACAAACATCTATCATCCCCCTTTGCGCTGTGCGCCACTCCTGCTCCCAGTAGATGCCGCTACCCCTGTGCGTGCCCGTTGTTGCAGACTTCTGCCTTCTTGCCCCCATTAACCCAAGGTTTAATCTGTATTTTTTCCGTCATGGCGTTTCTTGCTGTTGGGTTACGACAGGGACAGAGCCAATATGATTAATTGTGGAAGGCCCGGGTTCCTCTTCGTAATCATCCTCAGCCTCTGGATCAACCCCTGATTTTTGTGCAGAGTAGAAAACGTTCCTCACATCAATGACAGCCTGGGTGAGCCCCCCTAAAGCTGCTACTATCTCTGTCATCTATCCCGAAAGTCTTTCCACCTATAATGACAGTCCCGCAATTACTCCCCTCACATCACCCATGCCTCCAGCCAGTGTTGCTACTTCATCAACTCACTCAGAGAGTTGTTAACCTGTGGAATTCCCTACCGCAGAGAGTTGCTGATGCTAGTTCATTGGATATATTCAAGAGGGAGATATATATGGCCCTTACGGCTAAAGGGATCAAGGGGTATGGAGAGAAAGCAGGAAAAGGGGTACTGAGGTGAATGATCAGCCATGATCTTATTGAATGGCGGTGCAGGCTCGAAGGGCCGAATGGCCTACTCCTGCACCTATTTTCTGTGTTTCTATGTTTCTAGGCCCCCTAACTCTACCTTCACCCCACCGAAGGCGTTGGGTCGAGTCGGGTCCGGGTCGGGACCGCGGGTCGGGTCGGGGGGAGAGCGGGTCTGGGTCGGGAGCGCGGGTCGGATCGGGTCAGGGCCGGTCCGGGGCGGGGGGGGCGGGCGGTCGGGAGCACGGGTCGGTTCGTGTCGGGGGCGGGGGGACGGAGGTCAGGTTGGGTCGGGTCCGGTCCGGGTGTCGGGGGCGGGGTCGGGAGCGCGGGTCGGGTCCAGTCCGGGGGCGGGGGAGCGGGATTCGAGTCGGGTCGGGAGGAAGCAGGAGCTGGCCGTGGGAGGAGCCTTATTCACGCAGCCCCAGTGAGGCCATTCGGCCAGGGTTAGGGGCTGCGTGCTTCGGGCCCCTCCCACACAGTTTTGGGCGCCTGGAGCTACTGCACATGCGCGCCCACTGTAGCGCGCATGTGCAGAGGTCCCGGCACTGTTTTCAGCGCAGGGACCTGGCTCCGCCCCCAACAGCTCGTGTCGCGCCGCGCCGAGGGCCAGAGGACCAGCAGGGAGCTGGAGAATCTGGAAGGTTTTTTTAGGCGCACTTTGTGGCGCGAAAAACGGGCGTCCAGGTCGGGCGGCGTGGCCCGAAACTTGGGCCCATTATTCTGCCTTTGTGTTTTTGCCCCCAAAATGCATAACCTCACATTTATCCACATTATACTGCATCTGTCATGCATTTGCCCACCCACCTAATCTGTCCAAGTCACCCTGCAGCCACTTAGCGTCCTCCTCACAGCTCACACCGCCACCCAGTTTAGTGTCATCTGCAAACTTGGAGATATTACACTCAATTCCTTCATCCAAAACATTAATGTATATTGTAAATAGCTGGGGTCCCAGCACTGAGCCCTGCGGCACTCCACTAGTCACTGCCTGCCATTCTGAAAAGGACCCGTTTATCCAGACTCTCTGCTTCCTGTCTGCCAACCAGTTCTCTATCCACGTCAGTACATTACCCCCAATACCATGCTCTTTGATTTTGCACACCAATCTCTTATGTGGGACCTTGACAAAAGCCTTTTGAAAGTCCAAATACACCACATCCACTGGTTCTCCATTGCCCACTCTGCTAGCTACATCCTCAAAAAGTTCCAGAAGATTCGTCAGGCATGATTTCCCTTTCATAAATCCATGCTGACTTGGACCGATCCTGTCACTGCTTTCCAAATGCACTGCTATTTCGTCCTTAATAATTGATTCCAACATTTTCCCCACTACCGATGTCAGACTAACTGCTCTATAATTACCCATTTTCTCTCTCCCTCCTTTTTTAAAAAGTGGTGTTACATTAACTACTCTCCAGTCCATAGGAACTGATCCAGAGTCGATAGACTGTTGGAAAATGATCACCAATGCATCCACTATTTCTAGGGCCACTTCCTTAAGTACTCTGGGATTTATCGGCCTTCATTCCCATGGATTTCCCTAATCCAGACAGGGATGAACAATTGCTGAAGTTCATCCATGTGATCTTTAAATGTTTGCCATTGCTTATCCACCGTCAACCCTTTAAGTATCCTTTGCCAGTCTATTCTAGCCAATTCACGCCTTATACCGTCGAAGTTACCTTTCCTTAAGTTCAGGACCCTAGTTTCCGAATTAACTGTGTCACTCGCCATCTTAATAAAGAATTCTACCATATTATGGTCACTCTTCCCCAAGTGGCCTCGCACAACAAGATTGCTAATTAGTCCCTTCTCATTACACATCACCCAGTCTAGGATGGCCAGCTCCCTGGTTGGTTCCTTGACATATTGGTCTCGAAAACCATCCCTAAACACTCCAGGAAATCCTCCTCCATTGCATTGCTACCAGTTTGGTTCGCCCAATCAATATGTAGATTAAAGTCGCCCATGATAACTGCTGTACCTTTATTGCACACATCCCTTATTTCTTGTTTGATGCTGTCCCTAACCTCACTACTACTGTTTGGTGGCCTGTACACAACTCTCACTGGCATTTTCTGCCCTTTGGAATTCTGCAGCTCCACCCATACCGATACCACATCATCCAGGCTAATGTCCCTCCTTACTATTGCATTAATTTCCTCTTTCACCAGCAACGCCACCCCACCTCCTTTTCCTTTCTGTCTATCCTTCCTAAATGCTGAATACCCTTGGATGTTGAGTTCCCAGCCTTGGTCACCTTGGAGCCATGTCTCCGTGATGCCAATTACATCATACCTGTTAACTGCTATCTGCGCAGTTAATTCGTCCACCTTATTCCAAATACTCCTCGCATTGAGGCACAGAGCCTTCAGGCTTGTCTTTCTAACACACTTTGCCCCTTTAGAATTTTGGTGTAATGTGGCCCTTTTTGTTTTTTGCCTTGGGTTTCTCTGCCCTACACTTTTACTACTCTCCTTTCTATCTTTTGCTTCTGATTCCATTTTATTTCCCTCTGTTTTCCTGCATAGGTTCTCATCCCCCTGCCATATTAGTTTAACTCCTCCCCAACAGCACTAGCAAACACTCCCCCTAGGACATTGGTTCGGTCCTGCCCAGGTGCAGACCGTCCGGTTTGTACTGGTCCCACCTCCCCCAGAACCAGTTCCAATGCCCCAGGAATTTGAATCCCTCCCTTCTGCACCACTGCTCAAGCCACATATTCATCTGAGCTATCCTGCGATTCCTACTCTGACTAGCACGTGACACTGTTAGCAATCCTGAGATTACTACCTTTGAGGTCCTACTTTTTAATTTAACTCCTAGCTCCTTAAATTCATCTCGTAGGACCTCATCCCGTTTTTTACCTATATCGTTGGTACCTATATGTACCACGAGAACTGGCTGTTCACCCTCCCTTTTCAGAATGTCCTGCACCCGCTCCGAGACATCCTTGACCTTTGCACCAGGGAGGCAACATACCATCCTGGAGTCTCGGTTGCGGCCGCAGAAATGCCTATCTATTCCCCTTACAATTGAATCCCCTATCACTATCGCTCTCCCATTCTTTTTCCTGCCCTCCTGTGCAGCAGAGCCAGCCATGGTGCCGTGAACTTGGCTGCTGCTGTTCTCCCCTGATGAGTCATCCCCCTCAACAGTACCCAAAGCGGTGTATCTGTTTTGCAGGGGGTTGACTGCAGGGGACCTCTGCACTACCTTTCTTTCACTGCTTTTCCTGCTGATCTTCCATTCCCTATCTGGCTGTGGACCCTTTACCTGCGGTAAGACCAATTCACTAAACGTGCTATTCACGTCACTCTCAGCATCGTGCATGCTCCAGAGTGAATTCAACGCAGCTCCAGTTCCGCAATGCAGTCTGTCAGGAGCTGGAGGCGGATGCACTTCCCGCACACGTTGTCGTCAGGGACACCAGAGGTGTCCCTGAGTTCCCACGTAGTACAGGAGGAGCATAACGCATGTCCGAGCTCTGCTGCCATGACTTAACCCTTAGAAAAACTTAATTTGGTAACAACAATGCTAAAGGTTACTTACTGATAAAGAAGAAAAGGAAAAACTACTTACCAATCACCAGCCAATCACTTACCCCCTTGGCTGTGACGTCACTTTCCATTTCTTTCTGCTTCTATTTTGCCTTCTCACCCTGCTGCAGCTTCTCCTCCGAACTCCTGAGCTTCAGCGAACCGGTGAGCCTTTTATAGGCAGCTCCTCCACGCACCTCCCAAGCCTCTCCTCCGAACTCCCGAGCCTCAGCGACGCGTTCTGTCTTTTATAGGCCGCTCCTCCACGCACCTCCCGAGCCTCTCCTCCGAACTCCCGAGCCTCAGCGAACCGTTGGGCCTTTTATAGGCCACTCCTCCACGCACCTCCCGAGCCTCTCCTCTGAATGCACAGCCATTAACACCTTGTTGGTGTTGCAGGGGTGATCATCGTTTCCATTCATGCCGATTCAAAGAGTACGTTTGCAAGGGCTGTGGAACAATGGGACACCTCCAATGAATGCGCAGGCGAGCTGCAAAGCCTGTTAAACCTGCAACCCACCATGTTGCAGAGGAGGACAGATCCACGGAGGATCACGACGAACCAGAGCCTCAGATCGAGGAGGCAGAGGTACATGGGGTGCACACATTCACCACGAATTGTCCCCCGATAATGCTGAATGTTGAACTAAATGGACTCCCGGTGTCAATGGAGCTGGACACGGGTGTGAGCCAGTCCATCATGGGCAAAAAGTCTTTCGAAAGGTTATGGTGCAACAAGGCCTCAAGGCCAATCTTAACTCCAGCTCGCACGAAACTAAGAACTTACATAAAAGACCTGATTCCTGTAATCCGCAGTGCTACCGTAAAGGTCTCCTACGATGGAGTGGTGCACAAGCTCCCACTCTGGGTGGTACAGGGCGATGGTCCCACGCTGCTCGGCAGGAGCTGGCTGGGAAAGATACGCTGGAACTGGGACGACGTCAGAGCGCTATCGCCCGCTGACGACACTTCGTGTGCACAGGTCTTAAAACAAATTTCCTTCGCTGTTCGAACCAGGCATTGGGAAATTCCAAGGAGTAAAAGTACAGATCCACCTAATTCTGGGGGCGTGACCCATCCATCACAAGGCGAGAGCAGTACCGTACATGATGAGAGAAAGGGTTGAGATCGAGCTAGACCGGCTGCAAAGAGAGGGCATCATTTCCCCGATCGAGTTCAACAAGTGGGCCAGTCCTATCATCCCAGTCCTCAAGGGAAACAACACCATCAGAATCTGTGGCGATTACAAAGGAACTATCAATCGTTTCTCCCTGCAGGACCAATACCCACTACCAAAGGCCGACGACCTCTTTGCAACACTGGCGGGAGGAAAGACGCTCACGAAGCTACATGACACAGAAACTGGAGGAATCATCGAAGGCCCTCATTTGCATCAACACGCACAAAGGTCTTTTTGTTTATAAAAAATGCTCAATTGGAATCCGATCGGCAGCGATATTCCAGAGAGATATGGAAAGTTTACTGAAGTCGGTCCCACACACCGTGGTCTTCCAGGACGACATCTTGGTCACAGGTCGGAACACAGTCGAGCATCTGCAGAACCTGGAGGAGGTTCTTAGTTGACTCAACCGCTTGGGGCTCGAAATGCGTTTTCCTGCCGCCTGAAGTGGAGTTCCTGGGAAGGAAGATTGTGGCGGACAGCATCAGGCCCACCAACACGAAGACGGAGGCAATCAAGAACACAACGAGGCCACAGAACATGACGGAGCTGCGGTCGTTTCTGGGACTCCTGAACTACTTTGGTAACTTCTTGCCAAGTCTCAGCACACTGTTAGAACCACTGCATCTCTTACTATGAAAAGGGGACGAATGGGTTTGGGGCAAAAGCCAAGAAAATGCCTTTGTAAAAGCGAGAAAATTGTTATGCTCAAACAAATTACTTGTGTTGTGTGACTCATGTAAGCGTTTGGTACGAGCATGTGATGCGTCATCGTACGGCGTCGGGTGTGTATTGCAACAAGCTAATGATTCTGGGAAATTGCAACCGGTTGCTTATGCATCCAGGAGTCTGTCTAAGGCCGAGAGAGCCTAGAGCATGATTGAGAAAAAAGTGTTAGCATGTGTCTATGGGGTAAAGAAAATACATTAATATCTGTTTGGGCTAAAATTTGAGTTGGAAACTGACCATAAGCCACTAATATCCCTGTTTTCCGAGAGTAAGGGGATAAATACCAATGCATCGGCCCGCATCCAGAGATGGGCGCATACAACTACGCCACAGGCCAGGCACAGGAAACTGCGCCGATGCTCTCAGTAGGCTGCCATTGCCCACCATGGGGGTGGAAATGGCGCAGCCCGCAGATCTAGCCATGGTTATGGAAGATTTAAGAGTGAGCAATCACCGTCACTGCCCGGCAGATCAAAACCTGGACAAGCCAGGACCCCTTATTATCTCTCGTCAAAAGCTGTGTGCTTCACAGGAGCTGGTCCAGTGTCCCAGTGGAAATGCAGGAAGAGATAAAGCCGTTCCAGTAGCGCAAAGATGAAATGTCTATACAGGCAGACTACCTTCTGTGGGGCAATTGAGTAGTGGTCGCCAAGAAGGGCAGAGACACTTTAATCAGTGACATCCACAGTACCCACTCAGACATCGTAATGATGAAAGCGATAGCCAGATCCCACGTGTGGTGGCCCGGTATCGATGCGGACTTAGAGTCCTGCCTTCACAGATGTAATACATGCTCGCAGTTAAGCAATGTACCCAGGGAGGCGCCGCTAAGTTTATAGTCTTGGCCCTCCAAACTGTGGTCTAGAGTACACGTCGACTATGCATGCCTGATCTTGGGTAAAATGTTCCTTGTGGTTGTAGACACGAACTCCAAATTGATTGAATGTGAGATAATGTTGGCAAGCACGTCCACTGCCACTACTGAAAGCCTGCGGGCCATGTTTGCCACACACAGCCTACCCGATGTCCTGGTGAGCGACAACGGGCCATGTTTTACCAGTGCTGAGTTCAAAGAATTCATGACCCATAACGGGATCAAACATGCCCCGTTTAAACCAGTGTCCAATGGTCAGGCAGAGAGAGCAGTGCAAACCATCAAGCAAGGCTTGACGAGGGTAACTGAGGGCTCACTGCAGACTCGCCTATCCTGCTTAGCTACCGCACGAGACCCCACTCACTCCTACCTGCTGAACTGCTCATGAAAAGAGCACTTAAGACAAGGCTCTTGTTAGTTCACCTTGATCTATATGAACAGGTAGAGAGCAGGCGGCTTCAACAAAGTGCATACCATGATAGCGCAAATGTGTCACGCGAGATTGAAATCAATGATCCTGTATTTGTATTAAATTATGGACAAGGTCCCAAGTGGCTTCCTGGCACAGTCGTGGCCAAAGAGGGGAGCAGGGTGTTTCGGGTCAAACTTTCAAATGGACTCATTTACCGGAAACACTTGGACCAAATCAAACTCAGATTCACGGAGTACCCTGAGCAACCCACCTTGGACCCGACCTTTTTTGATCCCCCAACATACACACCAGTGGCAACCGACACCACGGTTGACCACGAAGCAGAACCCATCATCCACAGCAGCCCAGCAGGGCCCAACACACCAGGCAGCCCAGCAAAGCCAGCTGCACAGCAGCCCAGCGAGGGCCCAACAAATTATTCAACAACGCCAGCTTTCACACTGAGACGATCAACCAGGGCAAGAAGGGCCCCAGATCGACTCACATTGTAAATAGTTACACTATTGACTTTGGGGGGGAGTGTTGTTGTATATGTATACTTGTATTTACTCTGTACAGCCACCAGAGGCCCATCCCCTGGAGTCCCAAGGGATCCCATAATCCCTTGGGAGCACAGGTATTTAAGGAGGTTGGAGAGGCACTCTTGAGACCTGCAATAAAAGACTACGGTCACACTTTACTTTGAGCTCACAGTGTTCAGTCTGACTCTTTCTCCATACACAACAGGTTCAGCATCTCCAAATCCAGGGTAATCATCTCGTCGTTGACGTCTTCTTGCTGCTCATCATTCTCCTGATTTGGAATATCTGGAGTGGCGGTTTCCTGAACACGCTCTTCTTCAACTTCAGGTGCACCTTCTCCTCCTGATGCGCAACATCTGCGAAACAAGAGATAGATCCTTGGTTAGCAGCATTGGGGAAGGAGAAGCGTAGGCAGCGCACACAGTACGTAACATTTAGCCAACCCAGACTGTGCCATTTGCAGGGCTTACCCTCGATTGGAAAACTGGGACCAGCTTCTGCATTGATGGTTGGTCTTCTCCTGTAACATTTAATCATGGCGCTATCCTCTGCTCCACGGCTGTTAGTTGTGGCCTACTTGGCGGACCTCCTCCAGTTTGTGACCGTTCTCGGTTGACCTGTGACACCACCTTCTGCAAAGATGAAAATAGAACCTTTTAAGAGTGGGTCCTTCTGAACACACGTGCACACACACACACATGGATCACCTTTACAGATGTTATAGCAGTGCATAAATACTAACCTAAATAAATCTAAATTTAAATTATTACTTACAGTCACTGCTTGTCCATTGTCCGAAGTCCTGCCACTTCTTTTTCAGCTGGGCACTGTTCTCGAGGTGATGGACCAACTTGACTGTGACCTGGTCCCAAACTTTTGCAAGTACAGAGGGTTTACGTTTCTTTTTACCGAAGCTCCCTTTGTTTTCAAGAACTTCCCATCTACTCTCAAAAGACTAAGGTCACACTTTACTTTGAGCTCACAGTGTTCAAGTCTGACTCTTTCTCCACACTCAACAGGTTCAGCATCTCCAAATCCAGGGTAATCATCTCGTCGTTGACGTCTTCTTGCTGCTCATCATTCTCCTGATTTGGAATATCTGGAGTGGCGGTTTCCTACCCGTGGCTCAATTTCTTCCGCGATAAATCTCTTGGCCCTTACAGCTTCCCCTTCTCTGTCTCCGTCCCTTTTGCCTTCTCTGCACCCTTCCAATGCAGCCATCTCGTTAATGAAGATGTATTTCCTTCCTGCGAATCCACCTCTGCCACCAATGGATTCTCAAATGGAGATCCACACAGTACACGCTTGCGCTGTGCGCCTTAGGCACGCACTCAAATCTCTGCCACCCCCCCGCCCAAGATCGACTCGAGTATCGCCGGCGCAACAGGATGCGTCACTTTGCAGAAAACTTGCACATTTTTGTTCAGCGCTGAAGGACCACAACGAAACATCCGTACAGGTCAGTGCACGCCTTTATTTTTTTCTTAGGGAAAATTGGGGCCCAAAAAACTCGATCTAGTTGGTTAAACACGATTTGCTTTTAACAAATCCATGCTGGCTTTCCTTAATTATTTCACACTTGTCCAAGTGACTGTTAACTTTGGCCCTGATTATTGTTTCTAAAAGCTTCCCCACGACAGAAGTTAAACTGACCGGCCTAAAGTTGCTGGATTTATCTTTACACCCTTTTTGAACAAGGGTGTAACATTTGCAATTTTCCAGTCCTTTGGCACCACCCCCGTTTCTAAGGAGGATTGGAAGATTATGTCCAGTCCCTCCGTGATTTCTTCCTTCATTTCCCTCAGTGTCCTAGGATGCATTCCATCTGATGCTGATGACTTATCTACTTTAAGTACAGCCAGCCTTTCTAGTACCTCGTCTTTATCAATTCTTATCCCATTCAGTATCGCTTCTACCTCCTCCTTTACTGTGTCTATCTATGGCAGCATCTTCTTCCTTGGTGAAGAGAGATGCAAAGTACTCATTTAGTACCTCAGCCATACCCTCTGCCTCCATGCATAGATCTCCTTTTTGGTCCTTGATCAGCCCCACCCCTCCTCTTACTATCCGTTTACTATTTATATGCCGATAGAAGACTTTTGGATTCCCTTTTATGTTAGCTGCCATTCCATTCTCATTCTCTCTTTGCCCCTCTTATTTTCTTTTTCACTTCTCCTCTGAATTTTTTATATTTAGCCTGATTCTCAGATGTATTCTTCACCTGACATCTGTCATTCTCGCTCTTTTTCTCCTTCATCTTACTCTCTATCTCTTTCGTCATCCAGGGAGCTCTGACTTTAGTTGCTCTACCTTTCCCCCCAGTGGGAATGCAACCCAAACTATTACTTCTTTAAAGGCCGCCCATTGTTCCACTACAGTTTTGCCTGCCAATTTTTGATTCCAATTTACCTGGGCCAGATCTGTTCTCATGCCACTGAAATTTTCCTACTCCAAAGAAGTATTTTTACTCTAGATTGCTCCCTGTCCTTTTCCATAGCTAATTTAAACCTTATGATACTGTGATCGCTGTTCCCTAAATGTTCAACTTGCTCCACTTGACCGACCTCATTTCCCAGAACCAGATGCAGCAATGCCTCCTTTCTCATCGGGCCAGAAACACACTCATCAAGAAAGTTCTCCTGAACACACCTCAGAAATTCTTCCCCCTCTCTGCCCTTTACACTATTATTATCTAAGTATATAGTGGGATAGTTGAAGACCCCCATTATCACTACTCTATAGTTCTTGCATCTCTCTGTAATTTCTCGCAAATTTGCTGCTCTATATCCTTCCCAATAGTTGGTGGCTTACAGAATACACCTAGTAGTGTAATGGCACGTCTATTGTTTCTTCACTGTAGCCATATAGATTCTGTCCTTGACTCCTCCAGGACATCCTCCCTCTCCAGCACTTAACCAATACTGCCATACCAACTCATATATTTTCTTTCCTATTTTTCCTGAACACCTTATATCCAGAAATATTTAATACCCAATCCTGACCTTTTTTGAGCCAGGTTTCCGTTACTGCCATGACATCCTATTCCCATGTGGATATCTGCGCCTGCAGCTCAGCAACCTTGTTTACTACGCTTCGTGCGTTCACATACAGACACTGTAAACCTATCCTCGGCCATCCTGTGTTCTCTCTTCGTCTGACACAACCTCATACCTTGCTATTTCTTGCTTTATTGCTATCCGTCTCTCCCAATCCTTTGTGCCCTTTGTTTCTCCTTTCTAATTCTACATCCTGGTGCTCATCCCCCTGCCAACTTAGTTTAAACCCTCCCCAACCACACTAGCAAACCTCCCCCACGAGGATATATGCAACCCGTTCAGCCTGTACAGGTCCCACCTCCCCGCAAACCAGCCCCATATGTCCCAGGAATCTGAAGCCCTCCCCCCTGCACCATCTCTCCAGCCACGCATTCATCTGCTCTACCCTCCTATTTTTATATTAAATCGTGCATGGCACCGGGAGTAATCCAGAGATTATTACATTTGAAGTCATGCTTTTTACTCTCTTTCCTAGCTCCCTAAAATCTGCCTGTAAGACCTCATCCCTCTTTCTACCTAGGTTGTTGGAACCAATATGGACCAAGACATACACAAGATTACAAAGGATTAGATAGGATATGGCACAGAAACAGGCTATTTGGCCCAACCCGTCCATGACATCATTTGTGCTCCATTCGCCCCTCCTCCTGTCTTTCCTCATCTAAATCTATCTGCATAACACTCTATTCCCTTCTCCCTCATATGCTCGCCTAGCCTCCTCTTAAATGCATCGATACTATTCGCTTCAACCACTCCCTGTGGTAGCGAGTTCTACATAGAAATAGTGGATGCATTGGTGATCATTTTCCAACAGTCTATCGACTCTGGATCAGTTCCTATGGACTGGAGGGTAGCTAATGTAACACCACTTTTTTAAAAAGGAGGGAGAGAGAAAACGGGTAATTATAGACCGGTTAGTCTGACATCAGTAGTGGGGAAAATGTTGGAATCAATTATTAAAGATGAAATAACAGCGCATTTGGAAAGCAGTGACAGGATCAGTCCAAGTCAGCATGGATTTATGAAAGGGAAATCATGTTTGACAAATCTTCTAGAATTTTTTGAGGATGTAACTAGTAGAGTGGACAAGGGAGAACCAGTGGAGGTGGTGTATTTGGACTTTCAAAAGGCTTTTGACAAGGTCCCACACAAGAGATTGATGTGCAAAATTAAAGCACATGGTATTGGGGGTAATGTAAGAGAGTTGGGATAAATGGGTCCTTTTCCGGTTGGAAATCAGTGGTTAGTGGTGTGCCACAGGGATTAGTACTGGGACCACAACTGTTTACAATATACATAGATGACCTAGAAGAGGGGACAAAGTGTGGTGCAACAAAATTTGCAGATGACACTAAGATTAGTGGGAAAGCGGGTTGTGTAGAGGACTCAGAGAGGCTGCAAGGAGATTTGGATAGGTTAAGCGAATGGGCTAAGGTTTGGCAGATGGAATACAATGACGGAAAGTGTGAGGTCATCCACCTTGGGAAAAAAAACAGTAAAAGGGAATACTATTTGAATGGGGAGAAATTACAACATGCTGCGGTGCAGAGGTACCTGGGGGTCCTTGTGCATGAATCCCAAAAGGTTAGTTTGCAGGTGCAGCAGGTAATCAGGAAGGCAAATGGAATGTTGGCCTTCATTGCGAAAGGGATGGAGTACAAAAGCAGGGAGGTGTTGCTGCAACTGTATAAGGTATTTGTAAGACCGCACCTGGAGTACTGCGTGCAGTTTTGGTCACCTTACTTAAGGAAGGATATACTAGTTTTGGAAGGGGTACAGAGACGATTCACTAGGCTGATTCGAGAAATGAGGGGTTACTTTATGATGATAGATTGAGTAGACTGGGTCTTTACTCCTTGGAGTTCAGAAGGATGAGGGGTGATCTTATAGAAACATTTAAAATCTTGAAAGGGATAGACAAGATAGAGGCGGATAGGTTGTTTCCATTGGTGGGGGAGACTAGAACTAGGGTGCACAGCCTCAAAATACGGAGGAGCCAATTTAAAACCGAGTTGAGAAGGAATTTCTTCTCCCAGAGGGTTGTGAATCTGTGGAATTCTCTGCCCAAGGAAACAGTTGAGGCTGGCTCATTGAATGTTTTCAAGTCAAAGATAGATAGATTTTTAAGCAATAAGGGAATTAAGGGTAACGGGGAGAGGGCGGGTAAGTGGAGCTGAGTCCATGGCCAGATCAGCCATGATCTTATTGAATGGCGGAGCAGGCTCGAGGGGCTAGATGGCCTACTCCTGTTCCTAATTCTTATGTTCTTATGTTCTTATGTTCTTATGTATTGACGTGGATAGAGAACTGGTTGCCAGACAGGAAGCAGAGAGTCAGGATAAAAGGGTCCTTTTCAGAATGGCAGGCAATGACTAGTGGGGTGCCGCAGGGCTCAGTGCTGGGACCCCAGCTATTTACAATACACATCAATGATTTAGATGAAGGAATTGAGTGTAATATCTCCAAGTTTGCAGATGACACTAAACTGGCTGGAGGTGTGAGCTGTGAGGAGGATGCGAAGAGGCTGCAGGATGACTTGGACAGGTTAGGTGAGTGGGCAAATGCATGGCAGATGCAGTATAATGCAGATAAATTTGAGGTTATCCACTTTGGTGGCAAAAACATGAAGGCAGAATATTATCTGAATGGCGGCAGATTAGGAAAAGGGGAGGTGCAATGAGATCTGGGTGTCATGGTACATCAGTCATTGAAAGGTGGCATGCAGATACAGCAGGCGGTGAAGAAGGCAAATGGTATGTTGACCTTTATAGCTAGGGGATTTGAGTATTGGAGCAGGGAGGTCTTACTGCAGTTGTACAGAGCCTTGGTGAGGCCACACCTCGAATATTGTGTTCAATTTTGGTCTCCTAATCTGAGGAAGGACGTTCTTGCTCTTGAGGGAGTACAGCGAAGGTTTACCAGACTGATTCCCGGGATGGCAGGACTGACATATAAGGAGAGACTGGATCAACTCGGCTTGTATCCACTGGAGTTTAGAAGAATGAGAGGGGATCTCATCGAAACATATAAAAATCTGACAGGATTGGACAGGTTAGAGGCAGGAAGAATGTTCCCGTTGCTGTGGAGTTCCAGAACCAGGGGTCACAGTCTAAGAATAAGGGGTAAGCCATTTAGGACCGAGATGAGGAGAAACTTC
The DNA here is from genome assembly GCF_044704955.1 of Pristiophorus japonicus. Classification (NCBI taxonomy): domain Eukaryota; kingdom Metazoa; phylum Chordata; class Chondrichthyes; family Pristiophoridae; genus Pristiophorus; species Pristiophorus japonicus. The sequence continues at coordinate 220,107,178 of NC_091986.1, read as the reverse complement.
TTTGCTCAGAGAGTGGTTAACCTGTGGAATTCTCAACCGCAGAAAGTTGTTGAAGCCAGTTCGTTAGATATATTCAAAAGGGAGTTGGATATGGCCTTTACGGCCAAAGGACTCAAGGGGTATGGAGAGAAAGCAAGAAAAGGGGTACTGAGGTTGAATGATCAGCTATGATCTTATTGAATGGCAGTGCAGGCTCGAAGGGCCAAATGGCCTACTCCTGCACTTATTTTCTATGTTTCTATGTATTTCTTATGTTCTTAATATCTGCTTATGTGGCTCAGTTTCAAATTTTGCCTGATAACACTCCTGTGAAGCACCTTGGGTCGTTTTACTACATTAAAGGCGCTATATAAATACAAGTTGGTGTTGAATTCTATGATGAGTCAACAACTCCATTATTGCTATATCGTCCGACGAACAGGATTGGTAAAAGGCAAACTCGATGGGGCTTGGGGCTTTATTCATCTAACAAGATCACGGGCTGACAGGATAGCGAGGGCCTCCCATTTGGAAGAGAAATGCCAGTTAAAACTGTTCTGAAAAGCCGGAAGGATTAAGGAACATACTTGAAAAGAATACAGCACTCACTAGAATGGAGACTTCCCTCCGTTAGTTGAATACTAACCCACTGTACCCAGAAACCAAGATTCGGGCAGCATCACGGTCGAACCAATTTGCGGGAATGTGCTGAACCCAATACGGTATCTCCCATCAGATTGTAAATAAACTGCTTTGCAATATCCAGGAAATGTGCTGACAACAAGGTCACCGTCAGCTATTTTATCAGCTCGTTAAGTCACCATCAATGCAACGTACAGGCACCAAGGGCCAAGCACGGAATAAAAAGGTGGGGGGCGTTGGGGGTGGGGTGGGGGGTGTGCGGGTAGGAGGATCGATGAAAGGGGAGAAAAGTGTTTCAACGGACCAATGGCTCAGGCAGTTCCCATTATCTTCCATTCCTGCCCAAGAGGGCAGGGGTCAGGAGTGTGAAACTGAGCCGCACGTCCCCCCACACACACACACACACGAACAAGATCGCAAGTTCAAACTGTACTGTGTTTTGGTTTAGCCGATCACAGCTGAAGCAGCAATGAAGACTTGTGGGGAAGACTAAAACTAGGGGCGCCATCAATATAAGATCATCACCGGTAAATAGGGAATTCAGGGGAAACTTCTTTACCCAGAGAGTGGTGAGAATGTGGAACTCGCTATTACAGGGAGTGGTTTTGGTGAATAGCATAGATGCATTTAAGGGGAAGATAAACACATGAGGGAGAAAGGAATTGAGGGATATGCCGATAGGGTGAGATGAAGAGGGGTGGGAGGAGGCTGGTGTGGAGCATAAACACTGGCACGGACCAGCTGGGCCAAATGGTCTGTTTCTGTGCTGTAAATATCAAGTAATGCGATGTAATTAAAGGGGTGATCTAATCGAGGTGTTTAAGATGATTAAAGGATTTGATAGGGTAGACAGAGAGAAACTATTTCTTCTGGTGGGGGGAGTCCAGAACAAGAGGCAGAACCTTAAAATTAGAGCCAGGCCGTTCAGGGTTGATGTCAGGGAGCACCTCACACAAAGGGTGCTGGGAATCTGGAACTCTCTCCCCCCGCAAAAAGCTGCTGAGGATGGGAGTTAATTGAAAATTCAAAGACTGAGATCAATAGATTTTGTTACGTAAGGGTATTAAGGGTTACAGAACCAAGGCGGCTAGATGGAGTTAAGATACAGATCAGCCGTGATCTAATAGAATGGCAGAACAGGCTGGAGGGGCTGAATGGCTTCCTCCTGTTCCTATGCAAGAGGAAAAACAGAAGTTCGTGCTCCAGGTCATTACAAACTAATGCCCTGCTGAAAAACATACATGTGGGGTTAGGTTCGGAGTCAACAGTGATGCCCTCCAGAGTCAAATAGCACTCCACCGTCCAGACTCACACACAAAGATCGGGCACTTGGGAGGGGCTACCAGTGGCTGGTGGAACTGTCCTCCAGGGAGTGAGACAACATTAGCTGCCGATCAGACAATGCCTCGATTTTAAAACTCTCACCCTTGTTTTCAAATCCCTCCATGGCCTCGCCCCTCTGTCTCTGTAATGCCATCCAGCTCGACAACCCTCCGAGATCTCCACGCTCCATGTATTCTGGCCTCTTGCCAATGACCCTGCTCTGCAACTCGCTGCCTAAACCTCCCTGCCACTCTCTCCTCCTTCAAGACTCTCCTTGAAACCTGCTTCTTTGACCAAGCTTTGGGTCATCTGTCCTAAAGTCTCCTTATGTGGTTCGTTGTCAAATTGTGTTTTATAATCGCTCCTATAAACCGCTTTTGGACGTTTTACTACGTTAAAGGCGCTACATAAATGTAAGCTGTTGTTGTTGAGGAGCGGACCAAAGAACAATAAAGTGGGGCTCACATCCCTACACTGCCACTCTCTCACACCGGCTATTGCCAGACCAAGAGCACTGCAACAGTGGGCCGTCAGTAGGGAAACGGAGCATAACTGCGGTTGGCAGGGGGGGGAATAAAAGCAGAGACTGGCCTGTCCTCTCGCCCCCTCCCCGCTTTACCTGTCTGTAGAGTTTTCCCTCGTATCCTGGCTGTGTCTTGTGGTGTTTGCCATCCATGCAGATGTTGAGGATATCGTTGGCTGCTGTCACAGTCAGTGTAAGGCCCAAAACCAACAGCCGGAACATCTTCCTGCACAAAAGGAGAGCGCGAGTGAGTGAATGAGAGAGAGATTTTTTTTTTAAAAGAGCACCGTTCACAAGGGTTTCTAACATTTTAAAATAAAAACAAAATATCGTGAACGCTGGAAAATCATTACACAGGATCAGATTGAAGATAGCCTGCCCTCTGATTGGTTCCGTTACATACTTATAATGGGGAACAAAGAAATGGCAGACCAATTGAACAAATACTTCGGTTCTGTCTTCACAAAGGAAGACGCAAATAACCTTCCGCTACGGGACAGTGGGTCTAGTGAGAAGGAGGAACTGAGGGATATCCTTATTAGGCGGGAAATTGTGTTAGGGAAATTGATGGGATTGAAGGCTGATAAATCCCCGGGGCCTGATAGTCTCCATCACAGAGTACTTAAGAAAGTGGCCTTAAAAATAGTGGATGCATTGGTGATCATTTTCCAACAGTCTATCGACTCTGGATCAGTTCCTATGGGCTGGAGGGTAGCTAATGTAACACCACTTTTTAAAAAAGGAGGGAGAGAGAAAATGGGTAATTATAGAGCAGTTAGTCTGACATCAGTAGTGGAGAAAATATTGGAATTAATCAGACTATTATCTGAATGGTGACAGATTAGGAAAAGGGCAGGTGCAAAGAGACCTGGGTGTCATGGTACATCAGTCATTGAAGGTTGGCATGCAGGTACAGCAGGCGGTTAAGAAAGCAAATGGCATGTTGGCCTTCATAGCGAGGGGATTTGAGTACAAGGGCAGGGAGGTGTTGCTACAATTGTACAGGGCCTTGGTGAGGCCACACCTGGAGTATTGTGTACAGTTTTGGTCTCCTAACCTGAGGAAGGACATTCTTGCTATTGAGGGAGTGCAGCGAAGGTTCACCAGACTGATTCCCGGGATGGCGGGACTGACCTATCAAGAAAGACTGAATCAACTGGGCTTGTATTCACTGGAGTTCAGAAGAATGAGAGGGGACCTCATAGAAACGTTTAAAATTCTGACGGGGTTAGACAGGTTAGATGCAGGAAGAATGTTCCCAATGTTGGGGAAGTCCAGAACTAGGGGACACAGTCTAAGGATAAGGGGGAAGCCATTTAGGACCGAGATGAGGAGGAATTTCTTCACCCAGAGAGTGGTGAACCTGTGGAATTCTCTACCACAGAAAGTTGTTGAGGCCAATTCACTAAATATATTCAAAAAGGAGTTAGATGAAGTCCTTACTACTAGGGGAATCAAGGGGTATGGTGAGAAAGCAGGAATGGGGTACTGAAGTTGCATGTTCAGCCATGAACTCATTGAATGGCGGTGCAGGCTAGAAGGGCCGAATGGCCTACTCCTGCACCTATTTTCTATGTTTCTATGTTTCTATTAAGGATGAAATAGCAGTGCATTTGGAAAGCAGTGACAGGATCGGTCCAAGTCAGCATGGGTTTCTGAAAGGGAAATCATGCTTGACGAATCTTCTGGAATTTTTTGAGGATGTAGCTAGCAGAGTGGACAATGGAGAACCAGTGGATGTGGTGTATTTGGACTTTCAAAAGGCTTTTGCCAAAGTCCCGCATAAGAGATTGGCGTGCAAAATCAAAGCATATGGTATTGGGGGTAATGTACTGACGTGGATAGAGAACTGGCAGACAGGAAGCAGAGAGTCTGGATAAACGGGTCCTTTTCAGAATGGCAGGCAGTGACTAGTGGTGTGCCGCAGGGTTCAGTGCTGGGACCCCAGCTATTTACAATATACATTAACGATTTGGTTGAAGGAATTGAGTGTAATATCTCCAAGTTTGCAGAGGACACTAAACTGGGTGGCGGTGTGAGCTGTGAGGGGGATGCTAAGAGGCTGCAGGGTGACTTGGACAGGTTAGGTGAGTGGGCAAATGCATGACAGATGCAGTATAATGTGGATAAATGTGAGGTTATCCATCTTGGGGGAAAAAACATGAAGGCAGATTATTATCTGAATGGCGGTAGATTAGGAAAAGAGGAGCTGCAACGAGACCTGGGTGTCATGGTTCATCAGTCTTTGAAAGTTGGCATGCAGGTACAGCAGGCGGTGAAGAAGGCAAATGGAATGTTGGCCTTCATAGCTAGGGGATTTGAGAATAGGAGCAGGGAGTTCTTACTGCAGTTGTACAGGGCCTTAGTGAGGCCTCACCTGGAATATTGTGTACTGTTTTGGTCTCCTAATCTGAGGAAGGACGTTCTTGCTATTGAGGGAGTGCAGCGAAGGATCACCAGATTGATTCCAGGGATGGCTGGACTGTCATATGAGGAGAGACTGGATCAACTGGGCCTTTATTCACTGGAGTTTAGATGGATGAGAGGGGATCTCATAGAAACATATAAGATTCTGACGGGACTGGACAGGTTACATGCGGGAAGAATGTTCCCGATGTTGGGGAGGTCCAGAACCAGGTGACATAGTCTTAGGATAAGGGGTAGGCCATTTAGGACTGAAATGAGGAGAAACTTCTTCACTCAGAGAGTTGTTAACCTGTGGAATTCCCTGCCGCAGAGAGTTGTTGATGCCAGTTCATTGGATATATTCAAGAGGGAGTTAGATATGGCCCTTACGGCTAAGGGGATCAAGGGGTATGGAGAGAAAGCAGGAAAGGGGTACTGAGGGAATGATCAGCCATGATCTTATTGAATGCCGGTGCAGGCTCGAAAGGCAGAATGGCCAATTCCTGCACCTATTTTCTATGTTTCTATACTGCTCAAGGAACCTGTCCCTTATGCACTCTATGAACTCTTCCTCAAAGCTACCCTGACCAATTTGATTTGTCCAATCAATATTGAGGTTGAAATCACCCACGATTATTGCTGTTCCCTTTTTACAAGCCCCCACTATTTCCTGATTTATGCTCCGACCAACAGAGTTGCTCCTGTTAGGGGGCCTATAGACTACGCCCACCAGTGACTTTTTCCCCTTATTATTCCTTATCTCCACCCAAACTGTTTCAACATCCTGATCATTTGAGCCAATATCGTTCCTCACTATTGCAGTAATTCCATCCCTTATCAATAGAGCTACCCCACCTCCTTTTCCTTTCTGTCTGTCCTTCCGGATTGTCAAATATTTAATTCCCAGTCCTCGTCAACTTGCAACCACGTCTCTGTAATGGCTATCAGATCATATCCATTTGTCTCAATTTGTGCCGTCAACTCATCTATTTTGTTACAAATGTTACGTGCATTTAGACAAATTGCCTTTAAATTTGTTTTTTTTTACCCTTTTTTCCTGCTTGTTTCCTCTCTCCTTCAAACTCACTTTCTTTATTTTTGCTTTCTAATTCCAGCTTTACTCCTCTCCCTACTGAATCTATTTTCAGGTTACCATCCCCCTGCCAAGCTCGTTTCATCATCATCATAGGCAGTCCCTCGAATCGAGGATGACTTGCTTCCACGCCAAAAAGGAATGAGTTCACAGGTGTTTCAATGAACCTGACATTCCAGGTCTCGAACTATATCGTGAATGGTAGAAGATGCCTGTGCTTGGATTTTTTTTCAATGTGTGGTGGCTGTTGCACACCAGCCACCATACAGGTTTGGTCCAGAGACAAGGGTTAACCAAGACTAACTGGGGACCAGCTCTGTTGCACAGACCGAGCGCCCACACATATCGCAGTGTGGACTGGCCCGTGCTGCCTCTGGGCCCTCGCCTCTTCTGGGCCCCCGATTCACGCCTCTCCTGGGCCCCAGTTACTTCCCTCTACGGACTCTTGCCGCTCCTTCGCCCCTCCTGCTGTGCCTGCCCGTACTGCAATCAGCGATGGGGCTTCGCAGCCATTGCTCTCCTGCAGCACCATGCGCAGCTCTAGGAATAAACGGGTCCTTTTCAGAATGGCAGGCAGTGGCTAGTGGGGCACCGCAAGGTTCAGTGCTGGGACCCCAGATATTTACAATATACATTAATGATTTAGAAAAAGGAATTGAGTGTAATATCTCCAAGTTTGCAGATGACACTAAACTGGCTGGCGATGTGAGCTGTGAGGAGGATGCTAAGAGGCTGCAGGATGACTTGGGACAGGTTAGGAGAGTGGGCAAATGCATGGCAGATGCAGTATAATGTGGATAAATGTGAGGTTATCCACTTTGGTGGCAAAAACATGAAGGCAGAATATTATCTGAATGGCGGCAGATTAGGAAAAGGGGAGATGCAATGAGACCTGGGTGTCATGGTACATCAGTCATTGAAAGGTGGCATGCAGGTACAGCAGGCGGCGAAGAAGGCACATGGCATGTTGGCCTTTATAGCTCGGGGATTTGAGTATTGGAGCAGGGAGGTCTTACTGCAGCTGTACAGAGCCTTGGTGAGGCCACACCGAGAATATTGTGTTCAATTTTGGTCTTCTAATCTGAGGAAGGACGTTCTTGCTATTGAGGGAGTACAGCGAATGTTCACCAGACTGATTCCCGGGATGGCAGGATTGACATATAAGGAGAGACTGGATCAACTGGGCTTGTATCCACTGGAGTTTAGAAGAATGAGAGGGGATCTCATCGAAACATATAAAAATCTGACGGGATTGGACGTGTTAGAGGCAGGAAGAATGTTCCCGTTGCTGTGGAGTTCCAGAACCAGGGGTCACAGTCTAAGAATAAGGGGTAAGCCATTTAGGACTGAGATGAGGAGAAACTTCTTCACTCAGAGAGTGGTTAGTCTGTGGAATTCTCTACCACAGCAAGTTGTTGAAGCCAGTTCGTTTGATATATTCAAAAGGGAGTTGGATATGGCTTTACGGCCAAAGGGCTCAAGGGGTATGGAGAGAAAGCAAGAAAAGGGGTACTGAGGTTGAAGGATCAGCCATGATCTTATTGAAGGGCAGTGCAGGCTCGAAGGGCCGAATGGCCTGCTGCTGCACCTAATTTCTATATCAAGTCCAGCTTCGTGAACGTCTTTCCTCCTGCCAGCGTAGCAAAAACATCGTCGGCCTTTGGTAATGGGTATTGATCCTGCAGGGAGAAACGATTGATAGTTACTTCGTAATCACCGCAGATTCTGATGGTGCCGTCTCCCTTGAGGACTGGAACGATCGGACTGGCCCACTCGTTGAATTCGATCGGCTAAATGATGCCCTCTCTTTGCAGCCGGTCTAGCTCGATCTCTATCCTTTCACTCATATACGGTACTGCTCTCGCCTTGTGATGGATGGGTTGCGCCCCTGGAATTAGGTGGATCTGCACTATTGCTCCTTGGAACTTCCCGATGCCTGGTTCGAACAGCAAAGGGAACTTGTTTAAGACTTGGACACACGAAGTATCGTCAACGGACGAGAGCACTCGGACGTCATCCCAGTTCCAGCGTATCTTTCCCAGCCAGCTCCTGCCGAGCAGCGTGGGACCATCGCCCGGTACCACCACAGTGGTAGCTTGTGCACCGCTCCATTGTAGGAGACCTTTACAGTGGCACTGCCGATTACGGGTATCAGTTCCTTTGTGTAAGTTCTCAGTTTCGTGCGAATGGGAGTCAAGACAGGCCTTGCTGCCCCACAATTTATCGAAAGTCTTTTTGCTCATAATGGACTGGCTCGCGCCCGTGTCCAGCTCCATTGACACTGGGAGTCCATTTAATTCAACCTTCAGCATTATGAGGGGACACTTTGTGGACACTTTGTGCACCCCATATACCTCTGCCGTCTTGGTCTGAGGCTCTGATTTATCGTGTTCCGCCGTGGATCTGTCCTTCTCTGCAACATGGTGGTTTGCAGGATTAACAGGGTTTGCAGCTCGCATTGTTCCACAGCCCTTGCAAACGTACCCTTTGAAGTGGCATGAATGGAAACGATGATCACCCCCGTAGTGCCAGCAAGGTGTTAATGACCTTGCATTCATCACCCTTGATGGTGGACTCTGAGGCATGTGGGGCCTGCCTTGTACTTTGTGATTTGAAAACAACATCACTTTGTTCACAGTACTTGTAGCAGCATTCGTGTGCTGAGAGATTTGCTTAGTATTGTCACTGGTGGCAATGAACGCCTTGGCTATCGCTATGGCCTTACTCAAGGTTGGGGTCTCTACAGTCAAAGGTTTGTGAAGTATCATTTCATGGCCAATGCCAAGTACAAAAAAGTCTCCGAGCATGTGCTCCAAGTGTCCTTCAAATTCGCAATGTCCTGCAAGGCGTCTTAGCTAGTCAACATAACTCGCCACTTCCTGGCCTTCAGACCGTTTGTAGGTGTAGAACTGGTACCTCGCCATCAGAACGCTTTCCTTCGGGTTCAGATGCTCCCGGACCAGTGTGCACAAATTATCGTATGATTTCTCTGTGGGTTTCGCTGGAGGAAGCAGATTTTTCATGATGCCATACATTGGTGACCTGTAGACGGTGAGGAGAATCGCCCTTCGTTTGGCAATGTTTGCTTCTCCTTCCAGCTCGTTGGCCACGAATTCTTGGTCGAGTCACTCCATGAAGGTTTCCAAATCATCTCCCTCCGAGAATGTCTCCAGGATGCCCACTGTTCTCTGCATCATTGGGTTTGTCATCTGTATCTCATCGCCAGTGTTATGTATAAATAAAGAGTCTGACTGGATACTGTGAGCTCAAAGTAAAGTGTGACCATAGTCTTTTATTGCACGTCTCCAGAGTGCCACTCCAACCTGTGAGGCCTCCTTAAGTACCTGTACTCCCAAGGGATTGTGGGATCCCTTGGGACTCCAGGGGATGAGCCCTCTGGTGGCTGTACAAGGTATATACAAGTTTACATATATAACAGTTTTGGTCTCCTAATCTGAGGAAGGACGTTCTTGCTATTGAGGGAGTGTAGCGAAGGTTCACCATACTGATTCCTGGGATGGCAGGACTGACATATGAAGGGAAACTGGATCGACTGGGCCTGTATTCACTGGAGCTTCGAAGAATGAGAGGGAATCTCATAGAAACATAAAAAATTCTGACGGGACTGGACAGGTTAGATGCAGGAAGAATGTTCCTGATGTTGGGGAAGTCCAGAACCAGGGGTCACAGTCTAAGGATAAGGAGTAAGACATTTAGGACCAAGATAAGGAGAAACTTCTTCACTCAGAGAGTAGTTAACCTGTGGAATTCTCTACCACAGAGAGTTGTTGATGCCAGTTCGTAGATATATTCAAGAGGGAGTTAGATATGGCCCTTATGGCTAAAGGATCAAGGGGTATGGAGAAAAAGCAGGAAAGGGGTACTGAGGTAAATGATCAACCATGATCTTATTGAATGGTGGTGCAGGCTCGAAGGGCCGAATGGCCTACTCCTGCACCTATTTTCTATGTTTCTATTCTCACTACACTCTGGGTAAAGAATTTCCTTCTGAATTCCCTATTGGATTTCTTGGTGACTATCTTATATTGATGATCTAGTTATGCTTGCACTCCACAAGTGGAAACATTCTCTCTGTATCCATTCTATCAAAACCTTTCATAATTTTTAAGACCTCTATTAGGCCACCCCTCAGCCTTCTCTTTTTAAGAGAAAAGAGACCCAGCCTGTTCATCCTTTCCTGATACATATACCCTCGCATTTCTGGTATCATCCTTGTAAATCTTTTCTCTACCCTCTCCAGTGCCTTTAAATCCTTTTTATAATCTGTTGACCAGAACTGTACGCAGTACTCTAAGTGTGATCTAACAGGGTTAACATAACTTCTCCATTTTTTAATTCCATACCTCTAGAAATAAACCCTAATGGTTGGGGAGGCTGAAATTGCCCTCCGTCCCATTTGGGCGGATAATTCGAATTATCCGATGAATTACCGCCCGAATTGATGGGGGGAAATTGGCCTCCTTTCTCTTCAAAAATCATCGGGGTGGTATTTGGGGCAGCAGAGGGGCGGAATCGAGTCGGGAGTGAGGTGGAAGGCTGGCGTGTCATCAGCTCCGCGCTGAGCATGTCAGTGGAATGCTGATGACGTCAGCATGAAGCAATGTCCCTCTCCTTCACTTAAAGGGGAGGGACACGGCGGGGCCTACTTGGTGCCCACTGGGCCACCAGGGAGGATTTTGGTCGGGCCAGCGTCCTGTCACCCAAGAGGGGTTGCTGGGCTGCCTGTTGACGGCCTGGCCTAACTCGTGGCCGCCATTGTCGGGCCGACTGCAGAGTAGGCCGACAATTCAAATAAAATGCGACTGCGGCAGTGCGCCCTCCCCTTTAAGGGCGGAGGCGCCGCCCAGCCACTGGCAGCTTACCGCCACGCAAAGCTGTCGGGGGCACCGTCGCTTCCGAGGCGGTGACCATGCGGTGCTCGCTCTATCGTCATTTTCGCTGTTCACACAGGAGCAGGGCGGATACCTTCTCCACCTCAAAAAATCATGACGGCAATGTATCGATCGGCGGAGAGACCGCCCCTTTGAAGCAGTAAGTGCTCTTAAAAAAAGGGCCAATTTCGGCCCCGATACCTCTAGAAATAAACCCTATTGCTTGGTTTGCTTTTTTTTTTAAAGGCCTTGCTAACCGCCCTGCTCCTGTGAATAGCTACCTTTTACCACTGCACTCTGCTTTCTGTCTTGAAGCCAGCTTACTATCCATTCTGTTACTTGTACCCTGACCTCTGGCTGTTCACCCTCCTCCCTCAGGATGTTCTGCAGCCGCTCAGTCACATCCTTAACCCTGACACCAGTGAGGCAACGTACCATCCTGGAGTCACGTCTGCAGCTGCATGTCTGCTCTCCTAAATATCGAATCCCCAACCAATATTGCTTTCCCTGTGTTCCTCCCCCGCCCCACCCTACAGCTGAGACACCCATAGTGACATGGACTTGGCTCTGGCTGTACACCCCAAAGGAACTATCATCCTCACCAATACTCAGAACTGAATACTGGTTGGAGAACTAGACGCTCCTCCTGCACTACCTGCCTGGTTCTCCTCTTCTATTTGGCGGTCACCCATTCCCTCTCTGCCTACACACTTCTTAGCTGCAGGGTGACCACCTCCTGAAACGTGCTACCTGTAACACTCATTATAAATGGTCAGACTGACTACCGTGTGTAATGAGTAAGTGTGACCGTGGCTCCTTTATTAAGGTTCCAGAGTGCAGGTACCTTGTGGGTGGCCCAAGGGTTGCTGGGATTCCTTGGGACGCCAACAGGTAGGTCCTCTGGTGGTCAGGTGTGATGCAGGTTGCAAGGGTTAAATACAAAACATCACTCCCCCGTGAAGGCAACAGTACATTTATTTACAAGGTGAGACGATCTGGGGCTTTGCGCTCCCTTGTCGATCGTCTCGGTGCAAATCGTAATGATGAAAGCCATAGCCAGATCCTACGTGTGGTGGCCTGGCATCAACTCAGATTTAGAGTCATGTGTGCGCCAGTGCAACACTTGCTCTCAGTTGAGCAATGCACAAAGAGAGGCACCGCTAAGTTTGTGGTCCTGGCCATCCAAACCGTGGTCGAGGATCCATGTAAACTATGCGAGCCCATTCCTCGACAAAATGTTTTTGGTTGTCGTGTAAGCACATCCACGGCCACCATTGAAAGTCTCCGAGCTATGTTTGCCACGCACGGTTTTCCTGATGTCCTAGTCAGCGACAATGGGCCATGCTTCACCAGTGCTGAATTCAAAGAATTCATGACCCACAACGGAATCAAACATGTCACATCTGCCCCGTTCAAGCGCGCATCCAACGGCCAGGCAGAACGGGCAGTTCAGACCATCAAGCAAAGCCTACATGGATCCTCGATCACGGTTTGGATGGCCAGGACCACAAACTTAGCGCTGCCTCTCTGGGTGCATTGCTCAACTGAGAGCAAGTGTTACACTTGCGCACACATGACTCTAAATCTGAGTCGATGCCAGGCCACCACACGTGGGATCTGGCTATGGCTTTCATCATTAACTTGCCTGGGTGGGTGTTGTGCAGTTCGCAAATGAATGTGTCTCTGCCTTTCTTGGGCAAGACCACGCGATTGCCCCACAGAAGACAGAGTGCCTGCAGGGACAGCTCATCTTTGTGTCTGTGGAATGGCTTAATTGCTTCCTGCATCTCCACTGGGACACTGGACCAGCTCCCATGGAGGACACAGTTTTTTTTACCAGGGACAGTAAAGGATCCTGGCTGGTCCAGGTCCTGATCTGGCGGGCCGTAACGGGGGACATCTCGTTCTCAAATGCCTCCATGACCATGAGCAAGTCCGCTCGCTGTGCCGTTTCCACCCCGACGGTGGGCAATGGTAGCCGACTGAGAGCATCTGCGCAGTTCTCTGTGCCCGGTCTGTGGCAGATTACATAGTTGTATGCCGACAGCATGAGCGGCCATCTTTGGAAGCGGGCAGAGGCACTGGTATTAATCCCTTTGCTCTCCGAGAATAGCGATATGAGCGGCTTGTGGTCAGTTTCAAGCTCGAACTTGAGGCCAAATAAGTACTGGTGCATTTTTTTTACCCCATAAACACACGCCAGAGCCTCTTTTTCAATCATGCTGTAGGCCCTTTCGGCCTTGGACAAACTCCTGGATACATACGCAACTGGTTGCAAAATTCCCAATTCATTAGCCTGTTGTAACTCACACCCGACCCCGTATGACGACGCATCGCAAGCTAACACCAATCGTTTACATGGGTTGTACAGGACAAGCAGTTTGTTAGAACACAATAAGTTTCTGGCTTTCTTAAAGGCAGCCTTTTGTGAATTCCCCCATACCCAGTCGTCTCCCTTGCGCAGTAGCACATGTAGGGGTTCTAGCAGGGTGCTTAACCCAGGTAGGAAATTACTGAAGTAGTTAAGGAGTCCCAGGAACGACTGCAGCTTCTTCACGTTCTGTGGTCTCGGTGCGTTGTTAGTGTCGGTGGGTCTGATGCCGTCTGCTGTGATTCTCCTTCCTAAGAATTTGACGTCCTGTGCCAGGAAAACACACTTCGAGCGTTTCAACCTGAGCCCTACGTGATCCAATCGACTAAGAACCTCCTCCAGGTTCTTCAAGTGCTCCATGGTGTCCCTACCTGTAACCAATATGTCATCCTGGAAGACCACTGTGCAAGGAACCAACTTTAGCAGGCTCTCCATGTTCCACTGGAAGATCGAATCCCGAACGGGCACCGGTTGTAGATAAACAGACCTTTGTGCGTGTTGATGCAGGTGAAGCCTTTCGAAAACTCCTCTAGCTCCTGCGTCATGTAGGCCGAGGGCAGGTCCAACTTGGTGAACGTCTTCCCTTCAGCCAGGGTCATGAATAGGTCATCTGCCTTGGGTAGCAGGTACTAGTCCTGCAACGAAAAACAGTTAATCGTTACTTTATAGTCCCCGCAAAATCTAACCGTACAGCCCTTGAGTACCGGAACAATTGGACTGGCCCAGTCATTGAATTCCACCGGCGCGATGATGCCTTCACGTTGCAGCCTGTCCAGCTGGATTTCCACTTTTTCACGCATCATGTACGGTACCGCCTAAGCCTTGTGGTGGATGGGTCGCGTACCGGGAACCAAATGGATCTGCACTTTCGCCCCAGAGAAGCTTCCAATGCCTGGCTCGAATAACGAAGGGAACTTGTTCAGAACCTGGGTACATGAGGCGTCGTCGACGGATGAAAGCGCTCGGATGTCGTCCCAGTTCCAGCGGATTTTCCACAGCCAGCTTCTGCCAAACAATATGGGGCCATCCCTTGGCACAATCCACAGTGGGAGTCCGTGTACTGCTCCATCGTAGGAGACTTTGACCTCAGCACTGCCAATTACAGGGATTAGTTCCTTTGTATAAGTCCTTAGTTTAGTGTGAATGGGGCTGAGCTTGGGCCTGTGTGCCTTCTTTCCCTACAGCCTGTCGAAGGCCCTTTTACTCATTATGGACTGACTTGCCCCAGTGTCTGGCTCCATAGTCACTGGAATACCGTTCAGTTCAACTTTCAACATTATTGGCGGGCATTTCGTCGTGACTGTGTGTACCCCGTATACCTCTGCCTCCTCCGTACGAGTTTCCAATTCAGTCTGATCCACTGTGGATCGATCTTCCTCTGCAACATGGTGGTTTGCAGGGTTTGCAGCTCGCCTGCAAATTCGATGGAGGTGTCCCATTGTTCTGCAGCCATTGCACGCATAGTGCTTAAAGCGGCATTGATGGGGCCGATGATCACCTCCACAGCGTCAACAGGGTGTTAACTGCCTCGCATTAACGATTGATGGAGCTCTGGGTCAATTGAAGTCGGGCCACAGCAGCCAGTGTGTACATTATGCACAGTACTGGCCAAAACTTCTTTGTTCTGCGAAATCTGCTTGGTTTTGTCGCTGGTGGACATAAATGCCTGGGCTATCGTTATGATTCAGAGTTTCTACAGTCAACAGTTTGCGAAGGATTGTCTCATGTCCGATGCCCAGTACGAAAAAGTCTCCGAGCATTTGTTCTAGGAATCCCTCAAACTCACAATGTCCTGTAAGGCGCCTTAGTTCGGCGACATAGCTTGCCACTTCCTGGCCCTCTGATTGTTGACACGTGTAGAACCGATATCTCGCCATCAAAATGCTTTCCTTAGGATTTAGGTGCTCCCAGACCAGCATACACAGTTCTTCGTAGGATTTCTCTGTTGGTTTTGCCGGGGCCAGGACATTCTTCTTGAGGCCATAGGTTGTTGCCCCACAGACAGTTAGGAGGATCGCTCTTCGTTTGGTCGCATTCTCGTGCCCTTCCAGCTCGTTGGCCATGAAGTATTGGTCGAGTCTCTCCACAAAGGCCTCCCAATCGTCCCCCTGAGAACTTCTCCAGGATGCCGACTGTTCTTTGCATTTTTGCGCAGTTGTTTGTTATCTCGTCGCCAATTGTTACACTCATAATAAATGGTCAGACTGAGTATTGTGTGTAATGAGCAAGTGTGACCTTAGCTCCTTTATTAAGGTTCCAGAGTGCAGGTGCCGCGTGGGTGGCCTGCTTCGATACTGTGCGATAGGCCCTCTGGTTGTCAGGTGTGATGCAGGTTACAAGGATTTAAATACATAACACTACCCATGTAACTCTCAGCTTCTCGGATGCACCTCAGTGACGCCAGCTGCTGCTCAAGCTCCGAAGCTGAAGATACCTCCTGCACGCCGTGGTCGTCCAGGACATGGGAAGTGTCCTGGAGTTCCCACATGGCACCAGATGTGCATTCCACTGGACCGAGCTGTCCTGCCATGCCTTTATTTAATCAACTATTAACTCATTTCTTTTTTTTAAGGAAGTTAACAGAAATAAACTTCAGACTTTAAAAAAACAATCACCAACTCATCATTCTCATAGGCAGTCCCTCGGAATCAAGGAAGATTTGCTTACACTCTAAAAGTGAATTCTCAGGTGACTGAACAGTCCAATATGAGGATTACAGTCTCTGTCACAGGTAGGACAGACAGTGGTTGAAGGAAAGGGTGGGTGGGGAGTCTGGTTTGCCGCACGCTCCTTCCGCTGCCTGCGCTTGTTTTCTGCATGCTCTCGGTGACGAGACTTGAGGTGCTAAGTGCCCTCCCGGATGCTCTTCCTCCATTTTGGGTGGTCTTGGGGCAGGGATTCCCAGATGCCGGGGGGGGGATGTTGCAAGAACATAAGAAAGAGGAGCAGGAGTAGGCCATTTGGCCCCTTGACTCTGTTCCGCCATTTAATAAGATCATGGCTGATCTGATTATGAACTTAGCTCCACTTCCCTGCCCACTCCCCTTAACCCTTTATTCCCATAACGCTCAAAATTCTGTCTGTCTCCACCTTAAATATATTCAATTTTCTCCAAAAATATACTTTATTCATATAAAATTTTCACAATACATTGGAAAATAGTTCAGTACCTTGCGGTCAGCAATTCCATACAATTTGTTTGGATG
Organism: Pristiophorus japonicus; assembly: GCF_044704955.1. Taxonomy (NCBI): domain Eukaryota; kingdom Metazoa; phylum Chordata; class Chondrichthyes; family Pristiophoridae; genus Pristiophorus; species Pristiophorus japonicus. Next base: position 220,090,743 of record NC_091986.1, on the reverse strand, counting down.
CTGACAGCAGTTCCATACAATGCACTAGCGTGCATTTCATTTCAAGGTACAGTTTAAGAACATAAGAACATAAGAATTAGGAACAGGAGTAGGCCATCTAGCCCCTCGAGCCTGCTCCACCATTCAATAAGATCATGGCTGATCTGGCCGTGGACTCAGCTCCACTTACCCGCCCTCTCCCCGTAATCCTTAATGATTTAGACGAGGGGATTAAATGTAGTATCTCCAAATTTGCGGATGACACTAAGTTGGGTGGCAGTGTGAGCTGCGAGGAGGATGCTATGAGGCTGCAGAGTGACTTGGATAGGTTAGGTGAGTGGGCAAATGCATGGCAGATGAAGTATAATGTGGATAAATGTGAGGTTATCCACTTTGGTGGTAAAAACAGAGAGACAGACTATTATCTGAATGGTGACAGATTAGGAAAAGGGGAGGTGCAACGAGACCTGGGTGTCATGGTACATCAGTCATTGAAGGTTGGCATGCAGGTACAGCAGGCGGTTAAGAAAGCAAATGGCATGTTGGCCTTCATAGCGAGGGGATTTGAGTACAGGGGCAGGGAGGTGTTGCTACAGTTGTACAGGACCTGGAGTATTGTGTACAGTTTTGGTCTCCTAACTTGAGGAAGGACATTCTTGCTATTGAGAGAGTGCAGCGAAGATTCACCAGACTGATTCCCGGGATGGTGGGACTGACCTATCAAGAAAGACTGGATCAACTGGGCTTGTATTCACTGGAGTTCAGAAGAATGAGAGGGGGCCTCATAGAAACGTTTAAAATTCAGACGGGTTTAGACAGGTTAGATGCAGGAAAAATGTTCCCAATGTTTGGGAAGTCCAGAACCAGGGGTCACAGTCTAAGGATAAGGGGTAAGCCATTTAGGACCGAGATGAGCAGAAACTTCTTCACCCAGAGAGTGGTGAACCTGTGGAATTCTCTACCACAGAAAGTAGTTGAGGCCAATTCACTAAATATATTCAAAAGGGAGTTAGATGAAGTCCTTACTACTCGGGGGATCAAGGGGTATGGCGAGAAAGCAGGAATGGGGTACTGAAGTGCATGTTCAGCCATGAACTCATTGAATGGCGGTGCAGGCTAGAAGGGCTGAATGGCCTACTCCTGCACCTATTTTCTATGTTTCTATGCAGATGAAAGCAGTACACGGAACAGATGGGAATACATTTACATTTCTTTACAAGTTACTAAACAGTGCAGAGACTTTCATTATACATGGCACAACACAAGTGTTTTTCAATACATGGTGCTCCATGTATACAAGCAGATTAACAAGTACAGCACGAGGGGGGACTGATTCCATCCCCTGGGTTTACCGTGGCGGAAGTGCCTTAACCTGTTGCTCTTCCCCACCGTGCCTTTGCGGCGACTGCACCAATCTTTAGTGCGTCCCTCAGCACCTACTCCTGGACCTTGGATTGCGCCAGTCTGCAACACTCGGCCGTGAACATCTCCTTGCTCTGGAAGACCAGCAAGTTTCGGGAAGACCAAATTGCGTCTTTCACCGAGTTGATGGCTCTTCAGCAGCAGATGATATCTATCTCGGGAGCAGGAGTAGGCCATTTGGCCCCTCGACTCTGTTCCGCCATTTAATAAGATCATGGCTGATCTGATCATGGACTTAGCTCCACTTCCCTGCCCACTCCCCAGAACCCTTTATTCCCATATCGCTCAAAACTCTGTCTGTCTCCACCTTAAATATATTCAATTTTCTCCAAAAATATACTTTATTCATATAAAATTTTCATAATACATTGGAAAATAGTTCAGTACCTTGTGGTCAGCAATTCCATACAATTGGTTTGGATGCTGAAAGCAGTTCCATACGATGCACTAGCGTGCATTTCATTTCAAGGTAGTTTAGTACAATCTGTAAATCACGTTACATGTAGTACTGTGCAAATGAGGGTATTACATGGAGCAGATGAGAACAAGTTTACATTACATTCCAGGAAAATTTTATATGGGAACAGTCCGCAGAGCACAGAGTCCTGTGTTACGGAGCTGCTTGGGATGAACCTCGACAGCAACCACTGCAGCTCCTTCCAGACCTGCCTTGCAAAGGGGCAATCCTGAGGGAGATGGATGACAGTCTCATACGCACTACAGCCAACTCGGGGGCAGAGTGCCGTGCCTCTGAAACCCCGGCTGTGCATGAAGGATCTGACGGGTAGGGCCCTTCTCACCGCCAACCAAGCTACATCTTGGTGCTTGTGTAAAAGCTCTGGTGATGAGACATTCTGCCAAACAAGTTTGACAATCTGCTTGTGGAACCGCCCGACAGGGTCCATCATCTCCTTCTTTCGTAGGGCGTCCAGGACCTTGCATACCGACCACTGCTTTATGGCCTTGTGGTCAAAGGTGTTTTTCTTGAAAAACTTTTCCACGAAGGACAGGTGGTGAGGCATGGTCCAACTGGTTGGAGCGTTCCAGGGCAGCCTGGAACAGATAGAATCTCAGCACGTACTGACACTTGGTGCTTGCGTACGAAAGGTTTATGCACAGCTTGATGCAGCCGCACACAAAGTTAGCCATCAGGATGAGGACCATGTTCGGAACGTCCTTTCCCCCCTTGTCCAGAGATTTATACATCATGTCTCTGCGGACATGGTCCATTTTCGATCTCCAGACGAAATGGAAGATGGCTCGGGTGACTGCCACCGCACAGGATCGGGTATGGGCCAGACCTGCGCCACGTACAACAACACCGAGAGCACCTCACTCCTGATGACCAGGTTCTGTCCTGCAATGGAGAGGGAGCGCAGCTTCCACCATCCCGGTTTCTGTTTGGCTTTAGCGATACGCTCCTTTCAGTTTTTGGCGCACGCCCCGTCCGCTCCGGACCATATTCCCTACACCTTCAGGTAATCTGACTTCACGATGAAGGGAATAAAGGATCGGTTGGCCCAGCTTCCAAAGAGCATGGCCTCGCTTTTGCTGCGATTAGCCTTCGCCAGTTCAAACTGGTCGCAGATTGTGAGCAATCCGCGGACCGACTGCGGATCCGAGCAAAAGACGGCGAAGTTGTCCATGTACAGGTCTTGACCTGAGCGCCTCCGCTGCCTGGGATTGTCACCCCACTAATACCCGCATCCTTCCTGATGGACTCGGCAAAGGGCTCGATACAGCACACAAAGAAGACAGAGAATAGGGGACTCCAGACCTGATCGGAAAGCTTTCAGTTTCCCACTCATTGATTAGAACTGTGCTACTGATGTCTGTGCAGAGCAGTTGGATCCAATTGCGGATACCCTCCCCAAACCCCATCTTGGATAGCACATCCATCAGGTATGTGTGCGATACCCTGTCACAGGCCTTCTCCTGGTCCAAGCCGATTAAACAGGTGTCCACCCTCCTGTCCGGTCCGTAGGTGATCGTATCCCTAAGTAGCGCGAGGCTATCAATGACCCAGCCTCCACAGCTCCCTGGGGCAGAGAATTCCACAGATTTACAACCCTCTGAGAAAATATATTCCTCTTCATCTCAATTTTAAGTGGGTGGCTACTTATTCTGAGACTATGTCCCCTAGTTTTAGTTTCCCCTATGAGTGGAAATATCCTCTCTGCATCCACCTTGTCGAGCCCCCTCATCATCTTCTAAGTTTCAATAAGATCACCTCTCATTCTTCTGAACTCCAACGAGTATAGGCCCAACCTACTAAACATATCTTCACAAGTCAACCCCCTCATCTCGGAATCAACCTAGTGAACCTTCTCTGAACAGCCTCCTCAATCGAGACTCTGCCTTTGACTCGAGTGTTCTCGACTCCATCCCGCAGCATGCGACCCGCCACTAACTCAGTGAAACTCCAACGTTGCATGAGGTAGGCAAAGCCATAAAACAGCTGAAGAATAACAAGGCTACGGGTGCGGATGGAATCCCTGCTGAGGTGCTAAAGTATGGCGGCGAGGCGCTGATACATGACCTCATCTCTCTCATCTGGAGGGAGGAGAGCCTGTCGGGGGATCTCAGAGATGCAGTGACCATGACCATTTTTTAAAAAGGGGACAAGTCCGACTGTGGCAACTACAGGGGAATCTCCCTGCTATCAGCCACTGGGAAAGTTGTCGCTAGAGTTCTCCTCAATCGACTTCTCCCTGTGGCCGAGGAGCTCTTCCCGGAATCACAATGCGGATTTCGTCCCCTATGGGGCACAACAGACATGACCTTTGCAGCGAGACAGCAGCAGGAAAAATGCAGGGAGCAGCGCCAGCCCTTGTTCATGACCTTTTTCAATCTTACAAAGGCCTTTGACACTGTGAGGGTCTATGGAGCGCCCTCCTCCATTTCGGATGCCCCCAAAAGTTTGTCAACATCCTTCGCCTGCTTCACGATGACATGCAGGCCGTGATCCTTACCAACGGATCCATTACAGACCCAATTCATGTCTGGACTGGGGTCAAGCAGGGCTGCATCATCCCTCCAACCCTCTTCTCAATCTTCCTCGCTGCCATGCTCCACCTCACAATCAACAAGCTCCCCGCTGGAGTGGAACTAAACTACAGAACCAGTGGGAAGCTGTTTAACCTACGCCACCTCCAGACTAGGTCCAAGATCACCCCAATCTCTGTCATTGAACTGCAGTATGCGGACGCCTGCGTCTGCTCACTCAGAGGCTGAACTCCAGGATATAGTCAATATATTCACTGAGGCATATGAAAGCATGGGCGTTACGCTTAACATCCGTAAGACAAAGGTCCTCCACCAGCCTGTCCTCGCCGCACAGCACTGCCCTCCAATCATCAAGATCCGCAGCGCGGCCCTGGACAAAGTGGACTATTTCCCAGATCTCGGGAGCCTCTTATCAACAAAGGCAGACATTGACGCAGCGATTCGCCATCACCTCCAGTGTGCCAGTGCAGCCTTCGGCCGTCTGAGGAAAAGAGTGTTTGAAGACCAGGCCCTTAAATCTACCACCAAGCTCATGGTCTACAGTGCTGTAGTAATACCTGTCCTCCTGTATGGATCTGAGGCATGGATGATGTATAGAAGGTACCTCAAGTCGCTGGAGATATATCACCAACGATGTCTCCGCAGGATCCTGCAAATCCCCTGGGAGGACAGGCGCACCAACATCAGTGTCGTCGACCAGGCTAACATCCCCAGTATTGAAGCACTGACCACACTCGATCAGCTTCACTGGGCAGGCCACATAGTTCGCATGCCAGATACGAGACTCCCGAAGCAACTGCTTTATGCGGAGCTCCTTCATGGTAAACGAGCCAAAGGAGGACAGCGGAAACGTCATAAGGACACCCTCAAAGCCTCCCTGGTAAAGTGCGACATCACCACTGACACCTGGGAGACACTGGCCGAAGACCGCCCGAGGTGGAGAAAGTGCATCTGGGTGTGCGTTGCAATGCAAAAAGCATGAAGAGGCCAAGTGCAGGCAGCGAAAGGAGCGCGCGGCAAACCAAACCCACCGACCCCTTCCCTTGCCAAACGTCTGTCTCACCTGTGATAAGGTCTGTGGCTGTCGTATTGGACTGTTCAGCCATCAAAGAACTCACTTTGGGAGTGGAAGCAAGTCTTCCTCGATTCCAAGGGACTGCCTATGAATGCAAGTATATCCTTCCTTAAATACGGAGACCAAAACTGTACGCAGTACTCCAGATGTGGCCTCACCAATACCCTGTACAGTTGTAGCAGGACTCCTCTGCTTTTATACTCTATCTGCCTTGCAATAAAGGCCAACATTCCATTTGCCTTCCTGATTACTTGCTGTACCTGCATACTAACTTGTTGTATTTTGTGCACAAGGACCCCCAGGTCCTTCTGTACTGCAGCACTCTGCAATTTTTCTCCATTTAAATTATAATTTGCTTTTCTATTTTTTCTGCCAAAGTCACATAATGTCACATTTTCCCACATTATACTCCATCTGCCAAATTTTTGCCCACTCACTTAGCCTGTCGACATCCCTTTGCAGATTTCTTGGGTCCTCACAATTTGCTTTCCCTCCCATCTTTGTATCATCAGCAAACTTGGCCACATTACACTCGGTCCCTTCATCCAAGTCATTAATAAAGATTGTAAATAGTTGAGGCCCCAGCACCGATCCCTGTGGCACCACACTAGTTATTGTTTGTCAACCAGAGAATGAACCATTTATCTCGACTCTCCGTTTTCTGTTAGTTGGCCAATCCTCTATCCATGCTAATATATTACTCCAAACCCCATGAACTTTTATCTTGTGCAGTAACCTTTTATGTGGCACTTTATCGAATGCCTTTTGGAAATCCAAATGCACCATATCCACTGGTTCCCCCTTATCCACCCTGCTCGTTACATCCTCAAAGAACTCCAGCAAATTTGTTAAACATGATTTTCCTTTCATAAAACCATGCTGGCTCTGCTTGATTGAACTATGGTTATCCAAATGTCCTGCTACTGCTTCCTTAATAATGGACTCCAGCATTTTTCCAATGACAGATGTTAGGCTAACTGATCTATAGTTTCCTGCTTTCTGTCTACCTCCTTTTTTAAATAGGGGTGTTACATTTGCGGTTTTCTAATCCGTTGGGACCTCCCCAGAATCCAGGGAATTTTGGTAGATTACAACCAATGCATCCACTATCTCTGCAGCCACTTCTTTTAAGACCCTAGGATGTAAGCCATCAGGCCCATCAAGACTTGTCTGCCTTTAGTCCCATTATTTTACCGAGTACTACTTCATTCGCGATAGTGATTATATTAAATCCCTCCCTCCCAATAGCCCATTGATTATCCCCTATTGGGATGTTTTTAGTGTCTTCTACCGTGAAGACCAATACAAAATATTTGTTCAAAGTCTCTGCTATTTCCCTGTTCCCCATTTTTAATTCCCCAATCTCATCCTCTAAGGGACCAACATTTACTTTAGCCACTCTTTTCCTTTTTATGTACCTGTAGAAATTCTTACTACAGGTATCTATTTTTATATTTCGTGCTAATTTGCTTTCATAATCTATCTTCCCTCTCTATTAGTTTAGTCATTCTTTGCTGGCTTTTAAAAGTTTCCCAATCCTCTGGCCTCCCACCAGTGTTGGCCATATTTTATGCCCTTGTTTTCAATTTGATACTATCCCTTATTTCCTTAGTTAGCCATGGATGGTTATCCCTTCTCTTACAGTCTTTCCTTCTCATTCGGATATATTTTTGCTGAGAGCTATGAAATATCTCCTAAAATGTCTGCCCTCGCTCATCAACTGTCCCACTCTTTAATCTATGTTCCCAATCCACTTTAGCCAACTTTGCCTTCATACCTTTGTAGTCTCCTTTGTTTAAGCTTAGGACTCTGGTTTGAGATCCAACTTTCTCACCCTCCAACTGAATTTGAAATTCTGCCATGCTATGGTCACTCATTCCTAGAGGATCCTTTACTACGAGATTGTTTATTAATCCTGTCTCATTACACAGTACCAGATCTAAGATAGCCTGCTCCCGGTTGGCTCTGCAACATACTCTTAAAAAAAAGACTGCGGTGTGACCTGATAAAGGTCTTTAAAATTATGAAGGGGTTCGACAGGGTAGGTGTAGAGAAAATTGTGGAGGTGTCCAGAAGTAGAGGCCACAAATATAAGTTAGTTACCAATAAATGCAGGATAGGGAATTCAGGAGAAGCTTCTTCACCCAGAGAGTGGTGAGAATGTGAAACTCACTACCACAGGGTGTGATTGAGGCAAATAGTATTGATGCATTTGAGATGAAGCTGGATAAACACATGAGGGAGAAAGGAGAAGGATATGTTGATGGGGGGCGATGAAGAGGGGTGAGAGAGACTCGAGTGGAGCATAAACACCGTCTTGGACCAGTTAGACCAAATGGCCTGTTTCTGTACTGTACATTCTATTTACCGCCATGATTTTTCTCTCTGGGTGTTTGTTCCCAGCAGTATCCTGAGGATGAATCTTCAATTCCTGGAGATCAATCCTGGAGGGTTGGTAACGCTAATGGTAGGGGAGGGGGGGTGGGGTGCCCATCAAGCCAATGCCTTCCTTGTCCTTGATGGTGTGTAACTTCTTTTGGGGGGTCTCTGACCCCCCCGCCCCCCCGGGCACACATCCATCCAGGTGTGAATGGTTGACTTTCTGCATGTGCCCAAAGTCCAACCCGATCCATTCAACTGAGGTAAATCCAAGACAAACGGAACCTCACCCAACCAAACTACACCTAAGCCAACCAAACTACACCCAACCCAACCCAACTACACCCGACCCATCCACACTCAACCCAAGCAAACTACACCCAACCCAACCCAACTACACCCGACCCAACCCAACTGCACCTAAGCAAACTACACTCAACCCAAGCAAACTACTCAACCCAAGCAAACTACACCCAACCCAAGCAAACTACACCCGACCCAAGCAAACTACACCCGACCCAACCAAACTACACCCGACCACACCCGACCCAACCCAACTACTCCCGACCCAACCCCACTCAACCCAACCAAACTACACTCAACCCAACCAAACTACACCCATCTCAACCACTACAACCAACCCAAGCAAACTACACTCAACCCAACTACCCCCAACCCAAGCAAACTACACCCGACCCAAGCAAACTACACCCAACCCAAGCAAACTACACCCATCCCAACCAAGCAAACTACACCCAACCCAGCAAACTACACCCAACCCAACCCAACTACACCCAACCCAACCACACTCAACACAAGCAAACTACACTCGACCCAAACCAACTACACCCGACCCGACCCAACTACACTCAACCCAACCACACTCAACCCAAGCAAACTACACTCGACCCATACCAACTACACCCGACCCAACCCAACTACACCCGACCCAACCACACTCAACCCAAGCAAACTACACTCGACCCATACCAACTACACCCGACCCAACCCAACTACATTCAACCCAACCACACTCAACCCAAGCAAACTACACTCGACCCATACCAACTACACCCGACCCAACCCAACTACACTCAACCCAAGCAAACTACACTCGACCCATACCAACTACACCCGACCCAACCCAACTACACCCGACCCAACCCAACCACACTCAACCCAAGCAAACTACACCCGACCCAACCCAACTACACTCAACCCAAGCAAACTACACTCCTAACTACACCCGACCCAACCCAACCATACCCACCTCGACCAACAAGCCCCACTCCGCCATCCTTGGCTTCCAACTGCCAGTTGGCGAGAGGCGGGAGCAGCGTCGGAGCGGCCTATAAAGGCCCAGCGGGTGTTCCACAGGCAGCGGCAGTTGGCGAGAGGCGGGAGCAGCGTCGGAGCGGCCTATAAAGGCCCAGCGGGTGTTCCACAGGCAGCGGCAGTTGGCGAGAGGCGGGAGCAGCGTCGGAGCGGCCTATAAAAGGCCCAGCGGGTGTTCCACAGGCAGCGGCAGTTGGTGAGAGGCGGGAGCAGCGTCGGAGTGGCCTATAAAAGGCCCAGCGGGTGTTCCACAGGCAGCGGCAGTTGGTGAGAGGCGGGAGCAGCGTCGGAGTGGCCTATAAAAGGCATACTTGTGCAGCTACAGCGGGGAGAGAAGGCAAAAAGAAGTAGAAAGGAATCAAAAGGTGACGTTACAGCCAAGGGGGTAAGTGATTGGCTGGTGATTGGTGATTTCTTTTTATTTTTTATATCAGTAAGTAAACTGTAACATTGCTGTTACCAATTTAAGGGTATCTAAGGGATAAGGCATGGCAGGAGAGCTTGGTCACGTGTTATGCTCCTCCTGTACCATGTGGGAACTCAGGGACACTTCCGGTGTCCCTGACGACTACGTGTGTGAGAAGTGTATCCGCCTCCATCTCCTGATGGACCGCGGTGCGGATTTGGAGCTGAGTGTGGATTCACTCTGGAGCATCCACGATGCTGAGAATGACATAAGTGGCACGTGTAGTGAGTTGGTCTTACTGCATGAGAAGGATCCACAGCCAGCTAGGGAATGGAAGACCAGCAGGAAGAGTAGTACAAAGAAGGTAGTGCAGGGGTCCCATCTGGTCATCCCCCTACAAAACAGCTTTGAGTGCTGTTGAGGGAGATGACTCATCAGGGGAGAGCAGCAGCAGCCAAGTTCATGGCACCGTGGCTGGCTCTGATGTACAGGAGGTCATGAAAAAGAGTGGGAGAGCGATAGTGATAGGGGATTCAATTGTAAGGGGAATAGATAGGCGTTTCTGCGGCCGCAACCGAGACTCCAGGATGGTACGTTGCCTCCCTGGTGCAAGGGTCAAGGATGTCTCCGAGCGAGTGCAGGACATTCTAAAAAGGGAGGGAGAACAGCCAGTTGTCGTGGTGCACATTGGTACCAACGACATAGGTAAAAAAAGGGATGAGGTCCTACAAGACGAATTTAAGGAGCTAGGAGCTAAATTAAAAAGTAGAACCTCAAAAGTAGTAATCTTGGGATTGCTACCAGTGCCACGTGCTAGTCAGAGTAGGAATCGCAGGATAGCTCAGATGAATACGTGGCTTGAGCAGTGGTGCAGCAGGGAGGGATTCAAATTCGTGGGGCATTGGAACAGGTTCTGGGGGAGGTGGGACCAGTACAAACCGGACAGTCTGCACTTGGGCAGGACCGGAACCAATGTCCTAGGGGGAGTGTTTGCTAGTGCAGTTGGGGAGGAGTTAAACTAATATGGCAGGGGGATGGGAACCAATACAGGGAGACAGAGGGAAACAGAAAGGAGACAAAAACAAAAGACAGAAAAGAGATGAGTAAAAGTGGAGAGCAGAGAAACCAAAGGCAAGAAACAAAAAGGGCCACTGAATATAAAAGGGCTGCAGGAGGGGTCAAAACTAAAAATCATGGTTTAAAAACTAGGATGAAAACACTCTACCTAAATGCACGCAGCATTCGAAATAAAGTAAATGAGTTGATGGCACAAATCATTACAAATGGGTATGATTTGGTGGCCATTACAGAAACATGGTTGCAGGGTGGCCAAGACTGGGAATTAAACATTCAGACGATTCAGAAAGATAGGCAAGAAGGGAAAGGAGGTGGGGTAGCTCTGTTAATATGATATCAGGGCAGTTGTGAGGGATGATATTGGCTCTAATGAACAAAATGTTGAATCATTGTGGGTGGAGATTAGAGATAGTAAGGGGAAAAAGTCACTGGTGGGCGTAGTTTATAGGCCCCCAAATAATAACTTCACGGTGGGGCGGACAATAATCAAGGGAATAATGGAAGCATGTGAAAAAGGAACGGCAGTAGTCATGGGGGATTTTAACTTACATATCGATTGGTCAAATCAAGTCGCACGGGGTAGCCTGGAGGAGGAATTCATAGAATGCATATGGGATTATTTCTTAGAACAGTACGTAACAGAACCTACAAGGGAGCAAGCCATCTTAGATTTGGTCCTGTGTAATGAGACAGGAAAAATAAACGATCTCCTAGTAAAAGATCCTCTCGGAATGAGTGATCACAATATGGTTGAATTTGTAATACAGATTGAGGATGAGGAAGTTGTGTCAGAAACGAGCGTACTCTGCTTAAACAAAGGGGACTACAGTGGGATGAGGGCAGAGTTGGCTAAAGTAGACTGGAAACAAGGACTAAACAATTGAGGAACAGTGGAGGACTTTTAAGGAGCTCTTTCATAGTGCGCAACAAAAATATATTCCAGTGAAAAAGAAGGGCGGCAAGAGAAGGGATAACCAGCCATGGATAACCAAGGAAATAAAGGAAAGTATCAAATCAAAGACCAATGCATATAAGGTGGCCAAGGTTAGTGGGAAACTAGAGGATTGGGAAAATTTTAAGCAACAGCAAAGAATGACTAAAATAGCAATAAAGAAAGGGAAGATAGATTACGAAGGTAAACTTGCGCAAGACATAAAAACAGATAGTAAAAACTTTTACAGATATATAAAACGGAAAAGAGTGACTAAAGTAAATGTTGGTCCCTTAGAAGATGAAAAGGGGGATGTAATAATGGGAAATGTGGAAATGGCTGAGACCTTAAACAATTATTTTGCTTCCGTCTTCACAGTGGAAGACACAAAAACCATGCCAAAATTTGCAGGCCACAGGAATGTGGGAAGGGAGGACCTTGAGACAATCACTATCACTAGGGGGGTAGTGCTGGACAGGCTAATGGGACTCAAGGTAGACAAGTCCCCTGGTCCTGATGAAATGCATCCCAGGGTATTAAAAGAGATGGCAGAAGTTATAGCAGATGCATTCGTTATAATCTACCAAAATTCTCTGGACTCTGGGGAGGTACCAGCGGATTGGAAAGCAGCTAATGTAACGCCTCTGTTTAAAAAAGGGGGCAGGCAAAAGGCAGGTAACTATAGGCCGGTTAGTTTAACATCTGTAGTGGGGAAAATGCTTGAAACTATCATTAAGGAAGAAATAGCGGGACATCTAGATAGGAATAGTGCAATCAAGCAGATGCAGCATGGATTCATGAAGGGGAAATCATGTTTAACTAACTTACTGGAATTCTTTGAGGATATAACGAGCATGGTGGATAGAGGTGTACCGATGGATGTGGTGTATTTAGATTTCCAAAAGGCATTCGATAAGGTGCCACACAAAAGGTTACTGCAGAAGATAAAGGTACGCGGAGTCAGAGGAAATGTATTAGCATGGATAGAGAATTGGCTGGCTAACAGAAAGCAGAGAGTCGGGATAAATGGGTCCTTTTCTGGTTGGAAATCAGTGGTTAGTGGTGTGCCACAGGGATCGGTGCTGGGACCACAACTGTTTACAACATACATAGATGACCTAGAAGAGGGGACAGAGTGTAGTGCAACAAAATTTGCAGATGACACTAAGATTAGTGGGAAAGCGGGTTGTGTAGAGGACTCAGAGAGACTGCAAGGAGATTTGGATAGGTTAAGCGAATGGGCTAAGGTTTGGCAGATGGAATACAATGTCGGAAAGTGTGAGGTCATCCACCTTGGGAAAAAAACCCAGTAAAATGGACTATTATTTGAATGGGGAGAAATTACAACATGCTGCGGTGCAGAGGGACCTGGGGGTCCTTGTGCATGAAACTCTTTTGGAATGGAACGCTTCACAAATTTGTGTATCATCCTTGCGCAGGGGCCATGCAAATCTTCTCTATATTGTTCCAATTTTAGTATATGTGCTGCCGAAGCATGAAACTCTTTTGGAGTTTACCTGTAAAACATAAACATTAATCGGTGCCACCTGACCTGATGACACACCAGATATTTACAAGGCCCATTTTTTTTCTTTTTTGTGTTTTTCTTTTTTTTTGTTTTTTTTTTCGGGCACTAAAATCAAATTTTTTTTCCTCCAGTGCCCCCTATAAAAGGGGAGGGGGACACTAAAAGCACCGGCAATTAAAACAAATTAAACTTAAAAACGTAAAATCAAATTGTCGTAATTGAGGTCGCGCTGCTGGCGGAAGAAATACGTCGCCAGAGCGCACCACCTAGGAGGGGGCTCGACGTAAAGGTATCTCTGCAGGGTCTGAAGACGGAAAGTCGCGAGCTGGGCGCTGATGCACACCAACGACTGACCGCCCTCCTCAAGCGGGAGACTCAAGACCGCGGCAGAGACCCAGTGCTTCCTGTTGTTCCAGAAGAAGTCCACCAGCTTCTTCTGTATCTTGGCGACAAACGCAGGGGGAGGGGTCAAAGTGACCAGCCGGTACCACAGCATGGTGGCCACCAGCTGGTTTATGACTAGCGCTCGACCCCTGTAGGACAGCACTCGGAGCAGTCCTGTCCAGCGCCCTAGACGAGCGGCGACCTTGGCCTCCATCTCCTGCCAGTTCGCCGGCCAGGCTCCCTCGTCGGGGCTAAGGTAGACTCCCAGATAGAGGAGATGGGTCGTGCTCCAGGCAAAAGGCCTGAGCTCCTCCGGCAGGGAGTCCACCCGCCACTGACCCATCAGGAGTCCGGAACATTTCTCCCAGTTGATTCTGGCGGAGGATGCGGCCGAGTAAATCTCCTGGCACTCTCGCATCCTCCGCAGGTCAGCGGGATCCTCTACCGCGAGGAGCACGTCATCGGCGTAAGCCGAGAGGACGACCTCCACGCCCGGCCCTTGCAGAGCCAGTCCCATCAACCTCGTCCGCAGGAGGCGCAGGAAAGGCTCCACGCAGATGGCATATAACTGGCCGGACATGGGGCATCCCTGGCGCACCCCTCTCCTAAAGCGAAGGGGCGCCATCAAGGACCCGTTAACCTTAATCAGACACTCCGTGGCGGCATACAAAAGTCGGATCCGGGCGACGAAATGCGTCCCAAACCCGAAAGCGCGCAGAGTTCCGAGCAGATAGTCGTGATCCACCCTGACGAACGCCTTCTCTTGGTCGAGAGATAAGAAGGCGACCGACAGACCAGCCTCCTGGGAATGATGGATGAGGTCCCGGACCAGATGGATGTTGTCGTGGATTGTCCGGCCCGGGACCGTGTAGGACTGGTCGGGGTGGATCATGTGGTCCAGCACGGCACCAAGGCGAGCAGACATCGCCCTGGCGAAGATTTTGTAGTCCGTGCTGAGGAGGGAGACCGGGCGCCAGTTCTTAAGGAGGCGGAGATCGCCCTTCTTAGGCAGCAGGACAATGACTGCCCTGCGCCAAGAGAGGGGCATCTCCCCGGTCGCCAGACTTTCCCCCAGGACCCGCGCGTAGTCGCTCTGCCGAAGCATGAAACTCTTTTAGAGTTTACCTGAAAAAAAACATAACCATTAAACCGTGCCACCCGACCTGGATGACACAGCAGACATTTACAAGGCCCTTTTTTACTTTTTTTTTGTGTTTTTCTTTTTTTGGTTTTTTTTTGGGGCGCTAAAATCAAATTTTTTCCAGTGCCCCCTATAAAAGGGGAGGGGGACACTAAAAGCAACGGCAATTAAAACAAATTAAACTTTAAAACGTAAAATCAAATTAAAATTTGGTTGCCGGGCGTGATGATGCACTCCAGTCCCTCCAGTGCCCACCTCTCGTGGAAGGCCGCGAGCGTACCGGTGGACACCGCGTGCTCCATCTCCAGGGACACCCTGGACCGGATGTAAGAGCGGAAGAGAGGCAGGCAGTCAGGTTGAACGACCCCCTCGTCCGCCCGCTGCCTGGACCGGCTGATGGCACCCTTGGCCGTGCCCAGGAGCAGTCCTACGAGGAGGCCTTCGGACCTACCCGCTCCCCTCCGCACAGGGTGCCCAAAGATCAGGAGAGTGGGGCTGAAGTGCAGCCAGAATTTCAAATAATAAAACAGGGGCTGCAACCTCGTGCATTCCATAAAAACATGGAACACGGACTCTTCCAGACCGCAGAAATTGCAGGCGGCCTGGGAGTCCGGCATGAAACTCTTTTTGGAGTTCATCTGCAAAACAAAAAAACATTAAACGGTGCCACCCGACCTGGGTGACACTCCAGACATTTACAAGGCCCTTTTTTTTCCCCCCTTTTTTTTTTGTTTTTTTTTTTGTGTTTTTCTTTTTTTGGTTTTTTTTTTTGGGCACTAAAATCACAATTTTCCCCAGTGCCCCCTATAAAAGGGAAGGGGGACACTAAAAGCACCGGCAATTAAAACAAATTAAACTTAAAAACGTAAAATCAAATTAAAATTTGGTTGCCGGGCGTGATGATGCACTCCAGTCACTCCGGTGCCCACCTCTCGTGGAAGGCCGTGAGCGTACCGGTGGACACCGCGTGCTCCATCTCCAAGGACACCCTGGACCGGATGTAAGAGCGGAAGAGAGGCAGGCAGTCAGGTTGAACGACCCCCTCGACCGCCCGCTGCCTGGACCGGCTGATGGCACCCTTGGCCGTGCCCAGGAGCAGTGAGTCCGGCATGAAACTCTTTTTGGAGTTCACCTGCAAAAACATAAAACATTAAACCGTGCCACCCGACCTGGGTGACACTCCAGACATTTACAAGGCCCTTTTTTCCCCCCCCCCCCTTTTTTTTTTTTTTGTGTTTTTCTTTTTTGTTTTTTTTTGGGCACTAAAATCACAATTTTCCCCAGTGCCCCCTATAAAAGGGAAGGGGGACACTAAAAGCACCGGCAATTAAAACAAATTAAACTTAAAAAACGTAAAATCAAATTAAAATTTGGTTGCCGGGCGTGATGATGCACTCCAGTCCCTCCGGTGCCCACCTCTCGCGGAAGGCCGCGAGCGTACCGGTGGACACCGCGTGCTCCATCTCCAAGGACACCCTGGACCGGATGTAAGAGCGGAAGAGAGGCAGGCAGTCAGGTTGAACGACCCCCTCGACCGCCCGCTGCCTGGACCGGCTGATGGCACCCTTGGCCGTGCCCAGGAGCAGTCCTACGAGGAGGCCCTCGGACCTACCCGCTCCCCTCCGCACAGGGTGCCCAAAGATCAGGAGAGTGGGACTGAAGTGCAGCCAGAATTTCAGGAGCAGCCCCTTTAAATAATGAAACAGGGGCTGCAACCTCGTGCACTCAATAAAAACATGGAACACGGACTCCTCCAGACCGCAGAAATTGCAGGCGGCCTGGGAGTCCGTGAACCGGCTTAAAAATTTGTTGCACGGCACTGCTCCGTGCACCACCCTCCAGGCCAAGTCCCCGATGAATAGTGTGAGGACTCCCGCATAGAGTGCCCTCCATCGGGGACCCCCACCTCCTCCGGACGGCAAGATGGTACGCCATGGCATGTCCAGACGGCCGGCGAGGATGGCAAAGTTGAGAGTGTGCAGGAGCAGCCCGTACAGGAAACCCCTCCGCGCGGAACTGAAAGGCAAGGAGGGGATTTCCCCGAGGCGGCTCAAGTTGTGAGGCTCCGGCCCTCGAGGGAGGTTCCGGGGTTTGGCACCAATGAGGAATTCCGTCCGGACGGGGGTCAGTTCGGACGGGATCTCCCCACGTGCTTGAGCCTCCTCGATGCACCTAACAGAGTCAGGGCCCAAAGCTGTTTTTAGCGACACGATGGCTTCGGCCACGAGGCGGACGTCTGCTGAATTTAGGCGCCGCGCCAGCGTGCCTGGCGCCATCCAGCCCGCTCCTCCGCCATTGAGCAGGTCCCTGACCCTGGTCACCTCACCAGCCACAGCCCTCTCTTCCGACCGCCACATAAAACCTCGGTCGTGGAGGTACGGATTCCCGAGCAGCGGCTCCTGCAGGACGGCCGCCACTCCAGCCGGCGGAGAGCTACGCTTGGTGGAGACTTTGTTCCAGACCCTGATGAGTTCCTTGTAAAAGACAGGCAGCTCCCGGAGGGCGGTCCTGACACCCCCCAAGTTCACAAACAGGAGCTGCGTGTCGTAATTGAGGTCGCGCTGCTGGCGGAAGAAATACGTCGCCAGAGCGCACCACCTAGGAGGGGGCTCGACGTAAAGGTATCTCTGCAGGGTCTGAAGACGGAAAGTCGCGAGCTGGGCGCTGATGCACACCAACGACTGACCGCCCTCCTCAAGCGGGAGACTCAAGACCGCGGCAGAGACCCAGTGCTTCCTGTTGTTCCAGAAGAAGTCCACCAGCTTCTTCTGTATCTTGGCGACAAACGCAGGGGGAGGGGTCAAAGTGACCAGCCGGTACCACAACATTGCGGCCACCAGCTGGTTTATGACTAGCGCTCGACCCCTGTAGGACAGCACTCGGAGCAGTCCTGTCCAGCGCCCTAGACGAGCGGCGACCTTGGCCTCCATCTCCTGCCAGTTCGCCGGCCAGGCTCCCTCGTCGGGGCTAAGGTAGACTCCCAGATAGAGGAGATGGGTCGTGCTCCAGGCAAAAGGCCTGAGCTCCTCCGGCAGGGAGTCCACCCGCCACTGACCCATCAGGAGTCCGGAACATTTCTCCCAGTTGATTCTGGCGGAGGATGCGGCCGAGTAAATCTCCTGGCACTCTCGCATCCTCCGCAGGTCAGCGGGATCCTCTACCGCGAGGAGCACGTCATCGGCGTAAGCCGAGAGGACGACCTCCACGCCCGGCCCTTGCAGAGCCAGTCCCGTCAACCTCGTCCGCAGGAGGCGCAGGAAAGGCTCCACGCAGATGGCATATAACTGGCCGGACATGGGGCATCCCTGGCGCACCCCTCTCCTAAAGCGAAGGGGCGCCATCAAGGACCCGTTAACCTTAATCAGACACTCCGTGGCGGCATACAAAAGTCGGATCCGGGCGACGAAATGCGTCCCAAACCCGAAAGCGCGCAGAGTTCCGAGCAGATAGTCGTGATCCACCCTGACGAACGCCTTCTCTTGGTCGAGAGATAAGAAGGCGACCGACAGACCAGCCTCCTGGGAATGATGGATGAGGTCCCGGACCAGATGGATGTTGTCGTGGATTGTCCGGCCCGGGACCGTGTAGGACTGGTCGGGGTGGATCATGTGGTCCAGCACGGCACCAAGGCGAGCAGACATCGCCCTGGCGAAGATTTTGTAGTCCGTGCTGAGGAGGGAGACCGGGCGTCAGTTCTTAAGGAGGCGGAGATCGCCCTTCTTAGGCAGCAGGACAATGACTGCCCTGCGCCAAGAGAGGGGCATCTCCCCGGTCGCCAGACTTTCCCCCAGGACCCGCGCGTAGTCGCTCTGCCGAAGCATGAAACTCTTTTAGAGTTTACCTGAAAAAAAACATAACCATTAAACCGTGCCACCCGACCTGGATGACACAGCAGACATTTACAAGGCCCTTTTTTACTTTTTTTTTGTGTTTTTCTTTTTTTGGTTTTTTTTTGGGGCGCTAAAATCAAATTTTTTCCAGTGCCCCCTATAAAAGGGGAGGGGGACACTAAAAGCAACGGCAATTAAAACAAATTAAACTTTAAAACGTAAAATCAAATTAAAATTTGGTTGCCGGGCGTGATGATGCACTCCAGTCCCTCCAGTGCCCACCTCTCGTGGAAGGCCGCGAGCGTACCGGTGGACACCGCGTGCTCCATCTCCAGGGACACCCTGGACCGGATGTAAGAGCGGAAGAGAGGCAGGCAGTCAGGTTGAACGACCCCCTCGTCCGCCCGCTGCCTGGACCGGCTGATGGCACCCTTGGCCGTGCCCAGGAGCAGTCCTACGAGGAGGCCTTCGGACCTACCCGCTCCCCTCCGCACAGGGTGCCCAAAGATCAGGAGAGTGGGGCTGAAGTGCAGCCAGAATTTCAAATAATAAAACAGGGGCTGCAACCTCGTGCATTCCATAAAAACATGGAACACGGAGTCTTCCAGACCGCAGAAATTGCAGGCGGCCTGGGAGTCCGGCATGAAACTCTTTTTGGAGTTCATCTGCAAAACAAAAAAACATTAAACGGTGCCACCCGACCTGGGTGACACTCCAGACATTTACAAGGCCCTTTTTTTTTTGGTTTTTTTTTTTGTGTTTTTCTTTTTTTGGTTTTTTTTTTTGGGCACTAAAATCACAATTTTCCCCAGTGCCCCCTATAAAAGGGAAGGGGGACACTAAAAGCACCGGCAATTAAAACAAATTAAACTTAAAAAACGTAAAATCAAATTAAAATTTGGTTGCCGGGCGTGATGATGCACTCCAGTCCCTCCGGTGCCCACCTCTCGCGGAAGGCCGCGAGCGTACCGGTGGACACCGCGTGCTCCATCTCCAAGGACACCCTGGACCGGATGTAAGAGCGGAAGAGAGGCAGGCAGTCAGGTTGAACGACCCCCTCGACCGCCCGCTGCCTGGACCGGCTGATGGCACCCTTGGCCGTGCCCAGGAGCAGTGAGTCCGGCATGAAACTCTTTTTGGAGTTCACCTGCAAAACATAAAACATTAAATGGTGCCACCCGACCTGGGTGACACTCCAGACATTTACAAGGCCCTTTTTTTTCCCCCCCCTTTTTTTTTGTTTTTTTTTGTGTTTTTCTTTTTTTTTTGTTTTTTTTTGGGCACTAAAATCACAATTTTTCCCCAGTGCCCCCTATAAAAGGGAAGGGGACACTAAAAGCACCGGCAATTAAAACAAATTAACTTTAAAACGTAAAATCAAATTAAAATTTGGTTGCCGGGCGTGATGATGCACTCCAGTCCCTCCGGTGCTCCATCTCCAAGGACACCCTGGACCGGATGTAAGAGCGGAAGAGAGAGGCAGGCAGTCAGGTTGAACGACCCCCTCGACCGCCCGCTGCCTGGACCGGCTGATGGCACCCTTGGCCGTGCCCACGAGCAGTGAGTCCGGCATGAAACTCTTTTGAGTGAAACTCTTTTGAGTGAGTCCGGCATGAATCCCAAAAAAAGTTAGTTTGCAGGTGCAGCAGGTAATCAGGAAGGCGAATGGAATGTTGGCCTTCATTGCGAGAGGGATGGAGTATAAAAGCAGGGAGGTCCTGCTGCAACTGTACAGGGTATTGGTGAGGCCGCACCTGGAGTACTGCGTGCAGTTTTGGTCACCTTACTTAAGGAAGGATATACTGGCTTTGGAGGGGGTACAGAGACTATTCACTCGGCTGATTCCGGAGATGAGGGGGTTACCTTATGATGATAGATTGAGTAGACTGGGTCTTTTCTCGTTGGAGTTCAGAAGGATGAGGGGTGATCTTATAGAAACATTTAAAATAATGAAAGGGATAGACAGGATAGAGGCAGAGAGGTTGTTTCCACTGGTCGGGGAGACTAGAACTAGGGGGCACAGCCTCAAAATACGGGGGAGCCAATTTAAAACCGAGTTGAGAAGGAATTTCTTCTCCCAGAGGGTTGTGAATCTGTGGAATTCTCTGCCCAGGGAAGCAGTTGAGGCTAGCTCATTGAATGTATTCAAGTCACAGATAGATAGATTTTTAACCAATAAGGGAATTAAGGGTTATGGGGAGAGGGCGGGTAAGTGGAGCTGAGTCCACGGCCAGATCAGCCATGATCTTGTAGAATGGCGGGGCAGGCTCGAGGGGCTCGAGGGCCTACTCCTGTTCCTAATTCTTATGTTATGATCTTGTTGAATGGCGGGGCAGGCTCGAGGGCCTACTCCTGTTCCTAATTCTTATCTTCTTCTGTTCGAACGGTCGCAGCGCGTGCGCCTCCAGAAAGCGCGCCCAAAGTCTGACCTGTCCGGCACACTCCAGGCCCTGTTCAGCCCCACCCCCCACTCCCCACTCCCTCGCACGTCCGCGCGAATCAAATGCAATCAGAGGGCGGCAACTCATAGCTCCACCCATCATCACGCCCGCCCCATGGCGCGTCACCCTGCGGCTCGCGGGCGGTGGCGGGGGAGTCGAGAACGCGCACGCACGCACGCACGCACTCGCGCCCGCTGGCAGGGCCGTCGAGCCGAGCGCTGAGGAGCGGTTGTCCCTGCTCGCAGGCAGGAACCGGGCTGCCCGCCCGGCTGCCTCACCCTCTGGATCTCTCTCTGCCCTCCCTCGGCGGCGAGGGGAAGAGAGAAGATGGCGGGCGGCTGCAGCAGCCCCAACCCCGCTCTGTGGTATCACCGCGACCTGAGCCGGGCGGCGGCCGAGGAGCTGCTGGCCCGGGCCGGCAGGGACGGCAGCTTCTTGGTGCGGGACAGCGAGAGTGTGAGCGGGGCCTATGCCCTGTGCGTGCTGTGAGTATTTAGCACTCTTTCTGCACTTGCAACATTTCAACATCCACATGCTTTTGTATTTGCAAACGCACGGCAATTGCAATTGCAAACTTTAAAACAATATTTGGGTGTCTGCAAAAGTTAATTTAAAAGTTTACATTTGCAAAAGTTCGCAGCCCAAAAAAATAATACATGTCCGCTTTTTAAAGTCGCGGGACGTTTTGAAAAGGTGGAAGTTTGCGAGCTCCCATCTCTGTCCACAGAGTTTGTTTTGGGGAGACGAGCATCGTTTTTCTGAGTTTTTTTTTTAAACACGGCTGTTGAGAACTTTAATACTTTAAATGATAAGTGAACTTTGCAAACACCAAATATTTTGCAGTTCGCATTTTTAAACGCTTGCGAATGCAAATTGTATTAAACAGATATTTTGCATTTGCGCAACGTAAAATTCTGTATATTCATTTGCAAACACATAATTGCATATACAAACTTTAACACGATATTTGGTGTTTACAAAGTTAAGCTTTAATTTAAAATTTACATTTTTAAAAGTTTGCAAATGCGTTCAAATATATTTTGCCTTTGCAATATGTTAAAATCTATATATTCATTTGCAGACATAATTGCATTTAGGAACTTTAAAATATGCACTTCTGAACCTGAGCTCTCTTCCCGAGTTTTGGGGGTTTCCGTTTAAAGGCTGCTTCCTCCGTTCTACAGTAGACTCGAGGTATCCAATACTGAGCTGCTATATTGTGGTTCAATCCACCTCCTTCCTCTCTTTCAATAATCTCAGCCCTCTGATTTCAGGAAATGCCAGTTATTTATATACACAGCCTCACTATTTTGCAAAGTAAATATTTGCGAATGCGTGTGCATATATATATGTTTATATTCAAGATGCTAGATCTGGGGAGGGGAAATAGTTTGCATTTGTTGTCCCAGTGGAGACTGAGTTGGCAAGTTCTCGTGTAGATTTGTGCAGTTTCTTTGCCCTGGATGTCCCCTTTTATTAAATTTAAGTAATTTGAAATTCAAAGTCTTCTGTAGCGTAGACAAGTATTGCAAATCTTGAGGAAAAAATGATGTGTATTCACTGAAAATTATTTAGGGAAACCGGATGTCTCTTTATTGAGTATCCATTGTACTTCACCTGTTCTTGGATTTAAAAAAAATTGCTGTGTTGACCAAAAGCAATGTACCTGTATTCTTTTTATTTAATGGCTTGAAATTAGACAATCCCTTGGAGTCGGAGATGACTTGCTTCCACACTAATGAGTTCTCTGTCGCAGGTGAGGCAGGCGGTGGTTGGAGGGATGGGTGGGTGGGGCGCTTGGGTTGTCGTGTGCTTCGCTTCTGCGTGCTCCCAGCAAAGAGAGTCGAGGTGTTCGGCACCGTCCTGGATGCTTCTCCTACGCTTTGAGCGGTCTTGGGCCAGGGAATCCCAGGAGTCGGTGGGAATGTTGTAGTTTTTCCAAGGAGGCTTTAAGGGTGTCCTTGAAGTGTTTCCTTTGCCCACCTGGGAAGTGTTGGAGCTCCGAGTAGAGCACTTGTTTTGGGAGTCTAGTATCGGGCATGTGGACGATGTGGCTTGACCATTGGAGCTAATTGAGCGTGGTCAGTGCTTCGATGTTGGCCTGAGCGAGAACACTGACATTGCAGTGGATACAGAGAAAGTGTTTCCACTTGTGGGGAAGAGCATAACTTCGAGGCAGGCCATCAATATAAGATAGTCACCCAGAAATCAAATAAGGAATTCAGGAGAATCCTCTATACCCAGAGAGCGGTGAGAATGTGGAACTCCTACCACAGGGGGTGGTTGAAGTGAATCTTTGGAATTCTCTACCCCAGAGGGCTGTGGATGCTGAATGGCTGAATATATTTGAGGCTGAGATTGATCGATTTTTCAACTCTAAGGGAATCGAGGGATGTGGGCATCGGGTGGGAAGGTGGAATTGAGGTCGAAGATCAGCCATGATCTCATTGAATGGCGGAGCAGACTCGAGGGGCTGTATGGCCGACTCCTGCTCCTATTTCTTATGCTCTCAATACCTCAGAAAATAAACACATCACGCAAGCAAGGATGATGTTTCACCAATTTGGTAATGCAGCTTTTATTTATTTTTAAAATCTCTTGGTTGAGTTAGTGTTGCCTGCACCTGGAGAGAGATTGAATTACATGACTTATTTTCCCCCTTGTGTACATAACAAACTCGAGTGTTTATCTTTTATAGGATTTGGAAGCTGAGTTTGGGGATGGGAGCTATTCTGTCTAAAAAGAGTGAGATTTCTTGGGGGTGTCGGCACTGAGCCAATTGTGTGATCTGGAAGCTTCTTTAGGTTGATAATGTGCTCTGATGTGTTTTGGGGAGGTGTGTGTTTTTTTTTTGAAGCAGGTGTTTGTTTGTGCAGTGATTCCATCTGTGATTGAAGCGAGGCAGTTAATACACAACATAGATTGACTGGATTTGTTCTTTGAGTTAGTGTTCTCAAGGTTAAGTTATGTCCGTTGCTCGCAATTTTCTGTTACCCAGCGGCTGCGATGGGCTGAATGAAGCTGGTATTGTGCTTGTTTAAAATGCGAGCGAGTGACTGTTCTCAGCACCTGTTTCTTTCAGTCAGAAAGACACACTTCTCATTTCTGCATCACCTTTAATGACCTCAGGACATCTCGAAGTGCTTCACAGCCAATGAAGTACGTTTTGAAGTGTAGTCACCATTGTAATGTAGGAAACGGGGCAGCCAATTTGTGCACAGCAAGCTCCCACAAACAGCAATATAATGATGACTGGATAATCTGTTTTGGTGATGTTGGTTGAGGGATGCATATTGGCCAGGACACCGGGCAGAACTACCCTACTCTTCCAATCGTGTCACTGAATATATTTTAAGAGGGCGATAGATAGATTTCTAGAAGTAAAAGGCATCAAGGGGTATGGGGAATAAGTGGGAATATGGTGTTGAGCTAGAGGATCAGCCATGATATTGAATGGCGGTGCAGACTCGAATGGCCGCCTACTGCTCCTATTTTCTGTTTCTGAGAGGGCAGACAGGGCCTTGGTTTAAGAAATGAACATAAGAATTAGTAGCCCATTTGTCTCCTCGAGCCTGCTCCACCATTCAATAAGATCATGGCTGACCATTGACCTCAAATCCACTCTCCTGCACTGTCCCCATATCCCTTGATTCCCTTAATCAATATCTCATCTGAAAGGTGTCACCTCCCACAGTGCAGCACTCTGTAGGTATTGCGCTGGAAGTGTCAGCTTGGATTATGAGCTCGTGTCTCTGGAGTGGGGACTTGAACCCACACCCTTCCGATTCCGAGGCATGAGAGCTACCCACTGAGCTGCGGCTGAAATCTTGCTGAAGACGACATTGTAGGGTGGTACCTGAAGACGGGTTAGATGGGCGAGGTACCTGGATGGGGCAGGGAGCTGGTCACCAAAGCGTGGTACCCTGACAGGATATGGTGCTTTCAGGAAAGGGAAAATGAGGGCCAAGGGAAAGGCTACTGAGTCATTAATTGCAGGTGAACTTGTGAAGGACTTGTGGGTCTGGTACTACGACAAGAGGACAATGAGTGGGTTTTTATTTGGAATCTATGGGTTGTGTTGTGTGTATTCTGGCTAGTGTCACAGACTGGTGTCTCGCGTGTGACGGGTGCTTGTTTTCAGGTGGAGTGATACAGAAGGTCTGATATTACTGACCGCGAAACAGGACCTCCAAAGGAGAAGCGCTATTCTCGGTGAGGAAAATGACGTCGATCTCTTTCTCTCTCTCAAAGATGGTTTTCAACATCCATGAGAGAGTAAATAAGGAGAAACTTGTTTCCCGGTAACCAGAGGGCACAGATTTAAGAGAATTGGCCAGAGGTGATTATTAAAGATGAAATAGCAGCGCATTTGGAAAGCAGTGACAGAATCGGTCCAAATCAGCATGGATTTATGAAAGGGAAATCATGCTTGACAAATCTAGAATTTTTTGAGGATGTAACTAGTAGAGTGGACAAGGGAGAACCAGTGGATGTGGTGTATTTGGACTTTCAAAAGGCTTTTGACAAGGTCCCACACAACAGATTGGTGTGCAAAATCAAACCACATGGTATTGGGGTAATATACTGACGTGGATAGAGAACTGGTTGGCAGACAGGAAGCAGAGTAGGAATAAACGGGTCCTTTTCAGAATGGCAGGCAGTGACTAGTGGAGTGCTGCAGGGTTCAGTGCTGGGACCCCAGCTATTTACAATATACATAAATAATTTAGATGAAGGAATTGAATGTAATATCTCCAAGTTTGCAGATGACAGTAAGCTGGGTGGCATATGAGCTATGAGGAGGATGCTAAGAGACTGCAGGGTGACTTGGACAGGTTAGGTGAGTTGGCAGATGCAGTATAATGTGGATAAGTGTGAAGTTATCCACTTTGGTGGCAAACACGAAGGCAGAATATTATCTGAATGGTGACAGATTAGTAAAAGGGGAGGTGCAATGAGACCTGGGTGTCATGGTACATCAGTCATTGAAAGTTGGCAAGCAGGTACAGCAGGCGGTGAAGAAGGCAAATGGCATGTTGGCCTTCATAGCTACAGGAGCAAGGATGTCTTACTGCAGTTATCCAGGGCCTTGGTGAGGCCACACCTTGAATATTGTGTTCAGTTTTGGTCTCCTAATCTGAGGAAGGACATTCTTGCTATTGAAGGAGTGCAGCAAAGGTTCACCAGACTGATTCCTGAGATGGCAGGACTGACATATGAGGAGAGACTGGATCGACTGGGCCTGTATTCACTGAAGTTTAGAAGAATGAGAGGGGATCTCATAGAAACATATAAAATTCTGACGAGATTGTACAGGTTAGAGGCAGAAAGAATATTCCGGATGCTGGGGCAGTCCAGAACCAGGGGTCATAGTCTAAGGATAAGGGGTATGCCATTTAGGACTGAGATGAGGAGAAACTTCTTCACTCAGAATTGTGAACCTGTGCAATTCTCTACCACAGAAAGTTGTTGAGGCCAGTTCGTTAGATATATTCAAGAGGGAGTTAGATGTGGCCCTTACAGCTAAAGGGATTAAGGGGTATGGAGAGAAAGCAGGAATGAGGTACTGAGGTTGAATGATCAGCCATGATATTGAATGGTGGTGCAGGCTCGAAGGGCCGAATGGCCTACTCTTGCACCTAATTTCTATGTGATAAACAAATGTGTTTACGCAGCGAGTTGTTGTGATCGGGAACGCGCTGCCTGAAAGGGTGGTGGGAGCAGATTCAACAGTAACTTTCAAATGGGAGTTCGATAAATACTTGAAAAGGAGAAGTTTGCGGGGCTCTGGAGAAAGTGCAAGGTAGTGGGACTGATTGGATTGCTCTATCAAACAGCCAGCACAGGCATGATGGGGCCAATGGCCGCCTCGTGTGCTGCAAGATTCTATGGATTATCTATTAAACTTAAAACAAAACACAATTTCTACCTCCGCGCTAACCAATCCCATTATGTTGGTGGGATAATCCCTCCCATATCTTGCAGGAAACGCGTCGAGTCAGTTTCCCAGACCAGAAAACATCCGCTGGGATGATTTATTGAATATTTCCTACTGGCTGTCGCTGTGTTGAGGAGCGATCTCAGCATCCTTCCCGGTTCAGGTTGTTGATTCTGACACTGCAATGTAGCAAAAAATTTTATGTTGGCCACCATCAACAACTTTTGGATTTGCAAGTATTTCCCCTCCCAACCCCCAGAGTATTAAAACAAAAGAACACTGCTAATGTGAGGGCTGACCTTTGTGGTACATCGAGTTGACTCACTGCAGACTCGGGCTGTGTCAGCAGTGGCTCAGTGGGGAGCTCTCTCTCTCTCTCTCTCTCTCTCTCTCTCTCGCCTTCTGAGTCAGAAGGTTGAGACTTCAAGTCCCACTCCAGACACTTGAGCACAAAATCCAGGCTGACTCTCCAGTGCAGTGCTGAGGGAGTGCCGCACTGTTGGAGGTGCCGTCTTTCAGATTAGACATTAAACTGAGGCCCCCATCTGCTCTAAGTGGATGTAAAAGATTCTATGGTACTATTTTGAAGAGCAAGGGAGTTCTCCCTGGTGTCCTGGGGCCAATATTTCTCCTTCAACCAATATCACACAAAAATAAACATTATTTGGTCATTATCACATTGCTTCTCTTCACTCAGAGGGTTGTGAATCTTTGGAATTCTCTACACCAATGGGCTTGAGTACTCAGTTGTCCAACGGAGATTGATAGATTTTTGGACTCGGGGAATCGAGGGATATGGGGATCGAGCGGGAAAGTGGAGTTAAGGTCAAAGATCAGCCGTGATCTTATTGAATGGCAGAGCAGGATTGAGGGGCCGAATGGCCGACTCCTGCTCCTAATTCTTATGTTACGCTGTTTGTGGGAGCTAGCTGTGCACAAATTGGCTGCCGCGTTTCCTACATTACAACAATGACTGCACTTCAAAAGGACTTCATTGGCTGTGAAGCGTGTTGGGGTGTGCTGAGGTCATGAAAGGCGCTATAGAAATGCAAATATTCTTTATTTAGTGCATTAGCAAAGTCAGTCCTTTGACGTCTAGTTATCCAGATATGATTCAACAGAACTGTGAGCTGATGACTAATTCACCTTTGTGACACAGGACTCTGAGCTGAGCAGCTTCCTTCGTCTTATTGTGGGCCTTCGTGCATCCTTTAGCAAAATTTTTGCATTTTCTTTTTGATTCGACCACATTATTTTGGCACCTGTAGTAAAATCGGATTGCTGCCCAGATCGGTGCAGCAAGTACTGGTTCACAGTGCTGAAAGTGGAGTCTGCAGGGCTGGTTGCCCGCAGGTAAGTGCACCGTGTGACATGGAAGTGAGCCACATTGGCCAGGAAGAGATCAGGTCAGTGCAGAATACCTGATCTCGACCTGGGGATCGCTGCATTTGACCTAAGTCTTGGATCGGGCAGGAGTCAAATCACCCAGCGCCCATGGCCATATGTCAACAACAACTGTCCTCGTCCAGGCTAACATCCCCAACATTGAAGCACTGACTAGCTCTGCTGGGCAGGCCACATAGTTCGCATGCCAGACACAAGACTCCATAAGCAAATGCTCTATGCGGAACTCCTTCATGGCAAACGAGCCAAAGGTGGGCAGTGGAAACGTTACAAGGACACCCTCAAAGCTTCCCTGGTAAAATGTGACATCACCGAAGACCGCCCTAGGTGGAGAGTGTGCATCTGGGAGGTCGTTGAGCTCTTCGAATCTCAACGCAAAGAACATGAAGAGGTCAAGCGCAGGCAACGGAAGGAGCGTGCGGCAAACCAGTCTCACCCCTTCCCTCGACAAATGTCTGCCCCACCTGTGACGGTCTGTGGCTCTCGTATTGGACTGTTCAGCCACCAAAGAATTCACTTCAGGAATGGAAGCAAGTCTTCCTCGATTCCGAGGGACTGCCTATGATGATGATGATGACATTTATATAACGCCATTAATGTAGTAAAGCTTCCCACGGTGCTTCACAGGAGCGATGATCAAATACAATTTGACACCAGTCCACGAGGTATTAGGAGAGGTGACCAAAAGCTTGGTCAAAGAGGTAGGTTTTAAGGAGTATCTTAAAGGAGGAGAGAGAGGTAGAGGGGTTTAGGGAGGGAGTTCCAGAGCTTGGGGCCCAGGCAGCTGAAGGCACGGCTGCCAATGGTGGAGCGATGGAAATTAGGGACGCGCATGAAGCAAGAATTGGAGGAGTGCAGAGATTCTCGGGGAGTTGTAGGGTCGGAGGAGGTTAGTGGTAGGGAAAGGTGGGGCCTTGATGGTGAACGCATCATTTGGGTCTGGCTGGTCTGTCCCTCCCAAATGGAGGGAGTCTCCTGGCGACAGTTATGCGCCCTTGATTGCGATATACTTTTTAAGTGTGTTAAATCCTCTCAATATTTTGCTCCAGCAGATTTATTGTACTTCTCCTGTATAGTAGTAGCAAATCAAATGTCAATCTGTGTCAGTTATCCAGGCCAAAGCTTCCGGAGTAACAGCGTGGATATTTTGTAGGCTGCCTGTGAATTCCCTCTGCGGGCAGTGCTCAATGATGTGCTCCAGGGTCTGATTAGGAGCTCCATGGTCGCATGATGGGGATGCTTTAATCTTCCATCTATGGAGAAAGTGCCAGCGTCTAACATGACCAGTTCTGAGGCTATATTGATGGTTGTCCACTGTTTGCTAGGAAGGTTTGATCCTTCAGGTTGTACTGTGGGGTCTTCTATAAGGAATCCATTCCATATGTCGCAGTTCTTCCAAGTATTTCACTATTGGTCATCAAGGCTGAGGGGAGATAGCTCAAGGGCTTCGACGACGGTCTAAAATGACCGTCTAGATTTAAGACGGGTTAGTGGTAGGTTGTTCAAGTCGGCTTGGATCAGCATGTCTTTGCTGGTGTAGTGGTTGCATTCTCTGGGGGCTGCATATTCTTGGCGTAGGTGTGGTGTGGCAGTGTTTGCAAGCAAGGGCAGCCAAGATGTTGGTGTTGATAAAAGCATGCCGGTGATAATTCTCATAGAATTCAGCTGGACATCAACAGATTTGACATGCGGACTGGATAGCCATGCCGGAGGGCAGTACACTGCTGTGGGGTACACCAGGGCGAGTGCTGCCGTACCGAGGGTTTGAGCATCTACACCACATGTGGATCCGGCGAGTTTCTGCATAAAGTTGACCTACTCTTTAGGTTCTGGAGCTGCTGTCTATACGACCGGGTGCAATCGAGCATGACTGCTAAATAGGAGGGGGTTTTGTACTAAAATTACCAGGCAACTTTCTTCTCGTTCTGCCAGTCTGCGTTGTTTAGTACTCGGCTGGCAAAGCAGTTAGATGTTTATTTTCATGGATCGTTGAGGTTATTTATATGACTTTGAGCTTGTAAACAATAGGGAATTTTAAATCCCTTGTGGCCACAGATCTGCCATGTAAGTTGTAGCATGTTTGTGCAACACAATTTAACGATTCACCGAGAGTAATTGATGAGGGAGGTCAATTTCATATGTGGGTTTTAAAAGAAACTGATGTTAAATGAACTTTTGGTATAATGGAAACATGGAAGACTGTGATCCAAGTTCCTTATTCTGGCAATCACTTCCCTTTCCCTCCCACAAGAAAGACAGCGCTGGGAAAATCCTAATTGTCGAATGGCACCAATATGGTAACTGGATCTTGTGAGAACATTGATGTATACTTAGTGCACCCATCCATTGGACGTGGAGCCAGTCACGCAGCACTCTGCTCAAGGTTTTGGGAGAAAAGAAATGACGTGTGGCATCTTTTCAACACCAGCTTGCATTTATTCAGCGCTCTTAATGTAGTAAAATGTCCCAAGGTGCTTCACAGGAACGATCATCAAATAAAATTTGACACCGAGCCACAATGGAGATATTGGGACAGATGAGAGAGGTTTTAAGGAGCAAATTAATGGCGGAGAGAGGCTTAGGGAGGGAATTTCAGAGGCAGCCACGATTGAGCAATTTATAATCAGGATACTCAAGTAGCCTGAGATCTGAGGGTTGTGGGGCTGAAGGAGGTTGGAGATAGGGAGGAGCAAGGCCATGGAGGGATTTAAAAACCAGGATGAGAATTTTAAAATCGAGGCGTTGCTTAACTGGGAGCCAGCGTAGGTGAACTAACACTTTCACGTCAAAACATCTCAGTGTAGTGAATTACTTTTGGAATGCACTGACTGTTATGTGGATTAACATGGCAGCCAGTCTCTGTTCAGTGCTATCAACAGCAGCAGAGATGCAGTTAATGCTGTGTGGTGGTACTGGTTGGGGGTGGGGTGGGGGTGGTATTGGCTGGGAGAACTCTTGGAATTGTGTCAGGGGATCTTTTAACATTCACTTCAACAGGCTGACAGGCTGCTGATTTGATATCTTATCTGAAGGATGATGCTTCCGACAATGCAGAAATCCCTCCCTGGGGTGTCAGCCTTCATAATGAGCTGAACTCCTGGCGTGGGGATCCAACACACAGACTTCTGATCTAGAGGTGATAGTGCTACCAAGCACTCACAATTACATCTTATCCATCAGCCCGGTCGCTGACCAGCAAATGACCTGGTGGAACAGAGGAGACGAGACATTTGGAGTAGGAATGATGTCAGTGTCTGTAAATCCTGTGGATGTTGGTTGACATTCTCTGTACACACAGGTGTTGTTCGGTTTATTTAATGTATTAGTTCCACCACACTGGTTGGAAGTAGTACACTTGTGCCAGTAGACTTCTGGTTGAGTAATACGCCTAATTCCTCTCCTCCAAGTATGATCCCAGTCATCATCATAGGCAGTCCCTCGGAATTGAGGAAGACTTGCTTTCACTCCTAAAGTGAGTCCTTTGGTGGCTGAACAGTCCAATGCGAGAGCCACAGACCCTGTCACAGGTGGGACAGGCATTCGTCGGGAGAAGGGGGGGGTGGTGGGACTGGTTTGCTGCACGTTCCTTCCGCTGCCTGCGCCTGACCTCTTCACGCTCGAGGCGTTGAGATTTGAACAGTTCAACGCCCTCCCAGATGCACTTTCTCCACCTAGGGCAGTCTTCGGCCAGGGACTCCCAGGTGTCAGTGGTGATGTCGCACTTTGCCAGGGAAGCTTTGAGGGTGTCCTTGTAACGTAACGTTGCCACTGCCCACCTTTTGCCTCGTTTGCTGTGAAGGAGCTCCGCATAGAGCAATTGCTTAGGGAGCCTTGTGTCTGGCATGCAAACTGTGTGACCTTCCCAGCGAAGCTGATCGAGTGTGGTCAGTGCATCAATGCTGGGGATGTTGGCCTGGGCGAGGACGCAAACGTTGGTGCGTCTGTCCTCCCCAGGGGATTTGCAGGATCTTGCGGAGACATCGTTGGTGATCTATCTCCAGCGATTTGAGGTGTCTACTGTACATCGTCCATACCTCTGAGCCATACAGAAGGGCGGGTATTACTGAACTGGCGCACTGGAGGCGATGTTGAATCTCCGCATCATTGTCTGCTTTTGTTGATAGTCAGTGATGGATCAGTAACTACCGGGCCTTTGCCAGAAGGACAACATCTGTTCTTGATCCGCTTGCCTTTTTTCGCAGTTTAGATGGATGGATATCAACATTTCATGTATCCGTTATTGTTCAAGTCCCACTCCCAGTGCGGTGCTGAGGGAGTGCCGCACTGTTGGAGGGACGGTGCTGAGGGAGTGCCGCACTGTTGGAGGGGCGGTGCTGAGGGAGTGCCGCACTGTTGGAGGGGCGGTGCTGAGGGAGTGCCGCACTGTTGGAGGGAGTGCCGCACTGTTGGAGGGGTGGTGCTGAGGGAGCGCCGGAGTGCCGTCTTTCGGATGCAATGCTGAACTGAGGCCCCGTCTGCTCTCGGGTGGCTACTATTTCGAAGAGCAGCAGGAGAGTTCTCCCCGGTGTTCTGGGGCCAATATTTAACCCTCAATCAACATCACTAAAACAGATTATCTGGCCATTATCACATTGCTGGTTGTGGGATCTTGCTGTGTAAATTGGCTGCCACATTTCCCACATTACAACTTCAAAAGTACTTTAGTGGCTGTGAAGTGTTTTGGGACACCGAGTCATTGTGGAAATGCAAGTCTCTTTGTTGTTGAAATCCTGACATCATTTAGTACCATTGGGGGGAGAAAAATCATGAGATCCAAGTTGGATGGGCATCAATACATTTAAAGTCAGTGCTTCTGTTCATTCCTTGCCAGCATTACTTGCATTTTCTGGCTCCAGGCTATCTGAGATGTTGGTGTGGGGGATGAGGGGCAGGGGAGGGTGAAGAACGGGGAAAGGACTATGCAGGCCAGTCTTTACAAGGTGGCTGAGTGCCCGGATCGGTGATTTAGCTGGTAGCAATGGTGGACGGTGTGGTGAGCTGTGGTGCCAGAGGCGATTGTTTTTGCTTACTGTTGACGTGCCCTGAGATCAGCCATCTACACCGCCTCATTTAACTGTTCCGAGTGTTTGCTTACAGTGCTGTGATACGAAGGGGGTTGGTTGGTGGGGGTGGGGGGGGGGGGGAGGAATTGGAGAGTTGTGTAGAGTCTGACATTACGAATTTCATGTGGTCTGTGGGAAGGAGCATTTGGCAGAGAGAACTTTTTCGGTGTGCTTACTTAGTTCTGGTTTTTAAACAGGAACAGAGGCCAGTGGAGCAGCAATGATGAAAATGGTTCACAGATTTTCATTGCCATATGTGTAAAAACAACCCTGGATAGCTGTCTTAAAATGAAGGCGTTGTCAGAGTTTGTTGTCTGTTTGACTGTGTCAGTCCCTCGATTGGATTTGCACTGTTAATCGAACCTCAAAGGTTCCACTTTTACAATGAAGGCTGATTCAGTACTCCATTTTTGCTATTCACTGACCCCTGCTGCAGATGCGTGAGTGAGGAGATCCGGTGAGGCTCGGAGTTGGCTTGGTTGTGGTCACAGAAACGGCTGCTACTTACTGGTGCCTCACATGAATGTCTGCTTTCCGCCACAAACTCTGCACCCTCGCCGCCAAACCCATCCTCCTACCCAGCCACTGTCTCTGGTTGAAGCGGACTCTTTGCAAACTCGTCGTCCTGTTAGACCCCGAGCTGAACTTCCTACCCCGTGCCCCCTCCCATCCTTAATATACCGTCTACTTCCACTTCCATAACACCGCCCTTCTCCGCCCCCCCCCCCCCCCCCCCCAACACCCGTTGCTGCCTCCGCCTCGGCCCCTCCCCCCACCCGCTGCCGAAATCTGCTTTCCTCACCTGCAGACTTAATTATTCCAATGCTCACCTGGCTGGTCTCCCATCTGCCACCTTCCATAAACTTCAGCTCATCCAAAACTCTGCCTGTATTCTAATCTTCCCCCAGTCCCACTCACCTCTCTGCCTTGTGCTCACTGACTTGCATTGACTTCTGGTTTCCCCCAATGCCTTGAATTAAAAATTCTCATCCTGGTGTTCAGCTCCCTCTGCAATCTTGCCCTCCCTGTCTCCTCCAACCCCTTTCAAACTTTGCATTCCTCAAAATCTGGCCTCTTGCACATCTCCCACTCCTTGTGACCTTCAATGGTGATTCAATGGTGAGGGGAATAGATAGGCGTTTCTGCGGCCGCAACCGAGACTCCAGGATGGTATGTTGCCTCCCTGGTGCAAGGGTCAAGGATGTCTCGGAGCGGGTGCAGGACATTCTAAAAAGGGAGGGAGAACAGCCAGTTGTCGTGGTGCACATTGGTACCAACGACATAGGTAAAAAAAGGGATGAGGTCCTACGAAACGAATTTAAGGAGCTAGGAGCGAAATTAAAAAGTAGGACCTCAAAAGTAGTAATCTCGGGATTGCTACCAGTGCCACGTGATAGTCAGAGTAGGAATCGCAGGATAGCGCAGATGAATACGTGGCTTGAGCAGTGGTGCAACAGGGAGGGATTCAAATTCCTGGGGCATTGGAACCGGTTCTGGGGGAGGTGGGACCAGTACAAACCGGACGGTCTGCACCTGGGCAGGACCGGAACCAATGTCCTAGGGGGAGTGTTTGCTAGTGCTGTTGGGGAGGATTTAAACTGATATGGCAGGGGGATGGGAACCAATGCAGGGAGACAGAGGGAAACAAAAAGGAGGCAAAAGCAAAAGACACAAAGGAGATGAGGAAAAGTGGAGGGCAGAGAAACCCAAGGCAAAGAACAAAAAGGGCCACTGTACAGCAAAATTCTAAAAGGACAAAGGGTGTTAAAAGAACAAGCCTGAAGGCTTTGTGTCTTAATGCAAGGAGTATCCGCAATAAAGTGGATGAATTAACTGTGCAAATAGATGTTAACAAATATGATGTGATTGGGATTACGGAGACGTGGCTCCAGGATGATCAGGGCTGGGAACTCAACATCCAGGGGTATTCAACATTCAGGAAAGATAGAATAAAAGGAAAAGGAGGTGGGGTAGCATTGCTGGTTAAGGAGCAAATTAAGGCAATAATTCGGAAGGACATTAGCTTGGATGATGTGGAATCTATATGGGTAGAGCTGCAGAATACCAAAGGACAAAAAACGTTAGTGGGAGTTGTGCACAGACCTCCAAACAGTAGTAGTGATGTTGGGGAGGGCATCAAACATGAAATTAGGGGTGCGTGCAATAAAGGTGCAGCAGTTATAATGGGTGACTTTAATATGCACATAGATTGGGTTAACCAAACTGGAAGCAATACAGTAGAGGAGGATTTCCTGGAGTGCATAAGGGATGGTTTTTTAGACCAATATGTCGAGGAACCAACTAGGGGGGAGGCCATCTTAGACTGGGTGTTGTGTAATGAGAGAGGATTAATTAGCAATCTCGTTGTGCGAGGCCCCTTGGGGAAGAGTGACCATAATATGGTGGAATTCTGCATTAGGATGGAGAATGAAATAGTTAATTCAGAGACCATGGTCCAGAACTTAAAGAAGGGTAACTTTGAAGGTATGAGGCGTGAATTGGCTAGGATAGATTGGTGAATGATGCTTAAAGGGTTGACTGGGGATGGGTAATGGCAGACATTTAGAGACCGCATGGATGAACTACAACAATTGTACATTCCTGTCTGTCGTAAAAATAAAAAAGGGAAGGTGGCTCAACCGTGGCTATCAAGGGAAATCAGGGATAGCATTAAAGCCAAGGAAGTGGCATAGAAATTGGCCAGAAATAGCAGCGAACCCGGGGACTGGGAGAAATTTAGAACTCAGCAGAGGAGGACAAAGGGTTTGATTAGGGCAGGGAAAATGGAGTGCGAGAAGAAACTTGCAGGGAACATTAAGACGGATTGCAAAAGTTTCTATAGATATGTAAAGAGAAAAAGGTTAGTAAAGACAAACGTAGGTCCCCTGCAGTCAGAATCAGGGGAAGTCATAACGGGGAACAAAGAAATGGCGGACCAATTGAACAAGTACTTTGGTTTGGTATTCACTGAGGAGGACACAAACAACCTTCCGGATATAAAAGGGGTCGGAGGGTCTAGTAAGGAGGAGGAACTGAGGGAAATCCTTATTAGTCGGGAAATTGTGTTGGGGAAATTGATGGGATTGAAGGCCGATAAATCCCCAGGGCCTGATGGACTGCATCCCAGAGTACTTAAGGAGGTGGCCTTGGAAATAGTGGATGCATTGACAGTCATTTTCCAACATTCCATTGACTCTGGATCAGTTCCTATGGAGTGGTCGGTAGCCAATGTAACCCCACTTTTTAAAAAAAGGAGGGAGATAGATAACAGGGAATTATAGACCGGTCAGCCTGACCTCAGTAGTGGGTAAAATGATGGAATCAATTATTAAGGATGTCATAGCAGCACATTTGGAAAGAGGTGATATGATAGGTCCAAGTCAGCATGAATTTGTGAAAGGGAAATCATGCTTGACAAATCTTCTGGAATTTTTTGAGGATGTTTCCAGTAGAGTAGACAAGAGAGAACCAGTTGGCGTGGTATATTTGGACTTTCAGAAGGCTTTCGACAAGGTCCCACACAAGAGATTAATGTGCAAAGTTAAAGCACATGGGATTGGGGGTAGTGTGCGGACATGGATTGAGAACTGGTTGTCAGACAGGAAGCAAAGAGTAGGAGTAAATGGGGACTTTTCAGAATGGCAGGCAGTGACTAGTGGGGTACCGCAAGGTTCTGTACTGGGGCCCCAGCTGTTTACATTGTACATTAATGATTTAGATGAGGGGATTAAATGTAGTATCTCCAAATTTGCGGATGACACTAAGTTGGGTGGCAGTGTGAGCTGCAAGGAGGATGCTATGAGGCTGCAGAGTGACTTGGATAGGTTAGGTGAGTGGGCAAATGCATGGCAGATGAAGTATAATGTGGATAAATGTGAGGTTATCCACTTTGGTGGTAAAAACAGAGAGACAGACTATTATCTGAATGGTGACAGATTAGGAAAAGGGGAGGTGCAAAGAGACCTGGGTGTCATGGTACATCAGTCATTGAAGGTTGGCATGCAGGTACAGCAGGCGGTTAAGAAAGCAAATGGCATGTTGGCCTTCATAGCGAGGGGATTTGAGTATAAGGGCAGGGAGGTGTTGCTACAATTGTACAGGGCCTTGGTGAGGCCACACCTGGAGTATTGTGTACAGTTTTGGTCTCCTAACCTGAGGAAGGACATTCTTGCTATTGAGGGAGTGCAGCGAAGGTTCACCAGACTGATTCCCGGGATGGTGGGACTGACCTATCAAGAAAGACTGGATCAACTGGGCTTGTATTCACTGGAGTTCAGAAGAATAAGAGGGAACCTCATAGAAACGTTTAAAATTCTGACGGGGTTAGACAGGTTAGATGCAGGAAGAATGTTCCCAATGTTGGGGAAGTCCAGAACCAGGGGTCACAGTCTAAGGGTAAGGGGGAAGCCATTTAGGACCGAGATGAGGAGGAATTTCTTCACCCAGAGAGTGGTGAACCTGTGGAATTCTCTACCACAGAAAGTTGTTGAGGCCAATTCACTAAATATATTCAAAAAGGAGTTAGATGAAGTCCTTACTACTAGGGGAATCAAGGGGTATGGTGAGAAAGCAGGAATGGGGTACTGAAGTTGCATGTTCAGCCATGAACTCATTGAATGGCGGTGCAGGCTAGAAGGGCCGAATGGCCTACTCCTGCACCTATTTTCTATGTTTCTATCTATGTTTCAGCTGCCCTGGCCCCAAGCTCTGGAATTCCCTCCCTAAACCTTTCCCCCTTTCCTCCTTTTAAGACCCTCTTTAAAACCACTCTGACTAAGCTCTTAGTCGACCCTCCTAATATCTCCTCCTTTAGCCCAGTGTCAATTTTTGCCTGATTATTTTGTCAAATATCAGAAAAGTAGATTTGGAAATTTACCGTGCTTACACCATTACAATGTTTTGAGCTGTATAAAGTAATTTACGTTGAATGCTTTTCTACATTTAAAGGCGCAATATAGTTGCATGTTGTAGAATTTTTATTAGTTCCTGGGGTGTGGGGGTCACTGCAAGGCTGGCATTTAACTTGGAATCAGATCCAGGCCTGACTGAATCAAACATTTTGGCCTTTTGGGTGTAAGTGAGTTTGAAGCTAACATGTGAAATGACTCGGTATCTTAATCCACTTCCTGAGGTCGTAGTACAAAACTGACCCCAATTTGCACTGCTCGGCGATCTCTGAAGGTGACGTCACAGGAATGCTGGTGTGGAAGATGGAAATTTCACACCGGCGCAGGTGGGGGTGTCCTTGAGGCCGAAATTGAAGGAGCATTGTAGAGTCAAAGTAGAGGGAAGCTTTACATTGCATCCATTGGCTGAAAGGTATGATTGATGGATTGTTGCTTGGCTAGTCTGTGGGACAGCAGAATGGTCAGTTGGGTAAGCTGTGGGATAAAGATCCACGGCGTGGCCCTCGACAGCGTGGACCATTTCCCGTACCTCGGGAGCCTCTTATCAACAAAAGTAGACATTGATGAGGAGATTCAACACCACCTCCAGTGCACCAGTGCAGCCTTCGGCTGCCTGAGGAAAAGTGTGTTCAAAGACCAGGCCCTCAAATCTACCACCAAGGTCATGGTCGACAGGGTTGTAGTAATACCCGCCCTCCTGTACGGCTCAGAGGCATGGACCATGTACAGAAGACACCAAGTCGCTGGAGATATATCACCAACGATGTCTCTGCAAGATCCTGCAAATCCCCTGGGAGGACAGACGCACCAACGTTAGCGTCCTCGACCAGACTAACATCCCCAGCATTGAAGCACTGACCACACTTGATTAGCTCAGCTGGGCAGGCCACAGTTCGCATGCCAGACACGAGACTCCTAAAGCTAGTGCTCTATGGGAAGCTCCTTTATGACAAACGAGCCAAAGGTGGGCAGAGGAAACGTTACAAGGACACCCTCAAAGCCTCCCTGATAAAGTGCGACATCCCCACTGACACCTGGGAGTCCCTGGCCAAAGACCGCCCTAAATGGAGGAAGTGCATCCGGGAGGGCACTTAGAGTCTCGACGCCGAGAGCATGCAGAAATCAAGCGCAGGCAGCGGAAAGAGCGTGTGCTGAAGCAGTCCCACCCACCCCTTCTCTCAACGACGATCTGTCCCATCTGTGACGGGGACTGTGGCTCTTGTATTGTACTGTGGAGCCACCAAAGAACTCACTTCAGGAGTGGAAACAAGTCTCCCTTGATTCTGAGGGACTGCCGATGATGATGATGATGGGAATAAGTTAACATCTTCAAGACGGAGGAAGAGAAGATTGGTACAGGGGGAAAGAAACCCAGCTTCTGTGCACGAGATGTGAATGTGACACTTCCCCCCGATGTGGTTTCACACCCCAGCACAATGCTCAGTAACCACTAGTGATGTTTTGTGGCATTTGTTTCTAGTGCTTCAGCTATTAGTAGTTGAGTTTGAAAGAGGTTTCCTGAGATTAGCAGGCTATAGTCATTTCTCCTCCAGCTGGTGTATTGTCTTTTCGCAGTCCGATTGCCTGTCGGCACTTTCAAATGTGCTCACTCAACTGAGAGACCCGAATAATGCCTGTGGAGGTTGTATCTTCAAAAAGGAAGATAAGGAGAGTTGGGGAGGGGGTAATGCACAGCATACTTAGTTGTTGCAATCCCCCAAAGTTAGCAGAATGCAGCGAAATGACCCACCTCTACAGGGGGATAAAACCTCTGTGCACCAACCAAATGCTATACATGCACCTGACTTTTGAAATTACTTATGGAAGAAGCCACAACATAATTGAGATGTAATGAAGCTTTGCTGCCTGTATTCTATTCTGCGCCAAGTTTTGCTCATCCATCACCTCTTGTCCTTCCTGATCTACATCTCCCCGTATCCCAATGGCTCCATTAAAAAATTCTCATCCTCGTTCATGGCCTCTGTAACCTCCTGGCTCTACTCCCTCACTTGTCGAACTCTGTTCCTCTGATCCTGGCCTCTTGTGCAATTGTCCACGCTCCCTTCGTCCCACCATTTGCGGCCGTGTCTTCAGCCATCTCGGCCAGTAGACGTGGCGTTGCTCAGTGTCAGAGGATGAAGTGGTACACAATACTGGGAGCTCCCAAGACGGTTCAGTGGGTATATCGATCGGTTTATTTGGTAAAGAGCGAAAGCTCTTCCATACTAAAGAAGTAATTACAAAACCACAAGAATTTGGGCCGGGAGTAGGCCATACGGCCCCTCGACCCTGCTATGCTTTTCAAGAATTTCATGGCTGATCATTACCTCAACTCCACTTTTGCACCTGATCCCCATATCCCTTGATTTGGCAGATGGAGTATAATGTTGGAAAGTGTGAGGTTATCCATTTTGTCAGGAAAAATAAATAAACAAATTATTTAAATGGAGAAATTGCAAAATGCTGCAGTACAGAGGGACCTGAGGGTCCTTGTGCATGAAACACACAGTTAGTATGCAGGTACAGCAAGTGATCAGGAAGGCAAATGGAGTGTTGGCCTTTATTTCAAAGGGGATAGAATATAAAAGCAGAGGAGTCCTGCTACAACTGTACAGGGTATTGGTGAAACCACACCTAGAGTACTGCGTACAGTTTTGGTCTCTAGTTAAGGAGGGATATACTTGCATTGGAGGCTGTTCAGAGAAGGTTCACTAGGTTGATTCCGGAGATGAAGGGGTTGAGTAGGTTGGGCCAATACTCATTGGAGTTTAGAAGAATGAGGTGATCTTATTGAAACATACAAGATACTATGGGGGCTCGATGAGGTGGATGCAGAGAGGATGTTTCAACTCATGGGGGAAACTTGGGGGCATAGTCTCAGAATAAGGGGCCACCCATTTAAAACTGATGAGGAGGAAATTCTTCTGAAGGTTGTAAACCTGGAATTCTCTGCCCCAGAGAGCTGTGGAGGCTGGGTCATTGAATATATTTAAGGCGGAGGGAGACAGATTTTTGAGCGATAGGGGAGTCATGGGTTATGGGGGGTTGGCAGGGAAGTGGAGCTGAGTCCATGATATTGAATGGCGGAGCACGCTCGATGGGTCAAATGGCCTACTCCTGTTCCTATTTCGTTTATGTTCTTATTCCCTTAGTATCCAAAAATCTATTGATCTCTGTCTTGAATATATTAATTGACATCCACAGCCTTTTGGGGTAGAGAATTTCAAAGATTCACAACCCTCTGAGTGAAGACATTTCTCATCTCCGTCCTAAATGGCTGACCCCTTTTCCTGAGACTATGACCCTGTAGTTATAGATTCTCCAGCCAGAGGAAACGTCATCTACCCTGTCAAGCCCTCTCAATGTTATACATAGGATTACATAGGCTAAACAGCACAGATATAGGCCTTTCGTCCCAACTAGTCCATTCCAGCGTTTCTGCTCCACTCGAGCCTTCTCCCATCATTCCTCATCCAACCCTGTCAGCATAACTCCCTCCTCCCTTCTCCCTTGTGCTTATCTAACTTCCCCTTAGTTGCATCTATTCACTTCAATGACATAGAAACATAGAAAATAGGTGCAGGAGTAGGTCATTCGAGCCTGCACCACCATTCAATGAGTTCATGGCTGAACATGCAACTTCAGTACCCCATTCCTGCTTTCTCGCCATACCCCTTGATCCCCCTAGTTGTAAGGACTTCATCTAACTCCTTTTTGAATATATTTAGTGAATTGGCCTCAACAACTTTGTGGTAGAGGATTCCACAGGTTCACCACTCTCTGGGTGGGCAAATGCATCTGCCATGCATTTGCCCACTCGCCTAACCTCTCCAAATCACTCTGCAGCCTCATAGCATCCTCCTCGCAGTCCACACTGCCACCCAACTTAGTGTCATCTGCAAATTTGGAGATACGACATTTAATCCCCTCGTCTAAATCATTAATGTACAATGTAAACGGCTGGGGCCCCAGCACAGAACCTTGCGGTACCCCACGAGTCACTGCCTGCCATTCTGAAAAGTCCCCATTTACTCCTACTCTTTGCTTCCTGTCTGCCAACCAGTTCTCAATCTAAGTCAGCACGCTACCCCAAATCCCATGTGCTTTAACTTTGCACATTAATCTCTTGTGTGGGACCTTGTCGAAAGCCTTCTGAAAATCCAAATACACCACATCAACTGGTTCTCCCTTGTCCACTCTACTGGAAACATCCTCAAAAAATTCCAGAAGATTTGTCAAGCATGATTTCCCTTTCACAAATCCATGCTGACTTGGACCTATCATGTCACCTCTTTCCAAATGCGCTGCAATGACATCCTGAATAATTGATTCCATCATTTTACCCACTATCGATGTCAGGCTGACCGGTCTATAATTCCCTGTTTTCTCTCTCCCTCTTTTAAAAAGTGGGGTTACATTGGCTACTCTCCACTCCATAGGAACTGATCCAGAGTCTATGGAATGTTGGAAAATGACTGTCAATGCATCCGCTATTTCCAAGGCCACCTCCTTAAGTACTTGGGATGCAGTCCATCAGGCCCTGAGGATTTATCGGCCTTCAATCCCATCAATTTCCCCAACACAATTTCCCGACTAATAAGGATTCCCCTCAGTTCCTCTTTCTTACTAGACCTTCTGACCCCTTTTATATCCGGAAGGTTGTTTGTGTCCTCCTTAGTGAATACCGAACCAAAGTACTCGTTCAATTGGTCTGCCATTTCTTTGTTCTCCATTATTATTTCCCCCTGATTCTGACTGCAGGGGACCTACGTTTGTCTTTACTAACTTTTTTCTCTTTATATATCTATAGAAACTTTTGCAGTCCGACTTAATGTTCCCTGCAAGCTTCCTCTCGTACTCTATTTTCCCTGCCCTAATCAAACCCTTTATCCTCCTCTGCTGAGTTCTAAATTTCTCCCAGTCCCCGGGTTCACTGCTATTTCGGGCCAATTTGTATGCCACTTCCTTGGCTTGAATA
This sequence comes from Pristiophorus japonicus, assembly GCF_044704955.1. Lineage (NCBI taxonomy): Eukaryota > Metazoa > Chordata > Chondrichthyes > Pristiophoridae > Pristiophorus > Pristiophorus japonicus. The sequence goes on along the minus strand of NC_091986.1, from coordinate 220,047,519 downwards.
CTATCCCTGATTTCCCTTGATAGCCACTGTTGAGCCACCTTCCCTTTTTTATTTTTACGCCCACTCACGGTAAATAATTTTCTTTTGAATTCCATCATTGATTTCTTCATCACTATCTTATATTGATGGCCTCTAGTTATGCTCTTCCCCACAAGTGGACACACTGTCTCTCTATCTACTCTATCAAAACTGTTAATAATTTTCATGACCTCCATTACGTTTCAATGAGATCTAATGAGATTCTTCTAAACTGCTGAGAATATCGGCCCATTCTACACAAGATCTCTTCATAGGACAGCCCTCTCATCTCAGGAATCTTCGGATCTTCCAATTTTCATTTCATACTGTGATGGGTACCATAGTGGGAGTGGTTATTATTACTGGGCTAGTAATCCTGAGAACATGAGATCAAATCCTACCACACAGTTCAGGCAATAATTGGTAAGAGTGACCTAGAAACATTAAAAATAGGTGCAGGAGTAGGCCATTCGGCCCTTCGAGCCTGCACCACCATTCAATATGATCATGACTGATCATGCAACTTCAGTACCCCATTCCTGCTTTCTCTCCATACCCCTTGATCCCTTTAGCTGTAAGGGCCACATCTAACTCCCTTTTGAATATATCTAACAAACTAGCCTCAACAACTTTCTGTGGTCGAGAATTGTCTGAGTGAAGAAGTTTCTCCTTATCTCAGTCCTAAATGGCTTACCCCTTATCCTTAAACTGTGACCCCTGGTTCTGGACTTCCCCAACATCGGGAACATTCTTCCTGCATCTAACCTGTCCAATCCTGTCAAAATTTTGTGTTTCTATGAGATCCCCTCTCATTCTTCTAAATTCCAGTGAATATAAGCCTAGTCGATCCAGTCTTTCTTTCTTGTGTCAGTCCTGCCATCCCGGGAATCAGTCTGGTAGCTTCAGACTGTTGTAAAAATCCAACTGGTTCACTAATGTCCCATTAGGGAAGGAAACCTGCTGTCCTTGCCCAGTCTGGACCTTTGTATGACTCCTTTCCCACACTTTAGCTGACTCTTAACTGGCCTCTGAAGGTAATTGGGGGTGGGCAAGAAATAGCGGCCTTGCCAGCGACACCCATATCTTGCGAATTAATTAAAAAAACAAAGTGTGCATCTTTTATGCCAAGTTGTCAGGTTTTGGTTAGTGATAAAGAATTGTGGGTTTGTCACAGTTGTTGTGGGTTTATAATTATCACAAAGGAAGGAAGTGCAAAACTTGCTGCTTCTCATAATTGGGTTGTATTCTCACCCCGTTCCCCTCCCTCTTTCTGGGTGTGATGTGGTAACTTTGTGTAAAAATTCATAACCTGTATTGAGCTCAGTTATTGCAACCACCTGCGAAAGATTGAATAGGCTGCGGTTGGTTTCTTTTGTAAACGAGGAGGCTGAGGGGCGATTTAATTGAGGTGTATAAAATTATGAGGGGCCTGGATAGAGTGGATAGGAAGGACCAATTTCCCTTAGCAGAGGAGTCAATAATAACCAGGGGGCATAGATTGAAACTAGTTGGTTGGAGGGGAGTTGAAGAGTACATTTTTTCACCTAGGGGATGGTGGGGGTCTGGAACTCACTGCCTGAAAGGGCGGTAGAGGCAGAAACCCTCACCACATTTAAAAAGTACCTTGATGTGCACTTGAAGTGCCGTAACCTGCAGGGCTGTGGACCAAGGACTGGAAAGTGGGATTAGGCTGGATGGCTCTTTTTTGGCCGGCACGGACACACTGGGCCAAATGACCTCCTTCTGCACCGTTAATTTCTACGAATGCTGAAAATCTCAAGTTTTTGTCCAGTGAGAGTGACGATGATCTGAAGGACCAGTGAATAAATGATGCCTGATGCACACTGCTCCCACATACAGGAAGCCTCTTCCAGAGTCACAGCATGACATTTATCCTTCAACCAAAAATACTCCCTCCAGGTGAAAGAGCGATTTACTTGTACAACTTTCAATTTAGTATACTGTATTCGCTGCTCACGATGCAGTCTCCTCTACATTGGGGAGACCAAATGCAGATTGGGTGAACAGCTTGTGGAACACATCCGTTCAGTCTGTAAGCATGACCCTGAACTTCCGGTCGCTTTTAATTCTCCACTCCCACTCTGACCTCTCTGTCCTCGGCCTCTTACACTGTTCTAATGAAGCTCAATGTAATCTCAAGGGACAGCACCTCTTTCGAATAGGCACTTTACAGCCTTACGGACTCGACATCGAGTTCAACAATTTCAGACCATAACCTCTGCCCCCAGTTTTTTGGATGACAGTTGATGATTCTACTATTTCCATTTATACCTCTTCGCGACCCATCTTTTTGTTTCTTTACTTGTCTCATTACCATCTCTTTTGCCCTGCATCATCAGCCCTTTTGTCCCTGTGAAGCGATTTGAGGTGATGAATTCACTCCCTTTTAATTTAGAGTTATCTCTGACAACAAATGTGTAGGTGGAAGTAATGCAGAGGACAGAGTGGCACCAGTACACTCTCCGGGTCAGCCATGATTTAACTGAATGGCGGAACAGGCTTGATGGGCTGAAGAGCGTCGGCGGCAATCGGGAGCAGCGTCGAGGAGGTCCGTTGGTGAGGGCTATAAAAGGCACAGCAGGGAGTCCGGGGCCCAGCATCGGCGGCAGTCGGGAGCAGCGTCGAGGAGGTCCGTTGGTGAGGGCTATAAAAGGCACAGCAGGGAGTCCGGGGCCCAGCGTCGGCGGCAGTCGGGAGCAGCGTCGAGGAGGTCCGTTGGTGAGGGCTATAAAAGGCACAGCAGGGAGTCCGGGGCCCAGCGTCGGCGGCAGTCGGGAGCAGCGTCGAGGAGGTCCGTTGGTGAGGGCTATAAAAGGCGTGACTTGTGCAGCTACAGGGAGAAGGCAAAAAAGAAGTAGAAAGAAACAAAGGTGACGTCGCAGCCAAGGGGGTAAGTGATTGGCTGGTGATTGGTGAGTAGTTTTTCTTTTTTCTCTAACAGTGAGTAAACTTTAGCATTGTTGCTTATCTAAGGGTTAAGTCATGGCAGGACAGCTCGGTCACATGTTATGCTCCTCCTGTACCATGTGGGAACTCGGGGACGACACCAGTGTCCCTGACGACTACATGTGCGGGAAGTGTATCCGCCTCCAGCTCCTGACGGACCGCGTTGCGGAGTTGGAGCTGAGGGTGGATTCACTCTGGAGCATCCACGATGCTGAGAATGACGTGAGTAGCACGTGTAGCGAGTTGGTCTTGCTGCAGGAGAAGGGACCACAGCCAGATGGGGAATGGAAGACCAGCAGGAAGAGCAGTGCAAGGACGGTAGCGCAGGGGACCCCTGTGGTCATCCCCCTGCAAAACAGATACACTGCTTTGGGTACTGTTGGGGGGACGACTCATCAGGGGAGGGCAGCAGCAGCCAAGTTCATGGCACCGTGGGTGGCTCTGTTGCACAGGAGGGCAGGAAAAAGAGTGGGAGAGCGATCGTGATAGGGGATTCAATTGTAAGGGGAATAGAAAGGAGTTTCTGCGGCCGCAACCGAGACTCCAGGATGGTATGTTGCCTCCCTGGTGCAAGGGTCAAGGATGTCTAAGAGCGGGTGCAGGACATTCTAAAAAGGGAGGGAGAACAGCCAGTTGTCGTGGTGCACATTGGTACCAACGACATAGGTAAAAAAAGGGATGAGGTCCTACAAAACGAATTTAAGGAGCTAGGAGCGAAATTAAAAAGTAGGACCTCAAAAGTAGTGATCTCGGGATTGCTACCAGTGCCACGTGCTAGTCAGAGTAGGAATCGCAGGATAGCGCAGATGAATACATGGCTTGAGCAGTGGTGCAGCAGGGAGGGATTCAAATTCCTGGGGCATTGGAACCGGTTCTGGGGGAGGTGGGACCAGTACAAACCGGACGGTCTGCACCTGGGCAGGACTGGAACCAATATCCCAGAGGGAGTGTTTGCTAGTGCTGTTGGGGAGGAGTTAAACTAATATGGCAGGGGGATGGGAACCAATGTAGGGAGACAGAAGGAAACAAAAAGGAGACAAAAGCAAAATACAGAAAGGAGATGAGGAAAAGTGGAGGGCAGAGAAACCCAAGGCAAAGAACAACAAGGGCCACTGTACAGCAAAATTCTAAAAGGACAAAGGGTGTTAAAAAAACAAGCCTGAAGGCTTTGTGTCTTAATGCAAGGAGTATCTGTAATAAGGTGGATGAATTAACTGCAAATAGATGTTAACAAATATGATGTGATTGGGATTACAGAGACGTGGCTCCAAGATGATCAGGGCTGGGAACTCAACATCCAGGGGTATTCAACATTCAGGAAGGATAGAATAAAAGGAAAAGAAGGTGGGATAGCATTGCTGGTTAAGGAGAAGATTAATGCAATAGTTAGGAAGGACATTAGCTTGGATGATGTGGAATCTATATGGGTAGAGCTGCAGAACACCAAAGGGCAAAAAACGTTAGTGGGAGTTGTGCACAGACCTCCAAACAGTAGTAGTGATGTTGGGGAGGGCATCAAACAGGAAATTAGGGGTGCATGCAATAAAGGTGCAGCAGTTATAATAGGTGACTTTAATATGCACATAGATTGGGCTAACCAAACTGGAAGCAATATGGTGGAGGAGGATTTCCTGGAGTGCATAAGGGATGGTTTTCTAGACCAATATGTCGAGGAACCAACTAGGGGGGAGGCCATCTTAGACTGGGTGTTGTGTAATGAGAGAGGATTAATTAGCAATCTCGTTGTGCGAGGCCCCTTGGGGAAGAGTGACCATAATAAGGTGGAATTCTGCATTAGGATGGAGAATGAAACAGTTAATTCAGAAACCATGGTCCAGAACTTAAAAAACGGTAACTTTGAAGGTATGAGGCGTGAATTGGCTAGGATAGATTGGTGAATGATACTTAAGGGGTTGACTGGGGATGGGCAATGGCAGACATTTAGAGACCGCATGGATGAACTACAACAATTGTACATTCCTGTCTGGCGTAAAAATAAAAAAGGGAAGGTAGCTCAACCGTGGCTATCAAGGGAAATCAGGGATAGTATTAAAGCCAAGGAAGTGGCATACAAATTGGCCAGAAATAGCAGCGAACCCGGGGACTGGGAGAAATTTAGAACTCAGCCGAGGAGGACAAAGGGTTTGATTAGGGCAGGGAAAATGGAGTACGAGAAGAAACTTGCAGGGACGGCAAAAGTTTCTATAGATATGTAAAGAGAAAAAGGTTAGTAAAGACAAACGTAGGTCCCTTGCAGTCAGAATCAGGGGAAGTCATAACGGGGAACAAAGAAATGGCGGACCAATTGAACAAGTACTTTGGTTCGGTATTCACTAAGGAGGATACAAACAACCTTCTGGCTATAAAAGGGGTCAGAGGTTCTAGTAAGGAGGAGGAACTGAGGGAAATCCTTATTAGTCGGGAAATTGTGTTGGGGAAATTGATGGGATTGAAGGCTGATAAATCCCCAGGGCCTGATGGATTGCATCCCAGAGTACTTAAGGAGGTGGGCTTGGAAATAGCGGATGCATTGACAGTCATTTTCCAACATTCCATTGACTGTGGATCAGTTCCTATCGAGTGGAGGGTAGCCAATGTAACGCCACTTTTTAAAAAAGGAGGGAGAGAGAAAACAGGGAATTATAGACCGGTCAGCCTGACATCGGTAGTGTGTAAAATGATGGAAACATTTATTAAGGATGTCATAGCAGCGCATTTGGAAAGAGGTGACATAATAGGTCCAAGTCAGCATGGATTTGTGAAAGGGAAATCATGCTTGACAAATCTTCTGGAATTTTTTGAGGATGTTTCCAGTAGAGTGGACAAGGGAGAACCAGTTGATGTGGTGTATTTGGATTTTCAGAAGGTTTTCGACAAGGTCCCACACAAGAGATTAATGTGCAAAGTTAAAGCACATGGGATTGGGGGTAGTGTGCTGACATGGATTGAGAACTGGTTGTCAGACAGGAAGCAAAGAGTAGGATGGGTACTTTTCAGAATGGCAGGCAGTGACTAGTGGGGTACCGCAAGGTTCTGTGCTGGGGCCCCAGCTGTTTACACTGTACATTAATGATTTAGACGAGGGGATTAAATGTAGTATCTCCAAATTTGCAGATGACACCAAGTTGGGTGGCAGTGTGAGCTGCGAGGAGGATGCTATGAGGCTGCAGAGTGACTTGGATAGGTTAGGTGAGTGGGCAAATGCCTGGCAGATGAAGTATAATGTGGATAAATGTGAGGTTATCCACTTTGGTGGTAAAAACAGAGAGACAGACTATTATCTGAATGGTGACAAATTAGGAAAAGGGGAGGTGCAATGAGACCTGGGTGTCATAGTACGTCAGTCATTGAAGGTTGGCATGCAGGTACAGCAGGCGGTTAAGAAAGCAAATGGCATGTTGGCCTTCATAGCGAGGGGATTTGAGTACAGGGGCAGGGAGGTGTTGCTACAGTTGTACAGGGCCTTGGTGAGGCCACACCTGGAGTATTGTGTACAGTTCTGGTCTCCTAACCTGAGGAAGGACATTCTTGCTATTGAGCGAGTGCAGCGAAGGTTCACCAGACTGATTCCCGGGATGGTGGGACTGACCTATCAAGAAAGACTGGATCAACTGGGCTTGTATTCACTGGAGTTCAGAAGAATGAGAGGGGACCTCATAGAAACGTTTAAAATTCCGATGGGTTTAGACAGGTTAGATGCAGGAAGAATGTTCCCAATGTTGGGTAAGTCCAGAACTAGGGGACACAGTCTAAGGATAAGGGATAAGCCATTTAGGACTGAGATGAGGAGAAACTTCTTCACCCAGAGAGTGGTGAAACCTGTGGAATTCTCTCCCACAATGTTGTTGAGGCCAATTCACTAAATATATTCAAAAAGGAGTTAGATGAAGTCCTTACTACTAGGGGGATCAAGGGGTATGGGGAGAAAGCAGGAATGGGGTACTGAAGTTGCATGTTCAGCCATGAACTCATTGAATGGCGGTGCAGGCTAGAAGGGCCGAATGGCCTACTCCTGCACCTAGTTTCTATGTTTCTATGTTTCTAATGGCCTCCTCCTATTCCTGTATTCCTAAAATAAGATTCGTGGCTACATTATTGAAGAAAAAAAGTGTAAAACCTCTAAGAAAATAAGAATTGGGAGCAGGAGTAGGCCGTACGTACCATTGAGTCTGCTCCGCCATTCAGCAAGATCATGGCTGATCTTCGACCTCAACTCCACTCTCCAGCCCAATCCCCATATCCCTTGAATCCCTGAGATTCCAAAAATCTTTTCTCTCTCAGCCTTGAATATATCCAGAGACTGAGCATCCACAACCCTCTGGGGCAGAGAATTCCAAAGATTTACAATCCTTTGAGTGAAGAAATTCCTCCATCAGTCTTTAATGGCTGACCCCTTATACTGAGACTGTGCCCTCTAGTTCTAGACACTCCAGCCTGGGGAAACAACTTCACAGCATTTACTCTGTCAATCCCCCTCAGAATCTTGTATGGCCCATTCTACACAACCCCTCATCATAGGACAGCCCTCTCATCCCAGGAATCAATCTAGTGAACCTCTGTCATCAAACTTTGCTACATTGCACTTGGTCCCTTCATCTCGGTCATGAATATAGATTGTAAATAGCTGAGGCCCCAGCATTGATCCTTGCGGCACCCCACTAGTTACAGCCTACCAACCTGAAAAAGACCCGTTTATCCCTACTCTCTACTTTCTGTCCGTTAACTAATCCTGTATGCTAATACATTACATCCAATCCCTTATCTTGTGTAAGAACCTTTTATGTGGCACCTTATCGAATGCTTTTTCGAAATCCAAATATACTACATCCACTGGTTCCCTTTTATCTACCCTGCTAGCTATCATCGACTTCAAAAAAACTCAATAAATTTGTCAAACACGATTTCTCTTTCATAAAACCATGATGATTGCCTAATCAAGTCATGAATTTCTAAGTGCTCTTGCACGTCATCAAAGGCAGTGATGGTATGGTTGGAGTAATGCTTTTGTTTGATCTTTAACTGGCACAGTGGAAATCGAAGTGTGATTTAACCTGGTTGGCACCCCAGTTTGCTGTGCTGCAGAGGAAGCAGATCGAGCGTCGTCTCTGCAATGTTGTGTTTGGCGCGCTCCTGATTTCGGCCACACTGAGGTGAACTATCGACGCTGAGGTGAAGGGGGTCTAAACTCTGGGGCCGTTCACCCCTGCAGCTCTCAATTTGCTTCAGAGTCTTGAAATTGCGTCGTCCATTGTGGGTTGATGTGTGTCCTGAAAAACGAAAGACCCGCAAACAGCAATGTGATAATGACCAAATTAATGTTTTAGTGATGTTGATTGAGGGATAAATATTGGCCAGGACACCGGGGATAACTCCCCTGCTCTTCTTCGAAATAGTGCCGTGGGATCTTTTACGTCCACCTGAGCGAGCAGACGGGCCTCGGTTTAACATCTCATCCGAGAGGCGGCCCCGCCGGCAGCGCGGCACTCCCTCAGCACTGCGCGAGTGGCAGCCTAGATTTTTGTGCTCCAGTTCCTGGAGTGGGATTTGAACCCCCAACCTTCCGACCCAGAGGCGAGCATGCTGCCCACAGAGCCACAGCTGACACTTGAGCAACTTGCATTTTTATAATCACCTTTACTGTCGTAAAACAGCCCAGGACGCTTCACAGGAGCGATTATGAAACAAAGTTTGACAGAGCTGCATAAGGAGATATTAAGACAGGTGACCAAAAACCTGGTCAAAGAGGAAGGTTTTAAGGAACGTCTTAAAGGAGAAGAGAGGCGCGAAAAGCTTAGGGAGGGAATTCCAGAGCTTGGGGCCCAGGCAACTGCAGGCACGGCCACCAGTGGTAGAGCGATTATAGTCAAGGATGCTCAAGGGGCCAGAATTGGAGGAGCGCATATAAGAACATAAGAATATAAGAAATAGGAACAGAAGTAGGCTATACAGCCCCTCGAGCCTGCTCCGCCATTCAATAAGATCATGGCTGATTTGATCATGGACTCAGCTCCTCTTCCCTGCCCGCTCCCCATAACCCCTTATCCCCTTATCGATTAAGAAACCGTATATTTCTGTCTTAATTTAATTCAGTGTCCCAGCTTCCACAGCTCTGAGGCAGAGAATTCCACAGATTCACAACCCTCAGAAGAAATTTCTCCTCATCTCAGTTTTAAATGGGCGGCCCTTTATTCTAAGATTATGTCCCCTAGTTCAAGTCTACCCCATCAGTGGAAACATCCTCTGTGCATCCACCCTGTTAAACCCCCTCATAATCTTTTACATTTTGATAAGATCACCTCTCCTTATTTCCAATGAGTAGAGGCCCAACCTACTCAACCTTTCCTCATACGTCAACCCCCGGAATCAACCGAGTGAACCTTCTCTGAACTGCCTCCAAAGCAAGTATATCCTTTCGTAAATATGGAAACCAAAACTGCACGCAGTATTCCAGGTGTGGCCTCACCAATACCTTATATAGCTGTAGTAAGACTTCCCTGCTTTTATATTCATTCCCCTTTGCAATAAAGGCCAAGATACCATTGGTCTTCCTGATCACTTGCTGTACCTGCATACTATCCTTTTGTGTTTCATGCACAAGTACCCCCAGGTCCCACTGTACTGTGGCACTTTGCAATCTTTGTCAATTTAAATAATAACTTGCTCTTTGATTTTTTTTTCTGCCAAAGTGCATGACCTCAGACTTTCCAACATTATACTCCATCTGCCAAATTTTTGCCCACTCACTTAGCCTGTCTATGTCCTTTTGCAGATTTTTTGTGTCCTCCTCACACATTGCTTTTCCTCCCATCTTTGTATCGTCAGCAAACTTGGCTACGTTACACTCAGTCCCTTCTCCATAGAAAATAGATGCAGGAGTAGGCCCTTCGAGCCTGCACCGCCATTCAATAAGATCATGGCTGATCATTCCTTCAGTACCTCTTTCCTGCTTTCCATACCCCTTCATCCCTTTAGCTGTAAGGGCCATATCTAACTCCCTCTTGAATATATCCAATAAACTGGCATCAACAACTCTCTGTGGTAGGGAATTCCACAAGTTAACAACTCTGAGTGAAGAAGTTTCTCCTCATCTCAGTCCTAAACGGCCTGCCTCTTATCCTACGACTGTGTCCCCTGGTTCTGGACTTCCCCAACATCGGGAACATTCTTCCCGCATCTAACCTGTCCAGTCCTGTCAGAATCTTAGATGTTTCAATGAGATCCCCTCTCATCCTTCGAAACCCCAGTGAATACAGGCCCAGTTGATCCAGTCTCTCCTCATATGTCAGTCCAGCCATCCCTGGAATCAGTCTGGTGAACCTTCGCTGCACTCCCTCAATAGCAAGAATGTCCTTCCTCAGATTAGGAGACCAAAACTGAACACAATATTCCAAGTGGGGCCTCACCAAGGCTTTGTTCAATTGCAGTAAGACTTCCCTGCTCCTATACTCTAATCCCCTTGCTATGAAGGCCAACATACCATTTGCTGCCTTCACCGCCTGCTGTACCTGCATGCCAACTTTCAAGGACTGATGAACCATGACACCCAGGTCTCGCTGCACCTCCCCTTTTCCTAATCTGCCGCCATTCAGATAATATTCTGCCTTCGTGTTTTTGCCCCCAAACTGGATAACCTCACATTTATCCGCATTATACTGCATCTGCCATGTATTTGCCCATTAGCCTAACCTGTCCAAGTCATCCTGCAGCCTCTTAGCATCCTCCTCACAGCTCACACCGCCACCAGTTTAGTGTCAACTGTAAACTTGGAGATATTACATTCAATTCCATCTAAATCATTTAATGTATATTGTAAAGAGCTGGGGGTCCCAGCACAGAGCCCTGCGGCACTCCATTAGTCACTGCCTGCCATTCTGAAAAGGACCTGTTTATCCCGACTCTCTGTCTGTCTGCCAGCCAGTTCTCTCCACGTCAGTGCATTACCCCCAATACCATGTGCTTTGATTTTGCACACCAATCTCTTGTGCGGGACCTTGTCAAAAGCCTTTTGAAAGTCCAAATACATCACATCCATTGGTTCTTCCATGTCCATTGTACTAGTTGCATCCTCAAAAAAAATTCTAGAAGATTTGTCAATCCCACCTAATAAGGATATCCTTCAGTTCCTCCTTCTCACTAGACCCACTGTCCCCTAGTACATTCGGAAGGTTATTTGTGTCTTCCCTCGTGAAGACAGAACCGACCGCAAGGGACCTACGTTTGTCTTCACTAATCTTTTTCTCTTCACATATTTATAGAAGCTTTTGCAGTCAGTTTTTATGTTCCTTGCAAGCTTCCTCTCGTACTCTACTTTCCCATTTTTAATTAAACCCTTCATCTTCCTCTGTTGAATTCTAAATTTCTCCCAGTCCTCAGGTTTGTTGCTTTTTCTAGCCAATTTATATGCCTCTTCCTTGGTTTTAACACTATCCTTAATTTCCCTTGTTAGCCATGGTTTGAGCCACCTTCTCCGTTTTATTTTTACTCCAGGCAGGGATGTACAATGTCCAAGTCATTAATATAGATTGTAAATAGTTGGGGTCACAGCATTGATCCTTGCGGCACCCCACTAATTACTGGTTGCCAACCATTTATCCCGACTGTTAGCCAATCATCTATCCATGCTAATGTATTACCCCCAGCCCAGTGAACTTTTGTGCAGTAACCTTTTATGTGGCATCTTGTCAAATGCCTTCTGGAAGTCCAAATACACCACATCCACTGGTTCCTCTTTATCCACCCTGTCTGTTAAATCCTCAAAGAACTCCAGCAAATTTGTCAAACATGACTTGCCCTTCATAAATCCATGCTGACTCTGCCTGGCCGAATTTTGCTTTTCCAAATGTCCTGCTACTGCTTCTTTAATAATGGACTCGGAACATTTTCCCAATCACAGATGTTAGGCTAAATGGTCTATAGTTTCCTGCTTTTTGTCTGCCTTCTTTTTTAAATAGGGGCGTTACATTTGCAGTTTTCCAATCTGCTGGGACCTCTAGAATCCAAGGAATTTTGGTAAATTACAACCAATGCATCCACAATCCTTGCCGCTACTTCTCTTAAGACGCTCGGATGCAAGACATCAGGTCCAGGGGATTTATCTGCCTTTAGTCCCATTATTTTACTGAGTACCACCTCCTTTGTGATTGTGTTAAGTTCCTCCCCCCACCCCCCCCCCCCCCCCCCATAGCCCCTTGACTATCCACTGTTGGAATATTGTTAGTGTCCTCTACCATAAAGACTGATACAAAATATTTGTTCAGAGTTTCTGCCATCTCCATGTTCCCCATTACTAATTCCCTGGTCTCATCCTCTAAGGGACCAACATTTACTTAAGCCATCCATCTCCTTTTTATATACCTAATAGAACCTCTTGCTATCTGTTTTTATATTTATTTTCATAGTCTATCTTCCCTTTCTTAATCATTTTTTTAGTTGTTCTTTGCTGGCTTTTAAAAGCTTCCAAGTTTTCCTACCTCCCAGTAGTTTTGGCCACTTTGTATGCCCTTGTTTATAATTTGATACCGTCCTTTATTTCTTTAGTTAGCCACGGATGGCTATCTTTTCTCTCACACCCTTTCCTCCTCACTGGAATATATTTTTCCGGAGAGTTGTGAAATATCTCCTTTAAATGTACACCACTGTTCATCAACCGTCCTGCCCTTTAATCTATTTTCCCTGCCCACTTTACCCAACTCTGCCCTCATACCTTCATAGTCTCCTTTATTTAAGCTTAGTACGCTGGTTAGAGATCCAACTTTCTCACCCTCCATCTGAATTAGACATTCAATCATGTTATGATCACTCATTTCAAGGGGATCCTTTACTCGGACATTGTTTGTTATATCTCGGGGGTTGCAGAGTTGGAGTTGATTAGAGATTGGGAAGGGGAGGCCATGGAGGGGGAGGCCATGGGTCGTTGAAAATGAGGATACTAATTTTAAAATCGAGGCATTGATTAACCAGCAGCAAATTGACTGCAATCTTTTTCTGAATGCTGCAGTTTGATTTGCTTGACTGAGTCTTAAATACCTTATTTCCTCTCCTAGGAATAGGTTGCCCGGTAAGTAATATTGGAAGAGCAGGCAAATGAAAGGACGATGGAAGCATAACTAATCGACTCTGTATCGTATTACAGCAGTTTGTCTATTAAAAAGCTGTTGTCAAAGGAAATGGTTGAAATGAGGAGCATTGTGCACTTGAAGCTCTCACTGAGGATTATTCCCTGAGCTGGTAATTGCTGGTCCAGTGCAAGGGCAAGTGATCATTGCTGTAGTGTCACTCTTCAGAGCTGCTTTTTAGGCTGTTGCAAATGTATAGCAGCAACCTGCTCACCTTAACACAGCCCTTTAGTTTTAAATGATGTGTTTGGTTCGCATCTTGAATCCTAGGTTCTGCTGCTGCTGCCATCGAGACACAAGCAAAACATTCTAGTCCCGGCAGTAGTGCAGTGAAGAGACAGAAGAATGATTTTTAGAGGGATAGAAAAACAGAAATTAAACTTGTATCGGCCGCACTTGGAGTACTGTGAACACTTCTGTTCTTCCTGTTATGAAAAGGATGTAGAGGCACTGGAGAAGGTGCAAAAATGATTGACTGGAATGATACGAGAACTGAGGTTATACCAATTTAAAAAAAGATTGAACATGTTGGGGCTTTTTTTCTCCAGAAAAGAGATGTTTTCATTTGTGGGCGAGACCAGAACTGTGGGTCACAAAACTATGTTCCTTCAACTTTTTTTGGGGGGGGTTGGGGGGTTGGTTTGTGGCCCCTTTAACGGGCTACATGACCCATTCTAATTCCGCGTTAGCGTGGTTTTTCCATTCGAAAGCCACTCCACTTAATGGGAACATTGGTTATAAATTCAATAGGAAATTTAGGAGAAACTTCTTTACCCAGAGAGTGGTAAGAATATGGAACTCATTGCCACAGGGAGTGATTGAGACGTCTAGCAGAGATACATTTAAGGCGAGGCTAGATAAGTACATGAGGGAGAAAGAAATAGAAGGATATGCTGAGGGTGAGGGCGGGGGGGTGGGAGGTGGGAGGAGGCTTGTGTGGAGCATAAACGCCAGGACAGACCAGCTGGGCTGGAATGGCCTGTTTCGGTGCTGTAAATTCTGTGCAACGAATCTCTGTCATCATCTTTCTGATGCTCGTGAGAAGAAACACAGACCTTCTCAACCTTGAAGAGAAAGATCATCTCCCAATCCTAATTGCTGTCCATAAAACAGTAAAAGGTATAGAAATTCACAAAACAAACGAGTGGGACAAGGAGGCAGGTTTAGCAGTGCTATCAGGAAGTTCCGTTTCACATACAGTGATGAACACGGGGAACAGTCTTCTGGTATAGCATGGTAGAGTCTAAAATCCTGGAATCACCTGAAGAGAAAGCTTGGTGGTGTGGTGGGGGAGAAAGTTTTTGACGCTTGATGGATGAACTAGGTTGGACTGTGATCTTGCTCATCCCCACCATATTGGCTCCCCGCTCAATGCTTCCAGCTAATGGTGTATCTTCATTGAGATTGCTGGCGCTCTCTGCCTGTTGTAGGAAGTAGTTTGCAGCATTGTCAGCTGTGGCTCAGTGGGCAGCACTCTCGCCTCGGAGTCAGAAGGTGGTGGGTACAAGCCCCGCTCCAGGGACTTGAGCACAAAAAAAATCTCGGCTGACACTCCAGTGCAATGCTGAGGGTGTGCTGCAATGTTGAAGGTGCTGTCTTTTGGATGAGACATTAAACCGAGGCCCTGTCCGCTCTTGCCGGAGGATGTAAAAGATCCCATGGCACTATTTCGAAGAAGAACAGGGGAGTTATCCCCAGTGTCCTGGGGCCAATATTTATCCCTCAATCAACATCACTAAAACAGATTCTCTGGTCATTATCACATTGCTGTTTGTGGGAGCTTGCTGTGTGCAAATTGGCTGCCGCGTTTCCCACATTACAACAGTGACTGCAAAAGTACTCCAGAAGTATTTAATTGGCTGTAAAGAGCTTTGAGATGTCCAGTAGTCATGAAAGGCGCGATATAAATGCAAGTCTTTTAGTCTTTCTATTATTCCCTTTAAACTGCGTGGCTGTGCAAATATCTGCAGGTCCCGCTTCTGAATGGAAAAACCATGCATGTGCGGAAATACGAATGGGCCACGAACCCAAAGAAAAAATTAAAGGGGACATTGGTTTTCAGTATTGGGTACCTGCTCTGCAACTAACTGCGAACCGACAGTTCTTTGGTTGCAGTCACCGTTAGTCCTATGGCATTATTTACCTCAGTTCCTGACCTGTAGCATCAGGGTGTCAAAATAGTGTGGGGTGGTGAGGAGAGTCTCCCATTACATTATCAAACAAAATTTGACACCGAGCCACGAGGATATATGAGGACAGGTGACCAAAAGCTTGGTCAAAGAGGTAGGCTTCAAGGAGCATCTTCAAGGAGGAGATAATGCAGGGTGTAATATCTCCATTGGCATGGAGAGAAACCACTTCTTGAAGTGGGTCTGGGTGCACTGGTGCCAGCATTGGGACTGCCTCCGACAGTGTTGCTGAAACGAGTGAGGCAGGGAATAATGGACCAGCCTTGGGTCGAGGCTGGGACATTTAAACTTAATGGGAGACTCCTTCCCTGACACTCCTCTCCAACGCACTATTTTGGCACCCTGAAATGAATTTTACAAACTCGCTTCCTTTCACTGTCGGTGCTCCCTCCCTCCATCCCTCACCGATTGGGATTTGCAATCTGAAGGTAGGTATCAAGGCTCTCGATCTGTGGTGTATACTTTGCAAAGCTCTCCCAATGTGAGACCGACCTCACTGGGGATTTGTATTCCTGATGTGCTCTGCAATGTGCAACAGCTGAAAGTGGTTAATGCGGTCTTTATGCAAAAAAAAAATGATCCAACTGCTAACGTATACTCCAGACTGTGTCAGTCCTGCGGGGAAAGTTGGGAATAGACGTTTGACCCCCGCACTCGGCGAGGCCTCGCATGACTGCTCAACACCTGTCGGCACCCAGCAGGTGCCTCTCTTCCCCAAGACAATTCGCCGACAAGCCTGCTTCCCTCTGATGTCAGGACATTCGTTATTCTACAGCCCTGAGACTAAAAACAGCAACCTTTCCCAGTGTGCAGCTGAGCCCTGAGCCTTTTGGAGTAGGAGAAATATAAAGAAAGTCTCCCATTTCTGCAACACCTTTCATGACCTCAGGATATCCCAAAGCGCTTTACAGCCGATGAAGTACTTTTGGAGTGCAGTCACTGTTGCATTGTAGGAAAAGCAGCTGCCAATTTGTGCACAGCAATGTGATAATGACCAGATAATATATTTGTGATAATTTATTTGTGATAATTGAGAGATAAATATTGGGCTCAGGACACCGGGGAAAACCTCACTGCTCTTCTTTGAAATAGTGTCATGGAATCTTTTACGTCCGCCAGAGAGCAGACGGGGCCTCGGTTTAATGTCTCAGCCAAAAGAAGCCCCCTCCAACAGTGCGGCGCTCCCTCAGTGCTGCCCCTCCGACAGTGCGGCCCTCCCCCCCCCCCCCCCCGGGATAGAGGGGAGAAAATTAAACCAGTGCTCCTGCTCCTGATTGCTACCCAGTGACCGCTGGAAAGTGCACACGTGGGTGTCGGATGAGGTCGGGAATTGGCGCCTTGAAATTGTTTCCTCCTCCTCAGTCAATATGTTTCACAGAGGAGGGGGACAGAAAAAGCATCTTGTGCAAATAAGAAAATGGCAGTCAGGCTTCAAGCCAGGCGTGTGATGCTTAACTGGAGTGGGAGTGGTAGCACTATTGGTGATGTCGGATGGTGTGACATTGAAGTGTGGCAGCATCAGTGGTTATCTCTCGTTTATCTTACTCTATTAATCTTTTGAAAATCTAAAGAGTGCGTGTGAAACAATTCCACTAAGTACCCGACTACCCAGCAATGATTCAGTGGGTAGCACACTCGTCTCTGAATCAGGCGGTTGTGGGTTCAAGTCGAATTAAGCACAAGATCCAGGCTGACACTCCACTGTAGCGCTGAGAGCGCGCTGCACTGACTGAGGTGTCGCCTTTCGGGCGAGACATTAAACTGAGCTCTCTCTTGTACATAAAAGCTCGTGGCATTATTTTGGAGAAGAGCAGGGGAGTTCTCCCCGGTGTCCTGGCCAATATTTATCCCTCAATCAACATCACTAAAACAGATTATCTGGTCATTATCACATTGCTGTTTGTGGGAGCTTGCTGTGCACAAATTGGCTGCCACGTTTCCCACATTACAACAGTGACCACACTTTAGAAAGTACTTTATTGGCTGGGAGGTACTGTGGGACATCCTGAGGTTGCGAAAGTCGCTGCAGAAATGAAATTGAATTCTCTCTTTTTCTTTCATTCTGTCCGTCCTTTCATCCTGTCTGTGTGTCTTTTAGTAAGAGCCTGCCATGATCTCATTGAATGGTGGAACAGGTTCGGGGCTGATTAACCTACTCTTGTTCCTATGTTTGGCTCCACTGGGATTTTAGATTCTAAATCGCCAGAACGTGTGTGTGTAAGATACTTGGAACAGTTATCACAAGGTAATTGACTTACTGAAGTGTTCTCCCGACTGCTGTCTCATTTCTATGGCAAACCATTTGGGACAGCCTCAACCCATTCCCAGTGCGTGTGGACCCAAAGCCCAAAACTGCCTCAGAGTTGGGATATTTAATCGGCAAGCTCTGGGGAAACTACCAGTAGACAAGTTGTTACTCCAAGACTCGACTATTCTAATACTCTCCTGGGGACAGCTTCCCACCTTACACTCTCCGTAAACCTGAGCTCATCCAGCACTGCCGTTCGCTCATTACCTCTGTGCTCTCTCATCTACATCCCAGTCTGTCAATGCCTCGATTTAAAATAATTCTCAACCTCGTTTTAAGTGCCTTGGGTTTACTACGTTAAAGGTGCTATATAAATCCAAGCTGTTTCTAAATGCCTCCATGCTAACTCCCTCCCTATCTCTGTAACCTCCTTCAGCCCCTACAACCCTTGAGATCTTTGTGCTCACCCAATTCTGCACTCTTGCCTATCCCCGATTTTAATCGCTCCATGATTGGTGGGCGTGCCTTCAGCTGACAAGGCCCTAAACTCTGGAATTCCCTCCCTAAACCTCTCTGTCTCTCTACATCTCTCTTTTAAGATACTCTTTAAAACCTCCTTCTTTGACCAAGCTGTTGGTGGCCTGCCCTAATGCCGTCTTATGTGGCTTGGTGTCGAGTTTTGTTTTCTTAGCGTGGCTTGGGATGTTTGACGACATTAAAGGCGCTACATAAATGCAAGTTGTTGTAAGCGGGTGTGGTGTAGTGAGGAGTGCTCCCCTGAGGACCGAGAGAGATAGTTTGACTGAGTCTAACTGCGGTTTGCCTAATCAGGTAATGCTTGTAGTGGACCAGGAACAAAAATATTTCCCTCCTGGCACTCCCATCTCCGTGTGATGAACACACAGTTCACATACAGAAATAAATGAAATGCACTCGCTGTTCTATAATGTAAACTAGGGTTACCTCACCTCTTTTGGAATGATGCCAGTTTCCTCAAATGAAGCGATTCCTTGCGCATAGATCCCGTAAGCAGGGTAATGTTACGTTTTACAGCTCTCTAACTTTTGCAACTGGGATTATTCAATGTACGGTCAATAATATAATGGAGAAAATATGTAAATGCTGGAGCAAGTGAACGCTGTGATATCCTGGATCGCCACCCTTCAATGACAGGCCTTTAATCACCAATATGTCATTGCAACGTGATGTAGTGCAGCTGAAAATGCTCCTCGGTGCAACCATTGCCCAGAATTTGCGGTGGGCATGATGGCATACTCTCAGTTCTGCTTTTGAAACTGACCCCAACTTCGGGATTTGGCACTGCCCCGTCCTCTTTTTCTCCACCCCTCCCCCTGTCCCACAGAGCTGGAAAACCGTGAAATGAACCAAATCATTGAAACTGACAGGAACTTCGGCTCTTCCGCGATAAATATGCTGTTAAATTCCTCACAAAGTTAAACCCCAAGGGTGTTGGGTATAACTAGTGTTTTCTTCTTAGGAAGTTCCTTGGAGTTGAGGATGACTTGCTTCCTCACTAAAAATGAGTTCTCAGGTGACTGAAGAGTCCAATGCGGGACCTACAGTCTCTGTCACAGATGGGACAGACAGTGGGTGAAGGGACGGGTGGGTGGGGTGCTTGGGTTGTTGTGCGTTCCTTCCGCTGTTTGCGTTTGGCTGAAGAGACTCTGTGTTCGGCGCCTTCCTGGATGCTTCTCCTCCACTTTGAGCGGTCTTGGGCCAGGGATTCCTCGGTGTCAGTGGGGATGTTGGACTTTTTCAAGGAGGCTTTGAGAGTGTCCTTGAAACGTTTCCTCTGCCCATCTAGGGCTCGCTTGCCGTGTCGGAGCTCCGAGTAGAGCATTTATTTTGGGCATGCGGACGATGTGGCCCGTTCATTGGAGCTGATCGAGCGTGGTCAATGCTTCGATGCTGGTGATAGCTTGAGCGAGAACACGGACGTTGGTGCACCTATCCTGCCAATGGATTTACAGGATCTTGCGGAGGCAGCGTTGGTGGTGGTTCTTCAGTGTTTTGAGGTGCCTGTTGTACATAGTCCGTGTCTCTGAAGCATATAGGAGGGCAGTTATCATTGCTGCCCTGTAGACCATGAGCTTGGTGGCAGGTTTGAGGTCCTGGTCTTCAAACACACTCCTCGGGCGACCGAAGGCTGCGCTGGCACACTGTGTTGGACTTCGTCAATGACTCTGCCCTTGTTGACAGTAGACTCCCGAGGTATGGAAAATGGTCCACGTTGTCCAAGGCCTCGTCTTTTAACAGCGGTTTTAACAGCGAATTGACTGCTTAAAAAAAAGTTAAGAGCCGAGAAAACTCTTTATTTTGTGCAGTGTGAAATTTGTCCACTATAATAACAATTACAATTTATAAGAAACTTTTTTTTTAAGTTTGTGCATCTTTATTTTGGGTTTGCCTTTTCCTGGTGTGAGAGCCCCAATCTTTCCAACTATTTAAAAAAAGTTAGAATTTAAGAACGTGCTCATTTCCTTCGCTGTCTGAGAATTGTGCCTTTTTGATTGGCTGCTTAGACACAGCAGTTGGCACAAGGAGAGCCTCATTAATTTCCGTTGAATTGAATTCAAGGTCAGAAAATCCAAAATTCTCGACACAGGAATTGCAAAAATCCCTGTACGGAGCGAACATCGGGGCCAGCAATGACCACCTTCGCTTCACCACTGGCTACAAATTCCAAATTCCGAGTCATTAGCTTGGAAGGGCAGAATCCGTAATTGTACTGTCGGGTTTTCAAGTGGAAGTGGGTGATGTTAGGAAGCACTACTTCACACAAAGGGGAGTAGAAATCTGGAACACTCTGCCCCAAAAAGCTGTTGAGGCTGGGGGTCAATTGAAAATTCAAAACTGAGATTGATAGATTGTTAGCTAAGGATATTGAGGGTGCAGGCAGGTAGATGGAGTTAAGGTACAGATACAGCCATTATCTCGTTGAATGACGGAACAGGCTCGAGGGGCTGAATGGCCTCCTCCTGTTCCTACTGTTCCATGGTGCGAAAATTTCTCACAACCACTGCTGAAATTGCACTGATTTAATTTCTCGGGAAATCGGTCACAAAGGCCGTTGTGTTGTGAGCTGCGCAGTGCTCCTCATGGTCGGGGCCCAGGGGCAGCACGGGCCAGCCCACACTGCGATACGTGTGCGCACTAGGTCCGTGCAGCAGCGTAGGTCTCCAGTAGTCTTGGTTAACGCTTGCCGCTGGACCAAGACCTAGCTCTGTCAAGCCCGTGTGGTGGCTGATCTGCAACACGTTTTTTTAAAAAAAAATCCACGCACAGGCTTCCACCCTTCAGGATGTAGTTCAGGACCTGGAATATTGGGTCCTTCATTGAAACACCTGTGAACTCATCCATTTTTGGTGTGGAAGCAAATCTTCCTCGCTTCGAGGGACTGCCTATGATGGATGATGCTCCTCGTGGTCGCTGCAGTGCTACCAGAGATGGGATGCTGATCTGCATATAGCAAAGAGTGTGTAAAGACGTCTCTGGGCTCTGCTTCTGCTGCTGGTTCCCAGACCGCGTGGAACTCCCTGCTGGCAGCAACACCATCTTTCGGCATCTTTACACCGATTTACGCTGCGGGTTGCCCAAGTGCTGGCAGCACTAGGATGACATTTAATCCAATATAATGGCAGCAACATTTATAGAGAGTGGCCTTTGAAACTTGGGCTGTGTCTGGACAGTTGTACTTTGAGCCCTATTGTGCTAGGTGACTGAATTATTGAGAGATTACAGGCACGTCACCGGTGGTGAGAAATATTTGAATGAACAGAAACAGGACAGTGATAGTGAATAATTCTTCCTGAAATTGTAGATGGTGGAGGGTGGGGTGGGGCTAAAGCGAAGAGAGAACACACTATATTTACCTAGTCAGCTGAAGGCACGGCCATCAATGACATAACAAATAGGAGCAGGAGTTGGCCACACGGCCCCTTGAGTCTGCTCTGCCATTTAATACGATCAAGGCTGATCCAATCATGGACTCAGCTCCACTTCCCTGCCCATTTCCCATAACCCTTTATTCCTTTATTGGTTAAGAAACTGTCTATCTCTGTCTTAAATTTATTCAATGTCCCGGCTTCCACAGCTCTCTGTCAGCGAATTCCATAGATTTACAACCCTCAGAAGAAATTCCTCCTCATCTCAGTTTTAAATGGGCGGCCCCTTATTCTAAGATCATGCCCCCTAGTTCTAGTCTCCCCCATCAGTGGAAACATCCTCTCTGCATCCACCTTGTCAAGCCCCCTCATAATCTTATATGTTTCGATAAGATCACCTCTCATTCTTCTAAATTCCAATGAGTAGAGGCCCAACCTACTCAACCTTTCCTCATAAGTCAACCCCATCATTTCCGGAATCAACCCAGTGAACCTTCTTTGAACTGCCTCCAAAGCAAGTATATCCTTTGTGTAAATATGTAAACCAAAACTGCACGCAGTATTCCAGGTGTGGCCTCACCAATACCCTGTATAACTGTAGCAAGAATTCCCTGCTTTTATACTCAGTGCAATTTCAGCAGTGGGTGTGTGAAACTATTGCACTGTGGCTAACTAAAGAAATAAAGGACAGTATCCAGCTTAAAAACAAAGGTATACAAAGTGGCTAAAACAGTTGGAGGACTGTTGGTCACTTAGAGGACGTGACCGGGGAATTAGTAATGGGGAACATGGAGATGGAAGAAACTCTGAACAAATATTTTGTATCAATCTTTATGATAGAGGACACTAACAATATTCCAACAGCGGATAGTCAAGGGGTTATGGAGGGGGAGGAACGTAACAATCGCAATCACTAAGGAGGTGGTACTCAGTAAGATAATGGGGCTAAAGGCAGATAAATCCCCTGGACCTGATGGCTTGCATCCTAGGGTCTTAAGAGAAGTAGTGGCAGGGATTGTGGATGCATTGGTTGTAATTTACCAAAATTCCCTGGATTCTGGGGTGGTCCCAGCAGATTGTAAAACTGCAAATGTAATGCCCCTATTTAAAAAAGGAGGCAGACAAAAAGCAGGAAACTATAGACCAGTTAGCCTAACATCTGTGGTTGAGAAAATGTTGGGGTCCATTATTAAAGAAGCAGTAGCAGGACATTTGGAAAAGCATAATTCGGTCAGGCAGAGTCCGTATGGATTTATGAAGGGGAAGCCATGTTTGACAAATTTACTGGAGTTCTTTGAGGATTTAACGAACAGGCTGGATAAAGGGGAACCAGTGGATGTGGTGTATTTGGACTTCCAGAAGCCATTTGACAAGGTGCCACATAAAAGGTTACTGCACAAGATAAAAGTTCACATGGTTGGGGGTAATATATTAGCATGGATAGAGGATTGGCTAACTAACAGAAAACACAGAGTCGGGATAAATGGTTCATTCTCTGGTTGGTGACCAGTAACCAGTGGGGTGCCGCAGGGATCAGTGCTGGGACCCCAACTATTTACAATCTATATTAACAACTTGGAAGAAGGGACTGAGTGTAACGTAGCCAAGTTTGCTGATGATACAAGATGAGAGGAAAAGCAATGTGTGAGGAAGACACAAAATCTGCAAAAGGACATAGGCTAAGTGAGTGGACAAAAATTTGGCAGATGGAGTATAATGTTGCAAAGTGAGATCATGCACTTTGGCAGAAAAAAAATCAAAGAGCAAGTTATTATTTAAATGGAGAAAGATTGCAAAGTGCTGCAGTACAGCGGGACCTGGGGGTAATTGTGTATGAAACGCAAAAGGATAGTATGCAGGCAGGAAGGCCAATGTATCTTGGCCTTTATTGCAAAGGGGATGGAGTATAAAAGCAGTGAAGTCTTGCTACAGCTATATAAGGTATTGTTGAGGCCACACCTGGAATACTGCGTGCAGTTTTGGCTTCCATATTTACGAAAGGATATCTTGCTTTGGAGGCAGTTCGGAGAAGGTTCACTGGGTTGATTCCGGGGATGAGGAAAGGTTGAGTAGGTTGGACCTCTACTCATTGGAATTCAGAAGAATGAGAGGTGATCTTAGCAAAATATATAAGATTACGAGGGGGCTTGACAAGGTGGATGTTTCTACTGATGGGGGAGACTAGAACTAGGGGGCATGATCTTAGAATAAGGGGCTGTCCATTTTAAACAGAGATGAGGAGAAATTTCTTCTGAGGGTTGTTAATCTGTGGAATTTGCTGCCTCAGAGAGCTGTGAAAGCTGGAACTTTGAATAAATTTAAGACCGAAATAGACAGTTTCTTAAATAAGGGAATAAGGGGTTATGTGGAGCGGACGGGGAAGTGGAGCTGAGTCCATGATCAGATCAGCCATGGTCTTATTGAATGTCGGAGTGTGCTTGAGGGGCCATATGGCTTACTCCTCCTATTATGTTCTTATACTCCATCCCCTTTGCAATAGAGGCCAGGATTTCATTGGCCTTCCTGATTACTTGCTGTACCTGCATACTAACCTTTTGTTTTTCCTGCACAAGTACCCCCAGGTCCTGCTGTACTGCGGCACTTTGCAATCTTTCTCCATTTAAATAATAACTTGCTCTTCCAAGTCATTAATATAGATGGGGCAACGGAATGAGGGGACGTGCTCGAGGCCAGAATTGGAGGAACACACAGATCTCGGAGGGTTGTTGGGCTGCGGGAGGGGCGAGGACATGAAGGGATTTTCACACGAGGATGAAAATTTTAAATCGAAGGCTAATAGGATGCTGGACATAGAAACATAGAAAATATGTGCAGGAGTAGGCCATTCGGCCCTTCGAGCCTGCACCACCATTTAATGAGTTCATGGCTGAACATGCAACTTCAGTACCACATTCCTGCTTTCTCGCCATTGATCCCCCCAGTAGCAAGGACTACATCTAACTCCCTCTTGAATACATCCAGCGAACTGGCCTCAACAACTTTCTGTGGCAGAGAATTCCACAGGTCCACCACTCTCTGGGTGAAGAAGTTTCTTCTCATCTCGGTCCCAAATGGCCCACCCCTTATCCCCAGACCGTGACCCCTGGCTCTGGACCTCCCCAACATTAATAAGAACGTAAGAATTAGGAACAGGAGTAGGCCATCTAGCCCCTCGAGCCTGCTCCGCCACCCAACAAGATCATGGCTGATCTGGCCGTGGACTCACCAGCCTGTCTGTCAATTTGAAGTCTATCACTATCTTCACTTTTCACTATACTTCCAAGTTTTGTCTCAACTGCAAATTTTGAACCTGTGCCCTGTGCACCCACATCCAAACCATTAACGTACACCAAGAAAGGCAGTGGTCCCAGTACCGACCCCTGGGGAACACCACTGTCTACCTTCCTCCAGTCCGAAAATCAGCCGTTCACCACTACTCTCTTGTTTCCTGTCACTGAGCCAATCCCGTATCCATGCTGCCACTGTCCCTTTTATTCCATGGGCTTCAACTTTGCTGGCAAGCTTATTATGTGACATTTAGTCGAATGCCTTTTGGAAATCCATGCACACCACATCAACAGTATTGCCCTCATCAAAAAACTCAAATCAAGTTGGTGAAGCACGATTTGACTTTAACAAATTTGTGCTGGCTTTCCTTAATTAATCCACACTTGTCCAAGTGATAATTTTTTCCCTGATTATTGTTTCTAAAAGCTTTTCCACTCCCGAGGTTAAACTGACCGGCCTGTAGTTGCTAGGTTTATCCTTGCACCCTTTTTGAACATGGGTGTAACATTTGCAATTCTCCAGTCCTCTGGCACCACTCCTGTATCGAAGGAGGATTATGGCCAGTACCTTTGCAATTTGCACCTTTACTTCCCTCCATGCTAGAATGCATCCCATCTGGTCCTGGTGACTTTTAAGTATAGCCAGCTTTTCTAGTACCTCTTCCTTATCAATTTTTATCCCATTCATTACCTTCTCTTTCACTAAGATTTTTGCCAGCATCTTCCTTAGTGATACCAGATGCAAAGTACGCATTTGGTACTTAATTGGCCCCACGCCTCTTCTCGTTTACTATTTATATGCCTATAGAAGACTTTTAGATTCTCTAATCGGGTCAAAATATATTTCCCCTCTCCCTTAAAACCAGAAAAGAATGTTGACTTTCTTTAAAGAACTGTTCGACTCTATAGTTGCTAATTGAAAGAAATACTTGGCTTTATATAGCTCCTTTCACGACCACCGGATGTCTCAATGACCTACTTTTGGAGTGGTGTCACTATTGTAATGTAGGAAACGTGGCAGCCAATATTCGCACAAGCAAGCTCCCACAAACAGCAATGTGATAATGATCAAATAATCTGCTTTTTGTTATGTTGATTGAAGGATCAATATTGGCCCCAGGACAACGAGGGATAACTTCCCTGCTCCTCTTCGAAATAGTGCCATGGGATCTTTTAGGTCCACTTGAGAGAGCAGACGGAGCTCTGTTTGTTTCATCTGAAAGACGACACCTCCGACAGTGCAGCACTCCCTCAGTACTGCACTGGAGTGTCAGCCTAGATTTGTTTTGCTCAAGTCCCTGGAGTGGGATTTGAACCCACAACCTACTGACTCAGATGAGAGTGCTACCCACTGAGTCACAGCTGACACTATTGAAACAAAAAGGGGTGAAGAAAAGAGAAGTCCTATCAAAATTGAGTAGGAATGGTCAGTAGTAAATGCGACTGTTGTAAACTCTGTCTATGTCCTAGCTTGCACCAAGTCCCGCTCACCCATCACCCCTGTACTCGCTGACCTACATTGGCTCTCGATTTAAAAATTCTCATCGTTGTATTCAAATCCCTCCATGGCTTCGCCCCTCCCTGTCTAATCTCCTCCAGCCCTACAACTCTCCGATATCCATGCTCCTCTGATTCTGCCCTCTTGAGCCTCCCTGTCTAATCTCCTCCAGCCCTACAACTCTCCGATATCCATGCTCCTCTGATTCTGCCCTCTTGAGCATCCCTGATTTTCATCGCTCCACCATTGATGGCTGTGCCTTCGTCTGCTTGGGCCCCAAGCTCTGTAATTCCCTCTGTAGTCCTCTTCGCCTCTACCTCTCTCTCTCCTCCTTGAAGCCGCTACTTAAAACCTACCTCTTTGACCAAGCTTTTTTGGCCATCTGCCCTAATATTTGTCTACGTGGCTGTGTCAAATTTTGTTTCATCACTCCTGTGACGCCTTGGGATGTTTCACTACGTTAAAGACGCTGTATAAACACAGTATTGTTGTTTTTACAGGGCATGGAACTTTGCTGTCTAAGACCGGTTAGCAATTTAAACACTGGACGTTGCAGTAATAAGATATTGAGTGACAAAGTGGCTTGAAGAAATAGTTTTAAATAGAAATGCCTATCGAGTGTGGTGTGGCACTGAGTCCGGGGGTTTTGATTCCTGTCTGGGTTGAATTGGCAAGCAACAGGACAAAGTGGCCTCTTATTATTGGGCCAGGAGAAAACTCACCCAGGGTTCCTGCTCCCAGTCACTATCTGCTGACTGCTTTTGTGAAATATGGGTGTAGGGATGCCTGGCGGTGACTGAATTTAGCTCGGTTGTGATGCTCTCCGTAGTTGATTAGCCTGAAGACATCCAGCCTTGGCTCTGATATTAAAAAAAGCCACCTGGTTGACATACTGGAGCATGGGCTGCCGCACCCAAGGAGGTGCTACCACTTCCAGGAATGCTGGAAGAGTGTAAA
Organism: Pristiophorus japonicus; assembly: GCF_044704955.1. NCBI lineage: Eukaryota > Metazoa > Chordata > Chondrichthyes > Pristiophoridae > Pristiophorus > Pristiophorus japonicus. Next base: position 220,020,335 of record NC_091986.1, on the reverse strand, counting down.
AGGGACAGAATTGGGAGGAAGAGGAATAAAGTGAACCTGGGGCAATTATTGAGATGCTGCCTGAAGAAAGGGGTGTGACTGACGGATGGCTTAGTACTGATTCTTGGTAATGTAGCTGAGGGACGTGTGTTGCGGGAATGTATTTATGGCTATCGTATGTCCCATCAGTGGATTGGAAGGAGAATCAATAACTCGCTTCCTTTGAGGTAATTGCTTTTGGTACGGATTACATCTTGTAGTGTTTCCTTTAATCCTGCCCTGTACAAGAAACGGAATCTCTTGAATCGAGATCAATCATGTCAGAAGTGGAAGCAATAAATTGCCAATCCTTGCTCACTGACATTATGGCACAGAAGGAGGCCATTTGGCTCATGGTGTGTGTGCTGGCAGAAAAAGAACTACCCAGCCTGATCCCACTTTCCAGCTCTCTGTCCATAGCCCTGTAGGTTACAGCACTTCAAGTGCACATCCAAGTACTTTTACAATCTGCCTCGACCGCCCTTTCCGTCAGTGAGTTCCATACCCCCACCACCCTCTGAGTGAAAAAAGTTCTCAACATCTCTCTAATCCTTCTACAAATTACTTGAAATCTATGACTGACTCCTCTGCTAGGGGAAATCATCATCATCATAGGCAGTCCCTCGGAATCGAGGAATGCTTGCTTCCACTCTAAAAATGAGTCCTTAGGTGGCTGAACAGTCCAATACGAGAGCCACAGTTCCTGTCACAGGTGGGACAGATAGTCGTTGAGGGAAGGGGTGGGTGGGACTGGTTTGCTGCACGTTCCTTCCGCTGCCTGCGCTTGGTTTCTGCATGTTCTCGGCGTGCTCAGCGCCCTCCCGGATGCACTTCCTCCACTTAGGCCGGTCTTTGGCCAGGGACTCCCAGGTGTCAGTGGGGATGTCGCACTTTATCAGGGAGGCTTTGAGGGTGTCCTAGTAATGTTTCCACTGCCCACCTTTTTGGCTTGTTTGCTGTGAAGGAGTTCCGAGTAGAGCACTTGCTTTGGGAGTCTAGTGTCTGGCATGCAGGCAGTGTGGCCTGCCCAGCCACTTCCTATCCACTCTATCTATGCCCTCACAATTTTATACACCTCAATTAAATCTTCTCTCAGCCCTCGGGTTGTATCGTGTCTGGCAAAAAATTGATCATTCTCCTGGTTTTATCTTGAGACATAGTTGGTTTTATTTTTAATGTTGTGATGGTTTTGTAGGTATTGAGCTTCAGGAGTTGACTGTGTTGTGGAATGGAAGTTTACGTTCTGTGCAGGCTGACCACATTAGAATACTCGGCCGATCCAGGTGATGTTGAATCTAAGTCACTCTGTGACCTCGAGAGGGGATTAAATGTAGTATCTCCAAATTTGCAGATGACACTAAGTTGGGTGGCAGTGTGAGCTGCGAGGAGCATGCTGTGAGGCTGCAGAGCGACTTGGATAGGTTAGGTGAGCGGGCAAATGCATGGCAGATGAAGTATAATGTGGATAAATGTGAGGTTATCCACTTTGGTGGTTAAAAACAGAGAGACAGACTATTATCTGAATGGTGACAGATTAGGAAAAGGGGAGGTGCAGCGAGACTTGGGTGTCATGGTACATCAGTCATTGAAGGTTGGCATGCAGGTATAGCAGGCGGTTAAGAAAGCAAATGGCATGTTGGCCTTTGTCGTGAGGGGATTTGAGTACAGGGGCAGGGAGGTGTTGCTACAGTTGTATAGGGCCTTGGTGAGGCCACACCTGGAGTATTGTGTACAGTTTTGGTCTCCTAACCTGAGGAAGGACATTCTTGCTATTGAGGGAGTGCAGCGAAGGTTCACCAGACTGATTCCCGGGATGGCTGGACTGACATATCAAGAAAGACTGGATCAACTGGGCTTGTATTCACTGGAGTTCAGAAGAATGAGAGGGGATCTCATAGAAACGTTTAAAATTCTGACGGGTTTAGACAGGTTAGATGCAGGAAGAATGTTCCCGATGTTGGGGAAGTCCAGAACCAGGGGTCACAGTCTAAGGATGAGGGGTAAGCCATTTAGGACTGAGATGAGGAGAAACTTCTTCACCCAGAGAGTGGTGAACCTGTGGAATTCTCTACCACAGAAAGTTGTTGAGGCCAATTCACTAAATATATTCAAAAAGGAGTTAGATGTAGTCCTTAGTACTAGGGGGATCAAGGGGTATGGGGAGAAAGCAGGAATGGGGTACTGAAGTTGCATGTTCAGCCATGAACTCGTTGAATGGCGGTGGAGACTCGAAGGGCCGAATGGCCTACTCCTGCACCTATTTTCTATGTTTCTGTGATGCAAAATCTTCGTTGCTATGCTCAGTGCGATTACGGAGTGCTTGCTCGCTGAAATCTCCATACCTACGTTCTCTGCATCCACCTATGCTATTCTGGTTCTTATTTGTCTGCTTGTGCCCCTTCAGATAAATTACAAAATCTTCATCCTTTATGAGCACAGAAACAGGAAGAGGTTAGTCAGCCCCTTGAGCCTGTGTTCAACTAGATCATGGCCAATCTGTACCTCAAGTCCATTTACCCCCCCCCCCCCCCCCCCTTCGCTCCATATCCTTTGAGGAGGGAGAGAGAAAACAGAGAATTATAGACCGGTTAGCCTGACATTTGCAGTGGGGAAAATGTTGGAATCAATTATTAAAGGTGCAATAGCAGTGCATTTGGAAAGCAGTGACCGGATCGGTCCAAGTCAACATGGATTTATGAAAGGGAAATCATGCTTGACAAATCTTCTAGAATTTTTTTGAGGATGTAACTAGTAGAGTGGACAATGGAGAACCAGTGGATGTGGTGTATTTGGACTTTCAAAAGGCTTTTGACAAGGTCCCACGCAAGAAATTAGTGTGCAAAATTAAAGCACATGGTATTGGGGGTAATGTACTGACGTGGATAGAGAACTGGTTGGCAGATGCAGTATAATGGACACGTTAGGTGAGTGGGCAAATGCATGGCAGATGCAGTATAATGTAGATAAATGTGAGGTTATCCACTTTGGTGGCAAAAACAGGAAGGCAGAATATTATCTGAATGGTGACAGATTAGGAAAAGGGGAGGTGCAACGAGATCTGGGTGTCATGGTACATGGTACATCAGTCGTTGAAAGGTGCAGCAGGCGGTGAAGGCGGCAAATGGCATGTTAACATAAGAACATAAGAATTATGAACAGGAGTCGGCCATCTAGTCCCTCGAGCCTGCTCCTCCATTCAACAATTCATAGCTGATCTGGCCGTGGACTCAGCTCCACTTACCCGCCCGCTCCCCATAACCCTTAATTCCCTTATTAGTTAAAAATCTGTCTGTGACTTGAATACATTCAGTGAGCTAGCCTCAACTGTTTCCTTGGGCAGAGAATTCCACAGATTCACAACCCTCTGGGAGAAGAAATTCCTTCTCAACTCGGTTTTAAATTGGCTCCCCCGTATTTTGAGGCTGTGCCCCTAGTTCTAGTCTCCCCGACCAGTGGAAACAACCTCTCTGCCTCTATCTTGTCTATCCCTTTCATTATTTTAAATGTTTCTATAAGATCACCCCTCATCCTTCTGAACTCCAGCGAGTAAAGACCCAGTCTACTCAATCGATCATCATAAGGTAACCCCCTCATCTCCGGAATCAACCTGGTGAATCGTCTCTGTACCCCCTCCAAAGCTAGTATATCCTTCCTTAAGTAAGGTGACCAAAACTGCACGCAGTACTCCAGGTGCGGCCTCACCAAAAGGCCAACATTCCATTCGCTTTCCTGATTACCTGCTGCACCTGCAAACTAACTTTTTGGGCCGGTGCTTTTAGTGTCACCCTCCCCTTTTATAGGGGGCACTGGAAAAAAAAAAAGTGTGATTTTAGTGCCCAAAAACCCCCCCCCCAAAAAAAACCACAAAAAAAATAAAAGGGCCTGTAAATGTTTGGTGTTTCCCCCAGATCGGGGGGGCACGGTTTAATGTTTTTTGTTTACTCCCAAAAAGAATTTCATGCACAAGGACCTCCAGGTCCCTCTGCACCGCAGTTTTTTGTAATTTCTCCCCATTCAAATAGTATTCCCTTTTACTGTTTTTTATTCCCAAGGTGGATGACCTCACACTTTCCGACATTGTATTCCATCTGCCAAACCTTAGCCCATTCGCTTAACCTATCTAAATCTCTTTGCAGCCTCTCTGTGTCCTCTACACAACCCGCTTTCCCACTAATCTTTGTGTCATCTGCAAATTTTGTTACACTACACTCTGTCCCCCTCCTCCAGGTCATCTATGTATATTGTAAACAGTTGTGGTCCCAGCTCCGATCCCTGTGGCACACCACTAACCACCGATTTCCAACCCGAAAAGGACCCATTTATCCCGACTCTCTGCTTTCTGTTAGCCAGCCAATTCTCTATCCATGCTAATACATTTCCACTGACCCCGCGTACCTTTATGGGCAGACCAATTGAACAATTACTTTGGTTCAGTATTCACTAAGGAGGACACAAACAACCTTCCGGATATAAAAGTGGTCAGAGGGTCTATTAAGGAGGAGGAACTGAGGGAAATCTTTATTAGTCGGGAAATTGTGTTGGGGAAATTGATGGGATTGAAGGCCGATAAATCCCCAGGGCCTGATGGACTGCATCCCAGAGTACTTAAGGAGGTGGCCTTGGAAATAGCGGATGCATTGACAGTCATTTTCCAACATTCCATTGACTCTGGATCAGTTCCTATCGAGTGGAGGGTAGCCAATGTAACCCCACTTTTTAAAAAAGGAGGGAGAGAGAAAGCAGGGAATTATAGACCGGTCAGCCTGACCTCAGTAGTGGTTAAAATGATGGAATCAATTATTAAGGATGTCATAGCAGCGCATTGACATGATAGGTCCAAGTCAGCATGGATTTGTGAAAGGGAGATCATGCTTGACAAATCTTCTGGAATTTTTTGAGTATGTTTCCAATAAAGTGGACAAAGGAGTACCAGTTGATGTGGTATATTTGGACTTTCAGAAGGCTTTCGACAAGGTCCCACACAGGAGATTAATGTGCAAAGTTAAAGCACATGGGATTGGGGGTAGTGTGCTGACGTGGATTGAGAACTGGTTGTCAGACAGGAAGCAAAGAGTAGGAGTAAATGGGTACTTTTCGGAATGGCAGGCAGTGACTAGTGGGGTACCGCAGGGTTCTGTGCTGGGGCCCCAGCTGTTTACATTGTACATTAATGATTTAGACGAGGGGATTAAATGTAGTATCTCCAAATTTGCGGATGACACTAAGTTGGGTGGCAGTGTGAGCTGCGAGGAGGATGCTATGAGGCTACAGAGTGACTTGGATAGGTTAGGTGAGTGGGCAAATGCGTGGCAGATGAAGTATAATGTGGATAAATGTGAGGTTATCCACTTTGGTGGTAAAAACAGAGAGACAGACTATTATCTGAATGGTGACAGATTAGGAAAAGGGAAGGTGCAACGAGACCTGGGTGTCATGGTACATCAGTCATTGAAGGTTGGCATGCAGGTACAGCAGGCGGTTAAGAAAGCAAATGGCATGTTGGCCTTCATAGCGAGGGGATTTGAGTACAGGGGCAGGAAGGTGTTGCTACAGTTGTACAGGGCCTTGGTGAGGCCACACCTGGAGTATTGTGTACAGTTTTGGTCTCCTAACTTGAGGAAGGACATTCTTGCGATTGAGGGAGTGCAGCGAAGATTCACCAGACTGATTCCCGGGATGGTGGGACTGACCTATCAAGAAAGACTGGATCAACTGGGCTTGTATTCACTGGAGTTCAGAAGAGTGAGAGGGGACCTCATGGAAACGTTTAAAATTCTGACGGGTTTGGACAGGTTGGATGCAGGAAGAATGTTCCCAATGTTGGGGAAGTCCAGAACCAGGGGTCACAGTCTAAGGATAAGGGGTAAGCCATTTAGGACCGAGATAAGGAGAAACCTCTTCACCCAGAGAGTGGTGAACCTGTGGAATTCTCTACCACAGGAAGTAGTTGAGGCCAATTCACTAAATATATTCAAAAGGGAGTTAGATGAAGTCCTTACTACTCGGGGGATCAAGGGGTATGGTGAGAAAGCAGGAAGGGGGTACTGAAGTTTCATGTTCAGCCATGAACTCATTGAATGGCGGTGCAGGCTAGAAGGGCTGAATGGCCTGCTCCTGCACCTATTTTCTATGTTTATCTTCTGCAGTAACCAGTTGGCCTTCATAGCGAGAGGATTTGAGTATACGAGCAGGGAGGTCTTACTGCAGTTGTATAGGGCCTTGGTGAGGCCTCATCTGGAATATTGTGTTCAGTTTTGGTCTCCTAATCCTGAGGAAGGGCATTCTTGCTATTGAAGGAGTGCAGCGAAGTTTCACCAGACTGATTCCTGGGATGGCAGGACTGACATATGAAAGACTGGATTGACTAGGCTTATATTCACTGGAATTTAGAAAAATGAGAGGGGATCTCATAGAAACATATAAAATTCTGACAGGACTGGACAGGTTAGATGCAGGAAGAATGTTCCCGATGTTGGGGAAGTCCAGAACCAGGGGTCACAGTCTAAGGATAAGGGGTAAGCCATTTAGGACTGAGATGAGGAGAAACTTCTTCACCCATACGGCCGGCCCTGCAAGCCTGCTGCACCATTCAATAAGATCATGGCTGATCTTCGACCTTAACTTCACTTTCCTGCCTGATCTCCCAAATCGTAGCATGATTACAGCACAGAAGGAAGCCATTCGGCCCATTGAGCTTGTGCTGGCTCTCTGCAGCGGGTGTTTCCCCTCGTGGGGGCATCTCGAACTAGGAGGCATAGTTTCAGAATAAGGGGTCGCCCCTTAAGACTGAGATGAGGAGGCATTTTTTCTCTGAGGGTTGTGAATCGTTGGAATTCTATACCCCAGAGAGCTGTGCAGGCTGGGTCATTGAATATATATAAGGCGGAGATAGACAGATTTTTGAGCGATAAGGGAGTAAAGGGTTATGGGGAGCGGGCGGGGAAGTGGAGCTGAGTCCATGATCGGATCAGCCATGATCTTATTAAATGGCGGAGCTGTATGGCCGACACCTGCTCCTATTTCTTATGTTCTTATTCCGTAAAGTCTGATTCTGCAAATTTTGCTGTCTGGCAGCCCTGATTATTTTCTTTTTAAAAATTGGTTAACAGTTCTCTTGATCTTTCAACCCTGTTGATTGAAAGTTTACGCAAAGGATGTTGATTGAAAGTTTACGCAAAGGAAACGGATAGAACACGCACTTTGAAAACTGGCTGCAGATTTGGTCATTTGATGAGGTTTGAGCTCCTCGATAAGTTTGTTTTTTGTACTCAACAGTGTTAACCTGTCGCTTAGTGCAGGAGATATTGAGTCTCCAAGGGAACCGGCGAATGGGGATCTGATTGCTTTTACATCTGCCAGTGCTCTCTGCGGTTTCTATTCTACTTCTACAATGTTGGTAGTTATTTCCAGAGAGCTGCAACGCTGCTCCAAATATATTTTGCTTTCCAACCCGATTGGTTTTCTCCCTGTGCACTGACTTAAGATGTGGATACATAAAAGGCAGCCCTGTACTCGCTCCCCACCCCTCCCCCCCTCCTCCCCAAGACACACTAGTGTAGTGGTTATATTACTGGACTCTCATTTCAGAGGCCTGGACTAATCCAGAGTGCCTTCAGATCTACCAGGGCAGTTTGAGAATTTCATAAAAAATAGAAATGTACAGCATAGAAGGAGGCCATTCGACCCATTGTGTCTGTGCCAGCCAAAAAAGAGCTGTACAGCCCAAACCCAGCTCTTGGTCTGTGGACTGGATCGAGTAGGCTTATATTCAATGGAGTTTAGAAGGATGAGCGGGGATCTTATAGAAACATATAAAATTCTGACAGGATTGGACAGGTTAGATGCAGGAAGAATGTTCCCGATGTTGGGGGAAGTCCAGAACCAGGGGTCACAGTCTAAGGATAAGGGGTAAGCCATTTAGGACTGAGATGAGGAGAAACTTCTTCACCCATAGAATTGTGAACCTGTGAAATTCTCCACTGCAGAAAGTTGTTGAGGCCAGTTCATTGGATATATTGAAGAGGGAGTTAAATATGGCCCTTACGGCTAAAAGGGGTATGGAGAGAAAGCAGGAATGGGGTACTGAAGTTGCATGATCAGCCATGATATTGAATGGTGGTGGCCCTTATCCAAGGGCCGAATGGCCTACTCCTGCACCTATTTTCTATGTTCATATGTTACAGCACTTCAAATTTGATTTTTAGTTTAAAAAAAAAACCTGGAAATAAAAAGCTGGTATCCTTAAAAGTGGCCATGAAGTAGTCAGATTGTTGTAAAAACCCAACTGGTTCACTAATGCTCATTAGAGAAGGAAATCTGCCGCTCTTACCAATGCTCCCGTTAATCTTTTTTTGGATGTGCAGCCCCATTAATGGGCTGCGTGGCCCATTCAGATTTCCGCGCAAGCATGGTTTTTCAATTCATGACCAGCCTGGTGGGACCTCCACAACCTTGCACAGCTGCGCAGCTTAAAGTGAACATTGGTCCTTGCCGAGCAAGCCGCGTAGTTTTATTAATAATAACAACACTTTGTATTTATATAGCGCCTTTAACGTAGTGAAACGCCCAAGGCGCTTCACAAGAGTATTGTGCGATTAAAAAATTTGACACCGAGCCACATAAGTAGAAATTAGCGCAGGTGACCAAAAGCTTGGTCAAAGAGGTGGGTTTTAAGGAGCGTCTTGAAGGAGGATAGAGAGGCGGAGAGGTTTAGGGAGGGAGTTCCAGCGCTTGAGACCCAGGCAGCTGAAGGCACGGCCGCCACTGGTTGAGTAATTATAATCAGGGATGCTCAGGAGGGCAGAATTAGAGGAGCGCAATCATCTCGGGAGGTTGTCGGGCTAGAGGAGATCATAGAAACTGACTCCTTCCAAAGCTCTTGGGGATTGGGCAATCAATATTGGCCTTGCCGGCAACACTTCGCCTCGAGAATGAATTTTTAAAAATGTGTCTGAGAGCCTGGGCAATGAGTATTGGGGGGGGCGGAGAAAGTCATCACACGGATCTTGTATGCTTCCCGCTGGAAACCTGATGGGATAGTCCCCAAGAATCCTCTTATTTCCCCCCGTTTCCTAATCCTGTGGTTCTGAAGGTAAAGGCAGTGCTGTCTCCAGGCTAAGATCAGCTAACTCAGTATAATTGTGTGTTGAATGTTAGCTGTGCAGGGCAATTTGCTATAGTACAGTGCCTATCTCAGGGCAATCTCAACACCGGGCAGGAAGTGAGCGAGGTGAGCGTTCTGAGAAATGCCTGTTTGAGGAGGGTTATGAAAATGGGGAGAGGCGTAGCAAAGTGCGAGGGTTCAGGAGGAAAGTTCCAGTGTGACGTGGCCCTGCGTTCAGGGATGGGGAACGCACAGAACTGCAGAGTCAAACGCATGCCGGAGTGTGTGGCTGGACAGGATTATAGAGGTGGGCTGAAGCAGGGCCTTGAAAAGGGCTCCCATTTCTATAGCACATTTTACGACCGCAGGTCGTCCCAAAGCGCTTCACACCCAGTGAGTTACTTTTTTTTTGAAGTGTTGTCACAGTAGCAAAAGCGGCAGCCAATTTGCCCACGGCAAGCCCCCACAAACAGCAACGTGATGCCAAGATAATCAAGAATGAGTACTTGAAAGTCATTGTGCTCGAAGACAGTGAGCCAGAGGAGGTCTGCTGGGTGTGCAGGATAGGCTGTGGGTGACCGAGGTTAATTATAAAACCTATTTGTGGCTACTAATCCATCGGGTAGCTGCACTCCATAGGGAGATCACCGTATACCTATCGAATGTAAACTTACTTTCTTTATTCTTTGATTTCCCTTTTCCCCCTTACTCCCATTCATTTTGCAGCAGCTCTGTGTTCGTGTCTAAATAGTACCTCAGCCAGAACAATGAAAAGTTTATAACGTGCCTGTAACATAGTAAAGCGTCCTAAGCTGCTTCGTAAGAGAATCAATGATACAATTTGTCACTAATACGTTCATATTGTTGCTGCTTCCAATGCTTGTATTATGACTTTAATGCATTTTGTGCTTATCCAGCTAAGGGGTGTTATTGGCAAGGAGGGGAACCACTTTCTATTTTGGACGCCTAGTTCTAGCATTGAGCATTGGCCAGGCCAGGCAGACGCTGGATGCAACGTAAAGCTTCCCTCTACTTTGTCCCTACAATGCTCCTTCATTTTGGCCTCAAGGACACCCCCACCAGCGTTCCTGGGATGTCCCCTTCAGAGAGCGCTGAGCAGTGCAAATTTGGGTCAGTTTTGTGCTGTGCCCTCAGGAAGTGGATTAAGACTCTCAAACTCATTTCACGCAGTAGCTTTAAACTCTTAACAGACGAGACTTCTGATTCCATCAGTCAAGCCTGGATTTGAACCCAAGTTACAGAAGGAAAGAACAATGTCTGACCCACTGCCCCACCCAGTTCACGTGTTGCGTGCATCTTAAACATCTCGTTTCTGCTGAATAGCGACTCAACACCATTACGGTAAGATTAAGACGGTGTCCATTTGGCCTGCACAGGTGCCTTCATTAACTATTTAAAACACTTAAATAGAATCTTATTTCATAATACAAGAATTAGTAGGCCATATGGCCCCCTCGAGTCTGCTCAGTCATTCAATAAGATCATGGCTGATCTTCGACCTCAACTCCACTTTCCCCCGATCCCCATAGCCCTCGATTTCCCCTAGAGTCCAAAAATCTATCAATCCCAGCCTTGACTGAGCCTCCACACTCCTCTGGGGCAGAGAATTCCATAGATGCACCATCCTCTGAGTGAAGAGATTTCTCCACATCTCAGTCCTAAATGGCTGACCTCTTAGCCTGAGACTGTGACCCCTGGTTCTAGACACTCCAGCCCAGGGGAAACAACCTCCCTGCATCAACCCTGTCAAGTCCTCTATGTTTCAATATAAATATAATATATAATGGTGAAGGAATAACTAGGCGAGGGGAATTCTTTTGGTCTTGACTAGAGTCGCAAGACTGAGCGTTTTCAGCAACCTTATGAATCACAACCTGTTGGCTCGGTCATCAGCCTGCACTGAGGGTGTCGGAAGTACACATCTCCCAACGCCTATTTTCATTGGATCGGAACCACTTTTTTCCCCTTGTCCTTACTGCCCAGGCCCATTGACGGAATGCTGCTGGTTTCCTGCTGATGGGACTATTGTGTGATTTATTTGTGTGCGTAAATGCTTTTTCCTCGACTTGTCTTGCTGTTTCCTGGGATGGAGAGTTTGTGCCTTTATTGGTGTTTTCTTTTCTTTTGGGTTGAGCATTCGTCGTCGCTCTGTGCCTTGCCTCAAAGCTGGAGAGAGAGAGAGACTCTCTGCAGCTTTCAAAAGTCTGCTCCGCAACTTTTTTTTTTTTGCATAGTAATTTGTAAAAAAAAAACAAGTCCCCCCCCCCCCCCCCCGGGCCATGTGCATCTTTAAACACTTGAAGTCGAAGTTGTGTGGCGGGCAACAGTTTAGTTCGTTCTGCAGGGGAGCATTTACATAGATATTTGCATTCTGTTTTAACAGAAGGCAGTTCTGGGGTTTTTTTTAAATAAAAGTTAAAAAAATCATATTAGTTCCCTTATGTACCCTGCTGAGAAGCTTGCAGGCTTATGCAAATGTTGTTCCTCATTGAAAAATTGAAATTTACAGGGCAGAAGGAGGCCATTTCGGCCAATCGTGTCCGCGTCGGCCGACAAGGAGCCGCACAGCCCTCGGTCAGCTGCCCTGAAGGTTACATATAAACCCATGAACAATGCCGGAAAGGCAAAGAGCACCCAGCCCAACCTGTCCACCCCACACAACGGCGACACCCCATGTATCGCAACATTTTACACTCCACCTCACCCGGAGCCATGTGATCTCCTGGGAGAGGCAAAAAAACATAAAAACTTAGGCCAATTGGGGGGGGGGAAATCTGGGAAAATTCCTCTCCGACCCACCCAGGCGATCAAAACTAGTCCAGGAGATCACCCTGGCCGTATTCGATTCCCTGCAGTATTTACAATCATCTGTGCCATCCAGCAAAAGCTCATCCAGTCTAATCCCACTTACCAGCTCTAGGTCCATAACCCTGCAGGTTATGGCACTTCAAGTGCCCATCCAAGCACCTTTTAAATATGGTAACAGTTTCTGCCTCTATCACCTTTCCAGGCAGTGAATTCCAGACCTCTACAACCCTCTGCGTGAAGAAGCTCCCCCTCAAATCCCTTGTAAACCTTTCACCAACTGCCTTCAACCTATGCCCCCCCGTAATTGACCCTTCCACCAAGGGAAATAGGCCCTTGCTATCCACCAAATCCCAGGCCCCTCAATTTTATACACTTCAATGAGATCTCTTCTCAGCCTCCTGTTCCAAGGAGAACAAACCCAGCCTACCAATCTGTCCTCATAGCTAAGATTCTCCATTCCAGGCAGCATCCTCGTAAATCTCCTCTGCATTCTCTCGAGTGCACTCACATTCTACATATAATACGGCGATCAGAACTGCACGCAATATTCCAGCTGTGGCCTAAACAGAGTATTATACAATTTAAGCATAACCTCCCTGTTCTTGTATTCTATGCCTCGGCCAATAAAAGCAAGTATTCCGTCTGCCTTCTTAACCATTTTATCCACCTGGCCTACTTTCAGGGATCTGTGGACAAGCATTCCAAGGTCCCTTTATTCATCATTCTAAGTGGCCTATCGTTTAATGTGTATACCCTGATTGCAGAGATGAGGGGGTTACCTTATGATGATAGATTGAGTAGAATGGGTCTTTACTTGTTGGAGTTCAGAAGGATGAGGGGTGATCTTATAAAAACATTTAAAATAATGAAAGGGATAGACAAGATAGAGGCAGAGAGGTTGTTTCCATTGGTCGGGGGGACTAGAACTAGGGGGCACAGCCTCAAAATACGGGGGAGCCAATTTAAAACCGAGTTGAGAAGGAATTTCTTCTCCCAGAGGGTTGTGAATCTGTGGAATTCTCTGCCCAAGGAAGCAGTTGAGGCTAGCTCATTGAATGTATTCAAGTCATAGATAGATAGATTTTTAACTAATAAGGGAATTAAGGGTTACAGGGAGCGGGCGGTTAAGTGGAGCTGAGTCCATGGCCAGATCAGCCATGATCTTGTTGAATGGCGGAGCAGGCTCAAGGGGCTCGTGGGAGTTGTGTATAGACCACCAAACAGTAGTAGTGAGGTTGGGGATAGTCTCACAAGAAATAAGGGATGTGTGCAATAAAGGTACAGCAGTAATCATGCGTGACTTTAATCTACATATTGATTGGACTAACCTAACTGCTAGCAATTCAGTGGAGGAGGATTTCCTGCAGTGTATTAGGGATGGTTTTCTAGACCAATATGTTGAGGAACCAACCAGCGAGCTGGCCATTCTAGACTGGATGATGTGTAATGAGAAGGGACTAATTAGCAATCTTGTTGTGCGAGACCCCTTGGGGAAAAGTGACCATAACATGGTAGAATTTCTTAAGATGGAGAGTCACAAAGTTAATTCGGAAACTAGGGTCGTGAATTTAAGGAAAGGTAACTTCGATGGTATACGGTGTGAATTGGCTAGAATAGACTGGCAAAGGATACTTAAAGGGTTGACGGTGGATAAGCAGTGGCAAACATTTAAAGATCACTGGTGGTCTATACACAACTCCCACTACCGTTTTCTGCCTTTTGGAATTCCACAGCTCCACCCATACCGATTCCATATCATCCAGGCTAATGTCCTTCCTGACAATTGCATTGATTTCTTCTTTAACCAGCAGCGCCACCCCGCCTCCTTTTCCTTTCTGTCTCTCCTTCCTAAATGTTGAATACCCCTGGATGTTGTGTTCCCAGCCTTGGTCACCCTGGAGCCATGTCTCCGTGATGCCAATGATGCTATCTGCGCAGTTAATTCATCCACCTTATTCCGAACTTCAGCAATTGTTCATCCCTGTTTGGAGTAAAAGTAAAACTGGGAAGGTGGCTCAACCATGGCTAACAAAGGAAATTAAGGATAATGTTAAAGGCAAGGAAGAGGCATATAAATTGGCTAGAAAAAGCAACAAACCTGAGGTCTGGGAGAAATTTAGAATTCAACAGAAGAGGACTAAGGGTTTAATTAAGAGGGAGAAAATAGAGTATGAGAGGAAGCATGCAGGGAATATAAAAACTGACTGCAAAAGCTTCTATAAATATGTGAAGAGAAAAAGATTAGTGAAGACAAACATCGGTCCCTTGCAGTCGGATTCAGGTGAATTTATAATGGGGAACAAAGAAATGGCAGACCAATTGAACCAATACTTCGGTTCTGTCTTCATGAAGGAAGGTACAAATAACCTTCCGAATATACGAGAGGACAGTAAGTCTAGTGAGAAGGAGTAACTGAAGGATATCCTTATTAGGTGGGAAATTGTGTTAGGGAAATTGATGGGATTGAAGGCCGATAAAACCCCAGGGTCTGATAGTCTGCATCCCAGAGGACTCAAGGAAGTGGCCCTAGAAATAGTGGATGTATTGGTGATCATTTTCCAACAGTCTGTCAACTCTGGATCAGTTCCTATGGACTGGAGGGTAGCTAATGTAACACCACTTTTTTAAAAAAAAAGGAGGGAGAGAAAAAAACGGGTAATTTTCGACCGGTTAGCCTGACATCAGTAGTGAGAAAAATGTTGGAATCACTCATTAACGATGAAATAGCAGTGCATTTGGAAAGCAGTGACAGGATTGGACCAAGTCAGCAGGGATTTATGAAAGGGAAATCATGCTTGATGAATCTGCTGGAATTTTTTGAGGATGTAACTAGCAGAGTGGACAAGGGAGAACCAGTGGATGTGGCGTATTTGGACTTTCAAAAGGCTTTTGACAAGGTCCCGCACAAGAGATTGGTGTGCAAAATCAAAGCACGTGGATAGGGAACTGGTTGGCAGACAGCAAGCAGAGAGTCGGGATAAACGGGTCCTTTTCAGAATGGCAGGCAGTGACTCGTGGAGTGCTGCAGGGCTCAGTGCTGAGACCCCAGCTCTTTGCAGTGTACATTAGATGAAGGAATTGAGTGTAATATCTCCAAGTTTGCGATGACACTAAACTGGGTGGCGGTGTGAGCTGTGAGGAGGACGCTAAGAGGCTGCAGGGTGACTTGAACAGGTTAGTTGAGCGGGCAAATACCTGGCAGATGCAGTATAATGTGGATAAATGTGAGGTTATCCATTTTGGGGGCAAAACACAAAGGCAGGATATTATCTGAATGGCGGCAGACTAGGAAAAAGGGAGGTGCCGCGAGACCTGGGTGTCATGGTTCATCAGTCATTGAAAGTGGGCACGCAGGTACAGCAGGCGGTGAAGAAGGCAAATGGTATGTTGGCCTTCATAGCTAGGGGATTTGAATATAGAAGCAGGGAGGTCTTAATGCAGCTGTAAAGGGCCTTAGTGAGGCCTCACCTGGAATATTGTGTTCAGCTTTGGTCTCCTAGTCTGAGGAAGGACGTTCTTGCTATTGAGGGAATGCAGCGAAGGTTCACCAGACTAATTCCAGGGATGGCAGGGCTGTTATGAGGAGAGACTGGATCAACTGGGCCTTTATTCACTGGAATTTAGAAGGATGAGAGGGGATCTCATAGAAACATATAAAATTCTGACGGGATGGGACTGGACAGGATAGATGCGGGAAGAATGTTCCTGATGTTGGGGAAGTCCAGAACCAGGGGACATAGTCTAAGGATAAGGGGTAAGCCATTTAGGACTGAGATGAGGAGAAACATCTTCACTCAGAGTTGTTAACCTGTGGAATTCCCTGCCGCAGAGTGTTGATGCCAGTTCATTGGATATATTCAAGAGGGAGTTAGGTATGGCCCTTACGGTTTAGGGGATCAAGGGGTATGGAGAGAAAGCAGGAAAGGGGTACTGAAGGAATGATCAGCCATGATCTTATTGAATGGCGGTGCAGGCTCGAAGGGCTGAATGGCCTGCTCCTGCACCTATTTTCTATGTTTCAAACTCCCACTCCAGAGACTTGAGCACAAACTCCAGTGCAGTGCTGAGGGTGTGCTGCACTGTTGAGATGCCGTCTTTTGGATGTGACATTAAACCCATCTGCAGACTCGGGTGGATGTAAAAGATCCCATGGCACTATTTGGAAGAAGAGCAGGGGAATTCTCCCCGATATCCTGGGCCACTTAGTGATGTCGATATCCCTCAATCAACAACACTAAAAACAGATTATATGGTCATTGTCACATTGTGGGAGCTTGCTGAGCGCAAATTGGCTGCTGCGTTTCCTACATTGCAACAGTGATTAAACTTCAAAAGTACTTAATTGGCTGTAAAGCACTGAGGAAGTGAACGTTGCTATATAAATGTAAGGTTTTTTTTGTGTCTCAATCTTTATAAAGTGCATCTTGTTTCATATAGAGAAATATGGCAGCCATTTTGTTCCCGGTATTGAATGAAGGACCAATTAATCTGTTTTTGGTTTAAGGGGTGGAAGTTGGCTCAGACACTGAGAACTCCCTGCTTTTATTTGGATAGTGCCATGGGAACTTTGAAAATCCACGTGTACTTCAAATACAGGTCATCTGAACATTGGCACTTCCACCAACAGTGCAGCACTCCCTCAGAACTGCACTTACGTGTCAACCCTAGATTGTGTGCTATAGTCTGAGAGAGGGGCTTGAACTCTCAGCCCCACTGAGTGCCACTCACTGAGCCAAGCTGTCGATTCAAGAAAAAGTGTAATGACTCTCGGCTGCCTTCACACAACGGAAGTGGGCTGAATGTTGTAAAAAGTAATAGTTCTACATTTCTCATGTCTTGCAGAATTTCTGTTGCGCTTCACTGGAGCGTGACAGCTGGCTGCTCGGCCCCAGGTACATCTGTTTCATGTGTCTGCAAAGTGGTTCTGGTTTCTCTTGCTCCACTGTTTGGAAATTGAACATACTGACTGACCAATTGGGCAGGTGAAGAGGCAAGGCAGAGATAATGGCAACTTGTGGGTGGGAGATCGCGGTGTAGGAACCCAGTAACATTATGGAGAAATGCAGACATTGGAGGGCGAACTAAGATTCGGGACATGTAAAAATCAGCCCATTCAGCCGTGGCTCAGTGGGCAGCACTCGTCTCCTCTGAGTCAGAAGGTTGTGGGTTCAAGTCCCACTGGAGACTTGAGCACACAAAAATCTCGGCTGACATTCCAGTGCAATGCTGAGGGAGTGCTGCGCTGTCGGAGGTGCCGTCTTTCGGATGAGACATTAAACCGAGGCCCCGTCTGCTCTTTCAGGTGGATGTAAAAGATCCCATGGCCACTATTTTGAAGGAGAGCTGGGGAGTTCTTTCTTGTGGCCAATATATATCCCTCCATCACATCACTTAAAAAGATGATCTGGTCATTATCACATTGCTGTTTGTGCGTATGCAGTGTGCAAAATAGCTGCCACGATTTCTACATTACAACAGTAACTTAATTGGCTGTAAAGCCCTTTTGGGCCGCCCGGTGATCGTGAAAGGCACTGTAGAAATGAAAGTTTTTTTCTTTTCTTTCTTCAAAGTAAGTGCTGCAAGGGTCCCTTTAAGCGTACACCGTCTGATCTCTCCTCTTTCCCCCACCGCACCAATAATCCGAGGTTTCCCTTTCCTGAATGATTAATTGCTTTTACATTGGTCTCTCATGGCACTGGTTTGTGCAGCTGGTTCCAGTGGCCTAGATCTTGCCCAGTCAGCGATCTTTCTCCTGTAACCGTGTGTCCAATCAGGCATTCTTCATCTCGTGAGCGAAGGTGGTCAGTGCTGGTGGGCCCACATGTTGGAGGCCGATCCTCCTCTTGTCTGACATCAGCCTGTACGTACACTCTCTAATCGGAGGTCATCACGTGGCAATCGGCTTTTTTTTTTAATAAACTATTCTTGGGAATTTGAAGTAATGGTTTATTTTTAAAAGTAGAATTTCCGCCTTCAGATTATAACGAGTGGATTTTAGTCCTGATTCCTCTCGGCTTCATGGAAGAGAACATAACATGCAAAATTGGAGCAGAATTGTCTATTTGGCCCCTCGAGCCTGCTCCACCATTCAATAAGATCGTGGCTGATCTGATCCTGGCCTCAAATCCGCTTCCCTGCCCGTTCCCCATAACCCTCGACTCCCCTTTCGTTTAAAAATCTGTATCTCCATCTTAAATATATTCAACGACCCAGCCTCAACAGCTCTGTGGAGTAGCGAATGCCAAAGATTTACGACCCTCTGAGAAGAAGAAATTCCTCCTCATTTCTGTTTTAAATGCGTGGTCCCTTATTCTGAGACTGTGCCCCCTAGTTCTAGATTTCCCCCACTAGGGGTAACATCCTCTCTGCATCTACCTTGTCAAGCCTGGTAAAGATTATTCTGGGAAGTCCAATCTGAAGGCAGGGTAGAGTTGAAGTTTGGGGTTTTGGGGCAGTTGTTCACTCTGCAGAAGGTCTGGAGGCCGCAGAAGCTGTTCTGAAGGCAGTGTGGGCTTTGGTTGGGGTGGAGGTTGCAAAGTTTCAGTTGCTGCCCAAACAGCCCCAGTTGCGATACAGAATGCCTTTATTGAAGGCACTTCCTTGGGAACGCCTGAAGAAAGTGAGCCTCTTTCCTTCCCCATCAGAGGAGTCAAAGTCCCGGGGGTGGGCCACATTTTCCGCATGCCCGACATAAGACTCCCAAAGCAAGCGCTCGACTCGGAAGTCCTTCACGGCAAACGAGCCCCAGGTGGGCAGAGGAAACGTTTCAAGGACACCTTCAAAGCCTCCCTGATAAAATGCAACATCCCCACCGACACCTGGGAAGTCCCTGGCCAAAGACCGCCTTAAGTGGAGCAAGTGCATCCGGGAGGGTGCTGAGCACCTCGAGTCTCATCGGCAAGCGCATGCAGAAACCAAGCGCAGGCAGCGGAAGGAGCGTGCGGCAAACCAGACTCCCCACCCACCCTTTCCTTCAACCGCTGTCTGTCCCACCTGTGACAGACTGTAAATCCTGTATTGGACTGTTCAGTCACCTAAGAACTCACTTTTAGAGTGGAAGCAAGTCTTCCTCGATTCCGAGGGACTGCCTATGATGATGAGCAATGGCTGCCTCTGGCTTTGCCACGCTATTCTGATCTCCTTTTGCACACTCATGTGCTTTTAACTTCGCTGGTTTGTGCTTCTCTTCCCCTAATATCGGGACAGGTCAGTGACCAGAGCGGTAAATCTGGAGCGTGAGCAGTTGACCCCTATGTTGAACGAGCTGCAGTCATAACTGAGGACAGTTCAGTGTAACAGGAACCTGCTTATATAATCTATAATAAAAACAGAAAATGCTGGAAATACTCAGGTCAGGCAGTATCTGTGGAGAGAGAAACCAAATTAACGTTTCAGGTTGATGACCTTTTATCAGAGGAGTTCTGACAAAGGGTCATCGACCTGAAACGTTAACTCTGTTTCTCTCTCCACAGATGCTGCCTGACCTGCTGTGTATTTCCAGCATTTATTTTTATTTCAGATTACAGCATCTGCAGTATTTTACTTTTGTATTAGGGACCTGCTTACTTCAATTAGAAGGAAGAGTAGAAGAGCTGCAACGCTATTTTGGTCAGACACCATCCAACACCGTGCAGCCCAATCTCCAACAGTGCTTTGTTGTGGTGATGTAGATCCAGCTGTGCGGCCCCCCAACAGATGTTGAACCTGAGAAGGTATCTAATTTCGTTATCTTTTTCCTTCCGTTTCTTTTATAACTTTCTTTGTGCCTGTGCTTGTCATGGCCTCCTGTTTTTTTTTAATGAAATTTGGTTTGTGCTGATTAAATATTTGAATGTCTGAATGTCAGTGCGGTCTGTATGTGCAGCCTCTTGTGCCCTGGTGAATCGTGCTTTGTTTACTAGTCAGCCACTGACCTTTTGAACAATCATGTATGCAAAGATGCTCTTGCTAACACTGCCTTGCGGCTTGTCTCTTCACATCCAGGGTTTATAACAATAATCTCGGATCTGCTTACCAGGTCGAGAGCGTGGTCAAGTGGAAATGTAGAGCTGTCTGCTCCAGCTCACCTTTTGAACATTCTTGTTTATTAAGCAGCCAATTTGTTTACGAGCTAATTTCTCTTCCCTTCCCCCAGTAATGACATAACTGAGGTCTCGTTCCATGGGCACCAGCTACTGGTGTCACTCCCATCAAGGTGGAAGCCTCCAAACGTACTCGACAAGTATCCCGAAGCCATCATCACTAAAAACAGATTATCTGCTTGTTTGTGGGAGCATTCTGTGTGCCTTCGCCTACGTTGTCCTAACTCTAAAGGATCAAAGTGTGTTAAAAAGACAAGCCTGAAGGCTCTGTGCCTTAATGCGAGGAGTATTCGGAATAAGATGGATGAATTAACTGCGCAGATAGCAGTTAACAGATACGATGTGATTGGCATCACGGACACATGGCTCCAGGGTGACCAAGGCTGGGAACTCAACATCCAAGGGTATTCAGCATTTAGGAAGGACAGTCAGAAAGGAAAAGGAGGTGGGCTGGTGTTGCTGGTTAAAGAGGAAATTAATGCAATTGTAAGGAAGGACATTAGCTTGGATGATGTGGAATCTGTATG
Organism: Pristiophorus japonicus; assembly: GCF_044704955.1. Classification (NCBI taxonomy): domain Eukaryota; kingdom Metazoa; phylum Chordata; class Chondrichthyes; family Pristiophoridae; genus Pristiophorus; species Pristiophorus japonicus. The sequence goes on along the minus strand of NC_091986.1, from coordinate 219,999,777 downwards.
GGTGGAGCTACAGAATACCAAAGGGCAGAAAACGCTAGTGGGAGTTGTGTACAGGCCACCAAATAGTAGGCGAGAGGTTGGTGACGGCATCAAACAAGAAATAAGGGATGTGTGCAATAAAGGTACAGCAGTAATCATGGGCGACTTTAATCTACATATTGATTGGGCTAACCTAACTGGTAGCAAAGCAGTGGAGGAGGATTTCCTGGAGTGTATTAGGGATGGTTTTCTTGACCAATATGTCGAGGAACCAACCAGAGAGCTGGCCATCCTAGACTGGGTGATGTGTAATGAGAAGGGACTAATTAGCAATCTTGTTGTGTGAGGCCCCTTGGAAGAGTGACCATAATATGGTAGAATTTCTTATTAAGATGGAGAGTGACAAAGTTAATTCAGAAACTAGGGTCCTAAACTTAAGGAAAGGTAACTTTGATGGTATGAGGCGCGAATTGGCTAGATTAGACTGGCAAATAAAGAGTTGATGGTGGATAGGCAACGGCAAACCTTTAAAGATCATATGGATGAACTTCAGCAATTGTACATCCCTGTCTGGAGTAAAAATAAAACCGGGAAGGTGGCTCAACCATGGCTAACTAACAAAGGAAATTAAGGATAGTATTAATTCCAAGGAAGAGGCATACAAATGAGCTAGAAAGAGCAGCAAACCGGAGGACTGGGAGAATTCTAGAATTCAGCAGAGGAGGACAAAGGGTTTAATTAAGAGGGGGAAAATAGAGTACGAGAAGAAGCTTGCCGAAAACATAAAAACTGACTGCAAAACTTCTATAGATATGTGAAGAGAAAAAGATTAATGAAGACAAACGTTGGTCCCTTGCAGTCTGATTCGGGTGAATTTATAATGGGGAACAAAGAAATGGCAGACCAATTGTACACGTACTTTGGTTCTGTCTTCACAAAGGAAGACACAAATGACCTTCTGGATGTACTAGGGGACTGAGGGTCTAGTGAGAAGGAAGAACTGAAGGATATCCTTATTAGGCGGGAAATTGACAGGATTAAAGGCCGATAAATCCCCAGGGCCTGATAGTCTACATCCCAGAGTACTTAAGGAAGTGGCCCTACAAATAGTGGATGCATTGGTGATCATTTTCCAACAATATATCGACTCTGGATCAGTTCCTATGCACTGGAGGGTTGCTAATGTGACACCACTTTTTAAAAAAGGAGGGAGAAAGAAAACGGGTAATTATAGACCGGTTAGCCTGACATCGGTGGTGGGGAAAATGTTGGAATCAATTATTAAGGATGAAATAGCAGCGCATTTGGAGAGCAGTGATAGGATTGGTCCAAGACAGCATGGATTTATGAAAGGGAAATCATGCTTGACAAATCTTCTGGAATTTTTTGAGGATGTAACTAGTAGAGTGGACAAGGGAGAACCAGTGGATGTGGTGTATTTGGACTTTCAAAAGGCATTTGACAAGGTCCCAAACAGGAAATTGGTGTGCAAAATCAAAGCACATGGGGGTAATGTCCTGATGTGGTTAGAGAACTGGTTGGCAGACAGGAAGCAGAGAGTTGGGATTAACGGGTCCTTTTTCAGAATGACAGGCAGTGACTAATGGACTGCTGCAGTGCTCAGTGCTGGGACCCCAGCTCTTTACAATATATATTAATGATTTAGATGACGGAATTGAGTGTAATATCTCCAAGTTTGTAGATGACACTAAACTTGGTGGCGGGGTGAGCTGTGAGGAGGACACTAAGAGGCTGCAGGGTGACTTGGACAGGTTAGGCGAGTGGGCAAACACATGGCAGATGCAGTATAATGTGGATAACTGTGAGGTTACCCACTTTGGGGGCAAAAACACGAAGGCAGAATATTATCTGAATGGCAGCAGATTAGGAAATGTGGAGGTGCAGCGAGACTTGGGTGTCATGGTTCATCAGTCATTGAAAGTTGGCATGCAGGTACAGCAGGTGGTGAAGAAGGCAAATGTTATGTTGGCCTTCATAGCAAGGGGATTTGAGTATAGGAGCAGAGAAGTCTTGCTGCAGTTGTACAGGGCCTTGGTGAGGCCCCACCTGGAATATTGTGTTCAGTTTTGGTCTCCTAATCTGAGGAAGGACGTTCTTGTTATTGAGGGAATGCAGCGAAGGTTCACCAGACTGATTCCAGGGATGGCAGGACTGTCATATGAGGAGAGACTGGATCAACTGGGCCTTTATTTACTGGCGTTTAGAAGGATGAGAGGGGATCTCATAGAAACATATCAAATTCTGACTGGACTGGACAGGTTAGATGCGGGAAGAATGGTCCCGATGTTGGGGAAATCCAGAACCAGGGGAGACAGTCTAAGGATAAGGGGTAGGCCAGTTAGGACTGTGATGAGAAACTTCTTCACTCGGTTGTTAACCTGTGGAAGTCCCTGCCGCAGAGAGTTGATGCCAGTTCATTGGATATATTCAAGAGGGAGTTAGATATGGCCCTTACGGCTAAAGGGATCAAGGGGTATGGAGAGAAAGCAGGAAAGGGGTACTGAGGTGAATGATCAGCCATGATCTTATTGAATGGCGGTGCAGGCTCGAAGGGCCGAATGGCCTACTCCTGCACCTATTTTCTATGTTTCTATGTTTCACTGTCACTACAAATTGTTGCAACAGTGACTACATTTCCAAAGCAGTTCATTGGCTGTGAGCTGCTTTGGGATGTCCTGTGGTTGTGAAAGATGTTTTATGAAGGCAAGTTATATTTAGTTTCTCTTTGAAAATGTGCTTGTGTTCGCTCATCCCTAAGAGAGGTGATTCCTCTCCCTGACCATTGTCTTCTACTCATTTAACATAACTGTTACTTCTGAATACCCCTAGAAATAAATCCCAGTGCTTTGTTAGCATTGAACGAGGTGATTCTCTTCTGATTATTCACCTACTGCCATTAGCAGTGGTATTTTTAAAAAAGATACATGAAAGCTACTTCCTTCCATTACATGGTAACGGGAATGATTCATCACTTTGAAAGTCTGGCCTAAACTGTTTGCTGGTGTGTTTTTTGCATCGCCATTCGCTGATCTTAGTTGCCTCTGATAAATGACATGGCAGGACTGACTGACATATGAAGAAAGACTGGATCAACTGGGCCTGTATTCACTGGAGTTTAGAAGGATGAGAGGGGATCTCATAGAAACATATCAAATTCTGACGGGGTTGGGCAGGTTAGATGCGGGAAGAATGTTCCCGATGTTGGGGGAGTCCAGAACCGGGTCACAGTCGAAGGATAAGGACCGAGATGAGGAGAAACTTCTTCACTCAGAATTGTGAACCTGTGGAATTCCCTACCACAGAAAGTTGTTGATGCCAGATCGTTGGATATATTCAAAAGGGAGTTAAATATGGCCCTTGTGGCTAAAGGGATGAAGGGGTATGGAGAGAAATCAGAAAAGGGGTACTGAGGTTGAATGATCAGCCATGATCATATTGAACGGCGGTGCAGGCTCGAAGGGCCGAATGGCCTACTCCTGCACCTATTCCCTATATTTCTATTTTTCTGCGTTTCTTAGGCAGTCCCTCGGAGTCGAGGATGACTTGCTTCTGCACTAATATCAATTCTCCGATGACTGAGACCGATGCGCGACCTACAGTCTCTGTCGCAGGTGGTGGTTGAAGTTGTGGGTGGGGTACTTGGGTTGTCGTGGGCTCCTTCCGCTGTTTGTACTTTGCTTCCGCGTGCTCCCGGTGAAGAGACTGTGTTTGGCGCCTTCCTGGATGCTTCTCCTCCACTTTGGTCTTGATCCAGGGGTTCCCAAGAGTCTGGAGATGTTGCACTGTATCAAGGAGGATTTGAAGCGTTTTCTGTGCCCTCCTGGGACTCGTTTGCTGTGTAGGAGCTCCGAGTAGAGCACTTGTTTCGGGCGTCTAGTGTTGGACATGCGGACAATGTGGCCCGACCATCGGAGCTGGTCGAGCGTGGTCAGTGCTTCAGAGCCTGAGCGAGAACACTGACTTTGGTGCACCTATCTTGCCAATGGATTTGCAGGATTTTGTGGAGGCAGCATTGGTGATACTTCTCCAGTGCTTTGAGATGCCAATTGTAATCCATGTCTGAGGCATATAGGAGAGCGGGTATCACTGCTGCTCTGTAGACCATGAGGTTGGTGCCGGGTTTGAGACCCTGGTCTTAGAATTATCTCTCCCTCAGGCGACCAATGACTGCATTGGCACGCTGAAGGTGGTGTTGGACTTTGGCATTGATGTTTGTCCTTGTTGACAGTAGGCGTCTGAGGTATGGAAAATGGTCCACGTTGTCCAAGGTCTCATGGATCTTGGTAAGTGGGGGTTAGTAGTGTGTGGCAGGGACAGATTGATAGAGAACCTTTGTCTTATGGATGTTTAGTGTAAGGCCCATGCTCTCGTATGCCTCGGTGAAGGTGTCGGCAACGGTTTGGAGCTCGATCTCCGTGTGCACAAACTCGAGACCTCTGCATACTGTAATTCAATGACACAATTTCAGTATGCTCATTGTGGCACCCTGATTACTACCCGGGCAGACATCGCTAACTCATAAGACGGCAACTGATATCCCAGTGCAGTACTTGAGGGTGCAACTGTTGTCGGAGGTGCCAGTGCTGAGGGAGCGCCACACTCCGAGGTGCCATCTTTAGAATGAGACATTAAACCGAGGCACTACCTGCGCTCTCGGGTGAATGTAAAAGATCCCACGGCCACTATTTTGAAGAGCAGGGGAGTTTTTCCCGGCGTTCTTGGCCAATGTTTATCACTCAATCAACATCACAAAATCGATTATCTGGTCATTATCACATTGCTGTTTGTGGGAGCTTGCTGTGCGCGAATGGACTGCCGCGTTTCCTACAGTACAACAGTGGCTGTAAAGTGTTTTGGGACATCGAGGTCATGAAAGGCACGATAGAAATGCAAGTACTTGTTGTTTTAACTCACTGGAGATTAAGGTCTTCCTGATCCGTACAGCTCAGCCCTGCAGTGCATTTGCCAATTGTGCCTTTGGGGGAAGTGTGTCTCGCGTCGTTCTCATGTGAAGTGTTAGTCACCTGTGGTGTGTCAGTTGGCAGCTGCTGTGATCATGCAGGTGGTGGCCGCAGGTGCCGTCATTTTAGTGTTCGGGGTTCTTCTGTGTTGGCTTTATATGATTGTGCAGGAACGAGGATATTCTAAACACACTTGTTTTATGTGCTGCGTATTCACATCAATCTGTGATGTTTAGTAATGAAATATTCTGTTCCACCACCTGTTTCCCATTGTTGTTTTTTCTGCCGTCCTGGTCCACACTGTACCTTCATCAAGGTGACTAAATTTCACTTTGTAACCACATTTAAAATGTGTCCTTGTGATGTGGGTGACATTGTACTAACTGCCCCTCACTCATTGCCCCAAGAACATGGCGGTTAGCTTGCTGGGCTGTTGAGAATCAATCATGAAGGTTGATCTAGCCTGCAAGATAAGCAAAATTTATTGACGTCAGTGTCTCAGCTTATCACTGGAAGCAAACTTGCAGCCTCGTGATTTGCTAGTCGAGTACCTTGCCCTGTCCTTGGGACGTAGTTGGGATTGGCTGGCGGTCTTTTTATTTTCTTTGTCTATCTTTGTCTTTCCCCGTTCCCTTTTCCTGCTGTGGGGAAATACCTGGTCTCCTCACATCTTCCCTGATGACACTGCCGAGAGGGGGATAGGTGTGAAGTCACCATGCTATTGCTCCGTGCCCAGTACAACTCCTTAATCCACTTCAGGGGATCGGGCAGGCTCCAGGGGCCGTTGGCCGACTCCTGCTCCAAGTTCTGATGTTGGAAATGGCCTCTTCCGCATGAGATGTTGCACTGAGGCCGCTGTCCATTCCGGTGATTCCGGTTGAATGTTAAAGATCCCATAGCATCTGCCGGAAGAAGAGCAGGAAGTTCGAAGTGTCCTGACATTCCTCCTTCAACTGATGCCATCAAGTCAGATTAGCAGCTCAATTAACCATACGCTATTTTTGGCATCCTGTTTGTTGCGAAGTTGCTGCAGTGTTTGCCTATGTTTACTGTAATTAGAGAGGGTAATTAATTGTATGTGACGAATCTTGGATCGTTTCTAAAGGTGCTGCATAAATGCAACTCATCTTTGGGTGCTCATTTAGCGGCTGTTCTTTGTGTGAAGGAACTCAGTCAAGGCTGGTCCCCTCCCCATCTCGTGTGTGTGTGTGTGTGTGTGTGTGTGTGTGTGTGTGTGTGCGCCCCTGACTGGGATGGCACCAGAACTGAGGTCGTACCTGTCAGCAAAGACTCTACAGGCAGGAACTCTTTTCTCTAGAACAGAGAGGGCTGAGGGTGACCTGATGCTCTTTAAATTTATGAAGGTGTGTGTGTGAGGGTAGACGCAGAGAAGATGTTCCCACTTGTCGGGGAGACCAGAACTCGCGGCAATAAATACGAGGTAATAAATCCAGTGGGGAATTCCTACGATGGGCCAAATGAGTCTCTTTCTGTGCTGAGTGTTCTTATGATATACTGACAGGGGGAGATGAAGAGGGGTAGGAGGATGCTCGTGTGGAGCATAAACACTGACTTGGGCCAGTTAATCTGGTCATTATCATATTGATCTGTTTCTCTGTGTCTCTCCTCTCTCTCTCTCTCTCTCTCTCTCTCTCTCTGTCTGTCTCTGCCTGTGTGTGTGCGCATATTAAAATCTCACCAAGTCTTTGGTTTAGCCATTTGTCGCTCCTGAGAATGCAATGAGCAGCTGCTTCCGCCATATTGACAGACAGAGCAAAGCTTGTTCAGTGGATAAAGCTGAACCTGTATACCGATACTGTCACTTCTCCAAAGTGTGTGTTGCTCCAGTTCCAAAGGTCAGACTTTCTTGCAGTAACTGCAGTGAATGTGCTCTTTTTTAATGAGTCAGGAGGGGAGGGAAGGAAAGTGTTTCCGTTTAAAACATTTTTTATAACTCCTGTCACACATCCCCTTAGTTTTTTTTTGACTCTATATTCGACAGGGAATCTGCTAGCCCTGATCAACTATCACCAACTGGAGAAGCAAATAATTCTGATTTTAAAGTATTTACACGGAGGCTTTAGTAAAGGAACTGACTGTTTGGCCCATCGTGACTGTAATGGAGCAATCTACTCTCATCTCCATCTCCTGTTTATTCCCTGCATCATGGATAATCTTGTCTTGTATCTTAATAAATCCAAAATGTATCGCCTACAGTTACGTTCTAATTAGTTCAGCCGTGTAGGCTCCGAAGTTCTAGAACACCCTGCCACACACACTCCTCCTTTAAGGCCAAGCTTTGTCCACCCTTCCTGCCAGCTTCTCCTTTGGCTCAGTGTTTGTCTGACTCTGGTCCTGTGACACACCTCGGGTGGTTTTCCTTCATTAAAATGACACAAAGAAAAGAGAGACTTGCATTTCTATAGCGCCATGCACAACCGCTGGACGTCCCAAAGTGCTTTACAGCCAATGAAGCACTTTTGAAGTGTATCACTGTTGTAATGTGGGAAACGCAGCAGCCAATTTGGGCACAGCAAGCTCCCACAAACAGCAATGCGATAATGACCAGATAATCTGTTTGTCATGTTGATTGAGGGATAGATATTGGCCAGAACATCGGGAGAACTCCCCTGCTCTTCTTCGAAATATTGCCACGGGATCTTTTACACTCACCTGGGAGAGTAGACGGGGCCTCGGTTTAACATCTCATCCAAAAGACGGCACCTCCATTAGTGCGCCGCTCCCTCGGTACTGCTCTCTCTGGCAACGCGGCGCTGCCTCGGCGCTGCCCCTTCGAGTGTCCGCCTGGACTTTTGTGCTCCAGTCTTTGGAGTGGGACTTGAACCCACGACCTTCTGAATTGGGCAAGGGTGCTACCCACTGAGCCACTAAAGGCACTGTGTAATTGCTAATTAAATGTGCTCAAGTCTGCCTCTACAGGAGCCGTTGGTAAACCATCCACAGTATTTCTACTTCAAATTGTAAATTTGTATAACGTGGGACTGAGTAGATAGAAGTCCTCTTCTCTTGGGCTGTCCCACAGAGTTGGGGATGACTTGCTTCCACACTAAAATGAGTTCTAAGGTGACTGATGAGACCAATGCGGGGCAGGTCCAGAACTTCATTTTAAAGGATGGAAGATGCCTGTGCGTGAATTCTTTTAACGTGGGGTGGCCGTTGCACACCAGCTACCGCACGGGCTTTACAGAGCAAGGTCTTGGTCCAATGGCAAGGGGGTCCACGATGATTGGAGACCAGGCTCTGCTGCATGGGATGCACGCACATGCATGTCTGGGCCAACGTGTGAAGAATGGTGACTTGGACAAGGGAGTGAGGGCAGCTGTTACTTGTGGAACTGTACTCCAGCAAGAGTAGTCACATTCAGGAGGCGAGTGGAGAAAATTGTGGTTGGAGGAGGGGAACATAAGAGGAGTTGGCCATTCAGCACCTCGAGCTTGTTCCGCCATTCAGTCAGATCGTGGCTGATCTGCACCTCAACCCCATATTGAAGTATTCAGTAAACTTGAAGAATGCTGTGTGTTTGCTCCTGAGCTAAAGGATTTGGCCTAAGCCCTTATCATGGCCTATTCTTGCTCAAATACTAAAGTTTCTCTTTATAATGTCAAACATTTTAGGGCAGGGTGTGTTGGGGGGTTGTAGACTTGTGGAGTTGAATGTAAAGATTCTGTCGACTGTGTGCAAGCTCTTCAGGCCCCACACTCTCATCGAGTTCCTGAGAGGCTGCAGAGTGTAAATTGCAGATATCGTGATGCTGAGATAAGGGGAAGGAAAATGCCGTGTGATGAAGCAGTGTGTTGCGGAAGTGGATTTGATGATTTAAGCACAGTTGAGCAAAAGATCAAGTAGACTTTAGCCACTGGGCTTCCTGTTGAGAAATTTAAATGTCAAGAGTTAACTAGCAGTCCTACAATGGCGGTCAGAATTTGAAGCTGTTTGGGATATTTTGGGGACTGGAAGGCCCCTACACCAGACAACATCGCCTCCTGGTGTGTCTCCTTTATTTATTGATCGTAACTTAAAATTCTCATCCTGGTTTTTAAAATGCTCCACGGCCTCTCCCCTCCCTACCTTTGCAACCTCCTCTAGCCCTACAACTCCCAGAGATGTCTGCATTCCTCCAGTTCTGGCCTCTTGAGCATCCCTGATTTTAATCGCTCCACCATTGGCGACCATGCCTTCAGCTGCCTGGGTCCGAAGCTCTGGAGTTCCCTCCCAACACCTCCGCACCTCTCCCTCCTCCTTTAAGACGCTCCTTAAAACCTACCTCTTTGACCAAGCTTTTAGTCACCTGTCCTAATATCTCCTTATGTGGCTTGGTGTCAAATTTTGTCTGATAATTGCTCCCTGTGGAGTGCCTTGGGACATTTTACTATGTTAAAGGCACTATATAAATGCAAGTTGCTGTTGTAAGGAGCCAGCTCTGTTGAAGACCACTGATCGATAGATCCTCTGGCTTTCACAAAAAGGACACTGAAAATGAAATAAAAACCAAACACTAGGAATATGCTGCCACGCTGGTGTCCGAAGGTGGGTCAACGGCTTGGGTGTGGGGCCTTTGCTCAGAACTTGGCACTTGGTTGGTGGAATGTGTGGTGCTCTTTTTCAAGACTTGGTTTCAGTGACGTCCTGGGGGAAAGCGAGGACCGACTCTCAGTCAGGTAGCCCAAAGGTGTCCAGATAATGTGTTTGGTCGGCTTGCCACACAGCCAAGTCTGATCCACAGTTCATGCATGTTGACTTCAGGTAGGAGACATTAGATACCCATTCTGAGTGGGAGCTTGATCAAATTTATATTTTTTGCTCCCTCCTCCCCACTCCAACTGCTGTTCTGGCTGGGATTCACCAAGTAAGCAGAGTTCTGGAATCAAACGTGTACTCACTGGTTGTGTTACCCTTAGCTCAGTGGGTAACACACTCCCCTCTGAGTCAGAAGGTTGTGGGTTCAAGTCTCACTCCAAGGACTTGAGCCCAATATCCAGGCTGACACTCTGTGCAGTGCTGAGGGAGTGCTACACTACCGGAGGTGTCGTCGTTCGGAAGAGACGTTAAACTGAGGCCCTGTCTGCACTCTCGGAAATGTAAAAGATCCCACGGCACTATTTGAAGAAGAGCAGGGGAGTTGTCCTGGGGCCAATATTTATCCCTCAATCAACATCATTAAAACAGATTATCTGACTATTTTTACCTCATTGCTGTTTGTAGGAGCTGGCTGTGTGCAAGTTGGCTGCCGCATTTCATACATTACAACATTGACTACACTCCAAAAAGTACTTCATTGGCTGTAAAGTGCTTTTGGACGTCTGGTCGTCGTGAAAGGCGCTATATAAATGCAAATCTTAACTAGAAAGTAATGGCTGGCAGCCATCTGGGGTTGTGTGCATTGGACCAGATGTAGAGATGAGCTTCCTCCAACAGGATGTAGAAGATGGACGTGCGTTTAATGTATTTTTTTGAACAAAGGCTGAGCGGCACGGAGCGTTTACTGTTTAAAGAATTGGACTGCCAAGCACATGCTCTGCTCCCACATGCCTTTCTTCCCACAGGCATCAAGCAACCTGGTTCCCTAACTCTGCCTTTGAAACGTGACCAAGTTTGAACGCACCAGCTGGATATGCAGATTCACTCGGGCACACTGAGCGGAGCAGCTGATTATCGTTTCTCCTGAAAGTGCTGACTCCTGGCGAGCTTCAGAAGATCTCCCGACTCCTCACCATTTCATGTTGAGCGTGTGTATGTGTATTGGGACATTCGGGGTGCTATATAAATTCAAGTTGTTTTAGAAGCCACGTATGGAGTCCAGGATCGGAAGGTCGGGGCGGATGAACGGTGAGAGTTTGTGCCATAGATGCGTGCGGCAAGAGATCGTGGCGTAGGAGCAGTGAGATATCGCGGCGAGAAATCGTGCCAGAGATGCGGTGAATGTTTGTGGTGGAGGAGCGGCGAGAGTTTGTGGCAGAGATGCGGCAAATGAGGGTACGGGGCCCAAGGGGCAGCACGGGCCAGCCCACACTGCGATATGTGTGCGCGCTAGGTCCGTGCAGCAGAGCAGGTCTCTAGTCGTCCTGGTTCAACCCTTGCCACTGGATAAAGGCCTAGCTCTGTCAAGCCCGTGGTGTGGCTGGTGTGTAACAGTCACCACACGTTTATAAAAAAAAAAAAAAAAAATCCACGCACAGGCATCTTCCACCTCTTTAATTGGGAGTTCAGGACTGGAATATCAGGCCCTTCATTGAAACATCTGTGAACTCGTGGAAGCCAGTCATCCTCGTTCAAGGGACCGCCTACTCGGGGGATCAAGGGTTATGGCGAGAAAGCAGGAAGGGGGTACTGAAGTTTCATGTTCAGCCATGAACTCATTGAATGGCGGTGCAGGCTAGAAGGGCTGAATGGCCTGCTCCTGCACCTATTTTCTATGTTTCTATGATGCCTGGGCCCCAAGCTCTGGAACTCCCTCCCTAAACCTCTCCACTTCACTTCTCTCTCTCCTTTTTAAGATGTTCCTCTCAAATCCTCACTCCACTTTTGGACAGGAGTAACTGAATTCCTTTCCGGAGCAGTCATCTTGTCTGATTACCTTCGCTCCCCCCTGCCCTCCCAAGTTCAGAGCCAGCGGTAGTGCCCAAGGCACTAAAACATGGGAACAGAAAGAGGCCATTCAGCCCCTCGAGCCTGTTCGATCATGGCCGATCTGTATCTTAACTTCATTTACCTGCTTTAGCTCCATATTCCTTGATACCGTTGCCCAACAATATCCTGTCGGGAATTTTCAATTATCCCCAGCCTCAGCTTGTTGGGGTCTTCGGTCATCTGTCGGTACGCCGCTTGTGGACACCAGGCAGTGTGTTCGCCCACTGCGCAATTGGAGGAGCCCCAACTCTTATCTTTCCATGTGATGAATTCCAGCACCTTGCACTGCCGCCTGACTGAGTGAGTGGAGCTGTCCTGTTTTCATTTTGCTCTTTGGTGTTGTGGTGCAACTGTGCAGTCTTGCCTCTGGTCGTGGCATGGTGGCGAGAGCAGTCCGAGATGCTGACTCCAGAGCATCGCACGAGAAGTGGATTGAACAAGTTTGCTCGTCCTTTGAGCCTGGCGTTGGCTGGTTGAACTTTAACAGACCCCTGCGCGCACTGGACAGGGTTCCTGAGCCTGGGCTTCACCAACAGAGGGACAGGAGGAGGAGGGTGACCAGATAATAACATTAATTATGCCTTCTGTTCACCGAGCAATCGAGCCTGCACCTTCCTCGGAAGCCAAGTGTGGGGCACGCTGGATTAAGATGAGTGAGCTGAGGCCTAGTTGCGGAAATCGGCGCAGTCCCAGCCTGCAAGACCATCAGCAGGCCGGGGCCATTGGAGGGAGTAGTGCGTGCTGCTGCAGGAGGGCGACAGCTACAAAGCCAGGTCGCCGATTGCAGTGCGGGCAGGCACAGCAGGAGGGGCGAAGGAGTGGCAAGAATTTGTCGCGGGAAGTGACTTGGGCGGCGGAGAGGCTTAAATCTGGGGCCGAGAAGAGGCTAGGGCCCACACTGCGAGAAGTGTGGGCGCTCAGTCTGTGCAGCAGAGCTGGTCTCCAGTCATCCTGGTTAATCCTTGCCACTGGACCAAAACCTATCTCTGTCAAGCTTATGTGGCTGATGTGCAACGGCCACCACACGTTAATAAAAATCCACTCTCGGGCTTCTTCCATCCTTCAGGATTTGGTTCAGGATCTGGAATATTAGGTCATTCATTGAAACACCTGTGAACTTGTCCCTTTTTGGCATGGAAGCAAGTCACCCTCGCTTCGAGGGACTGCCTATGATATGAGTTGTGCCTGCTTCTGTGGCGTTCCTTGTTTGTCAGACAGACAGGCCAGAGAAAGCAGGAAAAAGGTACTGAGGTGAATGATCAGCCATGATCTTATTGAATGGTGGAGCAGGCTCGAAGGGCCAAATGGCCTACCCCTGCACCTATTTTCTATGTCTCTGTCTGTCTCATACCTTTTCCTTGCTCCTCCCATTGTAACTAAATACACGTTCCAAACACTGGTTTTAACACAGCCACTTTCATTTACAGAGCATCGCGAATGAAATGAGGTGAAGCGAAATAAGTATCCAAGTGTAATAGACGAGCCCGGGCAACTAACCAAAGGCAGGGAGAGGGGTAGCAAGGGGTGGGTGGGGTCCGTTTAGTGAAGGTATATCTCGGAGCAGGCCCACGATAGCTGACCGCTCTGCCCGTGTACTGTAGGAGGAAGGAACAGAGCGAAGGAAAGAAAGACGTGGAATCATAGAATGGTTACAACACAGGAGGAGGCCATTCGGCCCGTTGAGCCCGTGCCGGCTCCCTGCAAGAGCACCTCAGCCAATCCCACTCTCCCGCCCTTTCCCCATAGCCCTGCACTGTTTTGCTTCAGATACTTATCCAATTCCCTTTTGAAAGCCATGATTGAGTCTGCCTCCCCCACCCTCTTGGGCACCGCATTCCAGATCCTAACCACTCACGTAAAAACGTTTCTCGTCACCTTTGCTTCTTCTGCCAATCTCCTTAAATCTGTGACCTCTGGTTCTTGACCCTTCCACCAATGGGAACAGTTTCTCTCTATCTACTCTGTCCAGACCCCTCACGATTTTGAACACCTCGATCAAATCTCTTCTCAACCTTCTCTGCTCCAAGGAGAACAACCCCAGCTTCTCCAGTCTATCCACGTCACTGAAGTTCCTCATCCTGGAACCATTCTTGTAAATCTTTTCTGTTAAACTAATATGACAGGGGGATGGGAGCCAATGCAGGGAGACAGAAGGAAACAAAATGAAGACAGAAGCAAAAGACAGAAAGGAGATGAGTAAAAGTGGAGGGCAGAGAAACCCAAGGCAAAAAACAAAAAGGGCCACTGTACAGCAAAATTCTAAAGGGTCAAAGTGTAATAAAAAGGCAAGCCTGAAAGCTCAGTGCCTCAATGCGAGGAGTATTCGGAACCCAAGAGAGGGCTCTGAGCTAGTTAGAGTGGGTGAGAGCGCAGATGAACAGGACCCCAAGAAAGAATGCAAAAGGCAGGAGGCAACAGAGCAGAGTAGCACTGGGGTAAGTGTAAACCACAAGGTGATAGGAAGGGACAATACGTATGAATATAAAGGGGCTGCAGGAGGGATCAAAACTAAAAATCATGGTTTCAAAACTAGTACTAAAACACTCTACCTAAACGCACGCAGCATTCGAAATAAAGTAAATGAGTTGACGGCACAAATCATTACAAATGGGTATGATTTGGTGGCCATTACAGAAACGTGGTTGCAGGGTGGCCAAGACTGGGAATTAAACATACAGGGGTATCTGACAATTCGGAAAGATAAACAAGAAGGGAATGGAGGTGGGGTAGCTCTGTTAATAAAGGATGATATCAAGGCAGTTGTGAGATGATATTGGCTCGAATGAACAAAATGTTGAATCATTGTGGGTGGAGATTAGAGATAGTAAGGGGAAAAAGTCACTGGTGGGCGTAGTTTACAGGCCCCCAAATAATAACTTCACGGTGGGGCGGGCAATAATTAAGGGAATAATAGAGGCATGTGAAAAAGGAATGGCAGTAATCATGGGGGATTTTAACCTACATATCGATTGATCAAATCGCACGGGGTAGCCTTGAGGAGGAATTCATAGAATGCATACGGGATTGTTTCTTAGAACAGCATGTTACAGAACCTACAAGGGAACAAGCTATCTTAGATCTGGTCCTGTGTAATGAGACAGGAATAATAAACAATCTCCTCGTAAAAGATCCTCTCGGAATGAGTGATCACAGTATGGTTGAATTTGTAATTCAGATTGAGGGTGAGGAAGTAGTGTCTCAAATGAGCGTACTATGCTTAATCAAAGGGGACTACAGTGGGATGAGGGCAGAGTTGGCAAAAGTAGACTGAGAACACAGACTAAACGGTGGCACAATTGAGGAACAGTGGAGGACTTTTAAGGAGCTCTTTCATAGTGCTCAACAAAAATATATTCCAATGAAAAAGGGCATAAAGAGAAGGGATAACCAGCCGTGGATAACTAAGGAAATAAAGGAGAGTATCAAATTAAAAACCAATGCGTATAAGGTGGCCAAGGTTGATGGGAAACTAGAAGATTGGGAAAATTTTAAACGACAGCAAATAATAACTAAGAAAGCAATAAAGAAAGGAAAGATAGATTACGAAAGTAAACTTGCGCAAAACATAAAAACAGATAGTAAAAGCTTTGACCGATATATAAAACGGAAAAGAGTGACTAAAGTAAATGTTGGTCCCTTAGAAGATGAGAAGGGGGATTTAATAATGGAAAATGTGGAAATGGCTGAGACTTTAAACAATTATTTTGCTTCAGTCTTCACAGTGGAAGACACAAAAACCATGCCAAAAATTGCTGGTCAATCATTATCACTCGGGAGGTAGTGCTGGACAGGCTAATGGGACTCAAGGTAGACAAGTCCCCTGGTCCTGATGAAATGCATCCCAGGGTATTAAAAGAGATGGCGGAAGTTATAGCAGATGCATTTGTTATAATCTACCAAAATTCTTTGGACTCTGGGGAGGTACCAGCGGATTGGAAAGCAGCTAATATAACGCCTCCTTTTTTTTTAAAAAAAAAGGGAGCAGACAAAAGGCAGGTAACTATAGGCCGGTTAGTTTAACATCTGTAGTGGGGAAAATGCTTGAAACTATCATTAAGGAAGAAATGGCGGGACATCTAGATAGGAATAGTGCAATCAAGCAGACGCAACATGGATTCATCAAGGGGAAATCATGTTTAACTAATTTACTGGAATTCTTTGAGGATATAACGAGCATGGTGGATAGAGGTGTACCGATGGATGTGGTGTATTTAGATTTCCAAAAGGCATTTGATAAGGTGCCATACAAAAGGTTACTGCAGAAGATAAAGGTACATGGAGTCAGTGGAAATGTATTAGCATGGATAGAGAATTGGCTGGCTAACAGAAAGCAGAGAGTCGGGATAAATGGGTCCTTTTCGGGTTGGAAATCGGTGGTTAGTGGTGTGCCACAGGGATCGGTGTTGGGACCACAACTGTTTACAATGTACATAGATGACCTGGAAGAGGGGACAGAGTGTAGTGTAACAAAATTTGCAGATGACACAAAGATTAGTGGGAAAGTAGTTTGTGTAGAGGACACAGAGAGGCTGCAGAGATTTAGATAGGTTAAGCGAATGGGCTAAGGTTTGGCAGATGGAATACAATGTTGGAAAATGTGAGGTCATCCTTGGGGGAAAAAAAACAGTAAAAGGGAATATTATTTGAATGGGGAGAAATTACAACATGCTGCGGTGCAGAGGTACCTGGGGGTCCTTGTGCATGAATCCCAAAAAGTTAGTTTGCAGGTGCAGCAGGTAATCAGGAAGGCGAATGGAATGTTGGCCTTCATTGCGAGAGGGATGGAGTACAAAAGCAGGGAGGTCCTTCTGCAACTGTATAGGGTATTGGTGAGGCCGCACCTGGAGTACTGCGTGCAGTTTTGGTCACCTTACTTAAGGAAGGATATACTAGCTTTGGAAGCGGTACAGAGACAATTCACTAGGCTGATTCTGGAGATGAGGGGGTTACCTTATGATGATAGATTGAGTAGACTAGGTCTTTACCCGTTGGAGTTCAGAAGGATGAGGGGTGATCTCAGAAACATTCAAAGTAATGAAATCACAGATAGATAGATTTTTAACAAATAAGGGAATTAAGAGTTATGGGGAGCGGGCGGGTAAGTAGACCTGAGTCCATGGCCAGATCAGCCATGATCTTTTTGAATGGCGGAGCAGGCTCGAGGGGCGAGATGGCCTACTCCTGTTCCTAATTCTTATATTCTTATGTTCTCTCTAAGGCCTTCACATCCTTCCTAAAGTTTGGTGCCCAGAATTGTACACAATACTCCAGTTGAGGCCGAGTGTTTTATTAAGGTTCATCATAACTTCCTTGCTTTTGTACTCTAGGCTTTTATACATGAAGCCCAGGATCCCGTAAGCTGCTTTAATTGCTTTCTCAAAGTGCCCTGCCACCTTCATATACCCCTAGGTCTCTCTGTTCCTGCACCCCTTGACAACTCTTTAGTTTGTATTGCGCCGCCTCATTTTTCCTACCAAAATGTATCACTTTGCACTTTTCTGCGTTAAATTTCATCTGCCATGTGTCTGCCCATTCCACCATCCTGTCTCTGTCCTATTGAAGTCTCTCGCTCTCCTCCGCACTGTTCACTATACCTCCAAGTTTTGTGTCATCTGCAAGTTTTGAAATTGTGCCCTGTACACCCCAAGTCCAAGACATTAATATATATCAAGAAAAGCAGTGGTCCCAGTACCGACCCCTGGGGAACACTACTGTATACTTTCCTCCTGTGGGCAAGGATCAGTGGATGTGGTGTATTTGGACTTTCAAAAGGCTTTTGACAAGGTCCCACACAAGAGATTGGTGTGCAAAATTAAAGCACATGGTATTGAGGGTAATATACTGACTTGGATAGAGAGCTGGTTGGCAGACAGGAAGCAGAGAGTCGGGATAAACGGGTCCTTTGCAGAATGGCAGGCAGTGACTAGTGTGGTGCCACAGGGCTCAGTGCTGGGACCCCAGCTATTTACAATATACATCAATGATTTAGATGAAGGAATTGAATGTTGGCCTTCATAGCTAGGGGATTTGAGTATAGGAGCAGGGAGGTCTTATTGCAGTTGTACAGGACCTTGGTGAGGCCTCACCTGGAATATTGTGTTCAGTTTTGGTCTCTTAATCTGAGGAAGGACGTTCTTGCTATTGAGGGAGTGCAGCGAAGGTTCACCAGACTGATTCCTGGGGTGGCTGGACTGACATAGAGGAGAGACTGGATCGATTGGGCCTTTATTCACTGAAGTTTAGAAGGATGAGAGGGGATCTCATAAACATATAAAATTCTGACGGGACTGGACAGGTTTGATGCAGGAAAAATATTCCCGATGTTGGGGATGTCCAGAACCAGGGGACACAGTCTAAGGATGAGGGGTAAGCCATTTAGGACTGAGATGAGGAGAAACTTCTTCACTCAGAGTTGTTAACCTGTGGAATTCCCTACCGCAGAGAGTTGATGCCAATTCATTGGATATTTTCAAGTGGGAGTTAGATATGGCCCTTACGGCTAAAGGGATCAAGGGGTATGGAGAGAAAGCAGGAAAGGGGTACTGAGGTGAATGATCAGCCATGATATGGAATGGTGGTGCAGGCTCGAAGGGCCGAATGGCCTACTCCTGCACCTATTTTCTGTGTTTCGATGAAAAACAACCGTTCACCACTACACTCTCTCTCCTGTCCCTTAGCCAATTTTGTATCTATGCTGCCACTGTCCCTTTTTGCATTTCTAAAGCGCCTTTTACAAACTCAATGTCCCAAAGCGCTTTACAGTCAATGAAGTACTTTTGAAGTATCGTCACAATTGTTATGTGAGAGCCAATTTATACACAGCAAGCTCCCTTCAAACAGCAATGTGATGAGGACCGGATGATCTGTTTTAGTGATGTGTAGGATAAATATTGGCCCCGGGACACCGGGGAGAACTCCCCATCTCTTGAAATAGTGCCATGGGATCTTTTACCTCCACCTGAGGGGGCAGACGGGGCTTTGGTTTAACGATTCTTCC
The DNA here is from genome assembly GCF_044704955.1 of Pristiophorus japonicus. Classification (NCBI taxonomy): domain Eukaryota; kingdom Metazoa; phylum Chordata; class Chondrichthyes; family Pristiophoridae; genus Pristiophorus; species Pristiophorus japonicus. The sequence continues at coordinate 219,981,171 of NC_091986.1, read as the reverse complement.
GAAAGACGGCACCTCCAACAGTGTAGTGCTCCCTCAGCATTGTACTGGATTATTGGTCTAGATTTTTGTGCTCAACTCTGTGGAGTGGGACTTGAACTCGACCTTCTGACTCCGAGGTGAGAGAGTGAGTGCTACCCCACTGAGCCACGGCAGACAAATCTGAAGTATGAAAAATCCTTGATTAAGAATGCGTAGCACATTGAATGCCCCTCGAGACTTCTCATTTCCCAAATGTTGGAGGCCAGGCTCCCTGTGTAACATGACCTCAAGTGACCCGCTTCTGATTATTGCAGCTCAGGAGATTCTGCATCGCTGGAGGCAGAGGCCCAAGACCCATTCAGTGCAGAGTTTTTTCAGCTTTTGTCTGTTAGTTAAAGAAGCAGTGTGTGTATATATTGTGTTAACTTTCAGCCCAAAAAGTGCAGAGTCATTTACCGCAGTTTACAAATAGTACCTCAGTGTTTGATCAGGAAGTGCACTCTTCACACATGTTCGCCATCATCCTTTCATTGCAAGTGAAATGGCTGGAGGTGCCTCATGAAGTTCCCTCGACGTGGGTTTTTAATGCAAGGTTACCCTTTGCTCACAGGCAACTCTGTGTCCTGGTATCTCTGTCGCCCCTGTAAAAAATAATGTAAGATAATTTGAGGGCAAGCAGGATAAACACGAGGGAGAAAGGAATAGAAGGATATGCTGATCGGGTGGGACAAGACTCATGTGGGCATGGACCAGTTGGGCCAAATGGCCTGTTTCTTTGCTGTAAATTCTGTATAATTCTTTGATTTTCATAGTGTCATGTTGAGATAGAAAGAGGAATGAAAATAACAAATGCTGGAAAGCTGAAATATTGAGGCAATATTGGAAAAGGAACAACAGGCTGGTCAGAATCTAAGTGGGCCGGAACCATATCATATGGTGTTTTCATAGAAGCATAGAAAGTAGAATCTGTATTCGAACCTGTGCCAGCTCTTTTATATATTGGCTTTACCTGACTCGATTATACTGCTGCTCTCTGCTCACCCTGAGCTTTGCACGCCACCCTCCCTGCTGCACTGGGTCTCCTCGCATTCTCTTCCCACTGGTTGTGGTCAGCTTTGCAATCTATCAGTTGGACTCTTGTGTATCAATGGTTTGCGGCAGAGAATTCCACTCTCTGAGCACTCAGTGTGCAAAGAATGTTTTAAAACTTTAGCTTGAGTACTTTTAATAATTATCTTAAAACTTTGCACTCCGGTTAACTGTCTCACCGACCAGTGGAAACAGTCTCCCTAAAATAACATTGAATATTTAGATCAGGTTGTCGCTTAACCTTCCCCCAGCTCCAAACAAACCAGTCCTAACAAGTCTCGAATATAAAGCGGAAGAGAACTGCAAATTCTGCCAACCCGAAACAAAACGAATATTATGTGTGGCTGGGCAATCAGCATCTGTGAAGAGAACAGTTAACATCTTAGGCTGCAGCCTTTCATCAGAACGATCAAGTCATAATTGGAACAGAGACTTCAGCACAAAATTCTAGCTGACACTCCAAGTGCAGCACTGTCTGAGGGGCCGTTTTTCGGATGAGACATCTGTCTCCGGTGGATTATAATTTGCTTTTCTATTTTTTTTTTTCTGCCAAGTGGATAACCTCACATTTTCCCACATTATACTCCATCTGCCAAATTTTTGCCCATTCACTTATCCTGTCTATATCACTTTGCAGATTTTTTGTGTCCTCCTCACAATTTGCTTTCCCACCTATCTTTGTATCATCAGCAAACTTGGCTACATTACACTCGGTCCCTTCATCCAAGTCATTAATATAGATTGTAAATAGTTGAGGACCCAGCACCGATCCCTGCGACACCTCACTAGTTACTGTTTGCCAACCGGAAAATGACCCATTTATCCCGACTCTGTTTTCTGTTAGCCAATCCTCTATCCATGCTACTATATTGCCCCCCACCCCATGAACTTTTATCTTGTGCAGTAACCTCTTGTGTGGTACCTTATCGAATGCCTTCTGGAAATCCAAATGCAACACATCCCCTAACTCTAACCCTAACCCTTATCCACCCTGCTTGTTATATCCTCAAAGAACTCCAGTAAATTTGTCAAACATGATTTCCCTTTCATAAAACCATGCTGACTCTGCTTGATTGAATTATGCTTTTCTAAATGTCCCGCTACTCGTTCCTTAATAATGGACTCCAGCATTTTCCCAACGACAGATGCTAGGTTAACTGGTCTATAGTTTCCTGCTTTTTGACAGACAGGAAGCAGAGAGTCAGGATAAATGGGTCCTTTTCAGAATGGCAGGCAGTGACTAGTGGAGTACCGCAGGGCTCAGTGCTGGGACCCCAGCTATTTACAATATACATTAACAATTTAGATGAAGCAATTGAGTGAAATATCTCCAAGTTTGCAGATGACACTAAACTGGGTGGCGGTGTGAGCTGTGAGGAAGATGCTAAGAGGCTGCAGGGTGACTTGGACAGGTTAGGTGAGTGGGCAAATGCATGGCAGATGCAGTATAATGTAGATAAATGTGAGGTTAAACATTTTGGGAGCAAAAACACGAAGGCAGAATATTATCTGAATTGCGGCAGATTAGGAAAAGGGGAGGTGCAACGAAACCTGGGCGTCATGGTTCATCAGTCATTGAAAGTGGGCATGCAGGTACAGCAGGTGGTGAAGAAGGTAAATGGTATGTTGGCCTTCATAGCTAGGAGATTTGAGTATAGGAGCAGGGAGGTCTTGCTGCAGTTGTACAGGGCCTTAGTGAGGCCTCACCTGGAATATTGTGTTCAGTTTTGGTCTCCTAATCTGAGGAAGGACATTCTTACTATTGAGGGAGTGCAGCGAAGGTTCACCAGACTAATTCCAGGGATGGCTGGACTGTCATATGAGGAGAGACTGGATCAACTAGACCTTTATTCCACTGGACTTTAGAAGGATGAGAGGGGATCTCCTAGAAACGTTTAAGATTCTGACGGGACTGGACAGGTTAGATGCGGGAGGAATGTTCCCGATGTTGGGGAAGTCCAGAACCAGGGGACATAGTCTTAGAATAAGGGGAAGGCCATTTAGGACTGAGATGAGGAGAAACTTCTTCACTCAGAGTTGTTAACCTGTGGAATTCCCTACCGCTAGTTCATTGGATATATTCAAGAGGGAGTTAGATATGGCCCTTATGGCTAAAGGGATCAAGGGGTATGGAGAGAAAGCAGGAAAGGGGTCCTGAGGGAATGATCAGCCATGATCATATTGAATGGCGGTGCAGGCTCGAAGGGCCGGATGGCCTACTCTTGCACCTATTTTCTATGTTTCTATGTTTTGTCTGCCTCCTTTTTTAAATAGGGGTGTTAGATTTGCGGTTTTCCAATCCGCTGGTACCACCCCAGAATCCAGGGAATTTTGGTAGATTACAACCAATGCAACCACTATCTCTGCAGCCACTTCCAGGGGACTTATCCGCCTTTAGTCCCATTATTTTACCGAGTACTACTTCATTAGTGATAGCGATTGTATTAAGTTCCTCCCTCCCTATAGCCCCTTGATTATCCACTATTGGGATGTTTTTAGTGTCTTCTACTGTGATGACCGGCAAAATATATGTTCAATGTCTCTGCCATTGCCCTTGTCTCCATGATTAATTATTGTTCGCATCCGGTAAGATTCACGCAACACGAACTGCGGCTGTTCTGCCATTGAACTTTATCCAACTTGCATAAATGCCAAACAAACCGATGCGCTCATTTTCTTTCTCTCTCTTTCTATCCCTCAGGTATCAGAAGCATGTGCATACTTACAGGATCTTACCCGATGAGGATGATTTTCTGGCAGTACAGGTAAGAGCAAGCAAACAGACTGGCATATCTGATTTACAGCTCCTTTTGTAGTGATTTGTGATGTTGTGCAATGTTGTCCAGTATGAGTCACTAGCCCCAACTGGGTACTTCGGAATCGATGTGGCTAATTTCATTTCTGATTCGTAGGTCATTTAATAACTCTGCGGCAGCAGAGTTTTGAATGACCTACGAATCAGAAATGTCCTAACTCGCACCAAGTCCCGCTCACCCATCATCCCCTGTGCTCGCTGATCTACATTGGCTTCCAGATAAGCAACGCCTCGATTTTAAAAATTCTCATCCTTGTTTTCAAGTCCTTCCTTATCTCTTTAACCTCCTCCAGCCCCACAACTCCCCGAGATCTCTGCACTCCTCTAATTCTGGCCTCTTGAGCATCCCCGATTTTAATCTCGCCACCATTGGCGGCTGTGCCTTCAGCTGCCTGGGCCCCAAGCTCTGGAATTCCCTCCCATAACACCTCCGACTCTCTACACCTCTCCCCTCCTTTAAGACGCTCCTTAAAACCTACCTGTTTGACCACCTGCCCTAATATCTCCACATGTGACTCAGTGTAAAATTTTGTCTGATTATGCTCCTGTGCAGCATCTTGGGGCCTTTTATTACGTTAAAGGCGTTATATCAATGCAAGTTGTTGTAAATAGACAATGAGTAATAGGCACTGTTGAGCATGTGATCTTTACTCCTATTTGCACAGCGCATGCACGTGAACTTCAACTTTTTTGTGCATTGGTTGGTAAGACAATAAGCAGAGTGCGGGATTTTATTTTCTTGGTTACGGAATGGTGATGGATGTTGAGTAAATACACTCGTGTGAAGTATGTTTTCCTGTATTGTGTGTGCCAGATGTTTTCGACTAAAATTAGTGCATGTAGCTAAAAGGGTGTCGGAGCCACAACCCAACCGCACAGCGGTCTGGAGTCTCAGCGCAGGCCGTGCACTGGCTTCCCAGTTAGAATGACCACACGTGCGAATGTTTGAATGCACCGTATACGCGTAAAGAAAAGGCAGGGAGCTATGCCCACAACCTGTGGTGCCTCAGCAATGTCTATTGGCCAACAATGGGTCAGTGCCCATCGCTAATGAAACATGGATGTTGGGCAGGCAATGACATCATAGCCAGTCCCTCGGAATTGAGGAAGACTTGCTTCCACTCTTAGTGAGTTCTCAGGTGGCTGAACAGTCCCTGTCACAGGTGGGACAGACAGTGGTTGAAGGAAAGGGTGGGTGGGGAGTCTGGTTTGCCGCACGCTCCTTCTGCTGCCTGCGCTTGGTTTCTGCATGCTCTCGGTGACGAGACTCGAGGTGCTCAGCGCCCTCCCGGATGTTCTTCCTCTACTTAGGGCGGTCTTTGGCCAAAGACTCCCAGGTGTCAGTGGGGATGTTGCACTTTATCAGGGAGACTTTGAGGGTGTCCTTGTAACGTTTCCTCTGCCCACCTGGGGCTCGCTTGCTGTGAAGGAGTTCCGAGGTAGAGTGCTTGCTTTGGGAGTCTCGTGTCTGGCATGCGAACTATGTGGCCTGTCCAGCGGAGCTGATCAAATGTGGTCAGTGCTTCGATGCAGGCAGTGGCAACCCCACATTAAAACTTGCTGGATTCACTGAGGCTATCCGTAGGGAAGAAGAAAAACAGCGATCTTCCTCACCCTCTGGCATCAGCAATTCCTGCAAATTTCCTGTGGGGTTGACACCAGGTGCGCGTCGGGAGCCTGCCACACTAGCTTGGGGTGAAACGCATCACAACGGAGCGATAGTTGCAAACAAATTGCCCCCGCGCCCCAAAATACTCATTACAGTGCCATTTGTTCTGAAAATGATCATCAATCTTGCACCAGTGTGTCCTCTTGAAAAATTAAAAGAAGCAACGACAAGGAGAGGGTTGTAAATCTGTGGAATTCGCAGCCTCAGAGTTGTGGAAGCTGGAACATTGAATAAATTTAAGACAGAGATAGCCAGTTTCTTAACCGATAAGGGAATAAGGGGTTATGGGGAGCGGGCAGGAAAGTGGAGCTGAGTCCATGACCGGATCAGCCATGATCGTGTTAAATGGCGGAGCAGCCTCGAGGGGCCGTATGGCCTACTCCTGCTTCTATTATGTTCTGAACGCTGGCAGAAGTACCAGAGCGGAGATAAGAATTATTTTTTATGCAGCGAGTTGTTGCGATCTCAAACGCGCTGCCTGAAAGGGCGGTGGAAGTAGGTTTAATAGTAACTTTCAAAAGAGAATGAGGTTTAGACTTGGTGGGAAAACCTTTGCAAGACTGGGGAAAGCGTGGGGGGGGGGCGAGTGACTAGTTTGAAGAGCTCTGTCAAAGAACCGGCACAGGCACGATTGGCCAAATGGTTTCCTTCTGTGCTGCAAGATTCACTGGGGTTTCAGCAAACCTAGCACTATATCTGTAAAACCTTTCTTATTGGGGTGACGGAAGAAGTATCCAGAATGTTCAATTCTTTCTTTCTAAACTTGGTCAAAAAGCAAAAGAAAACACCAAGCTGGAAAGTCAGAACAAAATCCTGGGATCTCTCAACAGGTCAGGCAGCATCTGTGGGGGTGGGGGAGCGGAAAAAGAAAGACTTGCATTTATATAGCGCCTTTCACGACCTCAGGACGTCTCAAAGTGCTTTACAGCCAATGAAGTACTTTTGGAGTGTAGTCACTTGTAATGTAGGAAACGTGGCAGTCAAATTGCGCACCGCAAGCTCTCTCAAACAGCAATATGATGACCAGATAATCTATTTTTCTTGTGTTGCTTGAGCCTCAGGGTACGGGGTAGGAAATTTAGTGCCGAGATGAGGAGAAATTTCTTCAGAGGGTGGTGAACCTGTGGAATTCTCTACCACAGAAGGCTGTGGAGGCCAAGTCACTGAATATATTTAAGGAGGAGATAGGTAAATTTCTACAATGGCATCAAGGGGTATGGGAAGAAAGCGGGAATATGATGCTGAGATAGAGGATCAGCCATGATCATACTGAATGGCAGTGCAGACTCGAAGGGCCGAATGGCCTACTACTATTTTCTAGGTTTGACGGCACCTCCCTCTCCTGTGACCTCTACCATCAAAAAGGGCAAGAGTTGTGCTCCAATGTATAAAGGTCCAGTTGATCCAGTCTCTCCTCATATGTCAGTCAAGCAAGGGAGGGTGATTGCTTGGCAAGGTCCTGGAGATGGTCAGTGCCCTTGCAATTGTAGCCAGCATCTTTGCTGTTTTTGGGAATGGAGGGGGAAATGTGCCGTCTGGCAGAAAAAGCAATGTGCAGCTGTTGGTTTGGTGGGAAATGGGAGGATGGGCAATGGTGATCAGCTTGTGCTTTCCATTAAAACAGACCTCTCAAGGCGTGCAGGTGAGACGTTTCAAAACCCTGAATGAGCTCATCATATCCTACCTCCAGCCGAATCAGGGTCTGGTCAGCACCTTGCTCTACCCTGTAGAGAGGGAGGACAAGAAGGAGACAGCCGAGGACAAGGACTACTCTGGTAACTATATATATATTTCTTTGGAGGAGAGTTGAGTAGTTTCCTCCGCTCAGTGGGCGCTGATGTTTTGAGACTGATACCCATTTGTACCCTCCCCCCCCCCCCCCCATCCGATATTTTTTAGCTGTTCAGTCTCTGACACCGTCCAAGCAGAGGATCCTCTACACTTGCATAGCACCATACTATGTGTCTCAAATGTCTCCGAGCTCCTTGTACAGTGGGTAACTTTGAATAAGAGCCCCATCTCTCGTTTTTGCTCCATCCAGCGCTGTGCTGTCTCCATGAGTCTGATCTCTGCCCCCGTGACCCCATTCTCACCAAACTGCTGATCACCCAACTTCCCTTCCTGGAGCCTCCATTAACTGACACAGTTAGTTCTCTTTCCTTGGGCACTGTCCCCCGCTGTTACCGTCCTTCCTCATCGTCTCCATCCCTCTGTCCTCTCTAGCTGCTGCCCTTAGTCAGCACTTTGGTGCATTTGAACCCGATCTAATCTCCACACAGCTGAATTTTTGTGGCGTTTCCATCTCTGAAGATTGCTGCACTTTTTGTTATCTACGACCGTCCTATCTATCCAATCACAGCCAGAGAATCACCTGCAATGGCTTCTCTTCCTGCTCTCGCACCATTACTTCGACTATCCCAAGTATCTTTCCTTGGCCCCTCCTATTTTCATCTGCATGCTGCCCCTCACCGACATTGTCCGAAAACACAGTGTCAGGATCCACTTGAATCATGGAATAGTACGGCACAAAAGGAGGCCATACAACCCATCGAGTCTGCACCGGCTCCTTCGGGGAGCAATCCAGTCCGTCCCACTTCCCCCCCCCCCCCCCCCCCCACTCTTTCCCCATATCCCTACACTGACGACACCCAGCTTTACCTCACCACCACCTCCTTGACCCTTTCACTGTCTCTTAATTGTCAGACTGCTTATCTGATATCCAGTACTGAATGAACTGAAATTTCCTCCAACTATAAATAGTGGGAAGACTGAAGCCATTGTCTTCGGTGCCTGCCACAAACTCCGGTTCCTACCGACGGACTCCATTCCTCTTCCTGGTCACTGTCTGAGGCTAAACTAGACCGTACGCATTCTATTTGACTCCGAGATGAGCTTCCGACCAGATCGCTCCATCACCAATACTGCCTGCATCCACCTCTGTAACATCGCCTGATTCCGCCCCGACCTCACCTCATCTGCTGCTGAAAACCTCATCCATGCCTTTGTTACCTTTTTGGACTTTACTATTCCTGTGCTCTCTTGGCCGACCTCTCATCTTCCACCCTCCATAAACTGCTCCTCATCCAAAACTCTACTGCCCGTTTCCTAACTCGCACCGAGTCCCGCTCACCCATCACCCCCAGTGCTCACTGACCAACATTGGCTCCCGGTCTGGCACCACAGAAATTAAAAATTCTCACGCTCCTTCTCAAATTCCTCCATGGCCTCGCCCCCTCCCTATCTCTGTAATCTCCTCCAGTCCCCACAACCCCCCAAGATCTCTGCGCTCCCCTAATTCTGGACTCTTGAGTATCCCTGATTTTAATCACTCCACCATTGGTGGCTGTGCCTTCTGTTGCAACTGGGCTTGTATTTACTGGAGTTCAGAAGAATGAGAGGGGACCTCATAGAAACGTTTAAAATTCTGACGGGTTTAGACAGGTTAGATGCAGGAAGAATGTTCCCAATGTTGGGGAAGTCCAGAACCAGGGGTCACAGTCTAAGGATAAGGGGTAAGCCATTTAGGACCGAGATGAGGAGAAACTTCTTCACCCAGAGAGTGGTGAACCTGTGGAATTCTCTACCACAGAAAGTAGTTGAGGCCAATTCACTAAATATATTCAAAAGGGAGTTAGATGAAGTCCTTACTACTCGGGGGATCAAGGGGTATGGCGAGAAAGCAGGAAGGAGGTACTGAAGTTTCATGTTCAGCCATGAACTCATTGAATGGCGGTGCAGGCTAGAAGGGCTGAATGGCCTACTCCTGCACCTATTTTCTATGTTGCCTGGGCCCCAAGCTCTGGAACTCCCTCCCTAAACCCCTCCACTTCACTTCTCTCTCTCCTTTTTAAGATGTTCCTTAAAACCTACCTCTTTGACCAAGTTTTTGGTCACCTGTCTAATATCTTATGTGGCTCAATGATAAATTTTGTTAATCGCTCCCGTGAAACACCGAGGGATGTTTTGCTATGCCGAAGACTCTGTATAAATGCAAGTTGTTTTTGGGGGGTGGGAAAGAGGGCGAAGAGTTGGGTTGTTTGAGCGGTGAGCTTTTGATGGGCTGAATGGTCTTTTCTCACCAGTGACTTATGACCCTGTTACCCGTTGGGCGATGCAGCAAACCCACCTTTATTCAGGACTTCTGACATCCTTCTGCTTTGTGCCGTTATTTGCTTGGGGACAGTTGTACACTTTTACGTTTGTTTATTATTTTTCCTTCTCCAGATGGCGAAGATGACAAGCCACCATTGCCCCCTCGCTCTGCCTCCACCAGCTTCAGTGGCAGTGCTGGCACTTGCCTTTCCCCAGTGGTGCAAGATGGGGCAACAGACAGGTAAATGCAATAAAATCCAGAGTAATTGAGGGTGTTGTGTAAGCGGAACAATGCCTCGGGGGGGGGGGGGGGGGGAGAGAGGAGTGGGTTTACATGATAGATGTGGGTGGGTTGCACGAAACATCGTGTACCATGAGAGCAGGCTTCAAATGGTTCATGAATGTCATCAAGATTGTAATGCATTCCTTAAACTTGCAGGCATGTGTTCTTGTGTAGAATTATGTAAAATTACAGCACATAGAAGGCATTTGACAAAGTGACACATAAAAGGTTACTGCACAAGATAAAAGTTCACTGGGTTGGGGGTAATATATTAGCATGGATAGAGCATTAGCTAATGAACAGAGAGTCGGGATAAATGGTTCATTCTCTGGTTGGCAACCAGTAACTAGTGGGGTGCTGCAGGGATCAGTGCTGGGACCCCAACTATTTACAATCTATATTAGCTGTTGTGTATGTATAATGTATGTACTGTAACACTAGACCACTGAATGTATCTTAACACTGTATTCACCATACCTGTACCAACAGAGGGTGCTACTGGTGGAGACCTAAGGGTCACCTGCACACTGCAGGTAACCAGGTATATAAGGGAGCTCGCCTCATTGTGTCCTCACTCAAGGAGCTGCAATAAACGGGCTACGGTCACTACAGTTCAAGTGCTATACCCTTACCTCGTGGAGTCATTATGACTTGGAAGACTCCAAGTCGTAATGACTCCACGAGATAAGGGTATAGCACCAAGTATAGCAGCCAAGTTTGCTGACGATACAAAAATGGGAGGCAAAGCAATGTGTGAGGAGGACACACAAAATCTGCAGAAGGACATAGACAGGCTGAGTGAGTGGGCAAAAATTTGGCAGATGGAGTATAATGGAAAGTGTGAGGTCATGCACTTTGGCAGAAAAAAAATCGAAGAGCAAGTTATTATTTAAATAGAGAAAGATTGCAAAGTGCCGCAGTACAGCGGGACCTGGGGGTACTTGTGCATGAAACACAAAAGGATATTATGCAGGTACAGCAAGTGATCAGGAAGGCCAATGATATCTTGGCCTTTATTGCAAGGGGGATGGAGTATAAAAGCACGGAAGTCTTACTCCAGCTGTATAAGGTATTGGTGAGGCCACATCTGGAATACTGCGTGCAGTTTTGGTTTCCATATTTACGAAAGGATATACTTGCTTTGGAGGCAGTTCAGAGAAAGTTCATTAGGTTGATTCTGGGGATGAGGGGGTTGACTTACGAGGAAAAGTTGAGTAGGTTGGGCCTCTACTCATTGGAATTCGGAAGAATGAGAGGTGATCTTATCAAAATGTATAAGATTGAGGGGGCTTGACAAGGTGGATGCAGAGAGGATGTTTTCACTGATGGGGGCGGCTAGAACTAGGGGGCATAATCTTAGAATAAGGGGCCGCCCATTTAAAACTGAGATGAGGAGGAATTTCTTCTTAGGGTTGTAAATCTGTGGAATTCACTGCCTCAGAGCTGTGGAAGCCGAGACATTGAATAAGTTTAAGATAGAGATAGACAGTTTCTTCAACGATAAGGGGTTTATGGGGAGTGGGCAGGGAAGTGGAGCTGAGTCCATGATCGGATCAGCCATGATCGTATTAAATGGCGGAGCGTGCTCGAGGGGCCATAGGGCCAACTCCTGCTCCTATTTCTTATGTTCTAATAAATCTGCCATTCGGCCCAGTGGTCCAAGCTGGTGGTTGTGCTCCACACTAACCACCTCCCATCCCTCTCCATCTCATACATAGAAACATAGAAAATAGGTGCAGGAGTAGGCCATTCGGCCCTTCTAGCCTGCACCGCCATTCAATGAGTTCATGGCTGAACATGCAACTTCAGTACCCCATTCCTGCTTTCTCACCATACCCCTTGATCCCCCTAGTAGTAAGGACTTCATCTAACTCCTTTTTGAATATATTTAGTGAATTGGCTTCAACAACTTTCTGTGGTAGAGAATTCCACAGGTTCACCACTCTCTGGGTGAAGAAATTCCTCCTCATCTCGGTCCTAAATGGCTTACCCCTTATCCGACTGTGTCCCCTGGTTCTGGACTTCCCCAACATTGGGAACATTCTTCCTGCATCTAACCTGTCTAACCCCGTCAGAATTTTAAACGTTTCTATGAGGTCCCCTCTCATTCTTCTGAACTCCAGTGAATACAAGCCCAGTTGATCCAGTCTTTCTTGATAGGTCAGTCCCGCCATCCCGGAAATCAGTCTGGTGAACCTTCGCTGCACTCCCTCAATAGCAAGAATGTCCTTCCTCAGGTTAGACCAAAACTGTACACAATACTCCAGGTGTGGCCTCACCAAGGCCCTGTACAACTGTAGTAAGACCTCCCTGCCCCTGTACTCAAAATCCTTCGCTATGAAAGCCAACATGCCATTTGTTTTCTTAACCGCCTGCTGTACCTGCATGCCAACCTTCAATGACTGATGTACCATGACACTCGGGTCTCGTTGCACCTCCCCTTTTCCTAATCTGTCACCATTCAGATAATAGTCTGTCTCTCTGTTTTTACCACCAAAGTGGATAACCTCACATTTATCCACATTATACTTCATCTGCCATGCATTTGCCCACTCACCTAACCTATCCAAGTCACTCTGCAGCCTCATAGCATCCTCCTCGCAGCTCACACTGCCACCCAACTTAGTGTCATCCGCAAATTTGGAGATACTACATTTAATCCCCTCGTCTAAATCATTAATGTACAATGTAAACAGCTGGGGTCCCAGCACAGAACCTTGCGGTACCCCACTAGTCACTGCCTGCCATTCTGAAAAGTCCCCATTTACTCCTACTCTTTGCTTCCTGTCTGACAACCAGTTCTCAATCCATGTCCGCACACTACCCCCAATCCCATGTGCTTTAACTTTGCACATTAATCTCTTGTGTGGGACCTTGTCGAAAGCCTTCTGAAAGTCCAAATATACCACGCCAACTGGTTCTCTCTTGTCCACTCTACTGGAAACATCCTCAAAAAATTCCAGAAGATTTGTCAAGCATGATTTCCCTTTCACAAATTCATGCTGACTTGGACCTATCATATTACCTCTTTCCAAATGTGCTGCTATGACATCCTTAATAATTGATTCCATCATTTTACCCACTACCGATGTCAGGCTGACCGGTCTATAATTCCCTGTTTTCTCTCTCCCTCCTTTTTTAAAAAGTGGGGTTACATTGGCTACCCACCACTCCATAGGAACTGATCCAGAGTCAATGGAATGTTGAATACTAGCAGCATAACCTTGTATTCCTTTCTCCCACATGTGTTTGTCTAGCTTTCCCCTAAATTCACAGTGTCCTGTGCCGTCACGGTGCAGCCTGTATTCAGGAAGTCCGGCTGCACATTCTAAAGCTAGAAGGGGAAGAGCAGCACAAGTGAGCTCGATCTGCCGCCTCGGCCTGTCTAACTCTCCGCGCCTCTACCTCTCCTACTTTTTTACGCTCCATAAAACCTATCCCTTCGACCAAGCTTCTGGTCATCTGCCGTAATATCTCCTTATGTGGCTCAGTATGAAAATTATCTTCGGTAACGCACCTGTGAAGCGCATTGGAACATTTTACTATGCCCTTCAGCCCCTTGAGCCTGATCCCAGAAAGAAGCTGCTCCTTCAGCAGAAGAGATAATTTGAGGGGGGAGGTGAAATGACTAACCTGCTAATCTCAGGAAACTGCTTTCGAACTGAACTACAAATGGCTGAAGCCAGAGAAACAAATGCCGCAAAATATGAGGGGTCTGGATAGGGTAGACGGAGAGAAACTCTTCCCATTGGCAGAAAGGTCGAGAACCAGAGGACACAGATTTAAGTTGATTGGCAGAAGAACCGAAGGTGACGTAGGAAAAAAATAGTTAACGCGCTGCCTGAAAGGGTGGTGGAGGCAGACTCCATTTTATCTGTCAAAAGGGAATTGGATAAGTATCGGAAGGAAAACAATTTGCGGGGCTACGGGGAAAGGGCGGGGGGGTGGGATTGGCTGAGAGTCGGCATGGGCCGAGTGGCCGCCTTCTGTGCAGTAACTCTGCTATGGTAACATCACAACTAGTGGTCACTGAGCACTGTGCTGGGGTGTGAACCCACAGATTCACCATTTTGTGCACACAAGCTGGGTTTCTCTCCCCCTGTACCCATCTTCTCTTCCACCTTCTTGAAGGTATGAACTTCCCGTGTGGTAGTCGGTGTGCAACGACCACCCCACATTAAAAGAAGTCGTGCACAGGCATCTTTCACTCTGTTAACATGAAGTTCGGGACCTGGAACGTCAGGACCCTCATGGACAACCCCAACAGCGGCAGGCCGGAACGCCGCTCCGCCATAGTTGCCCGGGAACTTAGACTATTTGTCCCACTGTTGGCAGACAGGAAGCAAAGAGTAGGAGTAAATGGGGACTTTTCAGAATGGCAGGCAGTGACTAGTGGGGTACCGCAAGGTTCTGTGCTGGGGCCCCAGCTGTTTACGTTGTACTTTAATAATTTAGACGAGGGGATTAAATGTAGTATCTCCAAATTTGCGGATGACACTAAGTTGGGTGGCAGTGTGAGCTGCGAGGAGGATGCTGTGAGGCTGCAGAGTGACTTGGATAGGTTTGGTGAGTGGGCAAATGCATGGCAGATGAAGTATAATGTGGATAAATGTGAGGTTATCCACTTTGGTGGTAAAAACAGAGAGACAGACTATTGTCTGAATGGTGACAGATTAGGAAAAGGGGAGGTGCAACGAGACCTGGGTGTCATGGTACATCAGTCATTGAAGGTTGGCATGCAGGTACAGCAGGCGGTTAAGAAAGCAAATGGCATGTTGGCCTTCATAGCGAGGGGATTTGAGTACAGGGGCAGGGAGATGTTACTACAGTTATACAGGGCCTTGGTGAGGCCACACCTGGAGTATTGTGTACAGTTTTGGTCTCCTGACTTGAGGAAGGACATTCTTGCTATTGAGGGAGTGCAGCAAAGGTTCACCAGACTGATTCCCGGGATGGTGGGACTGACCTATCAAGAAAGGCTGGATCAACTGGGCTTGTATTCACTGGAGTTCAGAAGAATGAGAGGGGATCTCATAGAAATGTTTAAAATTCTGATGGGTTTAGACAGGTTAGGTGCAAGAAGAATGTTCCCAATGTTGGGGAAGCCCAGAACCACAGGTCACAGTCTAAGGATAAGGGGTAAACCATTTAGGACCGAGATGAGGAGAAACTTCTTCACCCAGAGAGTGGTGAACCTGTGGAATTCTCTACCACAGAAAGTTGTTGAGGCCAATTCACTAAATATATTCAAAAAGGAGTTAGATGTAATCCTTACTACTAGGGGGATCAAGGGGTATGGCAAGAAAGCAGGAATGGGGTACTGAAGTTGCATGTTCAGCCATGAACTTATTGAATGGCGGTGCAGGCTCGAAGGGCCGAATGGCCTACTCCTGCTCCTATTTTATGTTTCTAGAATTCAGTTGAAAGAAATCTGGAAATATAAAGCTGGCATCAGTAAAAGTGATCCCGAAGCTGGTTTACGAATGTCCTTTTAGGGAAGGAAACCTGTCCTTACCTGGTTTGGCCTACACCTGACTCCAGCTGACTCTTAACTGACCTCTGAAATAACCCATCATCATTTGCAGTCCCCCAAAATCGGGAAGACTTGCTTCCATTCTAAAAATGAATTCTCAGGTGACTGAACAGTCCAATATGGGAATTACAGTCCCAGTCACAGGTGGGACAGACAGTGGTTGAAGGAAAGGGTGGGTGGGGAGTCTGGTTTGCCGCACGCTCCTTCCGCTGCCTGATTTCTGCATGTTCTCGGTGCCGAGTCGCGATGCTCAGCCCCCTTCAGGATGCTCTTCCTCCACTTTGGGCAGTCTTTGGCCAGGGATTCCCAGGTGCCGGTGGGGATCAAGGTGACTTTGAGGGTGTCCTTTGTAACGTTTCCTCTGCCCACTTGGGGCTCGCTTGCAAGTGACCCAACGAGACACTCAGTTGTATCATACCGCTAACTCCACGACCTTCTCGGTGCAGCTAGGGATGGACAATGAATTCTGGCCTTGCCGGCGACACCCAAATCTCAGCAATTTTTTTAATTTGGAGAGTGCTTCTATCAACAGCCACTTGCATTTCTATAGCATCCAAGGTGCTTCACAGGAGCTCTCTCAAGCAAAATTTGACACCGAACCTCATAATGAGCTATTAGGGCAGGTGCTCGATCAAAGAGGTACGCTCAGGAGCTTTTTAAAGGAGGAGAGAGAAGTGGAGAAGCTTGGGGCCCAGGCAGCTGAAGGCACGGCCGCCAATGGTGGCGCGATGAAAATCGGGGATGCTCAAAAGGGCAGAATTGGAGGAGAGCAGAAATTTTGTCGGGCTGGAGGAGATTAGAGATGGGGAGGGGTGAGGCCATGGAGGGATTTGAAAACCAGGATAAGAACTTTAAAATTAAGGCGTTGCTTAACCATGAGCCAACATAGATAAGCGAACACGGGTGATAGGTGAGCGGGACTTGGTACGTGTTTGGACACGTGGATGAGCTCTATTTATGGAGGGTGGAAAATGGGAGGCCGGCCAGGAGTGCGTTGGAGTAGTCTAGTCTCGGGGTAACAAAGGCGTGGATGAAGATTTCAGCAGCAGAGTGTCGAAGTCAGGCAATGTTACGGCAATGGAAATAGGCAATTCTGAAACCATGGTGGACTGTGCAACTGAGCTGAAAGGTGGTGCCTGCGACATTCCCCATAACAAGGCTCAGATGATGGGCAAACCATCTGAGTATTGCTCCTGCACTTCTGTCTGATCCCCCTGATTGGGCCTGGCCTTGTAATTTACTGAAGAGCACCCATTATTTTCTGTGTAATAGCAGCCGTTGCTGAACCACCAGTCAGATGTTTGTGGTTTCTCTGAGCACTGTAATCAAAGCATCAGAAATCTGTTTTCCTTCACTTCCCAGCACAATCTGCTGTTCTACTTGAATGATCATCAACTTTCAGCAGCAGTGGTGGGGGGAGGTAAGGGAGTGGAAAAAGTGGTAGTTTTTCATCTGGAACTGGAACCTTGTCGTCTCTTGCTCCACCCCCTATGCCTCCGCTCCGCCCCCCCCCCCCCACCCCCCCCCCCCCCCCCCTACCCTGGAATCCCAAACTGAAACAATGAGGATTGACTAATAGCCATCACCAGTGCACAGTTGACCAGACAGTTAATAGAATCAGTCGCTGACCCATACTACGATCTTTGCTGAATAGTCCACCCTTTCCTCTTGCCCTCCCGAAGCCGCTCTTTGCCATGCTCAAGTGACCGTTCTTCGATGTGTTTGGCCATCACAGCCAGGTCCAATCCTGCCATCGCTCGATCTGCACTGTATATGGTCACACCCGATTGATTGGCTTGTCGGAGCCACGCACGCCAGTCTCCGTCTTGGTGCTACTGGGGCGAGCCTCGTCCTTTCTTTGAATGCTTCTCGTCCCTGCCACAGCCTTTTAACTTGCTGAAGGTCGCCGCCCAGCTTCACGAATGAAAGACGAGCGCTTGGATGTGGTGCCCAGGATGAGTGGGTATCTTTGTGAGGACAGCTGGGTGGTCCAATTCCTTGGTCCGGTCCAATTCCTTGGTCCAGTCCATCTTGAACTGCAAATGGAAGGAGCCATTGACAAAGCTTAATGCTGCAGGCCATTGAAGTTGGTCTGAAGAAACCTTGAGATTTACACACTGATTGGAGTACTGCTGTCTGGATGAAACTTGGCAGTGTGGCGGGCTGGATATGTGTACCTGGAGCATGCTTTGTGCGTTTGTGTGCACATCAGCGTGTGTAGTTGAGCGTGAGTGTTGAATGGAGCTGGCTGACTTTGGAGTTAGAGTATTATTATTTTGAGTCAGGATATTTGCATACCCTGGGTGGTGGTCTTGGATGTGGAATTTTTCTGCAATAGTACTGTAAAATCCATTGGAACTCTGAGCTTGGATTGGCTATGTCTTCATCTGGAGTAGCCTGCATGCTCAGATGTCACCTTTACTGGGTGCTCCAGTAAAATTGAGGGGAGTTGGGATGCATTGCAGCAACTTCCCAAGTCGTCTTCGTCAGCACCTCCCAAACCCACGACCTCTACCACCCAGAAGGACATCAGAACATTACCACCTCCAAGTCTCTCTCTCTCTCCATCCTGACTTGGACATATATCGCCTGTTCCTTTGTCGCTGGGTCAAAATCCTGGAATTCCCTCCCTCTCAGCAGTGTTTGGGAGTACCTTCACCACACGGACTGCAGCTGTTCAAGAAGGTGGCTCACCACCATCTTCAGACATTTCGGGATGGGCAATAAATGCCGGGCTTGCCAGTGCCGCTCACATCTCGAACAAATTTAAAAGTGTATTTAGAAACATAGAAGCATAGAAAATAGGTGCAGGAGTAGGCTATTCGGCCCTTTGAGCCTGCACCACCATTCAATGAGTTCATGGCTGAGCATGCAACTTCAGTACCCCTGTATTTGGATCGTAAGTTACTTTTCCTCATTATGTTGCTATTAAGACTCAGTATCTTACCATCTCATCTTTGTCAGGATCTTCTGTCTCCCTTGTTCCCTGCCTTCTTGTAGTCTGCAGGATTTAAAACCAATGATTGCTATCAGACAATCAGTATTTCTTGATTTGCTGTGCTATTTTTGTCTTGCTGTCCTGCACTGTGGTCCTTGGCCCTCGAGCCTAAAAATAAATAGCTCTCTTGTGAGTCTGTTTTTATGTTTGCTTGCTCAACTTTTATGAGTTTCTCCATGGAAATAACTTTTATAACGCCTTTCACGACCTCGGGACGTCCCAAATGCTTTACAGCCAATGATGTACTTTTGATGTGTAGTCACTGTTGTAATGTAGGAAACACGACAGCCAAATATGTGCACAGCAAGCTCCCACAAACAGCAATGAGGTAATAATTAGATAATCTGCGTTTTTAGTGATGTTGGTTGAGACAAATATTAGCCAGGACACCGGGTGAACCCCTCTGCTCTTCGAATAGCACCATAGCATCTTTTGTGTCCACCTGAGGGGGAAGACAGGGTCTTGGCTTAATGTCTCATTCGAACTGCGCTGTAATGGCAGCCTAGATTTATGGCATACGTTGTTACCTATTGGAGTGGCCACACAGCAGGCAACTCTACCAACGCTGCTGCCAGGAGATGCACAAGGGAGGAGGGAGATCAGAGAATCGTACACAGAATGGGGACATTCAGGCCATTGTGCCTGTTTGGAGCTATCCAATTGATCCCACTACCTTGCACTTTCCCAATTGGCTACTTGCTGCACTTTATTCCTCTTCCCTCTTTGTGAAACTGCTGGGAAGCTCTCCTGACGGCAGAGGACAAGATTGGAAATGCACCACATAGAAGAATGGTGGATGCAAGTCATATCCGACAACTCCGTGACTGAGTTAACTGCGTGCCAGTGTGCAGTCTCCGTTTGTCCCTCTCCCCTCGTTCACAACTTGACCCATTGAAAGGGCATGGGGAAAGCTCAGGAGCATGGGACTGAGTTGTTGGCTCTTTCAGGGAGCTGCTGGTTGATGGGCTGGACAGCATTCTCCTGGGCTTTACGAATTCTGTTTGGATTGCAGCCAGTCTGGGTCTTACAATAGATGTTCATATTGTCACTATCGGCAAAGACGGCCTTGGAACTCCCACCATGCTATCATCTCCCGTCTTTGGAATTGAAGGCAAATTATTGATCTGGTTAGGAAATTGGCTGAGCAGCAGAGACGGAGAGTAGGGACAATGGGCATGTACTCAAATTGGCAGAACATAACTAGCGGTGCTCCGCAAAGATCTGTGGGGGCCTCGATTATTTACCGTATTTATTAACGACTTGGATGATGGGACACGAAGCCACATTTCTAAGTTTGCCAACGACACACAGCCAGCAAGGGAATCGTAAAATTACAAAAATATTAATAGATTAAGTGAATGGGCAAAACTCTGGCAAGTGAATTTCAATATAGGCAGTTTTAGGTCATCCACTTTGGACCTAAAAAGCATAGATCAGAATACCTTCTAAATGGTGAAAAGCTAGAAACAGTCAAGCCTTTGGTGTCCAGATATTTCATAGATCATTAAAATATCACGGACAGGGACACACAATAATTTAAAAGGCTAATGGATGCTGGGCTTTATATCGAAAGGACTGGAATACAAGGGGGTAGAAGTTATGCTGCAGCTGTACAAAGCCCTGGTTAGCCCACACCTGGAGCACTGTGAGCAGTTCTGTGCACCACACCTTAGGGAGGATATATTGGCCTCGGAGAGAGTGGGTTTACCAGAATTATACCCGGACTCCAAGGGTTAAGTTACACAAACTAGGATTGTATTCCCTGGAATTTAGAAGCATAGGGGGTGATTTGATCAACTTTTTCAAGATACACAGGGGAACAGATAGCATACTTCTGGTTGGGGAGTCTAGGACTAAGGGGACACAGCCTAAAAATTAGAGCCAGACCTTTCAGGAGTGAAATTAGGAAACACTTGTACACACAAAGGATGGTAGAAGTTAGGAACTCCTCCGCGAATGGCAATTGATGCTGGAGTTCAATTAATTTAAAATCTGAGATTGATAGATTTCTGTTAACCAAAGGTATTGAGGGATATGGGGAAACGGCGGGTATGTGGAATTAGGTCGCAGATTAGCCACGATCTCATTGAGCAGCGGAACAGGCTTGAGGGACTGAATGGCTGCCTCCTGTTCCTGTGTTCCTTGTCTGGTTATGGACTTGGTAACTCTTGCCTGTTGCAGACGAAGTGAATGGGAGAGGGCAGTTCATCCAAAGCCAAGCTCCACAATGAGTGTGAATTCCTGCACTTGAACACCCGTGGGAAGCAAGCATCCAAACTGCAATGCTGTCGAGTTACAAGGAGCTCTGGGAAAAGGGGTTCAATTTGAACCTTTTTGATCTGTGTTGTTGTCTGGCTATGTGTCGACGTTACGCAGATGTGAGAAAATAATAGTTGATATTTGGTTGTTGCACCAGTTCTTCCTCTTCATCCGGTTTCTTTTCTTCCTTCTCCACACAGTGCAGCCAATGGGATGACCACCATGTCCCACGAATATTTGAAGGCGAGCTACGTGTTGGACCTGGAGGCCGTGAAGGCAGGAGCGACCAGCCTCCCGCACCTCAACAAAGCATTAGTGACATCCTGCAAGAGACTGAACAGGTGGGCTGCGTCTAATGGAGGCCAGTGAGGCTCTCATCTTTTCACTATCAACCCAATATTCTCTGGAGTTTAGAAGAATATGAGGTGATCTTATTGAAACAGCTCCAGTATCGAAGCACTGACAACACTCGTTGGGTAGGCCACATTGTTCGCATGCCCGACACAAGACTCCCAAAGCAAGGGAGAAAATAGTTGCAGGAGTAGGCCATTTGGCCCTTCGAGCCTGCACCACCATTCAATATGATCATGGCTGATAATGCAACTTCAGTACTTCATTCCTGCTTTATCTCCATACCCCTTGATCCCTTTAGCCGTAAGGGCCACATCTAACTCCCTTTTGAATATATCTAACGAACTGGACTCAACAACTTTCTGTGGTAGAGAATTCCATAGGTTCACAATTCTGAGTGAAGAAGTTTCTCCTCATCTCGGTCCTAAATGGCTTACCCCTTATCCTTAGACTCTGACTGTGATCGAGGAAGACTTCCACTCTAAGGAAAGGGTGGGTGGGACTGGTTTGCCGCACGTTCCTTCTGCCTGCGCTTGGTTTCTGCATGCTCTCGGCGATGGTGCTCAGTGCCCTCCCGAATGCACTTCCTCCACTTAGGGCGGTCTTTGGCCAGGGATTCCCAGGTGTCGGTGGCAATGTTGCATTTTATCCAGGAGGCTTTGAGGGTGCCCTTGAAACGTTTCCTCTGCACATCTGGGGCTTGCTTGCCATGTAGGAGTTGCGAGTAGAGCGCTTGCTTTGGGAGTCTTGTGTCGGGCATGCGAACAATGTGGCCTACCCAACGAGTGTTGTCAGTGCTTCGCTACTGGAGCTGTTGGCCTTTGGTGCATAATCTCAGGATAAGGAGTTGGCCATTTAAGACTGAAATGAGGAATTTCTTCATTGGGAGGGCTATGGATGCTCAGTGGTTGAGTATATTCAAGGCTGAGATCGCGAGTGGAGCTGAGGCAGAAGGTCCGCCATGATATTGAGTGGCAGAGCAGGCCTACTCCTGGTCCTATGTCTCATGTTGTGATCTGAAACCTGGTTCCAGAGATGAAAGGCCAAGAGTTATAGGTGGCATGGTGGTGGAGCCTCTTTGGCACAGATCGCCATTCTCCCCTCTGCTCCAGCAACCAGGAATGGTGGTTCAGTTTTACCAGCGTCATTGAGCTCTTGATCTCTGAACTCCTCAACCCCCCCAACTTCAAATCCTGAGTCAAGCCCCAGCCTGCAGCTAGCTTGGGAGTGTTGCTCCTGGACAGTTGCTGCAGGCCCTCCTCCCACTGGAGTGATTGATTTGGACAGGTTGGCTGCAGAACGTGCAGAGATTAGGGGCACGAGGACACCAGAGAGATGGAAGGTGGTTTATTTGTGGTGCTCCCCAGCATTAGATAAGGAGCATTATACGGTGGTTTTATGTTGAGAGCATATATTATGTTAGGAGCGGCGGGCCCTGCAACATTGTGGCGAAGGTGCGGCGAACGAGGGTACGGGGCTCAGAAGAGGCCAGGGGCAGCACGGGCCCAGCCCACACGGCGATATGTGTGCGCACTAGGTCCGTGCAACAGAGCAGGTCTCCAGTCGTCCTGGTTCAACCCTTGCCACTGGATAAAGACCTAGCTCTGTCAAGCCAGTGTGATGACTGGTGTGCAACGGCCACCACACGTTAAAAAAAAAAAAAAATCCACGCACAGGCAACTTCCACCCCCTCAATTGGAGTTCAGTACAAGGAACATCGGGTCCTTCATTGAAACATCTGTGAACTCTTGTGGAAGCAAGTCATTCTCATTCGAGGGACCGCCCATGATGATGATAAGGGCATAGGAAATAGAGTATGCCTCGTAGTTTGCCAACACTTGACTGGACTCACGTGAAGGATGGCTTCTTCAGTGAGGGACCAGAGAGGGCTTTTAGAGACGGGAGATCATTTCAGCACCTCGAGCTTGTTCCGCCATTAAATCAGATTTACGAGGATGTTGCCAGGACGGGAGAATTTTAGCTATGAGGAAAAATTGGATAGGCTGGGATTGTTCTCATTGGAACAGAGGAGGCTGAAGGGAAATTTAATTGAGGTGTATAAAATTGAGGGGCCTAGATATAGTGGCTAGGAAGGATCTATTTCCCTTAGCAGAGAGGTCAATAACCAGACGGTGTATATTAAAAGTAATTGGTCGAAGGATTAGAGGGGAGTTGAAAACTTTTTTTCACCCAGAGGGAGGTGTGGGTCTGGAACTCACTGCCTGAAAGGGTGGTAGAGGCAGAAACCTTCACCACATTTAAAAAGTACTTGGATGTGCACTTGAAGTGCTGTAACCTACAGGGCTATGGATCAAGAGCTGGAAAGTGGGATTAGGCTGGATAGTTCTTGTCGGGCCGGCACGGACACAATGGGCCAAAATAGCCTTCTCCTGTGCTGTAAATTTCGAAGATTCACTGATCTGTAAATCCACTCCATTTACCTGCCTTCGCTCCCTATCCCTTGATACCCTTACCTAAAGATAGGAAAGAACTCTCATTTATATAGTGCTGTTCATGACCTCTGGACTTTCCAAAGCCAATGAAGTGCTTTTGATATACCTTCAGTTTTGTAACTTAGGAAATGCGACATTCAATTTGCGGATAGCAAGATCCCACACAACTTGCATTTAGATATCGTCTTTAACGTAATATAAAGTGTCCCAAGGCGCTTGAGATAAATTAGCAGTTAATCTGTTTGTAAAATTGGTTGAGGGATAAATATTGTCCAGAACACCGGGGGTAACACCCCTGCTCATCTTGGAATAGTGCTGAGAGATCTTTTACATCCACCTGAGAGGAACACGGACAGGAGGAGGCCATTCAGCCCCTCGAGCCTGTCCCACTATTCAATTAGATTTTGGCTGATCTGTATCTCAACTCCATTTATCCGCCTTTGTTCTGTAACCCTCAATAACTTTGCCGAACAAAAATCTATTGATCTCGGTCCGAAAATTTCCAATTGCCCGCTCCCTCAGCCTCAACAGCTGTTTTGGGGGGCGGGGGGTGGGGAGAAAGAGTGTTCCAGATTCCCACTGCCATTTGTGAGAAGAAATGTTTCCTGACATCACCCCTCAACAACCGGGCTCTAATAAGGTTTCGCCCCCTTGTCTGGACTTCCCCCACCCACCAGAGGAAATAGCTTCTCTCTATCTACCTCATCGAATCCTTTAATCACCTCGATCAGATCGGCCCTTAATCTTCTAAACTTGAGGGAATTCAAGCCCAAGCCCCCGTACCATTCTGGTGAATCTGCGCTGCTCCAAGGCCAATATATCCTTTCTGAGGGGTGGGGCCCAGGACTGAGCAGAGGGGGCCTTGATATAACGTTTCATCTTCAGAAAAGGAGGAAGGAATGTGCAGGGGGAGGGGAGAGGATAAAATGCTGCCTTTGAGTCAGTTGCGATCAGTTTATACTGCAGTGTTTCCTATGCTCAACTGATACTGGAAGTCAGATAAGGGCCAATTAATTAATTAACGTTTGCTCAGCACAGCCGCCCCACCGTCCCCTCCGCTTTAGAGAAGAAAAACAGAGAGAGACTCTGGATGGAAGCCGTTTATCCTTTGCTGCCTCCACAGTCATCTGCTGTGTGAAGTCTTAAACCGCTCGGGCGAGATGCAGAGAAAAGCACCAGTGTCCCCGGCTTCAGCCGCAGTCTGAGGAGAGGAAGTGATTCATGTGTTGTTGCAGCTGCAGGCAGGTCAAGAGGAATCCCAACACACAGCCACGCTTCTTATAAACCCAAACACCCCTTGCAGTCCTTGTGATTCTTGGCTTAGGAGGAACTGAGAGCTGGAACCGTCCCCTCTGTCCAACATTTGACATTCCTCTTTGCACAAGCTCCCTTCAATTACCCTCAATGTGCTCGGGGTATGGGGGTCACACAGTATTTATTACATAGAATTATATAGAGGCTACCTCACAGAAACAGACTATTCGGTCCAACCGCTCCGTGCCGGTGTTCATGCTCCACACCAGCCTCCTCCTACCCCTCTACCTCATCCCATTACCATATCCTTCTATTCTTTTCCCCCCTCATCGTTTATCCAGCTTCCCCTTAAATGCATCTTGCTATTTGTTGTGGTAGTGAGTTCCACATTCTCACCACTCTGGGTAAAGCAGTTTCTCCTGAATTCCTGATTGGATTTATTAGTGACTCTCATATTAATGGTCCCTAGTTTATGGCCCTTCCCCAGTTGCCACGAGGGCTTTGAGAGCCAACAACACAAGGGGGACTGGAGTCACGTGTAGGCCAGACCAGACAGGGAAGACAGGCTTCTCTGGAGGACGCGAGTGAACCATTTGAGTATCTCAATCTGGCAGCATTTAATCAGGTGCCAGGCCCACAAATCTCCAGATTCATTCAGTTCCGTTTCACATCCTGCCCCAGTGGGACTTGAAGTCTGGATGTTTGGAGATGGTGGCCGTCCTACAATGCCGCATCCAAGTGGCTGCTGCTCAAGAGCCAGTCCGGGCCGAGCACGTGGACAGGTTAGTCCACCGCGGGGGGCATCACTGGCAGAACAGACTCGGTCCCTCCCCCACCAGCACACTCGCACACACAAATCCGGCGCCTCGTCCCTTCTAACCCACCCCCAAACCTGGAGTCGCTTCCCACCAGCCCCAAGCCTGGTTGTCGGCACAGATGCTCTTTGACGAAATGCTTCATTAAACACAAGCCATTTGGCATGCAACGCACGAGGACCAGCCCATTGACTTGTAGCTAAGACTTTACAACCCCGCTCGGCTCAGTTGATGGTCACTCTTACCTCTGCATCACCAGGTAATCTAGGCTGACACTCGAGCACAGTTCTGAGGAAGTACTAAAAGACTTGCATTTCTATAGCACCTTTCACGTCCTCTAGACGTCCCAAAGTGTTGTACAGCCAGTAACGTACTTCTGAGGTGTTGTCACTGTTGTACTGTCGGAAACGCAGCAGCCAATTTGCGCACAGCAAGTTCCCACAAACAGCAGTGTGTTTTAGTGGTGTTGGTTGAGGAATAAAAATTGGGCCAGGACACCGGGGAGAATGCCCCTGCGCTTCTTCCAATAGTGCCGTAGGATCTTTTATCTCCAGCTGAGGGAGCAGACGGCGCATCGGTTTAACATCTCATTCGAAGCACTGCCCCTCCGCCAGTGCGGCACTCCCCTCAGCACTGCCCCGCTGCCAATGCGGCACTCCCTCAGCACTGCCCCTCCGACAGTGCGCTGTCGCTCCCTCAGCACCGCCCCTGGAGTGTCAAACTAGATTTTTGTGTTCAAGCCTCTGGAGAGGGACTTGAACCCACAAATTTATGACTCACAGGACAGAGTGCTACCCACTGAACTGTGGCTGACACATATTGCCTCATTGTCTCAATTGAGAAGTCAAAGTTTGGTGCTGTATCTGTTCTGCTGGAATGTTGAAGATCCCGTGTAAGGAGCTCAGTGTTCTGGACAATATTTTGCAGCGGAGTTCAAATTCTCAAACTCCGATGGTGGAATTTTAACTCTGGATTATTAGTCCAGTTTAAAAAAAACACTGCATTACCTTACCCTATAATATTACCTGGTAACTGTGAAATAACCTGCCTGTTGTT
Organism: Pristiophorus japonicus; assembly: GCF_044704955.1. Classification (NCBI taxonomy): domain Eukaryota; kingdom Metazoa; phylum Chordata; class Chondrichthyes; family Pristiophoridae; genus Pristiophorus; species Pristiophorus japonicus. The sequence goes on along the minus strand of NC_091986.1, from coordinate 219,954,525 downwards.
TATGTAAGGTTTCTTTCTCCTTGCAGTGAAGTTGATAAAGTCCTCGCTGGCCTGGAAATATTATCCAAGATATTTGACCAGCAGAGCTCTCCGTTGCTGACACGACTTATCCAGCAGGTACAACTAGCATGTTCTGTTTTGATAAACATATGCACCATTTGTTTAGCTTGTGATACCCGTCTTGCCTTTTGTATAATTATGCACTCTGTCAGCGCGATTAGCATGGATGAACCTCTCCAGCCATATGCCTCCTCCTCTGATACCAGACCAATTCCCGTTCACCCTTCACCGCCCGGTTTTAAAATGATCACCCTTTGTTTCAAATCTCTGCACTGTTCGATCAAGCACCCAGGTCAGATACGATATGAATATAGAAACAGTGCACACCTCTACGGTGTTCCAAAAATATGCCTGAGAATTTCCTTCGTAGTTGCACCTCCTAATGAACCAGTATAACTGTGTTCCATTCCACGCGGAAACCGTTCCTGCAGTCTGAGATGAATCAACAGATAATCTATTTTAGTGATGTTGGTTGAGGGGTAAATATTTCCAGGACACCGGACAGAACTCCCCTGCTCTTTACAGGAGCGATTATCAAATAAAATTTACACCGAGCCACATAAGGAGATATTGGGGCAGGTGACCAAAAGCTTGGTCAAAGAGGTCGGTTTTGAGGAGAGAGTGGCGGAGAGGTTTAGGGAGGGAGTTCCAGAGCTTGGGGCCCAGGCAACTGAAGGCACGGCAAACAATGATTTTAAAATCGGGGATGCTCAAGAGGACAGATTTGGAGGAGCCAATTCAACTTTTCCAGGATCAATTTCCCTGCATTTTGAAGCTTTTTAAATTCTGACAAATTATGAATTCATTGGGATGATCCGGGTTTAATGGGTTGCTCTGGGTGATGGATTTACTGGGATAATCTGGGTTTAATGGATTTACTGGGATGATCCTGGTGATATGTTTTTTGCAGGCCAGCAGTCAGGGTGGTGATCAGGAGTTGGAAAACCTGGTTGTGAAGCTCTCTGTGCTGAAAGACCTCCTGTCATCCATGGAGAGGAAGGTGAGAAGCCTCCCCCTGCCCCCACTTCTCCTTTCTCTTCCCTCCCCCCCCCCCCTCCTTTCTCTTTTCTCCTCCCCCATTTCTCTTTTTTCCCCCTCCCCCCCTCCTTTCTCTTCCCCCCCCCTCCCCCCTCCTTTCTCTTCCCCCCCCTCCCCCCTCCTTTCTCTTCCCCCCTCCCCCCTCCTTTCTCTTCCCCCCCCCCTCCTTTCTCTTCCCCTCCCCCCTCCTTTCTCTTCCCCCTCCCCCCTCCTTTCTCTTCCCCCTCCCCCCTCCTTTCTCTTCCCCCTCCCCCCTCCTTTCTCTTCCCCCTCCCCCCTCCTTTCTCTTCCCCCTCCCCCCTCCTTTCTCTTCCCCCTCCCCCCTCCTTTCTCTTCCCCCTCCCCCCTCCTTTCTCTTCCCCCTCCCCCCTCCTTTCTCTTCCCCCTCCCCCCTCCTTTCTCTTCCCCCTCCCCCCTCCTTTCTCTTCCTCCTCCCCCTCCTTTCTCTTCCCCCTCCCCCCTTCCTTTCTCTTCCCCCTCCCCCTCCTTTCTCTTTCCCCCTCCCCTCCTCCTTTCTCTTTTCTCCCCCCCCCTCTCCTTTCTCTTTTCTCCCCCCCCTCCTTTCTCTTCCCCCTCCCCCCTCCTTTCTCTTCCCCCTCCCCCCTCCTTTCTCTTCCCCCTCCCCCCTCCTTTCTCTTCCCCCTCCCCCCTCCTTTCTCTTCCCCCTCCCCCCTCCTTTCTCTTCCCCCTCCCCCCTCCTTTCTCTTCCCCCTCCCCCCTCCTTTCTCTTCCCCCTCCCCCTCCTTTCTCTTCCCCCTCCCCCCTCCTTTCTCTTCCCCCTCCCCCTCCTTTCTCTTCCCCCCCTCCCCCCTCCTTTCTCTTCCCCCCCCCCCCTCCCCCCTCCTTTCTCTTCCCCCCCCTCCCCCTCCTTTCTCTTTCCCCCCCCCTCCCCCCTCCTTTCTCTTCCCCCTCCCCCCTCCTTTCTCTTTTCTCCCCCCCTCTCCTTTCTCTTTTCTCCCCCCTCCTTTCTCTTTCCCCCCCTCCCCCCTCCTTTC